>NC_059331.1:75943226-76585476 GCF_018350155.1 Leopardus geoffroyi | reverse complement strand
TAATAAGTAGAGTAAAAATCTTCACCTTACTTCCTTCATATTCCCCACTCCTTCAGATCAAATACTATTAGCTGTCAAGTGGCACAGTGGACCACTCTGGAACCGTCCAGAACTTCAAAAGCATTAAAACAACAAAATTAACAACATATTTCACCAGCAGATGGCATGTTTCCCTCAGTTGTCTATATATGTGTTCTTCTCTATATGAAGATTTTTATAAGCAAGACATAGATAGGGAAAGGGTATTTCTTTAGGATTATAGAATCCCTTTTGAGCTAAGTGGTCAGAAATCCACTAATCAATGCCCAAAGAGATATACTCAATTAAACCTTAATTTGTGTTGGTGCTGGTCTTGAGATTGAAGTTAGTGGGTGGCAGCACCGTGAGGCAGGCACATGGGAGCTGGGGTTGGCAGGACCTGTGAATATCTTCTTGCCCCTGTGGAAGAAAGGTTAGAAGAGGCTAGAAAGTTGTCAGCGCCCCAGCTCAGTGGGCTGATCTTGAATCTCAGCTGGACAGAAAGCACCTGTCTCAGAAATCTCAGCCACTGAGGCTGAAGCAATTAAGGACAGAATCGGATTATGAATTCCACTCTACAAAACAACCCCTTTCTTTTAGGACTGGCTCTCTTATGCACCTTGACCCTGAAGCCACAGGTTTTTTGATCACCCCACTTCGTCCCTATAGCCACCTTTTAAGACAGGAGACCTGAAGCATTCTTGGTTGGAGCCGAATACATTCCAGAATCCTCTGATTGGATCCCATTCTCTAAATAGATGCCCTCAGGAACATGGACGGGTTTCCTAAAATATACTATGCCCCATTCTATGGCCCTCTTCCCGGACTCTGTTGGTGCCCTTTTTGCTCACTGGGGTGGATGCCCCTGGTACTGATTCTTGCCTGAACTGTGTTTGAACTTGCTCATCCCTTGGAAACTACTTTGGATGACCTCCAAGGTCAGTTTTTTTAATGCTTTTAATAAAGGGAGAAAGTTAACTAAGCAATTGTTCATGTGATCTTCAGCAGCCAAAATATTTCAATGACATAATAAATATTTGAAATTCTTACAAGACTAAAAATGTTAATGAACTTTTAAAAAATGCATCAGTTTGGTTCAACAACAGCATTTGAGATATCCCTTGATACCATGATGGAATTTTATTCATAATACCATTTTTTGCTGAATCCAAGTTCTTTGCACTTCATCATGTGATTCATGTTGTTACAATGTTGTGACGCTTGGAATCGGTCCTCTGGGTATGAGTCTTTCCTGTTAGCTAAATTTCATTGCTAATGAAGTATGCTCGTTTTCCCTTTCAAAGTACATCACTAATGCGATCCACGCTCACCATTATAAAGTGGTTCTCATCTAGATATTCCAGCTACATATTTTAGGATTATCCAGTTAGAAAATGGATCTCATACAAATATTGAGCTAGATACACTGATGCTTATATTTTTGTGCTGACACTGTGTGGACCTGTAAAGGCAAAATTACACATCATGGACTTTATTACTGCCATGAATTGCCTTGTTAACTACCTCCTAACTGCCATTCTTTACATTCTAGTACAAAGAAACCTCTCTTAGGTAGAAGGGTGAATACCGTAAGACTGTAGCTGTGATCAGCACATTTTCCCTTCAATAAATTTGAAGTAAAACAAAAAAGACGTGAAGACATTGAAGTTTTGGGGTTTTACAGATTCAAATTGTTTATAGATGGCAATTTCCAAAGTTGACTGGAACATTTGTTGCTTGATACCAACCATGGGGACCGTTACTGACCAGGTATCCAGACACCATGGTCTGAAATGCATTGCTAACATTGTGCCAAGACCAGGCTTTCATGGACTGGTTGCCATCCATGACCGAGTGAGGCAGGACACGAGGGCAGAGCTGCTCCCGGGAGATGAGGGACTGGATGTCTCGCTTGTCTCAACGCTCCCCAATAGCCTTGCCAAATTCTCCTTAAGACATCGAGGAAGTCTGGAGTGCATCCACTCAACCTCTCTTCCCTCCCGTTGTCTGTTCTGCCAGCCCTGTTCATCTCCCCTCCCGTCTCTCTCAGTAGGTGTTTCCTTGAATGGAATCCTTCCATGCTTAACTCCATTTTGTGCCTGCTTCTCCGAGGACCCAGATCAACATACATGTCATCGACGAAACCATTTTCATGTTTGCGTGTCTACATGGCTTACAACCATATGACATTCCATTTTGTTCTCTCTCCCTTTTTCTCTCTCTCATGATATTTTTGTAGCATCTTCTAAAAGTAACGTACTAAAAGTAACAAAATACGCAAAAGCACTTACGCTTTGCGCTCTTGTGCTCATTTTTTTTTTTCTCGTCCTGAAAATTCAATCCGAGTGGAAAATTATTTGTGTCACAAAAATCTGGCGTGCCTTAGGAACCACATTTAAACATCCCTGCTCACAAGTAACTGGCAAAATAAACTCTGGTACCTCTAAACTATGTGGTTGTAGAAAATGAAAATACAGTTTTATTTCTTTATATGGAAAGGCAGTCATGTTACATTATTCTATCATACACTCAAAACAGAGAGAGTCTGGAAGGGTTGGCATCAAAATGCTGATTTTAACATTTGGAGTACTTTTCTCTCTGTCTTTTCTCTACTTATCTCTGTTGTTTGAATAACAAAAAGGGGGGATATTTCATTGCCATCCTAGGGTCGAGCATTCCTTTAGAATACTAATGTTAAGGTAAATACACCATCCCACATACTCCGTTGATCTGAAGAACACATCATTGCTTGCTTATCAGTTAAGTCACCAAGTTGACAATTCACTAACATTTTTGGTTGACATGGCTGTCATTGTTACATGATACATCTTTTAGAGTAAAATGCTTTTCAAGAATTACTTTCCCATTAGGAAATATGATCAGTATTGGTGTATATTATTCTATAACTGAAGCAATGATTGGTTCCTATTGCTCTTTGTGTGGTGATACATGAGCCTTCCCTCGAATAACCGGGCTTTATGTTACTGACCAAGCAGAGCACTTTGGCCTGTTGAGTTAAAATTGAGTAACTCTGGGGGCCCAGATCTTTCTCTAGCAACATGTGAGGTGTCAGATAAGCCCTAGGATAGCCTTTCTCTTTTGGGCTGGCTTATGAGTTCTAAGGTCCCATTCAACTTTCTCATTGCACACTTCCAAATAACCACTTTTGCTTTTTGAGTTGGTGATAACAGCAGGTAGAAATTTGTGGTTAAAAAAACAAAACAAAACAAAACAAACCAACCCCCCAAAGCCAAAACAAAAAACAAACAAAAAACAAACAAAAAAAACCCCCCAACCACATGCCCTTCTTTTTTATTTAGAAACTAGTTCCACCCAACAAAAAGTACCCTAAAGCTAGTTCAAGTAAAGGAGTTTCATTGTAAGTTTGCAATGGATAGTTCTTTAAGTATCCAAGGACAGAAATCAAAAGTGTGTTCACACTGCATTGGTTTTAACTAAAAAGTAAGAAACTAAGGTTATTTATCCAAATTCTCATGTATCTTAAAAGAAGGCTGGGCTGAGAGCAAATCTATTGACATGTCTGTTACACCCTAATTCTTTGGTTTCTCTAGCTGACCGGTTATATTACTAAATTTGAATCATTAAAAAGATTGAGGAGGTTGTATAGACTTTCCCAAGTCAAGAGATTTATCATCTATCTATCTATGTATCTATCTATCTATCATCTATCATCTAATTTATCATCACCATCTATCATCTATGTATCTACCATCTATCATCTATGTCATCTATCTTATCTATCAGTCTATCTATCTTATCTATCATCTATCTTATCTGCCATCTATCATCATCATCTGTCTATCAATCATCTCATCATAATCTATCAATCATCTGTCTGTCCATCAACTATATCCTCTTTGAAGTGCTTTGTCACTCATTCCACAGCTTCCTGAATATTTGGAGTGTTGAGAATGTGGTCAGTGATAGCTCACAGAGGAAGAGCAGGGCTTTGCCCAAGATGACATCCGGTTTCCAGCTAAGATTTATAAAGAAATATTGGCAGGGCAAAACAATCTTAGTGAGGATTTGGAGAGTCAACATTTTTACCTATGTGTGGCCCAATATCCTGATGGATAATTGACACCATAATCAAGGACTTTCCTCAGTGAACATAACTCCATGGCCCAGCAGTGCTACTTAAACTGACTTATCCCAAGGGACCAATGAAGGATGTGCACAGATATTAGTTATCAAGATGTTGACTCAGTTATTCAGTATGTTCAGTTAAGAAACAACATCATTGCCTCATAACGTAAGGGTTGGTAGAGTAAAGCAACCACGGACTACAACGGAGCCATTATAAATGAGGTGGCATCAGCTTTATTGACATGAGAACTCATCTCAATAAGAGGCTGAGTGAAGAAGGAAGGTTAATGAACAGTATGTATAATAAGCTCCTGTTTTTTTTTATTTTTTACTCAAATCATTATATAAATGCGTAAGAAACACCTGGACAATTGTACACCAAAATAGTAACAGCAATTACCTCTGCATAGTGATGATAGGATTAGGTAGGATTATAATTCCACTACTTGTATTTTATGCACGTGTTAAATACTTTCTAGAAAATACATGTTTACTGTATTATTGAAAGACCAACAAAATTATTGAAAAAGTAAATGCCTCCCATTGTCCTTAATTATGAAATTTGTTGATCAAAATATTGCAAAAATGCTATTTTTTCCTCACATAAGCAATCCAACCTTCAAACGATTCTCATTTCAATACCTCAGCTTTCCTGTACATATTAATATTTACTTCCTCTCACATGTATTTGGATGGAGAAAATATTTAAGGGAGAAAAATAAATCTCTGATCCTCACACAAAGACCACTACCACACTTGTTATATTACTCTTAGTGTGGGCTGATGTTTTTGACTTTTTCATAATAACTGGAGGCCTGCTTAACTCTTTTATCGATTAATCAAACTGATACACCCGATTACATATCGTATGATGTATAAATGTGCATAGTTAAGTATCGTATAATGTATCGTTGTTCCTAATGAAGTAGCAAGTTTTGTGTAATATTCAGTATATGATTTCAGTTAAATATTTTAAGTAAACAGTGCTTGAGTATGTAGTCATCTCCAAACTCTTATTTGTATTCAGTATTGCACTGAAAATAGTGTTTACTTTTGTTTTTTTCATATGTGTTTGTTTCTCCATTCCCACGAAGAGTTCCATTTCTGATTCCCTTCCCCGAAGAAGCCCTACAATGCTAAGGAGGTAAGCTAGGCTGCCAGGGCCTTTTAATGGCCTTTCTTTGGATGCTCTGCTAAACACGTATCTGGCAGTCCTCAAGGGCCAAGGAAGTTTGGCCTTTCATATAGCAGAAACATACACCAAGTGTTTCTTGGTACCCTTGTGTCAGTCCATCTGCTGGATTCCTTTAACTCTGACGCCCTGGGGTGGTGGTGACACAGGCGTCCTGTTACACTTTTAGGACGAGAGGGGAGCCCATGCCGGCATTCTTACTAGCCCCGTTTCTCCACTCTCCCCTGGCTTACCCACACACCTCATTTCTGCGTCCCAGTGGCTTACAGAAGTGAGATTAGATCATGTGTCTAATGATCTTGTGTGAGTGCAACATGTCACTTACTCCTCTGAGAAGCAGGGGCAATGGTAAACCTAAAGGAGATTTTCTATGTAAGCTTTCAGGTCGTTCCTCTACATCCTTGAATGGAAGAGTGAACGTAGTTGCCTTTCCAGGGGCAGAGCTGGTGTGGGGCGGTGGCTGAGAACCAGGGGCTTTGGAGTCCTGGCCCTCCCACACTGGGCCCACAGCACCTCTGTAAGCACCAGCTACCAGCAGAGAGAAAATTCTTTCAGGCTTGGCATCAAGATGCCTAGGGCATCCTGGGAAATGACATGAGCATCACATACACCCGTGTGAAATTCTTGGGGGTGGAGTCGTTGGCATATAAAGCATCAGAGGAGAAACACACTCTGTTTCTGGTGCCATGTAATGGTTACTAACGAGAAGCGTCAAGGAATGTAAATTCAGAGCCTTTCCACCCAACGGCGTGGTAACCAGAAAATAAGGATCCGGATGTGGTATGTCTGCCTTTCCCTTTTATTTATTTAGTTATCATCATTATTATTTTAGTTTCTAGAGTGTGTCTAGCTAAAAACTCTAGGTGAAAGGCTTCTTTGTAAAAAAACAAAAACAAAACCAAAAACAAACATTACAGTTTTCCATATCCTACTTTTCTAGATTGTTCGAAAATTCCCTTTCATCACAGAAATTCTTGTGCAAACAGTAAACATAGAAAGATCTTTTAAGACATTCATTCTTCATTCCTCTTGCTTCCCTCCTTAGAATCATTGCATTTTCAATCACATTCTGAAACATGACGAACGTTCTAACAACAGAAGTCAAGCTGAAATACAACATATTGTAAAAAAAAAAAAAAAAAAAGGTGGGGGGGTTTGTAATATGGCATTCATTTTACAATGCACATATTAGGTCAAATGGTAAGGACCAAAGCATCCTTTCCCCACTCAGAGATCTCACAGGCCACGCACCACGAAGGCTACTCTGAATGCCGCGAGAAGCTTTGTCCACCAGCTCTCAGCTTTCATATACCTTCCATACCAAAGGACATACCTACCACTAGGGTTTTGTGGTGGCTTAAAAAGGAAAAACTGAAGCGTATCACTAAGAAAACTGCTGTACGATGTGTCTATGGGGAGGACTGCAGTCGTTAAGGCGAGGAGAGGGGCACCTCGCCCCCCCCAGGCTGGCTGGGGGGTGCCTGGCCTCATCCTGAGAGGCAGTCTCGGTTCTGGAAAGCAGGTGGCTCACACTTTTTTCGGGTTTGTTCTCTTCTGGGCACTCCTAGCTTTGACGGTCTTCTTGGGGCTGGCCGGTTTGGGAGAGGGCGGCTTTCCTTTTGGTTTCTGGGCGTTGCTACGACCGGTACGCCCAGCCGTTCGCTTCTTGTCCTGAACTGTCCTCCGCTGCTCCCGGAGCCTCTCTTCCCACTGCTGGGAGGCAATTTGCACACATGACCATCAGATGCATCTCATCATGTCATGCTGTTGCCCTAATATCAGAATTAATGCAATTTTTTCCCACTGTAATCTATGAATCGTGACAGCAAATAAAATAGCTACCCTCTGTTATCGAGCGCTTAGCATATACCAGATGATTCGAGAAGGGCTCAGTATGGGAGGAAGTTTTGATAAGCGTTCGTTTCACTGAAACAACAGCCTTCTAGGTGGACACCACGGTCATGACCAGGAAACGAGCACACAGAGCTTATTTGTAGATGGTCACACAGCTGATAAATGTCAGAACTGGGATTCAAATTCACCCAGTCTGACTCCAGAGCCCAAGGCCCCAGCCCACAGGCCCTATGATGCAACATTCCTACACAACAAAGCCTTCTAAAAAGGCTCTGACATATGGCTAAGAGCAGAAATTTATCCAGCCTCACTAGGAAGTCCAAAGGTCTATTCCCACACTTATGGATGGGCTCACCTAATTCTCTTACATCAGAAGGAAAACAGAGACCCCACTCATGTCTAGTAATCCGCTCAAGTGCTAGCTACCCAGAACCCAGGAGAAATGAGGCATTCTGGGTAGCTGTTTCCTTGATAGAAAAAGATATACCTCTTATTATAGAAAGAAATACTATTTATTTAAGTAGCTGCATGTAAGAAAAAACTGAAAAAGGCTCCTTGAATAGACACTGCTTTTTATTGTAACACAAATGCCCCTACTTTGTTATATTTCATTCAGCAAAGAGTTTGAGCATGACCACAGGTCAGACATTGCTCTAGGCACTAGAAATACAATGAAATGAGAAACACTGTCCCCACCTTCCCAGGGCACAACTCTAATCTGTTCTAAAATAGTAAACATCTTACATTTGCTATTATATGGTGATATCTTCGAATTCTTACTGAAGTTTATTAGAATATTTGCTGCAAAAGTGAATGGCCCAAACAGCTAGGATTCTTTTCTTTTAATATTTAAAAACAATTTTTTAATGTTTATTCATTTTTTGATAGAGAGAGTGTGAGCAGGGGAGGGGCAGAGAGAAAGGGAGACACAGAATCCGAAGCAGGCTCCAGGCTCCGAGCTGTCCGCATAGAACCCGACGCGGGGCTAGAACCCACGAACCACGAGATCACGACCTGAGCCAGTCAGACGCTTAACTGACTGAGCCACCCAGGAGCCCCTAATTATTTTTTAAAAGTTTATTTATTTTTGAGAGAGAGACAGATCGAGAAAGCGCTGGTGGGGGAGGGGCAGACAGAGAATCCCAAGCAGACGCCATGCTGTCAGTGTGGGGCCCAAGGCGGGGCTCAAACCTATAAACTGTGAGATCACGGCCTGAGCTGAAGTCAGACACTTAACCGACTGAGCCACCCAGGGGCCTCTAAATAGCTTTGATTCTTGAAAGCTTTCTTTCCTCCCAGGTTCTCATGGTGGACTTGCTTTCTACACTGATGCCTCTAATCCACTGTAGTCTTGGAAACCAGATAACCCATCCTGCTAGAATCTTCTGTCCAGTAAGGCTAAGCGTGCTCCTGACAGCTCCACGGTTTTCAGCTCAGATGGAAGTCATGTTATTCTGAAATGCACAGAGTAGACGAGGCTATGTTCAAACTACCTTCTCCATTAAGTCAGTATTAACATAGACTTCTTCCTCGCACAGGCAGTAGTAGGACCTTTCGTGAACCTGACAGCACAAATTCTCCTACATCTATCCAAACGTATTTACAGGAGAGGGAATGCTTTAAACATTTCAAACCAATGACCTGCTTTCTTTAGTTCTGGTGTGACAGCATATCTCTGGGCAAAAAATTATTCTAATCCTCTAATTGCATTGCGAATATTTCTATGATGATACCACCAAAAATCATGGATTTGGCCACAGAATGATTACAGTTGGTATATATAATTTATTTTGACAAAAGTCTCAAAACTATTTTAAATATGGGGATAGATTATGCTTTGTACAGAGACAGTAGCATGGATTTTAGAATTGTGGGTTCACACCGTTACATGTATATGTCTGTTTTAATCCCGCTGGATGTGAACTCTGCTCAAGTGCCTGACTGTTTGCTAAAATAGTTAAAAACAAACAAACAACAAACAAAAACAAAAACCAAAAAAACAAACCCTAATTTAATCTGGAAATAACCATTAGATGAAGATTGAGTGTAACAAAATCATCTTTGAGGTTGAAGTGAGAATAACTTTGTTCTTAACTACTTATTCGAAAGACAAATACTGATGCTATTTCAACCTCCTATGAGAGCCTGGAGATGGAAGAAGGTGAAGGAAGAATCCCCAGTTCTATAGAATTTCTTTACCTGCGCTTAAATCCATATGCGCAGGGTTGCTAATTATACTTACTATGGATCTTTTACTAAGTTGGTCTCTCCATTTTTCAACTAAACAGTTTTCAAGAAGCATCATCCTGAAAAAAAAAAAAAAGGAATTTATTTTAAGCAATTCTGATTATGAAAGGAAAAAGTTAAAAAAAATACAAAAAAATTGTCAAATCCAAAATTCATTGTTTTCTTTTCTTTTCTTTTTTCTTTTCTTTTCTTTTCTTTTCTTTTCTTTTCTTTTCTTTTCTTTTCTTTTCTTTTTTCTTTTCCTCTCCTCTCCTCTCCTCTCCTCTCCTCCCCTCCCCTCCCCTCCCCTCCCCTTTCCTTTCCTTTCCTTTTTTTAGAGACAGAGAGAGAGTGTGCAAGCCAGGGAGAGGGGCAGAGGAAGAGAGATAAAATCTTAATCAGGCTCCATGCTAAGCACAAGATGTGAGGCTCCTTTTCACGACTGTGCGATCATGACCTGAGCCAAAATCAAGAGTCAGATGCTTAACCAACTGAGCCACCCAGGTGCCCCTACAAATCAAAATTCTTTATAACCCTTAACTCTACAACCCACATATCCCCCGTTTATATTTTACTAGCATTTCCTTTTATTCTTCCTTGTACCTATATTCTTAAATCACACTATATATTTAGATCACACTGTACAGTTCTTTTTATCATTCTATTATATGCATTTTCTCATATAATTAGAATACGGCTTTAATAACCACATAATATTGCAATAATGATACTTAGGCCTTTCTCTACTGTTGAATCCCTTTCATTGCTTCGCTACTATTAACAGCTTTTTGTTGAATATCCTTGTATATTTACTAGTGTGCACTGGGTTATTATTTCCTTAGGACAGATTTCTTAAAGTAGAATTACTGGGTCCAAGCGTATGTACTTTCTCATAGTTTTCTAAATCGTTTTCAGAACGGTTGAACTTTCATTCAGATCATGTTTTACTCTGGATTGGAGAATTAAAGAGGTAAATTTATTTACTCTTTGTATTTCTTCTGGAACATGTCCATATAGATTTATGTACATATTATTTATATATTGTAGTCTTAATGTGTTAAATATTAACTTAGATGAACTCTTTATAGAGTAAGGCTACTCTCCCTTTGCCATAACTATTGCAAGTATCTTTCTCAACTTTTATTGGCTTTCTTTGGTGATTTTTATGTCCATGATATAATATCATCAAAGGTATGTATCGACATTTCCTCTTGTAATTTTTTACATTAATTTCATGTTTGCAAAGTATTTTGTTATTCAGATTTCATACATCTATCGATTCACCTAATTTTACCCTCTATGATTAAGTTTTAAAAAATATCTCTTGAATCCATTTGAAATTCATTTTATGGTATTAGTATAAAGTGAAAATATGTACTTTTTTCCAAATAAAAACATTTGCAACATTTACTAACTAATATACTCACGTCTAATGGATTTGCCCTTTTTCCTTCCTAATACGGTACTTTACGCATTAGCATCTGTCTCAAGAATGCTTCCTCTGTTTTATTTATCTGCATGTCTACTCTTGTACCACATGGTTTTAGCAGTCTAGCTTTGTTCCAGTTTTCTGTTTCTCCTGAGGCAGAAACCGATTTCCTTCCAAACGGTTATTTTCAAAATGTCCTTTACACGCCCTTGCCAGTTTGTGCTTCCAAGTGATCGTTGTGTGAAGACATAACTCCCGATCATTCGAAAATATTTTTTACTGGTATTTTCATCAGAATGCCATTAAATCTATAAATGAACAGAAAGGATGACGGGAATCCAAATAGAATTTGATGACTAGTAGTCTGGTACATTCCCAGAACTGCACCTAGTCCTGTAGCAGGTACAAACACCATGCGAGAGAAGAGCCCAGCAACATTCAGTCAACATTCATTCGTTCTTTAGAGAGACAAGATATAAGGAGAACAGTTTGAAAGCCAAGAATACCCATGAGGCACCTGGGTGGCTCAGTCGGCTGAGTGTCTAACTCTTGACTTCAGCTCAGATCATGATCTTACAATCGTGGGATCGAGCCCCAAGTCAGGCTCTGCGCTGACAGGGACGGAGCCTGCTTGGGATTCTCTCTCTGCCCCTCCTTTGCTCTCTCTCAAGATAAATAAATAAACATTAAAGGAAAAAAAAAAAAGCCAAGGGTATCCAAGGGAGGGTACAGATCAGGAAAGACAGAATACAGATCAGGAAGGTATTCAAGTGAGGTCAGTTGCAAAAGGTGTTTTGAAAAAACAGTCCACAGCGGTACCCAGAAGAAACAGATGAGCATTAATGGCAGGGAATTAAAGGGAAGACTGGTTATATAAAATATGAATGATTCTGTTGGAGATGTATACTGCAGCCAGTTAGGGGGCCCATCCTGCACCCTGGTCTGAAGAGTTTGATTGTTACATTCTAAGGAATGTACCAGGATATAAAAATATGCCAAGAAAAGAGATGTGGGGAGACACACTCCCAGCTAGAGGTACGCAGATATATGTGTGTGAGCGTGAGTGCGAATGTGTGTGCGTACGCAATGATCTATCAAACAAATGTCATCTACTTATATTGTGTGTAAGGAAAATGTGGACCTGTCGTCTCAAATGGCCGTCTTTACCTGATCATTAAAGAGCTCTTTAAAAAAATTAAGTATTTGCCACACCAAGATTGATTTGAATCATTTGAAAAGAATTGTTTTCACTCATAGTAATTTATCTGCCTACGATTTTTGAAGTCCTTTAACGAATTCTGAAATTGATTTTTAAGCATCCCACTCAAATACTCATATTCCTACTGTTCCTTAATGCCACGGGAAATTAAATGATATTTAGGCTATGTGATTATCGCAACAGAGGCATCTGTTGAAATTGTATTTTTATTTACTGAACTATTTTTAAATTGTCTATTTATTTATTTATTTAGAAAGAGGGGAGAGAGAGAGAGAGAGAGAGAGAGAGAGAGAGAGAGAGAGAATCTTAAGCAGGCTCCGCACTCAGCACAGAGCCTGACGTGGGGCTCAATCCCACAACCCTGGGATCATGATCTGAGCCGAAATCGAGAGTCTGGTGCTCAACCTACTGAGCCACCTAGGTGCCCCTTAAACTGCCTTTGTAAAAAGAACTACTGGCGCCGTTAAAAAAAAAAAACAAAAAACACCACGTCTGGTAAATGGGATTCACGTTTCCATTAAGCAGTGTGCAGTTTCCTCCCTCCCGCTCCGTGCCTACCTGGAGCGCCACTCGTAACACATGATGAGCACGTCTTGATGGGGCAGGATGTGGGGGCACTGGCAGGAAGAATTGGTAATGAGCGGGACCTGCGTCCGAGGGATGGGTGACGAGGACTTGAAGATCTCTTTCACGTCCACCACGGTCGTTACTTCGTTACAGCCGCTCCTCTGCACAGCTTTTATTTTGGCGTGAATGACTGCAATTTAAAAATTGATGGAAGTGTTGATGAGGCCTCTGCAGACAAATAGGGATGGTGTATTCACGCCAAGCCCTGAGCCTCTCTTAAAGAATCCCTCCTGTAATTATGGTCATGTCCAAGCTTCCCAGATGCAGGCCAAAAGCCCACACAATCATACTGTCAGCATTGTCTTTAAAGTTCTGGATCAGCCTGCAAGACGTAAGAGCAAAGCGACAGGCGGGCTCGGTATGGGCTCCGCCTCTGGGTCAGCGGCTGCTCCTCACTGGGCTACAGCGAGGATGTGAAAAGAGAACCTCGCAGGTTTTTCTCAGCCTTAAAAACCTGACGTCAGTTTTGTTTGGACGTTTGTTTGCCGAGAACATATCAGGAGATTCAGTTACATAGAACGTCAGTAAAAATTTCATAGAAACAAGTAGACTCTGCCTTGTGATTATCAGAAGTGAGAATCGTATGTTCTCAGAGTCACAAGCCACTTTACAATTTGTATGGTCCAACCGCCCGTCCGATGCTGGGACTTCCTGTCTTCCAAAGGAAGTTATTAAAGCTGTAACATTTGTGACCTGGACAGAGTCTCTGAAGATCACTATTCTTAATCCTTTAATTTCACAGACTGTCAAAGCGAGGTCTGCGGCGAGCAGATGTATAACTGTTATTACGGATAGCTGTTAAGTAATCACTGTCTGATCAAGCTTAAAATTTTGGCCCTTTTGGTCCCTTGCTATTACTGCCTTCCATGGAATTGTAATCAGCCTAGCATGGATCTCTGTCTTGGATTCCGTCCTAGAAAGCTGGTTTAGGAAGAAGGCAACGGACTTAAATAGAAAATGGTTTCATCCTCAAAGAAGTTATGTGGCAATGACACCGTGGACAGCAAGACAGTGAAACTCAGATTAGCAACTAGGGCTGGATAGTGTCAGAGGAGGGGCAAAATCGTTTAGATTAACGTAATATCTACAAAGAACAGTTTTCAAACGACAACAATAAAAGCTACCGGAAAAGTCAGTTGTTGTTTTTTTTTTTTCTTTTTTTGGTAGAGTTACCCACATTGGCTATAATCTCAAATCTAACAACTTCACTAAGAGGTTATTTTTTCAGCCCTTTATATTGCCACGATCTTCCTACTTTCACATGCGATATGTAACATAAGGTTTATGATTTCAAATTTCAGTTTGAAATATGGAAAACAAAGTTAACAAATAAAATGACCATTTTGCCAAAACGGTTCTGTTATTCCAGCAGAAGTAATTTAAGAAATGCTAAGGGGGGGGGGGTGTGCCTGGGTGGCTCAGTTGGTTAAGCGTCCAGCTCTTGGTTTCGACTCAGGTCATGATGTCAAGGTTTGTGAGTTCATGTCTCGCATTGGGCTCTGTGCTGATAGCAGGGAGACTGCTTGGGATTCTGTCTCCCTCTCTCTCTGCCCCTCCCCTGCTCGCCCTCTTGCTCTCTCTCTCAGAAATAAATAAATAAACATTAAAAAAAAAAAGAAATGCAAAGGAACATAAAACAACTCAGATATTTTAAAAGAACATATTTTCAATTAAATTTACTTTCAAATGAGAACAGTAGAATTACATTTACTTAAAAAAACTGAAAATAGCCGTGTTGACTGTTCTTTCAAATAAGAGAGGAGGGCATTTAAATGATGTCAATACTTATAGCCAGAGGGTCTCATGATTAACCTATTTCTCTACAGTTTCTTTTAGGTGTTAAATATCTATAAGTGTTTATAACTAAAAAGAAACATGGGCAGGTCTTAGTTCCTGGGCCTCTGGGCCTCAGATAATCAAATCCATGGATCACTCACCCATCCTTCCTGCAGCAAGGAAACCTCAGGAAAAGAAAAAGTCGGTTGGGCTGTCCTGGCTGAGTGGCACCTCTCACCGAGACCAAGAGGACCTTGATGTCACATTTGAGCCCTGAGCCACATCGCTGTTCTCCCTGGGTAATTTACGTTGTTTTTGCTTGATTTACCCAGAAGAGCAAGGCATTTTATAGTTGTTACTGTGCCTTCCAGAACCCACATCGTGAACCACGTTGGGATTAGCTTTCTTTACTTTGGGATTGGCTTCATGACTGACTTGGTAATTGGCCAACTCGTCAAGTGAATGGCTTCATCGGACGACTTACCGTAGCTGTAGTTTTTGCTCAGATACGTCGCCAGAGTCGGCTTCACCTTTTTGCACTTGCAGCGGTCTGAAGGAGACGAAAGAGAGGCAGAGAGTCGGAAAAGTGTTTGGAAATCATCTGGGGAGGAGGCAAAAAAAAAAAAAAAAAAAAAGGGACTTCGAGAAGAAGGAACTCACCAGGGCTTAGGCGTTTACAGTCAACATCAAGAGGCCTCTCCTGTACCATCATGTCTGGCGTGATGTCTATCCACTTAACGTCTGAAACACACACACAGCCGCATGGGTGTGGTCAGTGACTTAGCCCGTTCACCCCACTGGAATAAAGAACCATCTGGAGAAATGAACTAACACGGCGTTACCAAAGAATAATACTACATTGTAAAAGTGGCATCGGCTTGTCAACTACTTCTTTCATGCAGACATTCTTGGGCTTAGAAAAGAAGACTTTTGAGTGAGGTTTTGTCCATCCAGCACAAATTGTTGTGAATGCCTGTCCACTTGACTTGGCTGACACATACAGCTAACTTTCCCACCCAAATCCATTTTAAAATGTTGGTTTTTCCAAGTGGACAGTTGACACTAATCAAAATATCCCGAATATTTCCAAATCTCCACCTCTCATTTCCCAGTGCAGAAACAGTCCACAGCTATATAAGACTCCCCCCACCCCCCACCGGCCAAGGCATAACCCTCTATCATTTATATAATTTAAGCAACAAATATGTTTTTCTCTAAAGCTCTGAATTAGAGAAGAGTTTCGATTTTCCCTTCCTTATACTTCTCTTTCTTCACGTTATGGACAATGCTCTGAGACATAACCTCAGAAACTACACTAAGGCAACAGCATAATCTCTTTAAAAGTTCAGTAACCTGGGTCAGGGATAAAAAAAGCATGCAAAAATATTCTTAGGCTTGACTTCAAGAAGTGGACTTAAATTTGTTCCTTCGTCCTAGAAAAGCAGCAAAATGACCGAAAAAAGGAAGCGGAAATTGATATCCAGTTAACCAAGATGCCGCAAGATAAGATGTCGACCGTGAAACAGACATCACAATTTTCCAGAAGGACTAAATTTACAAACTGCACTCCTCCTGGGGAGTGATGCCTGCTACTGCTTCCCCCCCCCCCCCAAAAAAAAAAAGAGTTTTCAAGAGCTAGCACTAAGTGGAGAACCCTGATGGGGCTGTTTTAAGCATTAAACCGTACACGGAAAGCGCTGAACACTGGCTCGGACCCCACCTATATACGTGTTCGTTGCTATTATTCTATCATTGTCAAGGAAAATGCTAATGGCTCTCTTTAGAAGCACCTCCCTACCCGCCCCCCCCCCCCTTACATTCTCTATGGGACATGGTGTTCTTCCGTCCCCTACGTTTCTGTAGGGAGAGCAGACTTGTACCCACGTCAGGTCACCGCCCTTCCCACCTCCTCCAATTGTCAGAAGTGAGATTGGGTGGCGGGGGGGGGGGGGCGCTGGGGGGACCGACAGCCCACCCACCCACTGGCATCGGTAGAAGGGGCCGCCCGGTGGGTTCTCCCGTGGAAGCCACAGCCAAGAATGCCCCCTCATCCCCCTCGGTCCTTCCTTTCCCTCCGGCTCAGGCTCACCCTCGGGGAGGTCGGTGACGATGGCCTCCGGCGAGATGCACACGCCGCGGTCGTAGACCGGCAGCTCTTCGCAGGCCAGGCTCTCAGGCCAGCTGTGGTTGTACATCTTCATGAGGGGCTCGCAGTCGTCGCGCGCGCGCTGGCACACCGACTTGCACGGCTTGATGGGGTCGTGCAGGAACTCCAGCGTGCAGATGGGCGCGTACATGGCGCAGAGGAAGAAGCGCAGCACCGCGCTGCAGTTCACGTCCACCAGCTCCTCGTACTGCTCGATGGCCAGGATGGCGTTCTCCTGCGTGCTGTGGTGCAGGTGGTTGGGCATCCGCGTGATGTTCCAGGGCATATGCCGGCACATGGGGATGCGCACCGGCTCGCAGGGCGCGCCGCGCACGCCCAGCGCCAGGCGCAGCCCCAGGCACAACGCCGCCAGGACGGAGAGCAGCATGGCACTGCCCTGGCGCGCCGCCGCCCCGACAGGCAGAAGGGGCCCTCGGCTCCCTGCCCCCCTAGGCTCTCGCCCTCCCTTCCCCGGGGAGGAAGTCCCGCGGGGCACCGGAGAGGCTCTTCGCCCGCGCTGCCGTCGGCGGCGGTGCGGGGCCTCGCGGGCCGGTCGGGGGTATCCGGCGTCCGGCGCACCGAGCGCGAGCAGCGCCGGCCCTCAGCGTGCGGGGCGCGGACCCGCCCGGGCAGCTCCAGTCCTGGCCCCGGCAGCTCCGAGCGCGGCCGGCCCCGGCCATTGCGGGACCCTATTTATCCCGACACCTCCCCTGACGTGGGCTCCGAACGCTCCCTTGGCAGCGGCGGGCGCGGCGCGGGCTCCCCCTCGGCCGCCCCCCCCCCTCCACCCCCCACCCCCCAGCCCTCGCTTCGTCGGAGCGGTGACATCATCTCCTCCGGGCCGCAGCCCAGGGCTGGAATCCTGCATTTCCCCAAAGTCCCTTCCTTTTTAGTCTGGCCAGTCCTTTTTCTTCGCACCAAGAGAAAGAGTCTCTGGCAGTCGTTTGGGACGCCGGATCCAAGAGGTGCAGGAGAGGATTTCGGGAGAGGGAAGGACGCGATCTGGGCCCAAGCTGAACTTTGCGCCCTCTGCCTTACAGGTTCCCCGAGTACAGAGTTGGAGGGGAAGGAAAACTTCGGCCGCCCTTTAATTCTGAAACACGCTTGCTTTCTCCAGGAGGGGGCGTGAGGAGCGCTGAGCGGCGAGACCACGGTGTGGGACCCGGGAGCCATTGTTGGAACAGGATGGACACCTTGTAGAAACAAACCTCCCCCAAGTTGCATGGGGTTGGGTTTTGTTATTGTTGTGTCTAGAAGCCAGTAGCTGGGGCTCAGGTTTTTTCCAGAATGGCATTCGGTCTGTACCTGCTCCAGGAACAGAGCTGCCAGAGGTGTAATAATAGCATCTTCCAGTGTGGAAATGTTTTCCATCCACCGGCGTTCCCCTTCCTTCTTCTCACTCCCTATTCCTCTGTCCAACGTGAACCAAACCCGGGAGAAGGGGAAGAGTACCGGACATGACAATATGAAAAAAAAAAAAAAAAATTCCCCCCTCATGCCCAAAGCGATTTCCAACCCAGCAGCCTAAATTTTTGATTTTTGATGTGCTTGGAAAGTATTTGAATTGAGTGAGAAGCTGTGTACTATGGAAAGCAAGCGTGTATATTTTGTTTTCTCTTTTCTTGTTATTAGGAAGAAGTGATAAAACCGACGACTGGCTCAGGTCTCCACAAGAACCAAAACAAAACAAAAAGGAGGCTTTATTGTTGCAAGTATATTAATCTCCAGGCAGTAAGAATTCCGGTATGTGGTATTTTCATGGGGAATATGAAAATGTGGTTTCTAAATGTAAATCTTTAAAAACATAGTCTAATTAGAATCCTGAACACACAGTAGGTAATTGGTTTTGTTTTTTTTGTTGTTGTTTTGTTTTTTTTTTGTTTGTTTGTTTTCTTTCCAAAGCTTAGCTTGGTCACAGCTTAGCTGTCGTCACATTGTGACCCACAACGATAGTTTAGTTTGATTCTGACCAGGATTAAGAAATAAAAGGAACAGAAACTACAGCTGACATTTTATTGAGCATTTACAACGGGCTAGGTATGGGGCTAAGCACTTTAAATACACCGTCTTATTATTTTTTTAGGGCACGTAAATTAAACATGGCAAGTGGAGAGGACAAATGACACAAATATTATTTCAAGATTCATCCAAGGAGTCAGGTTCTATTTAGGGGAAGCCAGAGCGTCCAAACACAGCGTCGCCAGTCGCGACCTCGAGAGGTATGCCAGTTTCAGCTAGAACGGGACCCAAGCTCCCAAGATGCCAAACCAGGCCAGCGAAATATCAAGCACAGGGGATAACCCGGATGACATCGGAAGCCATTCCCAGCAGTAGAATCCAGTGAGTCGAAACCCCCTGGCTTAGTGAAAAATATTTGCAGCCCAAATTCCTACAAGGGAAGAAAGTACAGTTTTGAGAAACGGCTGAACTCCTGACCCTTTTCCTGCCAGGCGGCTGAAGAGGCAAACTTGGAGAGGCTCTTCCTTGCGCAGCCGGTTGAAACTTGCTGCCTCTGTTTAACCGCAAGTCCCAAGTCCCAACGCTGCAGGAATTTCCCTTTCTCCATGGCCTGTCTTTTGAGCAAGGCTGAGAAGAAGGTAAGAGGCCTTCTCTATAAAGCTCTCTGGTGTCCCCAGGGGGTCCACTGGCAGCTGGTCTGTGGCGTTTCTGCTTGGAGTGGGGCAGCAGTGAAGGATTCATCTGGAGATTCCCTCACCGGCCTCCCTCTTCAGGCCCTGCCTTAGCACTTAATCCATTACCCTGTACTTGACAGTGATTTGCCAATAGCTCACGTAACAGGAAGTTTCCCTGGTCAGTGGCTTCTCTCTGATGGTTCCTTTTCAGCCTCCTTAAAGGCCTGCTTCTCTGCTAGGGCTCCATAACCATCCTCTTCCTGCTCTTCACACACCCCCATCTCCAGGTTTTCTGGACCTCAGCACTGCTGACACTGAGGTCAGGTAGTTCTTTACTGGCTCCTGTGCATTCTGGGAAGTTTAGTAGCCTCTCTGGCCTCCTCCTACTAGATGCCAGTGGAAGCTCAGCCCCTACCCCACTATGACAATCAAAAATGTCTCCAGATATTGACAGCAGTACCCCCCACCCCACCCTCCCCTGCTGCTCTACTCTTGGCTTCAATTACCACCTAGATGCCAATAGCTCCCTAAACCAGACCTCTGGCCCTGCTGGTTTCTGGAAGTGCTTATCCAACGGTCCCCGGGGTATTTCCACCTGCCTATCCCACAGGCATCTCACAGTCAGCCGATCCTAAACTGATTTGTCTTCTTTCCTCATTCAGGACTGAACTCCCAGTGGCCCCAACCAGAAAGCTCTTCCACCTTCTCTGTAGTTCCCAGCTCCGCTCACCCTCTCCCTTCCACCACTTGAGTTCGGATGTCAGTATCTGTCCTCTGGGTCATAACAGCCTCTCCCACCTCCTTCTCCCCCGCCCATCCTCTACACTCAGGCCAGAGTGAGCTTCCTAAGGCTTACACCTGATGGCGCTTCTCCCTGGGTTTCAAGGCCCTGAGCCATCTGGCTCCAAATCACTCTCCTTAAACACCAGCGCTTCACCCATTTTCTCTTGTCCCCTTGTCCTTCATCCAGGAATGTTCTCTCCCACGTCAACTGGCTCACTTCCTCGTCCTTGAAACAGAGCAACCGAAAAGATGCTACAAACTTGGAAAGCCAGGGTCTTTTTCTGTTTTTTTAATGTTGCTTCTTTTTTCTTGATTCCATGTGGTACATCCTGATATTACAAAACAGGGGCACCTGAGTGGCTCAGTCGGTTGAGTGTCCGACTCTTGGTGTCAGCTCAGGTCTTGATGTCAGAATTGTGAGTGCCAGCTCTCCGAAGAGCTCCCTGGTGGGCTCTGTGCTGGGCATGGAGCCTACCTAAAAAACAAAACAAACAAAACATAAGCCATAAACCCAATTAACTTTGTTCTTGATGCTAAACTCCCAGACTCACACACCTCCAGGGTTGTGGTGTAGTCAGGTGATGGGTGAGGGCTGCAGTCTCACTGCAAGCGTATCCTGAAGACAAGGTCTCTGAGTCCTATGCCCAAGGGCAAGGGCGTATCCCCTAATACCCCAGGCGCTAGACTAAGAGTGGTGGCTTGAAAATGGCCATGATGCATGACTGCTATCATTCCTTCCGGAAGGGACCCTTCGATTTCTAACTTGGAGGAAGAAGGTGTCAATTTCGACAAAGGGGCAAGGTGTGGGGGGCACAGCAAGTGAAGCAGCACTGCCTTCCCGACTTCGAACTTGAACTTATCTCCTAGTTTATGGTTATCTGCTGCGCGCTTCAGTTACTGGAGGAAACGAATTTCTTCTCACCGTCCTGCTCCCCACCCCGCCCCCCCTTTAGAACGCGGATGCCCTTCAGGATGCTAGTGGCACCGCTGCCACTGCATTTCCTGTTGGCAGCAGAGAGCAAAGCGAAAACACAAGCCGCAGCGGGCAGCGGCCCAGGCAGAAATAGCTCCCGCGATTCCCCGGAGCCTTCCCGGGCCGCGGCCCCGGCTCCCGCACCGCGCGAGACCTGATCCCAGCCGTGGGCAGAGGCCGCGCGGAGACCACACGCCCGCACGGCCCCGCACGCGGCGGACGGTTGTGCGGCGCCCGGACTGCTCAGCGCCCCCTGCGGCTCGCGCCGGCCCTCGGTGGGGGGGGGGGGGGGGGGGGCGGCGAGCGCGGCGGACGGCGATGCTGGGGCGCGCTCCGCTCCGCGTGGCCCGCGGGGCCCGCGGGACCCTGGGCGCCTGGCTGCGGGGCGGCCTCTGGATCTGGGCGCTGGGTGGCCTTTGCGCCCTGGGGGCGGCGGCGCTGGGGGCGGGGGCCGGGGGCGCCCGGGGGACCCCGGGGACCCCGCGCCCGTGCCAGGCGCCGCAGCAGTGGGAGGGCCGCCAGGTTCTGTACCGGCAGAGCACCGGGCGCAACAGCCGCGCCCTCCTCTCCTACGACGGGCTCAACCAGCGCGTGCGGGTGCTGGACGAGCGCAAGGCGCTGATCCCCTGCAAGAGGTACGGGGGCCGCGGGACCGGCGGCGGGGGCGAAGTCGGGGGGGGGGGGGCGGGCGCGTCGGGCCGCTAGATTTCCAGCCGCTGGCGGCGCCTCCCTCTTACCGAGGAGAAACTTCGCGGGGAGGGTGGCCGGGGCCAGCCCGCTCGGGGGGCTGGGAGGAGGGCTGGCCCCACTGCGCTCTGAGATCCCCAGCGGGGCGGTGGTGGGTGAGCAAGGAGGCAGGGGCGGGATCGCATCCCGGCGTCCCGGGGCCCAGGTTCGCCCCGGTCCGCACGCTGCTGAGTCAGGCTCTCGGAGCCCCCTTCAGCCTAGGGCGTGTCACCTGCACTATCTCCTCTCTTCCAGGAGCCATCTGCGAAGGAGGCGCGCAGGATGTGTATATTTTAAGAATTCTTGTTGCATTTTAAAAGCATAGGGCAGCACTGCAAAAGGTGTGGGGAATCAAAGTATCATCACCCCGTTACAACAATTGACATTTTGGTCAACTTCGTTAAATTTTTCTAAAGCAAGTTTCACACACTGTGATTAGAAACCATGAGCTTTCTTTATACAAGCTCACTTACGCGTTCTTATTTGCCATTTTATTGGCTGCCCCCCCCCCCCGCCGAGCTATTTTTAATAGCTGCACAATATTCCACGGAGGAGCGATGCCATTTTTTTTTTTTCAAGGCCATTGGTCCCATGATTCACCTTTCCACGTCTGCTGCGACAATGGACGTCCTCTTCCTGAGACCTCCTGTTGCTCCTGCCCCCTTTAAGACCTGATTTCTATTTTGGGATCACCACCTGTCAACTCCACAGCTTTCCTGTGGAAATTCGTATGTGTGTGTGTGTGGGGGGGGGGGGTTATGTGGGCCCCCCTGTGTGGCATTTGCATGATCAGGAGGTAGCATGTGACCTCCATGGTTTAAGGGCCCAGAGCAGTAAGATCTGGGGCAAATCTTGAAGGAAGTACCGAGGGAACAGAACCTTTCAGAGCAGTATATTCGAGAATGGGAGCTAATGCATCTGGAAAGGTAAAACATGAGTCCTGAGGAGATCTGGAGCAGCTGAGTCACCATGGGGGCCTGGGAATATCTCTGAGGCCTTTAAAGAACATTCTGGTTCCGTCTCAAAGGACATAGTAGCAACAACCAATGTTTGAGTGTTTATTATATACCTGGCACAGTGCTGAGGACTCTCCACGTGTTACATGAAAATCTTACAACAGTTTACCAGTGGAAGCTTTATGGATCTCTGTGCTATAGACAGAGAATCTGAGGTCTAGGGAGATTCAACATGTCTCTTTCAAGACCCCACAGCTGGGACTCGAGGAAGCTAGGTGGTTTCTGATACCTGTGCTATATTACCAGGCTCTCATTCATTCATCGTGCATTTTTTTCATGGCAAGCACTTTGTTCAAACAGCGTGGGTCCTGGGCCTCAGGGAGGTCACAGTCCGGGGTTGGAGTCACACGAGGAAAATTTCCACTCCGTGAGATGAAGGATATATAGATGGGCATCTAACCCAGGCTCCCTGTGGGAGCTGAAGCATGAGTGAGTCTCAAAGCCAGTGCCAGTGACTGGAGAAGGGAAGACTGCGGGGGGGGGGGGCAGGGTGGGGTGGGGTGGGGTTGCGGGTATATTCCGGGACATTCTGGAGCACACAGGGCCGGATGCGTTCCAAGAACTGCAGACAGATCACTGTTAGGACTGCAGACAGAGGATGTGGAGAGGTTGGGACCCACTGAAGGATTTTCAAACAGTGGAATGTCATAATTGCGTTACGGACTAGTCACTGGGCGTATGGTTTCGAATAAAGGAGAGCAAGAGTGGAGGCAAACACGTGATCTAGGAGACTCTGGTCGAGGTCCGGGTGGAAGATGGGTAGCGGCCATGGAGGCAGTGAGAAGCGGACTCGTTAGGGAAGTATGGAAGGGGTTTACCCACAGAGGAGGTGAGGAGAGAGGAGAGTCAAGGAGAGGTGGCCATTTTTGGCTTCTGATGGTGTGCAAGAGATACCTGTGCCGTTCACTGAGATAGGGTTGGCTTTGTGCGCTTCTGATCCAGGAGAAATCGCTAACCTTTAGCGCCCTGATGGGGAGGCTGGCACAGTAGTGGTGTATTGATGAACAAGGTCATGTTGCAGCTGGACTGGAATGGCCCAGAGCACACTGCTGAAGCAGAGTAGTGTGGCCAAGAGAAGGGTAAGGGTCCATTCCCCTAGAGGTAGTATTTTCACCATGTAAGAGGTTAAGCTTCAGAGTTGGATAAAGCTGGGTGGAGTGCAAGCGTCCTGAGGTGGGTCTTTGGGGGAAATTGCTAAAGCGTTGTGAGCCTCAGTTTCTTCATTTACCAAATGGCAATATCAGTGGTGTCTAATTTACTGGAGTGTCCTGGCGTTTCAACCAATTCAAGTACGTAAAGCACACGGCACAGTGTATGACACATAACAGGTGCTCAGTACGTGGCTGCAGCTGTACGTGGCCCGCCTGGTCAATTGTCCCTGGCCCAGAGACTCGCTGCCAGCCCGTGGGCTCAGAAACTTGATCAAGGGCCCTTCCTTTGGGAGCTGACTCACAGGAAGCAGGCTTAACAGCTAAAACGTATATTTGAGTGAGTGCTATGGCTGGCATGGGGGCCAGAATGCTCAGATCCACAAGACGAGGTCATTCTCTCCCTGTAGGCAAGCCAAATTATAACCAGGAGGTTGTGAGCAAAAAGTGGGAGCCAAGTCACTGAATCTAATGATTGCTTGCTCCAGGCCAGGCTGTATGCGCAATGTTGAGCTTTCCATCCTGAAGGAGACAGGCCAGCCCAGGGTAATGGGGCTGAGATTAAGTGATGCATTCATTTCCACCAGACAGATGTCTCGTCACTGGTTCTCTGCTACCCCAGCCCTCCTGGTCCAGACTCCCTCCACTCCGCATGGAGTCTTGGTGAGTACTGCTCAGGCTGTCTTAGCAACCTTTCTTCATCTTTGACTCCATGATCGATTACTATAGCCTTTATGTGTGTGTGTTATGTCTTTAGTGGGGTTGCAGCCAAATCTTGCTGGCCTAGAGGTTTTTGTCCCCATGCGGTGATTTCTCATTTCTCTGTCCTGACCTATCAATTGTTGATTTCACAGTTTAGTTTCTAGAAGGCAGTTTTATTCCCCATCTTCCCAGTTTCCTGGCGAGGTTCCGTCTCACAGTCCCATCTCTGGCCTTAAGTCAGATGTAGAAAAGAATGTTTAAGTGCGTAAATGCATTTTTAAGCTCTTTAAATGTAGATTTGCTGGAATAAACTCAGAAACTTTTTCAGGTATTAGCAGTCCGGCCAAGAAACCAGATGTTATTTGAAGAAAATATGGATGGGTTGTCTCTTCATATTTATTAGTAAGCTGAGAAGTAAGTTTTAGAATTGGATCAACTTCTTAAGATTTTTATTTTGCATCCAGATAGTTATGGAAAATCCCACTGATAGTTACTGTGGAATGACTAGGATTTTCCAGGCTCTCTTTTCCCTGAGATGATGGAAAAGATTAAACAACTTTATAAGCTTCAGATAAGACAGCCTCAGCAGAGAATGGGAAATATTAGTAACTGATACTATTTTGTTTTCTGCTTCCAACTATCCTTCCTGACTCCTTGGCTAAACTCACAAGTATTACATCTGGAAGACCCAGGAAAAGAAAGAAGATTATTTTCATATTTCAGCGAGTGTGTTGAATTTTGTGGAAGAAGCAGTGTGGGATACTGAATGAATTTTGTTGGGCCACCAGTAGCTTACCGCGCCCACTTACAAAATGGTGGCTTGGCGGTTGGAATTAATGGTGCTACTGATACAGAGTGAGCAGAGAGGGGTTAAGAGAATATGCCCGGGTGTGGTAGGGATCATATCTTAGAAGACTATTTGACTACCAGTCCTACAGGTTCAGAGATTTTGGCGGGGTGGGGGGACGGGTAAAAGATGAAAAGAAAATAGATTCTCATTCAAATTCTGATCAGTTCATGTCAGTCTCAGTTTTCCCTGAGAATTCTATTCTTGGAGAGCAGAATATCATTTCTGTTTTGTATTTTTAGAGAAAGCCACATAGTGTTGTGTAGAGAGCACGGACATGCAGTGAGAAAGTCATGGGTTGCCAGACATGGCCTCTAGCCCTGGCTTCACCACTTGCAACGCAATCCCTTACTTCTCAGGATATCAGCTTTTCATCTTTAAATTTAATTTTAATGATCTACAATGTTTATACTAAATACTCTTAGGCCTTTGTCCTTAGAGATTAAATGATACTAATCATTTAATGATTTAATGATACTAATCGTGCTTTTATTACATCAGGCTGATTCCTGTTTCTACCATGATACAATGAACTTGACATGGATTCTAATTTTTTTCTCAGCTTGTCCCTTTGTGTAGATAAAACCAAAATGCTTTTTCTTTCTTCTCTTTTTCACCTATACCTGTGTTCAATGGGTAAAGAGGGGCCACCCTTAAATGCTTTGGTTGCAAACTCAGAAGGCTCTCCTCTGCGTGGGAGCCCCGAGTACACCAGGGCATGAATAGCACTGCTTCCAGAGTGTTCCTCCACGTATCTGCTTTGAAAGATTAATTCCAAAGGCTGTTACCACACCAGGTAACTCCAACGATCATTGTGTCTCAACAACAGGATAAGGGTTTTTTTTTTCCCTCCAAATATCGAATTTTATTTTATTTTGCAACCATCCCGCTCTTACAGAAAGGTCACAGTGATTAGTACACAGCCAGTTTTTCCCCCTGAATCATTTGAGAGTGAGTGGCCCACTTGATATCCCCACGACCCCCAGATACTTCAGCATGATTTCCTGCAAACAAGGATATTCTCCCGCGTGACTGCAACGCAGCCCTAAGAATCAGGAAATTAACACGGATTCATTTCTACCATCTGAAATGCAGTTGTTCTGTTATGTTGTGTATCGCAAAAAGGACCCAGTTTCTATTCAAGCGTTGCATTTAGGTGTCCCGTCTGGAACAGTTCCTCGGTCTTTCTTGCACTTTGACGACAAACCAGTTGTTTGGTAGAACGTTCCTCACATTTGGGTTTTTGGTTGAAAGTTTCTTTACGTTGATATTCTAGTTATTCACCCGCGGCAGGAGTATCACAGAGGTAGTACTCCGTTCTTGCTGTACCCTGTGATCACTTGGTTCTCTTTGCTCGCTTGTCACTTGGTTAACTGATGGCTGCAAAGTTTCTTCAGTGTCAGGCAACACCTTTTCACTTTGTAATGAAGAAGTATTTTGTAGGGAGATATTTTAAAACCACGTACACATCCCATTTTTCATGACACCGAATTTATTCACTTACGTATATCACCACACCCTCAAGGATTCTCACTGTAATGCATTTGCTCTCATTGTTTGGTTTGATGTTCACATTGTCCCAGATCTGGCCAGTGGGCACCGCTCTAAGTTGCCTTTTATGTTCTTTTAACAAGCACCTCTCATTCTTTGAGCACTTTTTTTGCTTTTTTTTTTTTTTTTTTTTTTTTTTTTTTTTGCCACCATAAGACATCCCCAAACCATCTATACTCTCTCTGCTAGAGTCTTGGAATAAGGCAAGATTTGAGCCATTTCTCAAGAAGCTCTGGTTACTTTTACTGGAGGATAATATTTGGGTGCCAAGATTTCTGCTTTCATTATGCTCATGGCTATTAGGAGGCTGTGCTCCCAGACCCCTCTCAGTGGACAAAGGAAGGGGATGTAGATTTGAACACACACACATGCACACACACACACACGCACACACACCACCAGTCACTCACTCATACACATACACATAGATTTACATGTACATACTTTGCTAAGCTTCCGCTTCTGATCCATATATGTATTTGCCTAGAACCTCCAGTTCCACCCCGCTACCACATGGTTTGTTTTCATAGGCCCCTTCTCAGAGAAAACTGGCTCCCATTATTCAGTTGGAGTAGGTCACTGATGGTGCATTGCTGTGATGTCCTTTCCCGACATGGGTGCCCTCCTCACCGCACTGGACTCTGCACCCTAGGCCGGGCCATGCAGATGGCTCTCTTGCTTGGCCCTCCCTTGTGACTTTAGACGACATTGTTGAACGAGGGGAAGGCAAAGATCAGTTTATGTTTTTTTAAATGTTTGCCTTCTTTTGGATTTCTCAGGGTGGTATGGTTGTAAATCCTCAGAATGCTTCTGTGTGGCTGGGGGAGGTAAATTCGTAGGAAGGGCTCCGTGGATTTATTTCATCACCAACCTTGTTTTGCATAGATGAGGCCTTCCATCTTAAGAAATCATGCCTTTCAGAATTTCAGAATGACTCTTTTTTGCCTTTATTCCCTCCTCTTGCTCTCTGCTGAGATCAAGAGCCAGCATTTTCTTTTATTATTAGCTCAGGAAGTCTGACTGCTTGTGGCCTTTTGATCCTCGAAAATAAACCATGCTGATTTGCAAAAGTGAGTTTTTCTTCAAGGAAGAGATGTTCTTGGAAGCCTGTAAAGTTTGCTTTGAGTCTTAATTCAGTGGGTGTGTTGACCCTGGATTTCAGAGAGTTGATGCTGGGAGGCAAAGGAGAAGCAGGCAGTGAGGAGCATTTAGTGCCAAGGAAGACAAGCCCCACACAGTAATAGGGCTGGTGGGGTGCAAGACCAACTTATAACTAGAAGCCAGAGGTGGTCCCCCAACTTTTGTGAAAGCGTCTTTACTTCTCTCCGTCAACCTTGAGCTGTTTCTTCCTGATTCTGCCCTCGAAGATGGCGGTCGGGGGCACAGTGCCCGAAGATGTGAAAATATTCTACCAATTAGTGGTTTGTTTTTCCTGGAATGAATGGGATTGTCTTCTATTTCCCCAATTCCAGTAAAAATCTTCTAGTTTCCCCTTTATAATTTCTTTTATTTTACCCATCTTTAAAGAAAAAATTCCTCTCTTTATCCCACCAGCTGAAACACCATGCTCCCCTTCTATTTAAAGCAAATCTCACGCTAAGTCCAATTTTCGCGCCCCCTCCCCGCTGCTCCCTTGAACCCCCTCCGACCAAACTTAGAGCATCACACCTCTGCTGAGATTGCTCTGCTCAAGTGCAACACGTTACTAATCGAATGATCTTTTATCAGCCCTCCTTTTACGGTGCTCATTTCCTCCATTTTGATATCTTTCTTCACAGGGCCTTCAGGACCCCACATTCTGCCGGTGTCCTTTCTTCTACGTCATTTCCTTTTCTTCTCAGTTCCCTTTGCTCTTCCTCCCCTTCTTGCAGACCATTGATGGTAGAATGTCCCAGGGCACAGGCTTTCCATCCCTTTACTTTTTTTCTTTTTTTTAAACAATTTTTTAAATGTTTTATTTTTATTTTTGAGAGACAGGGAGAGACAGAGCATCAGGTGGGGAGGGGCAGAGAGAGAGAGGGGGGAGACACAGCATCCGAAGCAGCTCCAGGCCCTGAGCTGTCAGCACAGAGCCCGACGCGGGGCTCAAACCCACAAACCGTGAGATAATGACGTGAGCTGAAGTCGGACGCTTAACCGACTGAGCCACCCAGGTGCCCCTCCTTCCCTTTACTTATCTGTCTACACCCCTCTGTTGGTGCCCTCAGCTAGGTCATGGCTTCAGATGGCATCTCTGCACGGAGGACTCCCACACGTGTGTCTCCAGCCTTGAGTTCCCCCGTGAGTCCTGTGTCCTCTCCCCTGAACCTTTATATCCAAATCCTGAGTTGACCTCTTCCTTTGGATCTCTGACCGTCATCTCAGACTCAGCATACTCCAAACCGATGCCTCCCCTGAAAACAAACAAACAAGCAAATCAAAAATCATTCTTCTTGCAGGTTTCTAAAGTGCAGCTAACTGCAACTCCATTTGCTCAGGACCAGCCCTTAGGGCCATCTCTGATTTCTTCTTCTCCCACATGCCACAAGTAATCCATAAAGCAAATCCTATTGACTCTAATTTTGATAGAGACTCACCATCTGACCACATGTTCGCTACCATCCTGAGGGTCAAACCTTCATCGTTCTTGCCTGGGCTTTTGGCACTAGACTCCTAATGGGTCCACCTACTTCGACCTTTGCCCCCTTTCTGTTCTCAGCACGCCAGCTTTGAATGATGACTCTGCTAAAAATATTGTATCATATCGCTTGTCTGATCAAAACCCTCCAATGCCTTTCTGTGTCTGAGGGTAAATGTCCTTACACGGGCCTGGCCACCCTAAGGGGTCTGCTCCCCACCCACTCCATCCCTTGTCCCTGACCTTGTCCTGCAGCCTCCCCTGGTTGCCAGCTCGCTCCCCCGCTGCTGGCACTTGTGTTGTTGTTTCCTGTGCACAGAAGGCCTTTTCCCTAAAAAGCTGCATGGCCCCTTCCCAAATTCGACGGTCTCTCCTGCCAACATTCTCCTACACTCCACGTCACTGCCTTACACGCTCAAGATGCTTACCGCTATCTGACTTACTATTTAATGTTTTTTCAACCTGTTTTCTCATCTCCTCTGCCTCCCCTTGCCCCAAACAAGGCTCCATTGTTAGGACTTTTGCTTGGGTTGTTGCTGTATCTCTAGCACCACAGAATCAGATTTTGGGGGGAATACTTGAATGAGGGGATGACTAACAACGGTGACATATATATCTATTGTAGAAGGATAAGCAAAGAGGAAAAAAGTTACCCATAACTGCTCAACCAGTAAGACTACATCTTCCGAATAGCCTAGGAGATTTTTAGATGCCCAGCACGCATACCGTAGCACATACTGTTTCACAACAGGCTTATTTTCACTGAACAACACACTGGGCAAGCTCATCCATACGGACTAGTCCCCTTCTCTCATCTTTGAACTGGCGTCTCCTCCTTCAGGTCTCAGCTCACCATCTCCTCAGAGGGACCTTCTGCGACGCCCCCCACCAGCCACTCTCCGTCACATCCTGTTCTGATTTCCTCGGGGCGTGATCCCTGTGTGACATCGTCTGGTCAGTTCATTTGGTGTTTATTGTCCATCTCTCCACCGCCAGTGAGAGAACTTTATTGGTTTGGCCGATCACCCAAACCCCGGCACCTGGAAGTGCTTGGTATATCATAAGACTCAGTTAATGTCTGTTGAGCAAGTAAGCACCGTTTTGATGGCTTTGGGACGACTAGCGTTATACGTGTTCATGGTGGAAAATCTAGACAACACAGAAGAGCAGAATAAAGAGAGTAAAGATCACTTGTAGTCCCGCCATATAGACTTAAGAACCCTGATGCATGTGCTTCTGGATTTCTTTTCCTACTCCTGTGTATGAAATTTTGAAATTAAGAGGGAAACACGGTCTGCATTTTTTTTATTTAATAAAATGCTGTGCATGTTTCTCATGCTGTAAGTACCCATCAACGGAACCATTTCTTTCTTTTCTTTTTTAATGTTTATTTATTTATTTGAGAGAGCAAGAGAGGGAGCGCAAGTGGGGGAGGGGGCAGAGAGAGAGAGAGAGAGAGAGAGAGGGAATCTCAAGCAAGCTCCATGCTCAGTGCATGATCCCACGACCCTGGGATCATGACCTGAGCCAAAATCAAGACTCGGATGCTCAACCAACTGAGCCACCCAGTCGCCCCAGCAGAACCATTTCTGATGACTGTGTGGTATTCTAGCTAATGGATAGAGCACAGCTTCTTGAAGCTGTCCCTTATTATGGGATAGTTATGTATCTTTCCCCTCTATTGTCCACATAGCATTATCAACTACAGGTGAGATGGAACTTAGGAGGGAGGAACCATGAACCCATGACTTATGAGGCCGTGAACCACCAGACTAGCTGGCGAGGCGTCCAGGTTCAGCCATGATGAATGCAAGGCCTTTTGAGTTTGCCTGAAAATACTTGCAGGGAGGACTATATAGACTACTACATGTATAACCTTGTATTTGTGTGCAGTTCTACGTGTACCATTTTTTAACGCATTTTGGATACATTCCTAGGTAAGAAAATGATAGAAAAGGGATTTGCACATTTTTAAGTTGTGACGACTTTGCCCTTCAGGAAATTGTTCCACCTGGCAGATTTTTCAGCTGGCAGAATGTGAGTGGTCATGTTTCCCACACTCATGCCTGTAGGCGGCTATTTTTTTTAAGATTTTTAAAAATGTTTATTTATTTTTGACAGAGAGTGAGAGAGCAAGGGAGGTGCAGAGAGAGGGGGGGACAGAGAATCCAAAGCAGGCTCTGGGCTGACAGCGGCGAGCCCGATGCAGGGCTCGAACTCGTGAACAGTAAGATCATGACCTGAGCCCAAGTCAGACACTTAACCAACTGAGCCACCCAGGCGCCCCAGGAGCCTAATTAATTTTTTTAATGATTTCTAATATGATAAAGAAAAAACAAGGGCAAAATGACATGCCTGTGGTGCTGTCACAGCCCTAGTGACTCTCATTGTGTTGTGACTGTTTCTGAAATTTTACATGTAAGTCTCTTACGGGCTGTTGGTTTAACTAAGACACTCCATCATGTTCAGTAAATATTTTTCTGACCTATTTTATAAAGAATTTATTCTAATTGGGATGGATATGAAACTTCACCAACCTGGTGGTTTGTACTAATAGATTGCTTTACGTTAAACCAACTTGGCTCTCCTAAAGTAAATTCTAATTTATCATTATGTATTAGTCTTTTAATAGTCTGCCTGATTTGACTCACTAATATTTAAGATGTGGTTTTAATCCACAGCCACAATTCAGCTTGTGTTTTAGTTTTTCATTTTCTTTCTGTATTTTAATGTAGAAAAAGCTTTGCAAAATGATAAAAGAATTGGCAAGCTTTCTATATGTCTCTATTGCTGTATAGCCTTGAGGTTGGAAAACATTAATTCTTGAAACCATTAGGACCCAACTCCTTTTGGAGAAGTAACTCTTTGATCTCTTAAACATCAAAGATCTAAGATCTCACTAGACCTCTGTAAGAGTTTTTTTTACCCCCCTCTGGTTATTTATTCACTTAATTGTATGTTTCATTCTGCATTCGTTTTGGTTATTTATATTTTCCTAGAAAATCTTCCATTTCATCAAGATTATATTTATCACCCTAATACATTTGTATGTGATGTTCTCCAAACTCTGAAACAACTCCACCTTACCTATCAATATCCTTTTCTTCTTCCCAATATTCTGCATTTGTATTTTCTTCTCCCTCAGGATTACATGTTTAACAATCAACTTGTGGATTTATGGAATGGTTTCATGGTGTATTAATTATCGTATTCTATATCATGTATCTCTTTTGTCCAGAACAATTCTTGACACCAAATGGCAGTGCCCACCCATATTTTGAAAAGGTCTGTAAGCAGGCTTGAGGTGGATCCCACCTAGGAGAGCATACCAGGACCTCCAGAAATGGATTCTCCGGGTTCCTTTCATCCATGAGCTAGTCCCCAGCTCTTCCCTCATCAAACACTATCTTCAGTGTTTCTCTTGCTCCACAGTCCCAGTTTTGGAGAATTTTCCCTCATATGGGCATTGAGAGTTTCCCAAGCACTGATGGCTTCCTTCAGAAGCAGTGCCTCTTTGAAGGGAGAGGCCGTGTGAGGAATCTGACCCCCAGCAGGGTGCCCCCCTGGCCCTCAGACCCTCCAAACAATGGAGAAGCTTTTGGACAGAGGGCTTCTAAATAGGAGGCAGCTGTCGCTGGACAAAAAGGCTGTGCTGCCCCATTCACGGGAGGCTGCTTTTGTTGTGGCTGTCGCTAGATCAACTGGGAAAGTTCCAGAGTGTGAGCTCTGCCAATGAGTGAGAACCGTCAGTTTTCCCGAGAGGAGGCACCAAAGTAACCCCTCCAAGCTGCCACAGTGTCTTAGTCAGTTCAGGCTGCTGTAACGAATACCAGAGACCTGGTGGCTGATAAGCAACAGAAGTTCATTGTTTACAGTTCTGGAAGGTGGATGTCTGAGATCAGGGTGCCAGCATGGTTGGGTAAGGCCCTCTTCTGGTCGTAGACCTTCCGTTGTATCTTCACATGGTGGAGGGCGCCAGCTAGCTCTCTGGGGCCTCTTGTATAAGAGCACTAATCCCATCCATGAAGCCTCTACCCTCAAGACCTAATCACCTCCCAGAGACCTCGGTCCTCCTGCCATCACCTTGGGCATTAGGTTTTCAATATCAGTTTGGTAGGGTTAGGGGAGGGACTCAAACACTCAGATCATAGAACCCAGAGAACCTGCTGTTCTGGAGCATCTCAGAAGTTGCCAAGGAAGATGCTGTCAGATGGGAAGATGGTGGAGGTACAGGGCCAAGGGCACATCAATTTCTTGGGCTGGCATAGCATCATCAGCTACAGGTGAGATGTAACTTAGGAGGAATGTATGAGGCACCATGAACTACTACGCTAGTTGGCGTGGCATCCAGGTTCACCCCTGATGAATGCCAGGCCTCCTGAGTTGGCTTGAAAATACTTGCAGGGAGGACTGTGGTAAGCGAGACCATCTGCATTGACTCCAAAGCTTCTAAAACAGTCCTCCCACCCCCGCCACCTCACCGAATCCCTTACTGAGATACATTTTATATTCCCAGGAATTATAAATCCTTCTTCCCAGAATGTCTCACCGAGGAGCTGATTATCCAATCAAGTTGTGAAAGGCAGATGTTCCTCTGAGGAAGATGCCAGAGAAACCATGGAGTTCTCTGAGTTGGAACAGGGCAGTGGACCAGTAGACAGTTTTACCAGCTCACCCTCTGGGGAGGAGAGGTGCTGGGGAGAGAATCTGCTCCAGACTTAATATCCACTGAAATGCCATGTTGAGCGCCGTGTTCTGATGTGGCTTATGTGTTTCTTCTGCATGTGGGAGTCCTCTGTCTCTGAATTGAGCCTTCTACCCATCCCCTTTGTCATACACTGTATTTTGGATCATGATCCCCCCTCACCCCCCTCTGCCCCCACCGCCCCATCCAGCGCCATGTATTGTCTGGCTTGCCCTGAGGACCCCCAAGGAGCCACCCTCTTGCTGTCTCAGTTCCCCTAAGGAGTTAGAGGGTGAAACTTGGGAATCCACTTTTCTGTCACCAGAACACAATTTCTTTTGTAAAGGACGCGTGTTTACTTAGGTCCCACTCACTATGTCGAAAAGAATTTAAAGTGTTTGGATGGTTTCTAGTGTTTCCTTCTTTCACTAGGCTGAGTCAAGCCTCTATAAGGTCAACTTCCTCACTTGTTAAGCACAGAGGACTTTTTATTTTGTGAGTGTTTGTACAAACTTCTAAGTAGCTTTGCCACAAAAGAAACGTAGATTATTTTATTCCTTTTATTATTCGCTGCAATTTCTTTTATGCTAATATTCTTATCTACCTGAATCCTTTATTTTGATTCATGTTTATGTCAGCTAGAAAATGTATTCAATTAATTTTCCTCTGCAAGGGTACTGGTGCCATGGTATACTTCCAGAAAGTTTGAATGTCTGAGAACATCTACTTATTGCTATTTTGCATAATGGTAACTTTGGGGTGTATACAATTCATTGGATAATAGGGGCACCTGGGTGGCCTAGTCACTTAAGCACCTGACTCTTGGTTTTGGCTCAGGTCATGATCTCACAGTCTCCTGAGTTCGAGCCCCGTGTCAGGCTCTGTGCTGGCAGTGCAGAGCCTGCTTGGGATTTCCTCTCTCCCTCTCTCTCTATCACTCCCCTACGCATGCTGTCTCTGTCTCTCTCAAAATAAATAAGCAGTTCATTGGGTAATAATGGTATTTTTTGTTTAAAATTTGCTGTGGCATTTAGAGCTCTAGAAGAGAAGTCTGATACCAAACTGATTTTCGTTTAGTTTTAATAATTTTTTTTCTGCCCTAATTTTTGTCGGTTGTTTCTATTATTATCCTGGAACATCATTAACATCTCCAGGCTATGTCTAGCTCTAGAGGAAATTTCATCTGCTGTTTCTGGAGGCTTGATACTCTCCAAGCAAGAGGGAAGACATTCTCTTTGTTCCTTTAGAATATCTCTCTACTTACATGTATTGGTTCTCTTACATCTGTTCCCCCCAAATTTCTTTTTTTTAATATTTATTTATTTCTAAGAAAGAGAGGGAGAGAGAGCAGGGGAGGGGCAGAGAGAGACAGAGTGACAGAGGATCTGAAGTAGGCTCTACACTGTCAGCACAGAGCCCGACGCGGGGCTCGAACTCACAAACCATGAGATCGTGACCTGAGCCCAAGTTGGATGCTTAACCAACTGAGCTGCCCAGGTGCCTCATGTTCCCCCAGATTTCTTAACTTGTAAAAAAAATTTTTTTTAATGTTTCTTTATTTCTGAGACAGAGAGAGACAGAGCATGAGTGTGGGAGGGGCAGAGAGAGAGGGAGACACAGAATCCGAAGCACGCTCCAGGCTCAGAGCTGTCAGCATAGAGCTCGATGCGGGGCTCGAACTCATAAACCGCGAGATCATGACCTGAGCAAAAGTCGGTTGCTCAACCGACTGAGCCACCCAGGCGCCCTGATTTCTTACCTTTCCATTAGCCTTTTCATCCCTTCCTATGTTTTTCCTAGAGTTCTGGAATCATACCTTTTAACGTGCTGTTCTGTTGTTTGTTTGTTTCCTATAGCCCAAGTATTCTGTATCATCTCTGCCACATTTTCTATTTTGATAATCATGTTTTTCATTAGAGAGCTATCTTTGTGGTCACATATTCTTTTTTTTTCTTAAATTCAGTATCATCCCAAATCCCAATGAAGGTAAAAAATAAGATTTATATTTTAGAGTCATTAACGTTAGCTGGAAGAATGTCTGTGTTCATATTTACACACAGTGGCAACTGATAAGTTTCTACTGAAAAGCGGAGTGCTGACGGTATGAACCTGACTGTCCTTGTACCCTCCCAACCTTCTTAATACCTTCTGATGCGTAATTCCAGAAATCACTATGTACCATGGCAACATGGGTACCTTGGTGCTAATGAGGATCTTTCTTTTAATGTTGAAAAAAAAAAAAAAAGAGACAACTTGAACTATTGTCTCATGATAATTTTTCATTATCTTCCATCAGCGGGAAGAATATATGCCTGTGCCAGTATTCCTCCTGAAACATTTTTGGGGGGAAAAAAAAACGCTTCAATTTCTTGAGCAGGCTTTTCCTCTTTTGAACTAGAATCCAAGCAGTGGAGGCCCGTCACCTTACAGCTTCTTAAATTGCACGCAAAATTATTCTTTGATTTTACTTTTCCTAGGGCTGCATTCTCAAGTAATTTAATATTCCTTTTGTTGTATGTGGTTGGTATCAGCCTACACAATGAGTTTGTGTCTAACACAACAATTTTGAAATAGCGTTTTTCTTTTATGTCTCATAATTACTGTAGGGTGTAACTCAATCCCGGTACACGCCAGAATGGCAAGTGGCCGAAGCTCCATTCTTCCGGCCTCGAGTCACAGAGCTGGCATGAATTGCTAATATATTATATTGCATATTAAACGAATCCAGAGTTGGTCCAATTTCTTCCATAAAAGCCAAAGTCCTTTTGAAATCACAATATAATATCTGTACACTCCCTTTTCTGTAATTTAAGATATCTTGGATGGCCAAGCAGTTATACGTGGATGGGAAGAATCACAGTGTTAGTGAATTAGGACGAATCTGATAGGAGATCAGACCTGGAGTCCAATCCCGGCACATTATTTACTACTTAGTTATTCTCTGAGCCTCGTATTTTCTCATCTGGTTAAAAAAAAGAAAGAAAGGAAAAAGCTAATAACGTGTCAGCCAGCTGAATTTGCCAGTCTGTAACCTCTGCCTCAGACTGTATTTTTTTCCCCTTGACTACTCTGATTCAAGACAGAAAAACAGTTGCCTCCTGGCTCTACGGGCAGTAGCTATTAAGGTTTCTCCACACCCAGGTCAGGCTCTGGTATTGTGGGTCCTGGGATTAGCCAAATCCTTGGGCCCTGCTCATTCTGGAATGAAGGGCTCCCAGAGAGTTGTTAAAAAAAGCATCTGATAGATAAGAACTATAAAGCAGTGGATTTTACTTATTTCATCTAGGGTGCTTTCAGCTGCACGTGTCAGAAAATTGACTAATGGGGGCTTAAACTACGAGGATGATTGTAGTTTACCTCAGAATTCTGGTGATACTTGTTCCTTAGGTCTGACTCAACAGTATCATCAAGGCCCCTGGTTCTTCTCCATCCATTTACTCTAGAATGTTGGCTCAGAGTTGCAAGATGGCACACTGACTTGTTGCCTCATGGCTTTAAGATGGCTATCTCCACTCTAAGCATTATACCCTTATGTTCAAAGACAGGAAATGAAGGACATAGAGCAGGACAAGGAGTCTGCTTTTTTGGGAAAAGAGAAATCTCCAGGGCATTTCTTCACCCAACAGACTTCCTTTTATATCTCCACGGCCAGAACCAACTGTACCCCCAGCTCCAAGGGAAACTAAGGAAGTGAGTAGATGAGTGTACTTCCTCAACCTCTATATTGAGAGGCAGGCAAGAGAGAAAGGGTCAGATGCCTGCAGGGCTGCTACAGAGGGGTCCGCTATCGCATTCAAGATTGGTCTCCCCTTCATCCTTCACCCCACCTGGAGGAACTAGACCTTCTTTGTTACACAGCCGATCTGGTCTTACATACACAAGTCAAATGCGTAGTTTCCCTGTTAAACATTAACGGGTGATAGTAAACGTACCCACTGCCAGACTTTTCTACAAAGCTATAATCCCTTGCATTTATGTAACAATTTTATATCTGCTGTCTCAAATCATCTTCATAAAAATACTTTGAGCTTCAAATTTTTGGTCTTTCTTTACATATGAGAAACAGGGAGATTAAAATTATGATCGCAGGTCACCAGTAGGAGATTGGGAGCCTGGATTTCTTCACCTCAGCTTTGTTTACAGTGCAGTTCATGCTGTCTGTAAACCTTATCCTGAACTAGACAGAAAGATTTTCCCCTGCCTTAGTATAGTTGGGCAAACTTTTTAAAAAATGTTTATTTATTTATTTTGAGACAGAGAGAGAGAGCAGGGGAGGGGCAGAGAAAGAGAGGCGGAGAGAGAGAATCCTAAGCAGGCTCCATGCTGTCAGTGTGGGGCTCAGTCTCTCAAACCCTGAGATCAAGACCTGAGCCAAAACCAAGAGTTGGACGCTTAGCTGACTGAGCCACCCAGGTGCTCTTAGTTGGGTAAATTTTCAGTACTTTTTTTTTTAATTAAAAAAATTTGTTTTAATGTTTATTTATTTTTGAGAGAGAGAGAGAGAGAGAGACAAAGAGCATGAGCAGGGGAGGGGCAGAGAGAGGGAGTCACAGAATCCGAAGTAGGTGCCCGATGCAGGGCTCGAACACACAGACGGCAAGATCATGACCTGAGCGGAAGTCAGATGCTTAACTGACTGAGTCACCCAGGCACCGCCCGCCAGTTCCTTTCTAATGAAAAAAAAAAAAAAAAAAAAAAATGAATGAAGTTCTACATCCAGTTAAAATTCCTTTTGGGAAACAATATCTTGTAAAATATAAAATGGGAATTTTATTTGATCCAACAATTCTAGTCTATAAACTTTTCATAGAGTTGTAAACAGAGAAAGCCAAAAGGGTTTACCTCCAATTTATATTCAGCTTTGTTAATATTAACAAACTGTGGAAATAATCTAAGTGATCACAAGTAGGAGATCACTAAAGCAAAACATGGTGTGTGTGTGTGTACATAAACACACATGTGATGCATGTGCATATATACACAAACACATACACACACATATATGCATATATACACAAGCATATACATATATACACATATGTACACATACATATACACACATATACATGCATATTTATACACGGGCACATATATATATATATATATATATATATATATACATATATATATATATATATACACACACACACATACATATACACACATATACATGCATATGTATACACAGCATTCAAACACTAAGGGGGCACATCAAAGTCACAAATACCAGCCGGAAGCAGCTCCCACTGAGGGAACTTGGGACAATTTGAGCATCATATGGAATAATGACTTTGTTGTGCATTGAGTACATAAAAATCCTTGCGTCCTGGGTGGTGATTGATAGATAAATAGATAGATGTCATTTGTTATACCATTGGTACCAATCTACCAATCTCCAGTGACAATTGATTCAGGAAATGGTTTTACCTAAAACCATGAGATGACAATTATTGGCTAACAGGCTGTTCCCCAGCTTCACCAAGTATTACTGATCAATTAATTGCTAACTGTGAAGGGAAGCACCTCTATGCTGAAGGCATCTGGAGTAAGGACAGGACTCGGTGATCAGAGTTGGCAGCATTGATAGTGGCATGGGACATCACCTGTCTTCTGATGTGATGCACCAGGAGGTACACAGCCCACTCAATTTCTTTCCAAAAGTCTTTAGCCAAAGCACATCAAGACTTTAGAATCCACGTCTAGTTTGGAGGAATGACAGGATATAGAGGGACAAGTTAAATTAGGAAACTGACAAAAATGTAGAATGGGGAATATGTGCGGATATGGAATCTTCAGAGAGTCAAAGGCCACATTAAAAATAAAAAAGATAGCAGTGTTCCAGATTTTTAAAACAGTAGAAACATAACAACCAAATATATTGCTTGAGACTTGACTGCATTCTGATTTTTTTAATTTTTATTAAAAAAAGTTTTTTTTAACATTTGTTTATTTTTGAGACAGAGAGAGACAGAGCATGAATGGGGGAGGGGCAGAGAGAGAGGGAGACACAGAATCGGAAGCAGGCTCCAGGCTCTGAGCCATCAGCCCAGAGCCCGACGGGGGGGCTCGAACTCACGGACCGCGAGATGATGACCTGAGTTGAAGTCGGACGCTTAACCGACTGAGCCACCCAGGCGCCCCGACTGCATTCTTATTTTTTTTTTTTTTTAATTTTTTTTTTCAACGTTTATTTATTTTTGGGACAGAGAGAGACAGAGCATGAATGGGGGAGGGGCAGAGAGAGAGGGAGACACAGAATCGGAAACAGGCTCCAGGCTCTGAGCCATCAGCCCAGAGCCCGACGCGGGGCTCGAACTCACGGACCGCGAGATCGTGACCTGGCTGAAGTCGGACGCTCAACCGACTGCGCCACCCAGACGCCCCTGCATTCTTATTTTTAAAAAAGAGTTTAAAATACATTTTGGGGGACAATTGAATATGAGCCAGATATTAGCTGGCATTAGGGAATGAATTTTATTTATTTATTTATTAAAAAATTTTTTTTAATGTTTATTTACTTTTGAGACAGAGAGAGACAGAGCGCGAGCGAGGGAGGGGCAGAGAGAGAGGGAGACACAGGATCCAAAACAGGCTTCACGCTCTGTGCTGGCAGCACAGAACCCAATGCGGGGCTCGAACCCACAAACCGTGAGATCATGACTTGAGCCGAAGTCAGGCGCTCAACTGACTGAGCCACCCAGGTGCCCCTGGGAATGAATTTTAATTTCTTAGGCGTGATAGTGGTAGTGTGGCCAGAAAGCAAAAAGTCCTTGTTTTCGGCAAATATTTAGAAAAAGCAAATATAGCAAAATGTAACAATTATTGAATCTAAGTGGTAGACACAAAGGTGATCATTGTACTAGTCCTTCAACTCTTCTGCATTTAAAAAATATTTCAGGGGTGCCTGGGTGACTCAGTCGGTTGAGTATCCGACTTTGATCAGGTCGTAATCTCATGATTCATGAGTTCGAGCTCTGCGTTGGGTCTGTTGCTGTCTGTTGCCCACTTTGGATCCTCTTTGCCTCTCCCCTGCATTCCCTCTCTCTCTCTCTCTCTCAAGATAAACATTAAAATAAAAAAAATTAAGGTAAAGTGTAGGTTAGAGAACATTATATTCACTCATTAAAAAAGACATTAGATTCACTCATTTGTGTAAAATGTGTCTGGTACACATAATGAAAACTCAGTACGATATTTGCACAGCCATGTTCATAGCAGCGTCATTCACAATAGCCGAAAGATGGAAACAACCCAGGATCCATCCACAGATGAATGGATTATCAAAATGTGCTATATGCATTCAATGGAATATCAGCCTTAAAAAGAGAAGGAAATTCTGACATGTGTTATAACATGGATGAAACTTGCAGACATTATCCTCAGTGAAATAAGCCAATCACAAAAGGACAGCTACTGAATGATTCCACTTGCAGGAAGTCTCTAGAGCAGTCAAGTTCATAGGGACAGAAGGTGGAAGAGTGGTTGCCAGGAGCTGGGCGGGGGAGAAATGGGGAGCTGTTTCATGGGCATAGAGTTTCAGTTTTGCAAAACGAAAAGAATTCTGGAGACTGGTTGCACAACAATATGAATGTACCTAGCACTATTGAACTATGCACTTAAAAATGCTTAAGATAGTAAATTTTATGTTCTATTTTACCACAATTTTAAGAAATTTAAGTGAAAATATCACTATATGTTTAGCCACAGAGGCAAAGAGTTGTTATTTCTGTAAGTTCGAGTTGCTGGGCAATTTTTACTTCATTTTCCATTTCTGTACTGTTTGGATTTTTTTTTTTTTAACTTTGAATGTGAATCAGTTTTACAAAAACCAGACATCCATTTTCAAAAGATCTAAAACTTCTGCAGGTTTTCAGTGTTTTGGAGAACATGCGGGTGGTAGAGGCTAATATTTAGGAAAATGGATTTTCAGGAAACAACAGAAATGGTCAATGTAGCCTGAGAATTTTGTCAGAAGCAACAAAAATCCTTGGTCCCACGAGGCGAGCGGCAGAATGGAGCCCTGCCTGGGCCCTGCATCTGCATTGAGGCTGCTGTGAGAGCTCAGCCTGCTGACCCCTTGGCCGGGCCTGGATGGCCTGACCTTGCTCACAGCCCAGGCCTGGCAGGGCCCTCCCGGGAACTGTGCTTTGCTTGGGGTCTGGCCAGCAAGGAGGAGTTTGCAGGCTGTTGTTGACCCAGGCCTGGCCTGCCCGCCTTGTCCTCCAAGCCCTTTCCAGCACCTCACCTTGCTTGCACCCCGGGGGTGTCATTTGTGACTCCCATCCTTACAACTTCCTTTGCTTCAGAGCCAGGCTTTGATCTTGCTTCCCGGGATCGAGTTTCTGTTGAAGACAGTCAGTCCTTTGGGTCTCCGGAGGTAATAACCCGCACAGCATCCCAGGCAGATGATTCATTTCAACCCTGGCTGATCTCTGCATTTTGACCTAATGGCTCTATCAGGCTCCGGAGCCTGTATCCTATTTGCGACGGAGAACCTTATGTCTGAACTATGAATGTGTTCCCATAAACACCCAAGCCACAACAGCACTGTGAAAAGCTTCTTTTCCAAAACTGCCTATGGATCAGTACTCGCTTTTCTACCCATATGGGATTTTGAAAAACAAAAAACAAAAAAACAGTTATACGGTTGTATTTGGTTTCCCGTTGAATTAATATTTTCTGTCTTACTTAAGGCACTGTCAACATAACCTTGGTATCAGATTATGGCCTCTTTTGAAAATACTAAATATTTTGAAAGCAGAAAAGTTACAGAGAACACTGTAACAAACACCTGTGTTCAGACCACCCAGAAGTAATAAAGGTTAACGATTTGTAACGATTCCTTCAAGTCTAGAGTTCTCATTTTGAAATTAAATTTTACCTCTGTGTGTGTATGGGCAGAGCTGGCCTCGGCACCCACCCCTTGTGCCTGGCAGAATTCCTTTCCTGGGGCGCGGCTGGCAGAATTCCTTTCCCGCTGCCCCTTCCTTTCCCCAGCTGGTGGCTGCCCAGGCAGGCGGCGGTGGCCAGGGGTCCGCCATGACACCGCATGACACACAACACAGCTGTCCCAGTGGCTGTTCTCCAGGGCTCTAGGTGGAAACCGCGGAGTCCTCAACTATCTTAGAGATGAGTCCTGGTTATGAGTCACACAAAAAGTTCCAAGCAGAAGAAAGGAAAGTTTATTACAACAGAGGACACAGGAATGCATCCAGGGGGGACCAGCTGTTGGAATCCCCGCTTCCTGGTGCCTCTCTCTGCTTCATTCTTCCCTCTTGCTCAGTTCACATGTTGGAAACAGCCTCCCAGAGCTTCTGAGTTTACATATGACCTGTGCAGGCGCAATTCCACATGTTTGTGGGTGAGGATCTGATGGTCTTGCCCTGGGCGGGATGTTCACCTCTGGTCCCGTAAGCTCCGTGGAGGGGGGCCTGCCCATGTATGGCCAGAATGGCTGCCAGGCTCCCACCTTCTGCGACCTGTGGGTTTGGGAGCTAAGGGCTGTTCTCAGGAAGGACCCCGCACCTCTCCCGCCCATGGTGCGTATCTTCCAGGGGGCAGTCACTACGCTTTGAGAAGCACGCCATCGGGGTTTCAGCAAAAGTGACGAATGGCTGTCTAGGCCAATGCCTGGGACTTGGGAAGGCACAAGGGGCGGGTGCTGATGGTGAGGAGAAGAGTAAGGAAGACAGTCACCTCTGAGGGCACACAGTGTTCTGTGGGGCCCGCTGTCAGGGAGGATCGTAGAACAGGATGAATGGACAGTGCTCTAAAATTGATATGGATGTCTTTGTACCCTTTTTTTAAAAAAATAAATATTTATTTAGAGAGAGTATGTGCAACTTGGGGAGGGCAGAGAGAGAGAGAGAGAGAGAGAGAGAGAGACAATCCCAGGTAAGTTCATGCTCTGTGTGGAGCCTGACTCGGGGCTCAAACTCACGAACCACGAGATCATGACCTGAGCAGAAATCAAGAGTCGGACGCTAAACAGACCGAGCCACTCAGGCACTCCGGGTGTCTGTGCTCCTTACACGAATGTTTAGACTGATGTGCCAGGGATTTTTCTGGGCATGAGAAGACAGTGACAGTCCAACCCCATCTCCTTCGAAGGCCTTTCAGTAGGGTGTGAACCCTGCATGTGTATTATAATGAGAGGTTGGCTCCACGTTTATGGGAGCACTGTCGGAGCAAATGAACACTTCCTTTTCTTTCTGTGATCACTCCCATTTCTAAAAGTCTGTGCATGGGTTTGACCCTCATAAGCCATTTCAAGTGTTTCCTGGAACGAAGCAGGATAAGTATATACCTAAATCTATAAAATGAGGTCATGTGTACATTTCCATACTGGCTCGGTAGAAAGCGAAAGCATAACGCTAAAATAGTGGTACTATTTTGACCACATAGACAGTGATCATTTATAATAGTTTTTCTAGAAAATGCTTTTTAAGCTCGGACTTGGGATGGCGAACATTCGCCCTGGAGGCAGACGGAGGCTGTGATGTGGAGTGAGCCTCACATACCACAGATAATATGTTGGTTGTCTTTTATTTGCCCATCGAAAGCACCCTCTGTAGGCTCTTCACTGTGTGAGTTCAAGGCCTGCAGTCTCACTCTGCTGGACCAGCAGTGGCCCGAGTCTCAGACTGACGATCAAACACATTTCGGAAGCCCCCCCCCCCCCCCCGCCGTCCCCCACTGTTGGCTTCACCCAGCACCAGGATTACTTAGCTTTAAGATTGACGCAGGATTGGTGACAATGCCATGTGCTGGGAGACAGGGCGCGTCTGCAGACTCCTGGCCCAGCCTGGGAACACCTCCGGCTCGCTCCACACATGGGGCGTGCACGTGGGCAGGAGAGACGAGGCCTAGAGCATGTGGACAAACTGTGTGGAAACCAGTCGTTCTGGGATCCCCTCACCTTCTGCCTGCTTGTCTCAGCCTCCTCCAGATGTGGGAGGAGGGCCCAATTTTCACACTGCTGTGCCTCACCCCGAAACCCATTACTCATGACTGACAGTTGAGACAATGGGGCACAGGTGTGTGTTCTGACCTCAGCGGCTTCTCGATGCCCTACATAGGGCACCCCAGTAATGCCCGATTCAGTGCTGCAAGGAGAACTGAACCAAGGAAGGGTCAAATCCTCCTGCGTCCCTGTGCTACAATGTCACAAACCAGCTGTTAACCCAGGGCCCTGTCTTCCCCATGTTTGTAGCCTAAGCACAGAGTCTGGCATATAATAGGTGCTCAGTTATTCAATATTCAGTTTTGAACTCTTAGTTTTAATTATTTTGTATTTAGGTTATCAAAGTGTCTAGTGCTCATAAATAAATAAATAAATAAATAAATAAATGCCTAGCAAGCCAAACTGTTTTTTTCTGCTTGTCCTATTCCAAGAGTAATTCATATTGCAGGCCTTTGGACGGTGTGCTGACAAAAGGCATGACAACTGACAATAAAGTCCTGATATGGTCTCTCTATATCTGTCTTTCAGATTATTTGAATATATTTTGCTCTATAAGGATGGAGTGATGTTTCAGATTGAACAAGCCACCAAGCAGTGCTCCAAGATCACCCTGACGGACCCCTGGGACCCTCTAGACATTCCTCAGAATGCCACCTTTGAGGACCAGTACTCCATAGGGGGACCCCAGGAGCAGATCACCGTCCAGGAGTGGTCCGACAGAAAGTCAGCTAGATCATGTAAGACTTCAAAAACTCTCCAAGTGCTGCGTCCCAGAAAGCATGATGGGAAAAAAGGTTAAGTTCACTAAGGAAGGTAGTTAAGGAAATTGACAAGCTTAATCAAATTGTTTAATGTCCCCCCGCACGTGCTTTGAAGCCCCCTGTGTAATCTGCTAGTGGTTTAGCTCCAGGGTATGCGCCCATCACATTTGAAACACCTCTGCCTTCCAGCACCACCTGTACCTTTCTGCCACCTGGCTGTTACGGGCTTAGCCTTGGCTCTGACGTTTAATGACCCTGAGATCTATGACACGGAAGATGTCTGTCTAAGGTACAGATAAGTCCCCATATCACTTCCTCAAGTTACAGTGACCAGATCTTCTCCTGTCATTCTGAGTGTCTGCTTTTGCATATAGACGGAAAGTTGTTCTCGGTGGTGCTTCCATATGCCCACCCCGAAGCTGTTTCGAATACACAGGCTTTATGGTGCCTGCAGGAAACAGTCGAAAACAGTGCGAAAACAGTTCCCTCCATCCCCACCGCCGAGTGTAGCATATAATTAGCATATGACCTAGCGATTCCACTTCTGAGTGTATATCCGAAGGAACTGAAAGCAAGGACTCAAGAAGATATCTGTGCACCCATGTGTATAGCAGCATACTTAATGACAATGAATGAATGAATAATAATTCCTCCAGATGGTGGAAACCAACCCAAGTGTCCCCCAGCAGGTAAATGAATCCCCGAAACGTGGTGTAAACAGACAATGGAGTATTATTTAGCCTTAAAAAGGAAGGAGATTCTGTCACACGCTACCATGTGGATGAACCTTGAGGACATTACGCTGAGTGAAATAAGCCAGTCAGCAAAGGAAAACCACCATATAATTCCACTTACATGAGATGCCAAGAATAGTCATGTTCCCTGAGACAGAGAGTGGAACGGGGGTTGCCAGGGGCTGGGGGAGGGGAACGAGGAGTTAGTGTCAAAGGGCACAGAGTTTCAACTGGGGAAGATGAAAGAGTTCTGGAGATGGAGGTGGTGATGGCTTAGTGCTGTACTTAATGCCACTAAACTACTTAAAAATAGTTACAATGGTAAATTTTATGTATATTTTCCCACGAGAGAAAAAGAAAGCAAACAACACAGGCATTTTGCCTTACCTTCTACATTAAAAAGTCACCCCCAGGGGGCGCCTGGGTGGCTCAGTCAGTTGAGCTTCCTACTTCGGCTCAGGTCGTGATCTCACGGTTTGTGAGTTCGAGCCCCGCGTCGGGCTCTGTGCTGACAGCTCAGGGCCTGGAGCCTGCTTCGGATTCTGTGTCTCCCTCTCTCTCTACTCCTCCCCTGCTCACACTTTGTCTCTCTCGCAAAAGTAAAGATTAAAAAAAAAGTTTTTTTTAAGTCACCCTCTCTTTCTCTTACAGATGAAACCTGGATTGGCATTTATACAGTCAAGGATTGCTATCCCGTCCAGGAAACCTTCACCAAAAATTACAGTGTGATATTGTCCACGCGGTTTTTTGACATACAGCTGGGTATTAAAGACCCCTCGGTGTTTACCCCGCCGAGCACCTGCCAGATGGCCCAGCCGGAAAGGATGGGTGAGGATTGCTCCTGGTAAGCCCGTGAGCACAGAAGTGGTGGCCTCCAACGTCATCCCCACCTCGAGAGGGATTTGAGGCTTTTGAGAAACGAGAACCTTCACTGGAGATAAATGTCATCATTGTAGGAAGATGCACATCGATAGGGGGTTCTTTGTATATACGATTTTTTTGACGATTCAAGCTTTGTTTACAGAAGGGAGTGGACTGGAGAATGTGTGGTGACAGGAATGGGAAGAGAGGGCAACCCTGGGGGTTTCAGACAGGTGCACAGCCTGTGCGGGCGCTGTGTGCTTCTGCGTGTGCAGGTGTATTTAAGTGTGCTCTCTGCCTGTGCAGGTGTATCCAAGCACACTGGCGTGCACGGGCTGGGGTCAGCGGGAGCACTTTGCCTTAGCAGGGAGGAGTGTTTCACTACTGACTTGACTGAGGACTGCTGGACTGCTGCCACGTGGTGGTAATAAAATGCAGGACGATTTTGGTCAGCTTTACTATAAATTTTTATGTGCTCTACAGATAACAGCTCCTTTATTGCCCGCACCTGGGTGGTGACTGCTCCCCCAGCCCCGCCTCCTGCTCCCATGGCCACTGACAAAGTGATTCCTTAAAATCCCTTCCAGAAGTAAGGGCTTTATGGCATGACCCCACTGATGGAAATTTGGGGAGGAAATGAGAGGCCGTAATGCAAAGTAATGATTCCTCCAAGAGACACTGTAAACAAGAGGGTTTGAAAATCTTAACGTCTGTACCTGGGTAAGCATGAGCCATGTATGCTTCCTTTTTTCTATGCAAGAGTATTGATATGTATGTGCCGAATCACCACATATTTGTCAGGGGACCTAGAAAGATGGATAGTATTCTCCAAATAGCATCGAATTGGAAGTCAGGAGACTGCTGTCTTCAAAATCCAGGAGTGGAGTTCCTTTGTACTTGAACTCCTTGGGTTAACGAAATGCACTGTGCTTTCCCTCACCCGGGCCTTCCCGGGGCACTGTTTCACAACCTCTTTGTCTATACGAGCTCCGTGTATCCCTGCCAGCTCAGCTCGCACTTGACCTTCAGAGAGCAGCTCCTGAACCTGGATCGGGTGCCCCCGATAGCTTGAGCACGCTGTTCTCACAACACTGCCTCGGCCGTGTGTTAATTTCCTGCTTACTGGACACTATTGCCCACTAGCCTGGCTACGAGCTCCTTGAGTACGGGTACCACGTGGTGTTAGCTTTTATATGCCCAGCACCGAGTAAGTGCCTGGCACATGGTCAGTGCCCTAAACATTTGTAGAGTGGACGATGCCAGCCTGTGTGGTCCTTAGTTTCCTCATCTGTTCAAGGGTTGGGTTGGGTTTGCTGACCTCTGGGGAGAGTCTCAGTAATAAAATTTATGATTCTAGATTCTTCTGCTATCGTGTTTCATCTGGCTATCATCTGTTAGTAGGAGAAACGTGTGACATCTATAACATGCTGAAACCAATCTGTACTACAGTTTATTTCAATAAACAGATTTAATCGCATTTCGTGTTCTTTCATATATTTACTCTTGTCATATATGTGGATTCTCTTGGTTATTCGGGGGTTCAAACTCCGCTCTGATGAATAACGTGCTTCCAGTGATCGTTATCCTCTCTCAGAGGCTTGCGCTTCCCCTCAAAGCCCAGTTGCCTGGGCTGGAAGCCTCAGGGGCGTTCTTGGCCCATTTCTCTCCTTTATCCTCACAGGTGATCAGTGTCCCCAGTCTTGTCAGCGTAGCTCCTGCGTGTGCCCTTGGCCTCCATCCAGGTCTAGGTTCTTCTGCTCACTGGCCTTTGTGAGATCTTCATAGCTTCTGTCTTGCCCTGCTCTTTTCTCTTCAAAGCCATCCTCTGCTCAGTCCGTCAACCAGTCAGTTCCAAGGCGGTACTGAGACCCCGTTATCTCCAGGGCCCATGCCCCTGGAGTCTCAGAGCAGAGCGAAGCCCGGGCAAGGCCGGCATCTGGAATGCACAGATGGGGACTTCTAGCTGCCTTCGAGCCGGTCTAGCCTGGTAAAGCCGTTGTCACAGCGTCTGCCCACTTCCTATCTCTCCACCCACAGGATGGTCCCCAGTCCTTGCCGAACTGCCCATGTCCCCTCAGCCCGGGATCTCTGTCTCTGCCCGCCCCAGTGCACATCCCCACTGGCAGGAGAAAGGAAAGGAACTCCTTTTACTTTGTGCAGGGACAGGCAAAGCGGGTGCCCTTTGATTTTGCCGACGGCCTATTTTAGTAGTTAGGCCATTCTGCCGATATGAATACAAAGGCCCTCTTGCAGAAGGATTTTACATCTGCGGGACTTGACTTCACCTCTGTTGGTGCCCCGTCCTCTGGGTCCCCACTGTGTCAAAGTGAGGGGGAGGCTCCTTAGTGTGGTGCCCCCAGCCCCGTGGATCAGGCCTCCCTCCTTTCCCAGCCTCAGCGCTCACACTGCTCTCTCTTTCCCAACTGCCACCCGAGCCTTAGAAGCGAGGCCTGGGTCCCCCTGGGTGGCAGGAGGCCTTCCCTAGTCACCACTCTCTGGGACATCAGAGTCAAAAACAAGAGGGTCTCATCTGTCGACATGGCATTGCTGACGACGAGCCGGAGGAGGACCCGGCGCCATGTTGGGCACACCCTGCGTCATGTGTCTCTGACGGTCAGGCCACCTGGGAGCCACTTCTACGTCTCCCGAGACAAGTTGCCAGGACCCACGAAAGTGCTGGCGTGTTCTCTGCCCTCCGCCTTCTACTCGGAAGGCCCATCCCCAGTCAGAGCCAGGCCTCCTGCTCCTGCTGGCCCACGGGGAGGCGAGGAGGCCTGGCCTCTCTGTCCCCCACTGCTCCCTTATCAGGGTGACTTTCTGGCAGGAAGTCTTGCTTTTGGAGATAATGTTGCACTTCCTAAAGTTGGGGCACGTTTTAAAATTATTCAAATGTGTCAAGAAGGCCAAAGAGTTGGGATCTCTGAGGGCCTTTCTGACAAAGTACTCTTAATTTGCCACCGCACCTAAACTCCACACCCTTTGGAAGGTCATTTACTTACCTCTTGCTGCATTTCCTTTATAAACTTCACCCACTCAGTGTTCCCTCTGTGATTTTATTTTTATATATTTTTAAAAGTCTATTTATTTTGACAGAGACAGAGAGAGAGAGGGCACGAGCACAGGAGGGGGGCAAAGAGAGAGAGGGATAGAGAGAGAGAATCCCAAGTAGGTTCTGCACTGTCAGCATGGAGCCCAACTGTGAGACCATGACCTGAGCAGAAACCAAGAGCTGGGTGTTCAAAGGACTGGGCCACCCAGGCGCCCCACCCCTCTGTGATTTGAAATCCCTTTGCCTGTGTGTTCACCTGTAATACAAAGGGTGTTCTTCACTTTTTCCAAGGATGTAGGTCTTGTCTTCCTCCTTCAGTTGAAAGCACCTTCGATGCAGGAATGGTGTCCTGGCTGTTCTCATTGAGCTAAAATGACATCAGCTGGAGGAGGCAAAGAGCTGCCTCAAAGTCTCATGAATAATTTATGAGATTTAAAGGCGTCTCTTTAAAAGACAAACCTGGCTTTATATATGGATATTCCGGTATCGATAATCTTTTCTACCAAGAACTGTGCTAGGATAATGACCAAAATACATTTTTATTTGCTTTATTTTATTATTATTATTATTTTTTAATTTAATTTTTTATTTTTTTCAATTTACATCCAAATTAGCATATAGTGCAACAATGATTTCAGGAGTAGATTCCTTAGTGCCCCTCACCCATTTAGCCCATCCCCCCTCCCACAACCCTTCCAGTAACCCTCTGTTTGTTCTCCATATTTAAGACTCTCTTATGTTTTTGTCCCCCTCCCCGTTTTTATATTATTTTTGCTTCCCTTCCCTTATGTTCATCTGTTTTGTCTCTTAAAGTCCTCATATGAGTGAAGTCATATGACTTTTGTCTTTCTCTGACTGACTCATTTCATTTAGCATAATACCCTCCAGCTCCATCCACGTAGTTGCAAATGGCAAGATTTCATTCTTTTTGATTGCCGAGTAATACTCCATTGCATATATATACCACATCTACTTTATCCATTCATCTATCGATGGACATTTGGGCTCTTTCCATACTTTGGCTATGGTTGATAGTGCTGCTATAAACATGGGGTGCATGTGTCCCTTCGAAACAGCACACCTGTATCCCGTGGATAAATGCCTAGTAGTGCAATTGCTGGGTCGTAGGGCAGTTCTACTTTTAGTTTTTTGAGGAACCTCCATACTCTTTTCCAGAGTGGCTGCACCAGCTTGCATTCCCAGATTTTTATTTGTTTTAAAGCAGAATTATTAGCTCAGCTACAGATGACGAAAAAAGGTTGGGCCTATAATTTGGGGGAAAGTGATGCTCACTTTTATGGAATCCCAATTTAAAAGTTTACATTGTTTCCATTACAGCAAAAATTAATGCATATTTACAATATATTTCATACTTAATGGTGGAAAACATAATATAGTCTCAGCAATTAAAAAGTGGGCTATAATTATTCTATAAGTTAATAACAATTTTCAATGAATACAACATACACAGTATTTAGGTAATCTGAACATATGTGTGTGTGTGCTAAGCTGCCATGGCAGCTACCTTATTCCCAATGGCATACTCTTTATTTATTTTAACATGCATTTGTTCAAATCACATAGTTAAGTGTTCTTATCCTTCCTTAAGATAATTTGTAAAAAATTTTTAAAATGTTTATTTATTTTTGAGGGAGAGAGAGACAGAGCATGAACAGGGGAGGGACAGAGAGAAGGTGACACAGAATCCGAAGCAGGCTCCAGGCTTTGAGCTGTCAGCACAGAGCCTGACATGGGGATTGAACCCACAAGCCATGAAATCATGGCCTGAGCCAAAGTCAGTCACTTAACTGACTGAGCCACCCAGGCACCCTCTCAGGATAATTTTTGATGGCAAAATAGGTACTCTTCTTACGAAAACATGACTGCCATCAGTGTAATTTTCAGCTGAGCTCTATAGTTTCAGCAAAGAAAATTATCAAAAAAACAAATAACAAGTCAAAGGGTTATTTTGTGAAATGGTTTTTTGAACCTGAGGTACTTCATTTAGTAACTTCTCAATCTGCTTGTACTCAATCTGGGTACTAGTTTCCCAACCAGGAGGCACCAACCTAAACTACTGAAGTTTATAGTTAACTAATATATATATACTATATATATATATATTATATCATTGTAGGATCTCTTGGTTTTGTTCTACTCCTTGTGGTGGAAATGGTATCTTTGCTTGGAGTCATGCCATACTTGTCCTATCTTATGGAATGAGATAAGTTTCTCATCAAAGACAAGTTTCATCTAATTCCATTGGGATATGCAGAATTTCAGGAAAAAACCAAGTTTTTAAAAAATTACATTGAAAACTTTTGATGAGCAAAAGACTCAGATAAAAGTTATTTCTCGGGTGCCTGGGTGGCTCAGTCGGTTAAGTGTCCAACTTCTGCTTAGGTCATGAACTCATGGTTCTTGAGTTTGCACCCCACATTGGGTTCTGTGCTGACAGCTCAGAGCCTGGAGCCTGCTTTGGATTCTGTGTCTCCCTCTCTCTCTGCCCCTCCCCGGCTCATGCTCTGACTCCCTCTCAAAAATGAATAACATTAAAAAAAAAAAAGTTATTTCTGAAACATTCTGTAATCACATTGGTCAATACATATGTGTGATCAATCGTCATAAGTTTGTCTCTTTTCAGCAAGGCTCTTTGTTTTGGCAGAAACTTTTGAGCCTAAAGTGTTAAACGACATTTTCTTAGTAGCTCTAGCCTCTTTGAGGGCTTGGGGATAATAATAAAGTGAATACATAGATTGGTCTGTCTTGCACAATCTCAGGAAACTTTAATGATTTATGGTATACATTAGCGTCATGGAAGTGATGATGAACTCAAAGTGATGTCTCAAGCCCAACAAAGCTGTATGCTCTTATGAAGTTTCTTTTTGGTTAAACTGCCCTTCACTTAACCAGCTTTTATAATTTCCCTCAAATCAGCAACTACACACAAGTTCTTATCACCAGAACTCATGCTACATAAAAAGCAACCAATAGCACTGCAAAAATTTCAGATGGGTCCCAATACTCCTTATGTGTCCTATGTAATATCATCACATATCATGATTATAGAAATCCTATACATTTCAGCACACACGATGTATATCCCAAATAGCAAAGAGAAGTGAAAAATAATGATAGATTGAGGAGGAGAAAGGGGAAGGGAAGGAGAGGAAAAGGAAAGGAAGAGAAGGAAGAGGAGGAAAAGGAGGAGACATCATTTGGTTTATCATCATAAATTCTCAATCCAAAGCTACTGATGTGTATTGAAGAAACACGAGAATAGCTCAAGCCATTACTGAAGCAACACTTTAGTGATTTTCAGTTCAGATAGCTCCCCTTTAAGTTAGCGTTTCCATAGTGATAGTTCTTCCTTGAACCATGAACCGCTGGCCCCTTCTACCAGAAACTCAGAATTATTCCCATGCTTGGGATCTCTGCACCTAATAGTAGATGTTGCCATTTAATGAGGAAGGAAAATAGCTTGAAGGAGAAAACCTACTGGTCTGGGGAATATTGCTTTTCAGTTCACTAAATGTAAAATGATTTTTATTTTGTCTACTAAGAGCAACTAATGTTCAGTATTCTGGTGTGCTCAGATGTGCAATAATTGAACCTAGTGGGACACTTTTCAGTTTAATCTTTATGGAACTGTATTATTATGCAGACAGTTCTTGGATCACAACGGGTTACCACATGACTTTGAAAACTCACTAGTCTATCTTACTCTTCCTTAACCCCTTATCTTCCTAGTTTAGGCATGAGTACTTTGTATTTCCTCAGTCAAGGGCTAGGAAGAGCGGGAAACAATTTAGATAATTCATATAGTTTGGATAATAAAAGAATTTAGTATGGTATTTGCAGTGGATGTTCCTGGAATGGAGATAAAGTTTTTTCCAAATTCTTGCTATATATAGTCATTCAGTACAAGCAGTCTGTTAAAAAATAAGTTTGTTAATAAATTGTCCATTTAGATGAATCCCATATGTCTCTGGAAGAGTAGAAGTAACACTTTTACTGAATGAAGTCAGACATAAATGGGCTAAAACTTAGTTGCCTCCCAACTTGGAAATAAGGTTAAACTCTGTGATAGAAAGAATAGGACCAACTCATAACGGATGGATAAATGAGCTCTTCAGAGATTCAAGCCACAGAAGGAGAAGGTCTGCCTGCCCAGGGCTGAAAAACTGGAGAAATCATAAAGTTCAACTAAAGCAAGATTGCCACAGGAATGCAGTCCCAGCCAGGTGCTGCCAGAATGGCGTGGGTGCACTGGAATGTCATCGTTTTGTTTTAGGACAAAATGTTTTAGCAGAAAGAAGTTGGTTTACATGGAATTTAGTTAGGAAATTAAAGACCAAGGGGGCGCCTGGGTGGCTCAGTCGGTTGGGTATCCGACTTCGGCTCAGGTCATGATCTCGCAGTCCGTGAGTTCAAGCCCCACGTCGGGCTCTGCGCTGACAGCTCAGAGCCTGGAGCCTGCTTCAGATTCTGTTTCTCTCTCTGCCCCTCCCCTGCTTGCCCTGTCTCTCTCCTAAAAATAAAATAAAAACATAAAAAATACATATATATTAAAAAAAAGAAATCAAAGACCAAGGATTTGGCAGTGTTTACCTAACTGTGTCCAGGAAAGAAAATGATGGGATCTGGCAGATACATGGAGAATGTTGGGGACAAGTATAAGATTAAAGTCATGTGTTGTTACTTTGGCCAAGATCCAGGAATACCCAGGTTTTACTTCCTTCTTTCTGTCAAGGATCCACAGAGGCGCGAGCTCAGAAGGCAGGGCCAAGCGAATCATCACCATTATTGAGCTGGGGCTTTGGCCTCCAAGTACTTCTGTAGAACTCTAGGGAAGTAGGCTGGACCAACTGGAGGAAGTAGAAGCCAAAGAAGCTTCAACCTGGAGCAAACTAAATTATTAAGTCTGTCTACTATATTAGGAACCGCAGCTCACATAAATCTTAGCATTCCCAGTTGAGCTAAAGGGCATAGAGAGCAGACCCACTGGCCCCAAAGGAAAGGAGCAAGAACATGGGAAGAAAGTATCGGCCTCAGTGCCTAATGCTACCTTCCTTAGACCTTGGTAGGTCAGAGCCATAGCCAACCTGCACGAAGAAGAACGCTCAAAACCTAGAGGAAGATTTAGCCAGGTGTATGGGTCAGGCAGAATTTAGTACACTTCGTGGCCTGGAATATTCTTACAGACTTGGTGGATTCCTTTCTGGTTGGAAATTTACTTCTCGAGAAATCTCATGAATGTCCTAAGTATTCCACTCACTGGAATGGCAGAAAACACCACTGTATAATGGTTTGTATAATGGTTGTAATAATGCATTGTTGTTCTAACATATATACCAGCCTCTTATCAAAGTTAACTTGCTTACTATATTTCGGCATCTGAGAAAGGCTGTGTGGTATAATAGAAAGGACGACGGTTTGAAATCATCCATACGTGAGTTCAAATGCTGATTAGGTCACTCATTACCTGAGACAAGTTATTGAAACTCCCCATGAGCCTAAGTTTTCTCTACTTACTTCTTTAAAGGGTTTTGTTAGTATTAAATGAAATCCCATTTATAAAGTGTGTAACAGATGGCTTGGCAAGTAATAGGCACCCAGAATGTTAGATACTTCCCACCTTTGGTGAATTTCCCCTGAGAGTCTGACCAATCCTCCACGAATCAACAAAATCAAATTTTTGTGACCTTGTAAGTCATAAAAGGATTAGATGTGGTTTATAATGACCCATGAAGTTGGTGCCCTCTAGGGGCTCACCTTGGCCCATTAACTGGCCTGCTTTCTGAGATACATCTCTATTCTCCATTGTTTCATACCCACAGGCAGAATTGTGTGCCCCTGAGCCACACTCAGGTACAATTAGGGATATGATAACCTTAGTTTGTAAAATAACAGTGACCTTCTCTTAATATTTATGGTTCCCATGGTTCTTGGCATTTTACATACAATGCACCAAGGATAGAGAAAATCAAAATAATATTAACCTCAATCTTAGAGAACATGGACCAGCACTTACTTTTTGTCAGGGTCTCCATCAGAGTTTTATGCTGATTATCTCATTTAATCTTTACAACAACCTTTAAGCTAGATACTATTATTATTACCATTATTCCCATCTCTTAAATGAGAAGACTGAGGTGCACTTCAAATGCCTTTACTTGGGAGGATAACTGATAACAATTTTAAAGTATTATTTTATCTGGTAGGTGTATGCTATTAGCATGTTACTTATAAGAGTCACATTTATTAAATGAAGAAAAGGCTAATATGAATACATGAAAACACAATTCTCTACCATCAGTTTTGAACATGGGCTGAATATAAAACTATGTCACTATCATCTCTGTTTGATTGCCAGCTGGGTTGTGGTGGCACCTTCTTCTCTTTCCCCCAATTTCATGGTCAAATGTCCACTTAAACAAACAAACAAACAAAAATATAAAGTTACAATAGTACTAGAAACAAGAAGTGTCCATCAGGAGTTTGCCAAGGTGTGTAAGAGTTATCACTAACTAGCCATTAGAGCGCTAGGCTGAGCAAGGGTCATGGCCATTTCACTTCTGAGGCTTTGAAGAACAGAGTAAGTATGAATAAGGTAGAAAAGTGTTCCCATCAATGACTACCACTCCTGCCAAAGGTCTGGCCTGATCAGTCAGAAAGCAGCTGGTGTCTCCCCTACTGGGAAACAGCTATTTTCTGAACTCCATCACTGGTCCAAATTATCAGGAACCCCTTCATTCATTAAGCATTACTGAGACCCTCCTATGTATGAGACTTCCTTCCAGGCAGTGGGATACAATGAGGGACAAGACAGGTACTGTCTTACTTCAGGAAGCTTCATTCTGGCAGTGAGCGGGCAGGCAGGCACAAACGGACCATTTACAAGCCAGAGAGTGACAAGAACGACACAGAGAACAAAAGGAGGGTGATGGAACAGACTGAATAAATAGCTACTTCCAATGCAGATGGTCATGCCAAGGCCTCTGACAAAGTGCCCTTTAACTAGACATATTAACATCAAGAAGCAACTGGTCATGGAAAGATCCAGTGTCTGTGTGCAAGGAGTTCATCTTGTTTGAGGAAATGTACAGGTCCAAGTGGATGGAGCTTTGTGGGCAAGACCTTCAAAGAGAGTGATTCTAGATGGGGCTGAAGAGACAGGCAAGGGCCAGATCCCAGATGCTTGGGGGCCATAGCATGGAATGTGGACTTTAAAGTTCTTATTGGTTTATTATGAGAGAGAGAGAGAGAGAGAGAGAGAGAGAATAAACGAGAGGGGGGTGGGCAGAGAAAGAAAGAAAGAATCACAAGCAGGCTCTGCACTGTCAGCACAGAACCTGACATGGGGCTCAGTCTCACGAACTGTGAGATTGTGACCTGAGCCGCAAGTCGGACGCTTAACTGACTGAGCCACCTAGGCGCCCCAAGGAGTGTGGACTTTATTACGAGGACAATGGGGAGCTGATGGAAGGTTTGCAGCAGAGGACTTGAAAAATCTGACCTGTATTTAAAAAAAAAGATCCTTCTGTCTGCTGTGTGAAAGTGGACTATAGGGGAGTGGGAGGGAAAGTGAGAACAGCGGAGGCTGTCGTGGTTGCCCAGGGGAGGGATGGTGGCAGCTTGCACAGGGGTGGCAGTGGTGGGCTGGGGAGAAGGGACCAGTGTCAGGATGTGTTTGGAAGTAGAGCCAGTGGGATGGGTTGATGGATTACATGTGGAAGGTGAGGAGGAAGAAGGAATCAAGGATATTCTAGTCAAGTGTTGGTCACGATTCAATGTATATCAGGTTCAGAGAACCGGATAAAGAAAGCAAGAGAAAATCTTTCCTCGGTCTAGAAGAGTAGTGTGCGTGTGTGTGTGTGTGTGTGTGAACTATTAGCACTATAAGGAACATTGATTAGTTACAATGCACATATACGCATGGCCATGTCTGCCTGTGATGCTGCGTAATAGGTTATCCAATTGAATTTTTTTTCTTTGCATGGAATTGTGCTGAGGACAAAGTTTAGAGAGCCACCAGCACTTGAAGCCAGCCACTACCTTCTTTTTTGTTTTTTAATTTGTTTTTAAATGTTTGTATTTATTTTTGAGAGGGAGAGAAAGACAGAGACAGAGCACCAGCAGGGGAGGGGCAGAGAGAAAGGGAGACACAGAATCCAAGGCAGCCTCCAGGCTCCGAGCTGTCAGCACAGAGCCAGACATGGGGCTTGAACCCACAAACTGCAAGATCATGACCTGAGCCAAAGTTGGACACTTAAGCGACTGAGCCACCCAGGCGTCCCCCACCTTCTTTTACTAATGGAGAATTGGCCTGCTATAGATTGAATATTTGTTTCCTCCCCAATTCATGTTGATATCCTCACTTCCAAGGTGATGATATAAGAAGTTCCCTTTGGGACACAATTAAGTGAACGGGATTCATGTTCTTACAAAAGAGGCCCGAGATTAAGTGTCCGACTCTTGACTTTGGCTCAGGGCATGATTTCACGGTTCATGGGTTTGAATCCACATAGGGCTCTGCGCTGACAGTGGAGCCTGCTTGGGATTGTCTCCCTCCTCTCTCTGCTCCTTCCCCACTCTTTCTCTCTGTCTCTCTCAAAATAAATAAAAAAATAAACATAAATTAAAAAAAAAAAAAAAGAGGCCTGAGAGAGATCCCTTGTGCCTTCCACCAGGCCAAATGCCATATAATCTCACTTATATGTGGAATCCCTCCCACCCCCCAAAATCCTAACTTATAGATACAGAGATCAGGGGTGGGGGCTGGAGGGGTGAAATGTGTGAAGGTGGTCAAAAGGTACTAACCACCAATTATAAAACAAATAAGTCATGGGAATGTAATGTACAGCATGGTGACTGGAGTTAATAACACTGTATTATGGATCTGAAAGTTCCTAAGAGCAAATTTCAGAAGTTCTCTTCACAAGAAAAGAATGGATGTTAACTACATGTGGTGACCACTTTGCAATATGTACAAATAACAAATCATTACGTTATATAGCTAAAACTAATATAATGTCACGTGTCAATTGTATCTCAATTAAAAAAATAAAATTATGTTGAAAAGCTTTTAATCACATTTCCGCCAGTGTTTAAGGGACACTTTGGTAATAATACCAAATATTTTGGCTTTAATACCCCACCCAGCCAGACCCGGACAGTCATTTACTACTTTTTTTTTCCCAACGTTTTTTTATTTATTTTTGGGACAGAGAGAGACAGAGCATGAACGGGGGAGGGGCAGAGAGAGAGGGAGACACAGAATCGGAAACAGGCTCCAGGCTCTGAGCCATCAGCCCAGAGCCCGACGCGGGGCTCGAACTCACGGACCGCGAGATCGTGACCTGGCTGAAGTCGGACGCTTAACCGACTGCGCCACCCAGGCGCCCCAGTCATTTACTACTTTTAATGTGAGACTGATTCACGGATTCCCTGCTAGACTTCATTTTTCTCAAGTGCGATCCCTGTTTTAAACTTTTCTTACATTCACAGTAGTTATTCACATAAGTAAAAGATCGATATAGATTTGCTAATTGAACTAAACTTATAAAGCAATAAACTCTGAGAAGAAAGAGCCTCTAGAGGGTTCTGGGCCCATAACCACAGCTACAATTTAGGATTTAGGGCTTAACCCCATCAAGGAATGTCACCGAATCCCCATCTTTCCATTATCCCAGTTGTAGCTGAGGATAAGCTGAATAAACTTTGAGGTTGAAGATTTTAATGACTGTAAGTCTCCTTTAGAATTCTCTGGATGTACTCTACTTCAGGATGCCAATAATAATGGTAGATAATCATGGGACAGAAATGGTATTATTCAGTTCATCCCTATCCTTAGTGAAGTTGTGGGGGAAACGGGAGGGGGTGTGACAGATGCAAATAATGGAATGAGCTTTTACTGGAAAACAGTTTTTAAAAACCAACAGTTCTCATGTATCTGCCTGGGAGGATTCTTCTTCTTCTTCTTCTTCTTCTTTTAGGGAAGATTTCTTGGAATGAGATTTCATGGTTGCATATTGAATATGCTTTGTCTTTTAAAAAAATGTATTTATTTGTTATATACGTATTTACTTTTATCCCAGAGACCTTGGGCAATATCCTATTACTCGTGAAGCCATCTGTTACACACTTTATAAATGGGATTTCACTTAATACTAACAAAACCCTTTAAAGAAGTAAGAAGAGAAAACTCAGGCTCATGGGGAGTTTCAATAACTTGTCCCAGGTAATGAGTGACCTAATCAGCATTTGAACTCAGGTATGGATGATTTCTCCTGACGAAGCTACTCTTTCTAGTTATAATAACAGTAATGGCCAACTTGTTTATAGCATTTACTAATCACTAGGCACTGTCTTAAGAATGTTATAAGTCATAATTCACTTAACTCATAACAGTCCTAGTAGATGGATATTTTTATTATCTATTTTATAGTTAAGGAACTGGAAGCACAGCAACAGTCAGTAGCTAGGTCAAGGCCACAGAGCCAGGAAGTGATACAGCCAGGATTCACACAGGTCAGGCTCTAACCACTATGTAGAGCTTCGGGCCTAAAGCAATGAAGCTGAACTACAACAAGGGACAGGGAACCCGTGGGCTTTTAAGTCAAACCACCCATGTGAGATTCTGGTCCAATCTATCGACCTCTCAGGGTGATATTTTCCATAGCCATAAAAATGAGACTCCTAATAATTACTTGACCCGTTTATCAGAGTAAAAGATAATGTCTGGGCAAAGAACTACAATAGTGCCATGCAGGCACTCAGCACATACGAGATTCTGTCTTTAATGAAATAAATCTTCAGAACAAGGAGAATCTGCTTTATCTGGTTCCCATACATCTCTGGGTTCCATCCCCATTCTCAGATGCCTGATGCTGGAGATGAGAACAGCATACATGTGACCTTAACTTTCATGTCCCATGGCACTGCACATTTGGAAGAGCTGTCACTCATACCCACACGTATTTTGGCTCTAAAATTGCACCTGAAGGAGACAAGAGGGAAGACCTTAACTAAACTGAATTTTCTGACATTTTTCTACGCAAGTGAAGCAGGGTGATAATTTTAAGTATTACCTCCTTCTGGCCTCAATGAAGCAAAACCCAAAAGCTTTTAAGCTTTTTTAGAAGCTGCAAAACAGGAGCACCTGGGTGGCTCAGTTGGTTGAGCATTCATCCAACTTTGGCTCAGGTCATGATCTCGCAGTTCACTGAGTTCGAGCCCCACATGAGTCTCGCTGCTGTCAGGGTAGAGTCTGCCTTGGGTCCTTCGTCCCACCCCTACCCTTTTCCCTCCCCTGCTTGTGCTATCTCAAAAATCGATAAACATTTTTTTTTTTAAAGCTGCAAAACAGAGAATTATGGCATAAAGATTCAGATGCATTCAGACGTTCAGCAAAACCATTACAACAACGCTCACCATCCCACAACCCCAAGTGAGATTAGCTTCAGTGAGCTCCAACCTGACAGAGAGTGTGGGCCTCCCTGGGCCACTGGCCCACAGCTCACCATTAAATGCCTCATACCCTGGACTCGGCCTGCTTCCCTTGCCCAACGAATTGCCTGTGGACAGCCTGCCTGTGACCAACTAGGACCTTGACTGTGAGGATGATAGAAGGAAATACCTCACTCTCTGACCAATAGGCCACACCTGTTGGAAACTCGTGTATGATCCAGCAGGGCTGAGGGCCCAGCACCACTGCCGCACTTGCCATCAAGGAGCAGTGCTCAGGAGACAGGTGCAATGAAAGGCATCGTGTTTGGAAAACAGCACCTGCCAGTGACACAGGCCTCTAGCAGGTCTTGCCTGTATTACTATTATAATACAGGAGCTGATGCTGCCGAAAGTATAATTCTCGGAGTACTCCATGGAAGGAGTCATTTAGTCTCTACGATGGCCCTTGTTACCTCTTATGGTGAGGCAACTGATTCCCAGAGAGGTGAATTGACTAGCCATAGCCAGTAGCCCTCTCTCTAGTACTCTGTCCTCTGTTGCCAATCTGTGATGGTTTCCCACAGCCCCTGATTTCTGGAGGAAACCAGAGACAGCTCTATCACACAGCTGCTTTCAGAGACCTTTAGGGTCTAGCTCCTGCAACCCCCTCCACTGCCTACTTTTTTGCCCTTCCTATTCCACACTCAGGATGTGATGAATTGTGTTCAGGTCTTCAACTGTATTATATTCTCTGTTGCCTCAAGACCTTTGTACGTGTTTCTTCTGCCTGGAACCACCTCTCTCTCATCTCCTGGTACCAGGGTAATCATTACTCAGACGTTGGGATAAACTTAGGTCCAGTTTTCTACCCACCTAGAAGTGGGTAGTTACCCCACTACTTGCTATGTAGTACACTCTTTTTTGCTTATAATACAACATTTAACTGTATTGTATTGACTGCTATGACTTGGTTTCCCCCTCTAGATGGAAGTCTTTGTGTGGCCAGACTTTGTCTGAAGAACATGGAGCCAGCCACTGAGTGGGCGCGTTTTTTGATGAATGAGAGATTGACTTGCTTTGCTGTCTCATCCATACTACTGTCCCATCCCTAAAAATCCTAAACTTCCTATTGATAATTACCATCAGTACGACTTAATCAATCCTTTGTTGTCTCTATCTTTGCCTAGCAAGGCAAAAATCCTTCTACACCAAAATCCTCATTTCAAAAGAAATTATAGTGGCACACAACGAAAGGAAAACAGTAGAAAGGAAGAGTCTTTCTTTAGTTTTTTTTTAAAAAGCTATTCTCTTGTTTCCCTCGAAGCCACTGACACATGTATAACCCTGGTCTCTTGGTAGCCTCATAACCCCGGAAACCACACATCATGTGCTTTGGATCTCACATATCACTCATGCTAAGAGGCAGGGTAAGAATGGAAAAAGCATTGGTTTCAGGGTAAAACAAACTCAGGCCATATTCCCAGCACAACTGCTCTCTAGATGCATGAACTTGTGCATGATGTTAAGTCTCCCAGGGTCTCGATTTCCTTCCGTCTGAAATGAGCATACTAACATCTACTACACGGAGTGGCTATGAGGGTTCAATGGAGAAACAAATGCCAAGTGTCTAACTAAGGCTGAACATGTAGCAAACAGTTACTGATGCCAATTTTCTTCTCTCTCTTCTTTCTTTGCCCTTATCCCAGAGGATTTGGGTGCAGGAATATTACAATGTCTGTGCAGGAACTATTAACCTGGGCTTTAGTGAGTCTGTGGCCACCCTGAAGCTATGTGCAGAGTTGTGTGATACAGGGGCTCTGTATTAGTTTCCTGGGGCCGCCTTAACAAAGGACCACAAGCTCGGTGACCTAAACAACAGAAATTTATTGTCTTGTAGTTCTGGGGGCTAGAAGCCTCTTTCCTAGATTCTGGGGTCCTCAGGTACTCTTTGACTTACAGATGCTGCTTTTGCTGTCTCTTCACATCATTTTCCCCTGTATGTGTCTGTCTCTGTGTCCAGATTTCGTCTTCATATAAGGACATCAGTTCTATTAGATCAGGGCCCATCATAATGGCCTCATTTTAACCTTGATCATCTGCAAAGGCCTAATTTGCAAATAAGATCACATTCACAGGTAACTGGGGGTTAGGATTCCAACATATCTTTTTGGAGGAGACACAATTCAACCCACTGCAATATCCATAGCTTTAACTGGATTCTTAAAGGAGTCTATAGCCCTTCCAAAGATTAAAAGGTAGTGGCTAGAAAATCAGCTTTATGGCTTATCTTGTATCAGCCGAGCCAGCAAGTTCATAGGCTTGAGATGTGCCAGGGTGTATCTTGAGTACCAAATCATGGAGAAACACCACGGTGACTTTGATGGGGTTGCTTGGGCATATATTAATGGTCAGAGAATACATAAAGTCTCTTTCCACACCAGACATGATTATGATTGGCCATAACTGCTATTTGGTTAAAATCCTGAGGGCTGTACTAAGAGTCTTGCATTCAAAAAGTTTACAATCTGGGGTGCCTGGGTGGCTCAGTTGGTTAAGCATCTGACTTCGGCTCAGGCCATGACCTTGCAGTTTGTGAGTTTGAACCCCACATCGGGCTCTGTGCTGACAGCTCAGAGCCCGGAGCTTGCCTCAGATTCTGTGTCTCCCTCTCCCTCCGTCCCTCCCCGACTTGTGCTCTGTCTCTCTCTCAAAAATAAATTAACAATAAAAAAATTAAAAAAAAGCTTACAATCCAGTGGGTGAAATATTTTTATCAAATAACACAAATGAATGAAAAATTATAAATTGAGATTAGTTCTAGAATAGAAAGAAATATGATTTTATTATAGCATATAATTAAGGAATTGACTTGGCCTGGATATGTCAGGAAAGGCTTCGCAGAGGAAATGATGCTTTATCTGGGATTGCAAGGACCAATTAAAGTGTACTTTAGGGGAAGAGTATTCCACGCAGAGGAACAGCATGTACAAAGGCCCTGTGGTACAAGGGAATGTGATTCATTACAGGAACTAAAAGAATGCTCTATTAAAGCTTCCATTAGAGGCTGGAAAAGAGAGTTGGAGGTAGGAAAATGAAAGAATGGCATGAGATGAGGCTGAAAGGCATTTGCGCATAGTGAAGAATTTGAGAACTTATCCTAGGAGAAAGAGGAAACCATTGAAATGTTTCTCCATCTTATTCAACCTGTATGTTAAGCTGTACTCTTAGGCCCCTACCACTCATAATTTATGGAACTTCTTAGCCTTGGTTGTTTGAAGATACTAGTTTATTCTGTTATATTCCAGTTACTCTGACTAGCCTTTCAATGTAATTTTTCTTTTCTGCTAAAATATTGCTTTCCACCCTCTTCCTGAGTGATCTCACCTGTTGCATGGTTTCAGCCACCACCCTTCTGCAAATGCCTCCAAAACTTTTCCCTGGGCTGAAGTTGTCCTTCTCATCTGCTCACGAAAGAAATACTGCACCCTTTTGGTCATGTGAATGTCAATATGGTCTTGAACCCTGTTTTATAACTCTGTGGGTAACTTCTTTTTAGAAGATATTACCAAATCCACATCCTTTGGACTATGAACATGGATTTGCCACAGGACAAAGGGGAATGAGTTACCTTTAGGGAGGCTTGAGCAGTGATTGGAGGGGTGCTCTCAGCAAGGTCTCCCGCATCTGTAATGGAAACAGTTGATGGATGGTTTTCCCTTATGCTGTCTCCTGACATAGAAAACACATGCTTTGAGTTTTCTGAGGTTTCTGCTCCTCTTCCCTGAGGGACCCTGACTCAGGGTTACAATCACCCTCTGCTTACGTCCATGTGGGCATAGAGCATCACCCTCACTGAGCTGGTGTGGGAGGAAGCCAGCAGATTAATGCACTTGAAGGTCACTGTGGCAAGGTCTACGTGAGTACTGGAAAATAAGACTGAATTGGCAGTCTTGGGGGTTTGATGCTCAGAGAGTGATGCTTCTAGGGTATCTACTGCAGAGGGTAAACAGCAAGAACAGGGGAAGAAAGGGAGAGAGGGACGGAAGAAAAAAAGGGAGGGAGGAACAGATTTAAACCAGTATTTACTGAACAGTGCATAATCTACTTTCACAGATATACTTTATTGTATCCTCACAAATGGTCTAGAAAGGTAGGCATTTTTTGTATCTTAATGTTTGCAGCTTCAGAACATAAAAATGGGTCTCTTGAAATTAAAAAAAAAAAGACTAATAACTTATCAGATGAACTGGGAATCCACCATTTTTCTTTCTTTTGTTTGATGTTCTTTCAATGGTACCACAAAGCCTAGGTCATGGATTTGGTGAATTAGCAAGAACGCTTGAGTCATATTGGTTTCTGTCACTCCCATGAGGATTCAGCCCCCATTGAATTCTCTGGGCTGTTTCCTCAAGACACTTTGTCCTGAACCTATACATTTAAGTTGAACCAGCTCATCCAGAAACCCAAAACATGTGGCTGGCAGCAGGTCTGGCAAGCCAGGGTCCCAGCATCTTATTGGAGACAATCACCTCTGTGCTATCTCTGAAATCTCTCTCATTCGGTGCAGTTCTTAACTTCCAGTCAAGTTTTTCTGCCTGATTTGGCTCAGTTCATGGTCTCTGACACTTGGACTTATTTTTTTCCTGGCTGTAACCTAGTACTAATTAAGGATTTGCCTCCTGGGCCACTCTTTGGTCATACTGTACTTATTTTAGGTCCTTAAAATCTTCATGGCCCTTCCTGAAAGCAGAATTCTCATACTTATCCTACCTGGCTGATACTCCATGTGATCCAATGCTGAACCCCTTTAGGGCAGGAGAGAGCTCAGAGAGAACCACATAGGGAAGATCTTTGAAGGGTTTGGGGCGCTCTTCCAACTATACCTTCCTTAAAGAAATTGTACCTGCCCCACAGCAAGAATGTTTTGTTAAGGAATTCGAAGTGAAGTTTGTCCTGCAAGAATGCTCTAGTCATCATTAATGGAATGTGTTGGGCAAATGCTCATTCACCAGTATGTAGGATGAATTCCATTTTACTCAACTCAGCCATTCGGTCCTTAAATCCAAAAGGTGTTTTTTTGTTTTTTTGTTTTTTCACAAGCCTCCATTAACAATCACTTCCCAGCCATGAGTTCCAGTGTTGAGTAATCCCAATACATGAGTCTCTTGTTCTGGATTTGTTTTTCTTCCATGACCAGCATTTTGCCTTCATTACCTGTGTACTGTGAATTCCTGAAGGGGTACCAGTTCTCATTGTCACCTCCAGTCATGGCTTGCAGACACTGCTGAATCATTCTCTGCACCTCACTTCCTGTTATTCCATATTATCCATATTTTGGCACTGATGGAGGCATGGATCCAACCCCTTTCCATTATTTCTGCAAACAAATTATTCAAGGTCTTTACTGCAGTTGGGGGAAGACAGAGGGAATTTACAGACAACAGAGAATGCATCCCGAGATCGAACATGACAACTTAAGAGTCTCTTGGAAACTGCCCCATGTTGCTTGGCCATATCTTCAGCAACTGCATCTTCTTCCTTTTCTCCTCTTTCCAGTTCCTATTCCTGCCCTTTTCTTTAAAAAAATTTTTTTTCAACGTTTATTTATTTTTGGGACAGAGAGAGACAGAGCATGAACGGGGGAGGGGCAGAGAGAGAGGGAGACACAGAATCGGAAACAGGCTCCAGGCTCTGAGCCATCAGCCCAGAGCCTGACGCGGGGCTCGAACTCATGGACCGTGAGATCGTGACCTGGCTGAAGTCGGACGCTTAACCGACTGCGCCACCCAGGCGCCCCATTCCTGCCGTTTTCTAATTGAGAGCAGCGTAGGACTTTCTTTCTTCTTTCTTTCTTTCTTTCTTCCTCTTTCTTTCTTTTCCATCCTTCCTGCTTGCTTTCTTTTTCTCTTTCTTTCTTTTCCTTCTTTCCTGCTTTTCTTCTTTCTTTCTTTCTTCCTTTCTTTTTCTTTCTTTCTTTTCCTTCCCTCTTGCCTTTCTTTCTTTTTTTCTTTCTTTTTTCCCTTCCTTCCTTCTTTCTTTTTCTTTCTTTCTTTCTTTCTTTCTTTCTTTCTTTCTTTCTTTCTTTCTTTCTTTCTTTCTTTCTTTCCTTCTTTCCTTCCTTCCTTCCTTCCTCCTTTCCTTTCCTGTCTTTCCTTTCTCCTTTCTTTCCTAACCAGTGCACTCGTGACCATCTCAGCTGCTATCCCAAGTGGTTTGTCAAGGTGTTTTGCTAAGTTAAGGCAGCTGTTTCCATAAGAGCCAGTGACTAAGATGATAGTTGTCTTTGACAGAAGGTAAACACAGAGCAGTTCTTGTAACTGTAGACGTGCACCCACGTGGTTAAAAGTGGAGACCCACCAAACAGCAGATCTGTTTTACCCTACTCAGCAGGTGTTTTTGTCTGTTTTACCCAAGAACTATACTCCAGTCTGGGTACTCATGCCTCTTCAGAAGAAGCATATTTAAGTCACTCCATGTCTCCTTCTTGTAAGCAGCATGACGAGGAGCATGTGGGGCAAATGCACAGCCCGGGGAATACTTCTGACCAACTCTGGGATGCTCTCTGCACCAAAGTCTCATGCCTTGGCTTCAGTGATGAACAAGAAAATTCCCCAGCTGTCAAAACTTCAAGGTCATCCTGGACTCTAAAATTTAGGCAGGGGAGTATATGAGTTGCTTTGCTTGACAAGCAAAACCAAATCAACCAGGTATTAAGACAATTTTTTTAAATCCTCTACATCAATATTTGAGCCACTCTGTATCTCTGGAAACTCAGCGCAACTCAGTCGGAGGGAGTCATGAACTTGGAGACCGGAAGCAGGAAAGCAGTGGATGCTTTATTGTGGTCCTTGTGACTTATTAAAATACATAGGCTTTAACAGAGTTACATGTGATTCACCTTGGTTTAGTCTTCTCAGTGTGAAAGTTCCTATAAATTTTTCTCCCTGGAGTGTTCTGAGAAATTCGATCATTAAGTTTGAGGGGCTTTCTGAATTATGATTATTTCTAAGTTACCCCACTCTTTAACTCTTATTCTCCTTTAAGCGCCAATAAATGTAGATTTAATGAGTGATTGAATAAACAAATGATGGAAAAAGGCAGAGAGAAGGAAATAGGGGACACAGGCAGGAGACAGTGAGAGAGAGAGAGAGAGAGGGAGAGAGAGAGAAGAGAGAGAAAGAGAGAAGGAGTCGATTTGAGCAATTCTTTTAATTAAAACATTATGTAGAATAATCAATATCACCAAATAAAAATGTGATATTTAAGGAGGACACCCATCCCATCGGTAATGAAAAGCAGATATTATATTCAGGATGATATGCCATATCATAAGGCAGCTCGGTATATCTTATTAATAAGATCATTTGATTAATAACAGAAGGAGCCTTTCTGGTTAAATCTAAGGAAAAAGTATGAGGGAGCTCCTAGAAACAAAAATCAGTATTTGCTGTCCCTTAGAGGCCTGCGTGCATCTGTTTTACTTTTTGTGGGAAAGGGGAAAGATGATTCTGGATGGTGCTACTTCCTGTTTCCATGACAACTCTCCCTCAGCGTTCTCACAGTACAGTAATAGTGTTTGAAAGATCCACTGATCAAATACTGTTTTATCTAAAACTAAACTAGAAAATATCTATGGAGAAAAAAAAAAGGCCATCTCGTGGTTTTATCCTCATCATTTTCTTTTCCTTCTTTCCCCCTCCTTTCTTCAAAACTACCAATCAGCATAAGTACAAAAGAACCACAGCCTAACCACAGGGTTTGATTCAAGGAAGGCAGAAATTTCAGCTCATAAGCCCCAAAATAATAAAGCCAGTGATTCAGTAAAGAAAAGGAAAGTAATATTCCCGTGGAGAAAATGTTACCTTCTAATATGGAATTACAGCTTTCAGCTTAGGCTGCCCCGAAGCCTTGACAGTGACCAAGAGGAATGATTTCCCAGGTAGCTCCCGGAAGGACTGTTACCAAGTGCTTTCTGTTCTTCCCTGCCCTGAGGTTGTGTCTGGTGTCACAGCTGAAGTGAGGCCCATGGCTGCTTTGGAACTGTTTGAGCTTAGCCTTGTTTGGGCTGAGACACAAAGTGAGAGGCGTGGCTGGGGCCCCTTTGCTCAAGCTCCATATGACACTGATTGTCATGTGACATGTGTGGGGCCCTCTCTTTGGTTTTGTCTCGCACACATTTTAGGACACATACGAAGCGGTATTAGGATGTCAGAAACCAAGGGGTACAGATCGTCAAGTATCATGGAGGCAAATGACTCAATTTTCATTTCTGAACAATGGTGTAGCAATAAGTCCAGTGGCAATACTATTTCTGGAGCTTTTACTTTGACTCAGATATTTTGCCAAACGTCTTAATATGCATCGTGATATTCAATGACCGTCATTCTAGAAGGAAAGGACTATTATTATCACATTCTGGTATCCAGAAGAGGAACCTGCGGCTTATACAGGTAAATGAATGGTCTCAAGGTCATGGCAGAGCTTTGGCAGGAAGTCAGGCTGTCTGCATAAAAAGCTTGTGCTTTTAACTGCTATGCAATATTACATATTTATTAAAGAGAAATATTTTTAAAACTCAGATATGAATGCGTACATTTGTGATCCGTAACATTTAAAGTTTTGCCCACTGGTTTTTGAGCTGTGCCCAGGTTTAGAACCACTGACGGTGGCTGTCAGGGATGGTTCTTTGGCTACATTTTCTTTCTTTTCTTATATATATATATATATATATACACACACACACACACACACACATATATATACATATATATACACATATATATAATATTTATAATATATTTATATTTATATTATATATATACATATGTTTATTTTTGAGAGAGAGAAAGAGAGCACAAGTGGGGGTTGAGGCAGAGAGAAAAGGAGACACGGAATCTGAAGTAGGCTCCAGGCTCTGAGCTGTCGGCACAGAGCCCGATGATCTCGCGAACTGTGAGATCATGACCTAGGTGGAAGTCAGACGCTTAACCCACTGAGACACCCAGGCGCCCCTTTGGCTACATTTTCAATCCCATTTGTAGCCACTCTCACACCACTACTACAACCACCCTCAACTACAAATCTTCCTGGAATATACTTTAAGCTGTTGTTGAAACTGTGCCATCTGCCTTAAATGCCCTTCTTCTTTTCCAGGAGCCCAAGTCCTACTGACTCCTTAGGGTCTAGCTCAATAGTCACCTTCACTCAGTAACTGGGAAATGGCAGGATGCTGAAGTATGGGTCTTGAATGACACTGTGAACCTAGCATGTGTTTTGGTGCAACTGATCCTGGTTCGAGTGAAGTTGCACTGGTTTAAGGGGTCCTTGTGTTTGCCAAGTGAGGGCAGACAGTTCTAATTTTCGGCATCCACTGTAATTCTTTAAGAGCAGAGGAGGATCTCTCTCTGGGGCAGGGAGAGGGAGGGTGGCTGCAAATGAGGCAGTGGTGCAATCCTCTTAATTCTCAAGAGAGAAGATTTAACCATGAGGGAGGCCAGCGCATTCCACATAAGTGGGAAAAGTAGTTTGTCCAATGGGCCATGGGGTCCTCATGAAACTGTTTATACTCTCTGCTCCTTTTCTGCAGTTTAGCTGTATTAGAATGACCTCATAGATGGCATATTGGGTTTCTGTGCCTTTTGCAAGGAAAAGTAATAAGCATATATATGCATTTGCTTTTTTTTTTTATATCACCATCGTTGGGTATCACATTAGGCACCTTCTGTACAGTAATAAGCAAGCCCTAAATCCCAGCGATGTAGACCAAAAAAAAACCCCACTTACTTGTACTTACAGATTAGCAGCTGCTCATCATCTTGGCAGCTCTGCTCTGTCAGCCTTTTCATTCTGGGCCTTAGGTTGAAAGAGCAGCCCTCATTTAAGACATACTGTCTCTGGGGGCGCCTTGGTGGCTCAGTCAGTGGGGCGTCCGACTTCGGCTCAGGTCATGACCTCATGGTTCGTGGGTTCCAGCCCTACATCTGGCTCTGTGTAGACAGCTCAGAGCCTGGAGCCTGCTTGGGATTCTGTGTCTCCCTCTCTCTCTGCCCCTTCCCCGCTCATGCTCTGTCTCTCTCTCCTTCAAAAATAAGTAAAAACATTAAATAAAAGAGACATACTGTCACTGTGGCAGACAGAACGAGCAAGAGAGTGGTGAAAACAATCAGTGGCTCTTAAAGCTTCTCCTTGGGAGTGGGGTACACCACGCACACTCACAGACCACCGACCACCAAATCAACTCACATGGTTGAACCGAGGGCAGTGGAGCATGAATGCGGATCCCACCTCCTGGAGCTGCCAGTCAAATTGCAGATGGGGATGTATGCTCTTAAAAGAAGGGTGAGTGAGTAGTTGTTAATGGTTATGCAGACTGCCAAAGCTACTTAGATACTACTTACAATGTATGTGATGTCTATTGTTAATTGTGATGGGCTGAACTGTGTTCCCTCAAAATTCACCTGGTGAAGTCCTAACTCCTAATACCTAGGAATGTGACTGTATTTCAAGATAGGATCTTTAAAGAAGTGATTAAGGTTAAATGAGTTCATTGAAGTGGGCCCTAATCCTATGACTGGTGTCATTAGAAGAAGAGGACATTAGGGCACAGACACACAAAGAAGGAAGACCATGTGAAGACAGGCAGAAGATGGCCATCTGTAAGTCCGGGAGAGAGGCCTCAGAATGAAACTAACCTGCTGACACCTTGATCTTGGACATCTAGCCTCCATAATTGTAAAAAAATAAATGTCTCTTACTTAAGCCACCCAGACTGTTGTACTTTGTTATAGCATCATCCTATAGGATGATCTTAGGGATGAACAAATTAACATATTTAATGATGTCATTATTTCCTCTTTTAGTCAACTAACACCTGTAAGAATAATAATCCCTAATAAATATTAAGTACTTATTATGTGTTAAGAATAGAATTAAAAATTCTACATATATTATCTGTTTTATTGTCTCAAGACAATTCTATGTTGTAGGTACTAATATTATCCACATTTTGTATATGAGAAAATGGTATACATATGGCCAGGAATAGCACCTGGGTGGCTCAGTCAGTTGAGTGTGGACTCTTGATTCTGGCTCAGGTCATGATCTCACAGTTTATGGGATTGAGCCCTGCGTCGGGCTTTGTGGGGACAGTGGGGAGCCTGCTTGGGATCCTCTCTGTCTCTCTGCCCCTCCCCAGCTCACACACACACACACTCTCTCTCTGTATCTCTCAAAATAAATAAATAAACTTAAAAAAAAACATGGCTGGGAGGGTTTCAGTGACTTGCGCCGGTCTGTCCCCCATGTGGAGAGGCGTGATCTCATTCTACGTCATCTGATTACAGAATTAGCTTCCTACTGCTGCCATCAAGGGACATTAGGACATCTCATAGTATTATTAATCTCAAGAAAGTTAAAGGAATGTAAAAATGTGAGTGAACCACAACGTGTGTTTTCAGGAGTTGGCTTTCCAGTTAACAAAACAAGAGAAGAAAACAGCTATAATCCTAGGGAGGATAAGAAAAATGTTATGTAAAAGGCCCTATCCAGAATTATTTATCACTTGGATGAAGAAATAGATGGCATGATAATAAATGTTGCTGATGATGCAGCTGGAAGGAGCAACGTATTCCTTGGATAACAGACTCAAAATTTTAAAAAGAAGATGAAAGAAAACCGTCTTGTCAGAGAGGAATGATTGGCCAAATCAAAAGGAATGATGTACAATGGATAATTAAAATGAACTCTAAGTGCAAAAAAACAGCTGGATCAGAACAAAAGATGAATGTAGACTGTTATGTAAGCAAAGGGCATTCTAGCTTTACTAGCCAGCTGTGTCACTCATTATGGACTAAATCATTCAACAAACATTTACAGAGTGCCTCCTCTGTGTTTGGAACCAGAGACAGGAGGATGAGCAAGCGGAACTTAACACTCTTAGGGTGCCGTCAGTCCAGTAGAGACAGAAACAGAAGTACTTCATTATAAAAGAATCTGGTAAGGTGCTTTTGAAGGAGTCTGGATGCTGCATTCACGATATACAGAAGAGAAAGTAAATAACTTCTATAGGGTCAGTGGAGGAAAGTTGGGATGACATTTGAAGTTGCAATGAGAAGGAGCTTGCAGAGAAGGGAGCTCATAATAACCTAGAAGGAAGGACCCCTATGTAACAATTCAACAGTATGAAAAGCTCAGGCTTAGAACAGCTCAAAGTATAGGTTTAATCATGGGCTATGTGATGGCACTAAAATATTGGGCTGGGGCTGGGTTTTGAAAGACAGTGCCAATTACAACGTTTGACCTTTCTCTAATATGTAAGTAACAAAGGATGATGAAAATTTCAAGAGTAGCAACATCACAACCTTTGAGTTTTTGGAAGATGGTTGTTGCAAGCAATGTAGAAAAAAGATGGGAAGTTGGGTATTTTCACTGAGATCAGTTAAGTGGTGATTGAAAAAAAGTTGAAGCCTGTCTGAAGCATGTTCTGCTAATATTCATACTAAGGTAACAAGAGGGGGTAGGTCCCCTGTCTTGTCTCAAGATGAAGTTTTGAGCTTTTGTTCTCATCTGCATTACCGATGTTTAAGGGCTGGTTCCTCATACCCCACCACCGTTTATTCAGATGTCCAGGGTTTCACCTTCTTTTAAGGAGATTTAGAAAGTCCTAGACTATTAAAAAGGAATGTGGTAGAGTTAAAGTAGGCTGAGTAAAACCTCAGGATATACATTGGTGACACCCCTTTATGGATATGCATGGGTCAGAGTGAGGTGCACACAGCTCTCACTGAAAGACCTTCATGCTAACATTTCTCCCAGGCAGGATGACAGGCAAGGCTCTGTTGAATGACGATGGGTAGCTCTCAGCATTGGCTTGGCTTCATCACCTGTTCCTCAGTTGGCCATCATGGTCTTTCTTCCAGTAGAGACTGAGTTCTTTCTAAATGTGATCTCTGCTCTTCTCTCTGTGATCTCTCCAGGTTGTTCAGAAGGTCACTCTGACCTCCATCTTTGACAGATTCTCAATCGTCCTATCTACTCCCTGGAATACTGCAGCCCTAATTTATTACTTATAAGCTAATTTTATAACTTGATCTTTTAAATCTTTGTGTTTCGGTTCTCAGAAATCATTCCCTCAAAAAGCTTAGTTCTTATAAATCAAAAGCTTTCAAAACTATCGTCTTCAAAAAAATTCACTATTTTTCTTTATGTTGAAACAAAACTTTCCTTAAACTCCCCTCTTCTTATTTCCCTTAGAGTAAAGGGCATCTCTGACAGCTTTGGTCCTAAATAGGGACATACATGATCAGGCAAATACTGAAAAGAAAAGCATATTAATTAATTTTTTTCAAAATACAATCTGATTAAAATAATTTTTATTTTTTATTTTTTTAAATGTTTATTTATTTTGAGAGAGAGAGTATAAGCATGGAAGGGATGGGGCAGGGGCAGGGATGGGGGGCGGGGCGCAGAGAGAATCCCAAGCAGGCTCCGTGCTGTCAGCACAGAACCTGATGCAGGGCCCAATCTCACAACTGTGAGATCATGACCTGAATGGAAATCAGGAGTCAGATGCTTAACTGAGTGAGCCACCCAGGTGGCTAGACTATCTTAAAATAATGATGCCAAGTTTTAAGTGTGATGCCTTCAAGGATCATATATAATTCCCATAATTAAAAACTTGCTCTGAAGCATTGGCTTTCAAAATATCTAGGTGCAAGAATCACTTGGGGACTTTAATAAACATATAAACTCCTGTTTCCCTATCCTCATCTTCTCTTGGAAACTTTGTGGCAGTAGTTATGGAACCCAAGAATCTGAATTTTAAATAAACATATGCTTAGAGAACCATGCTATCCTCTGAGAAACCTGTCTAAAGCTGTGGTCTTTAATGTGATTTAAGCATGAAAAATCCAATAGGGTGAGGAAAATAGTATCACTTTGTGGTGGTACTATTTGTTTTACTGATTGACCTGGTACCCTCTCTGAGTCCATAGGTCAGGTGGCCAACCTACACACATGGACTGGCAGAGAAAGGACCTTGGAGAAAAATATGGGTGCCACCTGGCTCCTCCCTCTCACATTTGCCCTTACATACTGTACTGCAATTTTCCTGGGTTACATTATACAGTTGTTAGTAAATGAATCCCTACAAAATGGACAAGTGGCATGATTATATTCCTGAATAGAAGCCACAGATGGAAGAGAACACTCCTAATAAGATAATATTTTTCCTACTTGTAGTTCAAAGAAAAGACTTCATCAATCATGTTATAAAACACAAAGATGATCTAACCAGATATGAAAAACATCAGCCCATATAATGTTAAATGATTAAAAAATGTTCCTGGTAGCTAGGAGCCTACACATAGCTTCGACAACAAATCTTACCCCAAGTGTGCATTGTACCTTGTGTATTAACTAAGAAAAGGTTGAGATCATCAGGATACAGGACATTTAAAAATCTAAGCATCTAGGGGCACCTGGGTGGCTCCGTCAGTTAAGCGTCTGAATTCAGCCTAGGTCATGATCTAGTCTGAGCCCCTTGTTGGGCTCTGTGCTGACAGCTCAGAGCCTGGAGCCTATTTCAGATTCTGTGTCTCCCTCTCTCTGCCCCTCCCTTGCTCACACTCTGTCTCTCTCTCTAAAAAATAAATAAACATTAAAACAAATTTTTAAAAAGTCTAAGCATCTAGAATGTTATTAATTTCAGTTATAGATATAACTTATAGATAAATGATAATACATATATTCCAGTTACATCCTAACATCATTTTTCTCTTTTGGCTGATAAGTATGCGTCATCAAAAATGTGAGACTTCTTCTTCAAGCAGGACTTTTCAAAGTGTGGTCTGTGGACAGGCAGCACCCATGAACTATGTGTTGCAGGTGTATGATAAATATAGCAATTGAGATTCAGTGTTTAGAAACTTTTATAGTGATTTGACAGAGTAATTTCATGTCTGTTAAATCTAACAATAAATAATTTTAACTTGTATCTTGATTGTTTTTGTTTTTTTCATTTCACTTTTTCTAATAATTCCTTTTTATTTTGTTTTAACAAAAGTAACAGTGCATGATGGATCGGAAACTAAGGGGAAAAAGGCCTTTAACCATAAATCATTTTCTATAGTATAGAAAAACATGTAAGCTATCTTAACATTTTATAAAGCTAGCATATTCCTGATAACTAAAACCTGACAAGTATCTCACAAAAAGAAATACACCATGGACTATTATGCAACCATAAAAAAGGATGGGATAGTGCTATTTGCAACAACATGGATGGACTTAGAGGGGATTACACTAAATGAAATAAGTCAGACTAAGAAAGACAAATACCATATGATTTCACTTATATGTGGACTCCGAAAAAAAAAAACTAAATGAATAAACAAACAGCAGAATCAGACCTATAAATATAGAGAATTAACTTATGGTTTCTAGAGGCAGTGGGGTGGAGGCAGGGGCAAAATGGAGGAAGGGGAGCGTGAGATAAGTCTTCCAGTCATGAGAATAAAAGGTGCAGAACAAGAAATAGTCAATGATATGGTAATAGCATTGTATGGTGACAGTTGGTAGCTACCTTTATGGTGAGCATAGCATATAATGTGTAAACTTGCTGAATAACTATGTTATATACCTGAAACTAATGTAACATTGTGGGTCAGCGACATTCAAGTAAATACATTTTAAAAAGACATTGTGGGTCAGTGACATTCAAGTAAATAAATTTTAAAAAGAAATATACAGATTAATCCTAACTATGTTATAAGTAAAATATTAGCAAATCGAGCCAACCTTAAATTAAAATACTAATAGGCTATGACCAAGTAGAATTTTGGTATTTTTTTCTCTTTATGTTTTGAATTATAAGATAGTTCAATATTAGAAAATTCATCATGATATGTTGTTATAGTTTAAAAGAAACAATAACATAATTATCTTGCTTTTTTGAGACAGAGAGAAAGAAAGAGAGAGGATGAGCTGGGGAGACAGGGAGAGAGAGAGAGAGACAGAGACAGAGACAGAGACAGAGAGACAGAGAGAATCCCAAGCAGGTTCTGTGCTCAGTGTGGAGCCAGACGCAGGCTCCCAGGTCAATCCCTCGACCCTGGGATCATGACCTGAACCCAAATCAAGAGTCATATGCTCAACTGACTGAGCCACCCAGGTACCCCTAATAACATAATTATCTTAATAAATACACAAAAATTATTTCATCAACAAAGCAGATTATTAAACAGTGAGGAGTACAATTTTTCATAATTATATATCTAAATATATTTATTTATATAAATGAATAGAAAAACATCTGTACAATTACAAATCAAAATGTTTACAGTGGCTATTTTTGTTTTGGTTCACATTTCTCCTCTTCCCCCCCCCCCCACCAGCTTCACCAAGATATAATTGGCATATAACATTGGGTACATGATGATTTGATATACATATATATTATGAAATGATTGCCACAATAAGGTGAGTTAACACATCCATCACTTCGCACAGTTACCTTTGTGTGTGTGTGTGTGTGTGTATGGTGAGAACATGTAAGATCTACTCTCTTAGTAATTTTCAAATAAAAAATATAGTATGGTTAACTATAGTCACCATACTGTATATTAGATCCACAGAATTTCTTCATCTTATGACTGAAAGTTTGTAGCCCTTGACCAAAATCTCCCCATTTCCTCCACCCCAGGCCTTGGAAATTGCCAATTAACTCTTCTTTCTATGAGTTCAGCTTTTTTAGATTCCATGTGTAAGTGAGATCACATAGTCATTGTCTTTCTCTATATGACTTATTTTACACAGCATAATATCCTCAAGCTTCATCCATGTTGTCACAAATGGCAGAATTTCTTTCTTTTTTGGGGCTGAATGTTATTCCAGTGTGAGTGTGTGTGTATGTGTGTGTGTAACATAATGTCTTTATCCATTCATCTGTTGATGGACACTTAGGTTGCTTCCATGTCTTAGCTATTATGAATAATGGTGCAATAAACATGGGAGTACAGCTATCTCTTTCAGATACAGATTTCATTTCCTTCAGATATATACCCATAAGTGGGATCGCTAGGTCATATAGTTGTTCTATTTTTAATTTTTTGAAGAACTTCCATTCTATTTTCTATAGTGGCTGCACCAACTTACATTCTCACCAATAGTGTACAAGGGTTCCCTTTTCTCCACATCTTCAGACAAATAAGCATTTGTCATCTCCTGTCTTTTTGATAACAACAATTCTAAAGATGTGTGATGATACCTCATTATGGTTTTTATTTGCATTTCCCTGATGATGAGTAATATTGAACACCTTTTCATGTACTTGTTGGCCGTTTGTATATTTTCTTTGGAAAACTATTCAGAATCTTTGCCCATTGTTAATTGGATTATTGTTATTATTATTGCTTTTGAATTGTATGAATTCTTTATATATTTTGGATATGAATTCCTTCTCAGATATACAGTTTGCAAATATTTTCTTCATTCTGTGAGTTGTCTCTTCATTTTGTTGATGGCTTCCTTTGCTGTGCAGAGCCTTTAGTTTGATGTAGTTCCACTTTTTATTTTTGCTTTTTTTGCTGTGCTTTTGGTGTCATATCCAAAAATTCATTGCCAAAACCAGCGTCAAGGAGACTTTTCCTTATGTTTTCTTCTAGGGACTTTACAGTTTCAGTTCTTACATTTATGTATTTAGTTGATTTCAAGTTAATTTTTGTCAGTGGTATAAGATAGAGGTGAATTTCATTTTCTTGAATGAATGAATATCCAGTTTTCCCAACACTTTATTGAAGAGAATGTCCTTTTCCCATTGATTACTCAGCTCTAATCAACTGGCCATACATGCATGGATTTACTTCTGGGCAATCTATTCTGTTCCATCGATCTATGTGTGTTTTTATGCCCATTCCATACCATTTTGATTACTATAGCTTTGTAATACAGTTTAAAATCAGGAAGTATGACACCTTCAGCTTTGTTCTTCTTCCTCAGGTTAGCTTTGGCTATTCAGGGCCTTTTGTGGTTCCACAGACATTTTAGGGTTGTTTTTCTATTTTTGTTTGAAAATGCAATTGGAAATTTGGTATAAATTGCATTGAATCTATAAATGACTTTGAATAGTATGTGTATAGTAACAATATTAATTCTTCTAATCCATGAACATGGTATATCTTTCCATTTGTTTGTGCCTTCTTCAATTTTTTTAATCAAAGTCTTGTAGTTTTCAGTATACAGATATTTCACCTCCTTGGTTAAATTCATTTTGTTGATTTTGATAGTATTGTGAATAGGATTTTATTTATTTTCAGGATACTTCACTGAGAGTGTATACAAATGCACTCTCTCTATGTATATGCACTTATATATTGACGTTGTATCCTGAAACTTTACTAAATTTGTTTATTAATTCTACCAGGGTTTTTTTTGTGTGTACGGAGCCTTTAAGATTTTGTATATATAAGATCATGTCATCTGCAACCAGAAACAATTTTATTTCTTCCTTTCTGATTTGGATGTCTTTTGTTTAATTTTTTCTTGCCTAATTGTTCTGGCTAGGAGATTCAGGACATTATACACCAAAATTTTTACTGTGGTTGTTTTTGTTGTGATCCAAATTTTTGATAGCTACTTTCTAAACTTTCTGTAATAAATGTAATTTTAGGTAATAAGTTAAAACAAAGATAGAGCTTTGCATATGTATGGATTTTAAGTTCCCATAAAACATGTAAAGAATTAATGTTACTCACTTAGAATATTACATATTTCTACCAACTTGTTTCATTTATTTATTTATTCATTCACTCATTAATTCATTTTTCTTTCATGTTTTATATCTTTATTCTTTTATACATAATTTTGGGAGAGGGATACCTGGGTGGCTCGGTTGGTTAAGTGTCCAATTCCTGATTTTAGGTCAGGTCATGGTCTCACAGTTTGTGTGATCAAGTCCCACATTGGGTTCCTCACTGACAGTGTGGAGTCTGCTTGGGTTTCACTCTCTCTCTCTCTCTGTCTCTCTGTCTCAAAATAAATAAATAAAATTAAAAAAAAAAGAATTTTGGGAGAGACTCTGAGATTGATTTTTCTGTTCTTATAGTCACTCTGCCACTATCTCCATTTTCTTAGAAAAGAGAAGGTATGCATAAAACCAGACTTAGTTTTTAGGGAAAAAAAAAAAAAACACAACCCTCGTGGAGATTAATCTGGTTTTATGCATATATTTTCTTCTTTAATATTTCAAGGAGTGGCATTGAGGTAGGATGTGAAAAATAGAGGCCTTACTTGGGTTTTAAGAGCTTTGTTCCAAATTCCTGAGGTCCAGCCACTTTTTTGCTATTGGAGTCCTTGAAACACTCTACTATCATTATAATAAATCTCATTTTGCATTGATACTTCCTAATTAAAAAGGTCTAGTGCAAGTTTCCTGCACCTATCATCTTATTCCATAGCCTCATACTTTGTTTTAAGTAAACTTTTTCTTTTATTGGGTGCCTGGGTGGCTCAGTTGGGTGAGCGTCCAACTTCAGCTTAGGTCATGATCTCATGGTTTGTGAGTTTGAGCCCTGCATCAGGCTCTGTGCTGACAGCTCAGAGCCTGGAGCCTGCTTCAAATTCTGTGTCTCCCTCTCTCTCTGCCCCTCCCCTGCTCATGCTCTGTCTCTCTCTCTCTGTCAAAAATAAATAAACATTAAAAAAATTTTTTTAAATAAACTTTTTCTTTTAGAGTGGTTTTGGATTTACAGAAAGGGGGCTAAAATAGTTCAGAGTTCTCATATATTGAGCACCTAGTTTCCTCTTTTGTTAATATCTTACATTGGTACAGATTTTGTCAATATCTTACTATGGTACATTTGTCAAACCTAATAAGTTGTCATTGGTATATTATTACTAACTAAAGCCCATAGTCCAGTCAGATTTCCTTAGTTTTTACCTAATATTTTTCTTCTGTTCCAGAATCCCATCTAGGATACATTACTTAGTCATTCTGTCTTCTTATGCTCCTCATGACTAACAATTTCTGAGTTTCCTTGTCCTTGATAGTTTTGAGTCGTTTTATAGAATCCCTGAAGTTGGGATTGCCTGATGTTTTCTTCCTAGACAGAAAGGGGGTTTGGGATGTTGGGAAGACCACATTAATTGCTATTCCCACAACATTTTTATCAAATTACATACTATCAACATACTTAGTACTGATGATGACACAAGCTTGTTTTAGGAGTAAATTTGCTCAATGGCTTGTTTCAATTTTGTTTTCACGAATGGACAATTTTGACAAAAAAAGTAACAAAAAATCTCTTTAGCGTCTCTCAAACTACTGTTTTAAACGTATTCACATAACAAGGACTAACTTTTGTTCTCTGAAAATCATCAAGTCTTTTACCTCCCTACATAAATAAATAGTCATGCTTACTTCTCAGATAAAGAGGTCTGGCAGGGCCAGTCTTCTTCCTTTGACATTTACTTCCCCTACCAGCTCATTTCTGCCTTACATCCTTACTTATGTGATTGCTCTGAATTTTCTGATGTTTTTTTTTTCTTTGCCACTTACCTACCAAACGCCTTTTCTAGTAGCTCTAGTCATCACTAAACACCTTTATTATTTTATTGGTCAGTTAAACTACATGATAACGTTATTTATTATAAAATCACTAATGCTGTCTATATATTTTGCTTAAACAACTTAGTTCCCGAGTACCTTTACTTCTATGCATATTTATATTAGATTCCTCAAAGAAACCATCATTTCCTTTAGAAAAAATACTTCAGTCACATAAAAAGAAAACCAATAGCTATTGTGTTAAGTGAAAAGAACAAGATGAGAAATTGTGAATATGGTATCGCATCTTCATTCATTCTTTCACAAAAATATTTGCTGAATGCCTACTCATTGGTCAATCACTGGTGATATCACAATTAAACATAAAATATGGAATCTTTGTCATCAAAGGGCATACATACATGCATATGTACATATATAAAATAAATATCAGGCTGCAATAAAAATAATAAACAGTAAGAGGACAGAGGGTATACTAATTAATCTTTATGTATCCAGATCTACTCATCTGCCTTTTCTCCCTGACTCCTGTAGTTTCCTATTTTCCACTGGGTATGAAAAGCTAACTCCCCTGCTCTTCAGGGATTTATCATTGAGCCCCCCACATGGCTGGCCAAGAAAGTAGAGCCCATGCCCATTAATGTGGCACTTAATCTAAATATAAAAATGGGTGGAGGTGTGCAGCTGATAGGACATTTGCAGATTCCTAACAACTCAAGGGGGTCAAAAAACATGGCAGTGGTATGGCATGGTCCAGGAGATAGGTGGCATCTCCAGAACAAAGGAAATAAGGGTGTCTGAGGAGACATAAAAGGTTTATGTTCAATATAGAAGGGTCTCTATAGAGGTGCCATTTTAGTCAAAGTCTCACTAAATTGAGAGAGCAAGTCATTCAAACAACCAAGTGAAGAGTATTCCAGACTGAGGAAGCCACATATTCAAAAGAAAGTTTGATGAACAACAAGAAACTTAATGCAGCTGAGTGAAGTGACTGAGGGGGTAGTGATAGGAGATGAGGTTGGAGACGTATCCAGAGGAAAGCTGCATAGAACGTCTTAAGCTATTTTAGAGATTTAAAAAAATTATGGGTGAGATGAGACGCATTTCAAAACTTACAAATTTACCATTTGGGAGTGACAAACTATGATTTGAATTTTAAAACTATGACAGCTGTGTGGAGCATAGATGGTCAAGGGCAGAGGTGGAAGCCCAGGGACCTAGGACATTACTAGAATACATGAATCATGATGAAGATTTGCACAGGGGTACAAGTGGTTGGAGGTCCTAACTGGTCAGATTTGGAAAAGGTAGAGCCTCCAGGATTTGCTAGTACACTGGAGAGAAAGTGTGAAATTGAGGATGGCTATGATTTTGGCTTGAACATCTGGAAAAATGGGGTTGATGTTTATTGGAATGGGGAAGACTGTGGGAAAGATTTGGGTGAGAAACACGAATTCTATTTTGGGCATGTTGAGTTGAGATGCATTCAGTATATTGAATAGACTTAAAGGATACACAGCTGAATATTTGAATTTGGAGTCAAATGGAGAAGTTAGGGATGAAGATAAAATGGGTTCTGTTGCTGTATGTGGTATATAAAGCCAATTGGGTTGGATAAGATCTTTTAGAGAACAAATGTAAATAGATGAGCACTGAGCCATGGGCATTGAAGCACTGTGAGGATGGGAGCAGGGCCAGCCTCATGGGTTCACAACCTGTGTGGCCACACAGGACACTATGATTCAAAAGGCCCTGTGCTTGGTTCAATGCTCTGCTCTGTCCTGAAGCTGTTAATATATTTTATTTTATTTTTAAATTTTTATTTAATTATTTTTTTAAAATTTACATCTTCGTTAGCATATAGTGCAATAATGATTTCAGGAGTAGATTCCTTAATGCCCCTTACCCGTTTACCACCCCCCCCCAAAAAAAAAAACCCTCCAGTAACCCTCTGTTCTCTATATTTAAGAGTCTTTTATGTTTTTTCCCTCTCTGTTTTTATATTATTTTTGCTTCCTTTCCTTTATGTTCATCTGTTTTGTATCTTAAAGTCCTCATATGAGTGAAGTCATATGATATTTGTCTTTCTCTGAATGACTCATTTCACTTAGCCTAATACCCTCTAGTTCTCTATCCACATAGTTGCGAATGGCAAGATTTCATTTTTTTTTGATTGCTGAGTAACACTCCATTGCATGCATATATATATATATATATATATATATATATATATATATGTCACATCTTCTTTATCCATTCATCCATCGATGGATATTTGGGCTCTTTCCATACTTTGGCTATTGCTAATAGTGCTGAAACTGTTAGTATATTTTAAAGAAGGGTCCAGCATTTCCATTTTGTATTGCACCCTGCAAATTATGTGGCAGGTCTTGGTTGGGAATAAGAGGATTCATCAAGGTCTAAAGCCAGTGAAGTAGACTGAAAACCAAGCAAGTATGTTAGTGGTGTCATAAAAGCCAAATAAAGAAATTGTATGGAGATGAGTAGAGAGATCAACAGTTGCAAGGCCAAGTTATCTTTGGCCTTAACAGTGATCACTGGATTTAGCAACCTGGATGTGACTGTTGCTCAGGTTGACCTATGTTGTGGAGAGAAAAAGAGAAGACAGTAAGAACAAACACTGAGCATAGACAACTCTGGCAAATACCTTCTCTGTGAGTGGGAAGGCTTCAAACTGAACAGGACTAGATAGATAGGGGGTCAAGTCAAGGCTTTTCTAAAATGGAGATATGGCATACTTTTCCTCTGGCAATGACCCACTAAAGAAGGGGAGGAAATGACGAGGCAGGAGAGGAAATAATTATAGGAGCAAAGTCCTTGAGGAGAAGAGAGGAATGGGATCCAGTACAAATGGAGGGTTTATCCTAGGAGCAGATGGAAGGAAAATTGCAAGGGAAGATGCCTGTGCCTGGTGTATTTTGGAAAAAAAAAATCCATTCTGATTGCTTCTGTATATGATTCAGTCTTCAGCTGAGAATAGAAAGGAGAAGGGGGATACGGATGTTTGGGGAAAGAGAAGAGAATGTGAAGCCATCCTCTGTGAAGGGGCTGGAACTGACAGGCAGCACCAAGGTTGCTAAAGGGCTATGTGAAAATACAGATTGATGGTACAATACCCTAAACTGTTGATTTTGGGTAACTCCAGTGATTCTTTCTTTTGCAGTTTTCTGATTCCCTAATAGGCATATATTACTTCCATAATTAGCCTTTTTAAACTGTATGAAGGGGTGAAAAGCAGTACTTATAATGTACAAGAGGTGTTTATGATTTATGACAGGTGAATGGGGAATCAGAAAGAGCACGCAGGTATCATTTTGGTTGCCTTGAAAAGCAATGCCCACATAACAGGTGAAGAGCAGTCCAGTTTTGTTTTTGTTTTGTTGTTTTTTTTTTTTTTGCAGAAATGAGGAACAAGATAAAATATCTTTGGCCCTTTTTCAGGCCTTTGGATTTACTCATTTCCAGGCCTGAGCCACCTCTTGTGTTTTCCTAGTTGAGTTTGGTTGGCCTAATGGTTCTTCCCAGGGTCTGGCACCAGGCTGGCTGCCATCCTTGATTTTCCAGCACGGATGTGCCACTCACCCCGGGTCTGGGTCTACAGGGGTGTTAGAGAGACAGGCTGAGTGAGGCTCCATCAGGGACTAGCCAGACATCTCTTACACCAGAAATATTTTTAAATGTTCTTGTTAAAAGGGTTAAAAGTAAATGTCCCTTAGAAGTTGAGGTCCTTGATGTCTGCTTTCAGAGTGTCCTTAGTCACTCACTATTTGTCTTGTTAACAGCTATGGCTGCTATTTTTTAAAATTTCAAATCAAGATCATTGTTCCCAAAAGACATTTCAGAGATAATACATCGTTAGGAAGGGGTTGTTACTAATTCCAAAACATTTTCACCCTGTTAGACCTTGTATTATTAGCTCATATGTGCTTTTATTTTGACCCATGATAGATGGGATGATGAGTGGGGAATTTCAGGGCAACATTTTAAAATAAGTTCTTCTGCGCAATTTACCCTCATGTTTCTGTTGAAATCTTTATTGGGATCATAAATCTCAGTTCTCAGAACAAGATGTGAGAATTAGATCCTGTGATTGCTAAAACACCCCATGGAGCTCAGCTGTGTGGGCGCAGAGGCAGTAACTCTGCATGGGGTTGTGAGGTAGGGTGTGTGTTTGGAACCCTGAGGGTGGTGAATGGAAGACCGCAGGGCCAAAGGCAGCTGTGGGAGCCAAGTCCAGAGCTTAACATCAGGGAAAAGTGGTGAATATTTCTCTTGTGGCGGAAATAATATTTAACTTAACCATATGCATTTGCATCATGTTACTCTTCACAAAACGCACCAACTCGTTGATAATTAAGTTCCTTCATAATAAATTTTTTACATAAGAAACCTGTTTGATAAATTTACCTACTATTCATATTCATACCTGAAAGTAAGTTCTTAAAAGGACAGAACAGTTACCTAATATTACTTTATGTATACTGCTATTGAGAACAAAGACAAATTTTACTCTCTGAGCACTGGGGTCTAATTTGAAATACATAGCAAATTAAACATGGCTTATGTTAGTGGAGCTATCTACAAGTCAACCGAAGGGAATTAGGTGCAACTAGGCAGTTCTTTTCCTGAAGAAGTGTCTGTAACTTCTTACATTAGATGGACTGAAATGGGAAGTAAGAGTTGTTGTGGGTGAAAAGTTCAAGATATGCTTAGAAGCAGATGTTTAGAATCTTATGAAGAAAGGTTAAAGAACAGCATGTTCAGTAACTGGAAGTTGATGAGCTGAAGATAAGGAGTTTTCCCGAAGGCACCTGAGTCCTCATTCAGGTTGCCTGGAACTGTTGACAGTCAGGTGAGCTTAAATTGGTGGCTTTGAGAAAAAAAACAGTGAAGTCTCATTTATCACATTTGTGTAATGAAAATAACATCTACCTTATAAGTTGGTGAGATTTAAATGAGAAGATATTATACATACACTCACACACATCCTGGATATAGCAAAAGTTCAAAACCCTGCAGTGTGTGATCAGGTTCATGAGAGATGCCATATGTGGCAAAAGAGTCATCAAAGCTAGCCCTCTAGTTGGCCTCAGGGACAAGAGAGGGGTCCAAATACTTGTAGCATGTGTGAATGTGCCCTCTCTCTTTTTTTCATGGGTAAAACTGAAATTCGGTTACGATTGAAAGACCTTCTCTTCAGACCTGCATTCCTAGGTGCTTTGGGACACCTATGGAGTTTTTCCAACAGTGGTAAAATAAAAGACTGCAGTTCCCTCTTCTTTCTCACAGCTAGCACAGAAAACTGACCTCAGGCTTTTTTTTCGGTGGGGGTGGGGGTGGAGGTGGGGGTGGTGGTTTTCATCTGAGGATGAGACCATGTAAGTCGCAGAAGACTTTGTCAGTTGGGTGGAGGGTAAATGCAGGCCCTGCATGGTTGGTCGGGGACTCAATCACCTGCTCAACTCCAGCCATCCAGGGGTCTGGCAGTTGAGGAGGATCACAGGGTGATCTGATAGAGAATTGCCGAAGGGGAGGATCAAGTCAACCTCTTCCAGATTCATCACAGTCCCCTAAAGCATTGATGACCTTTTTCTTAATACTTATATGGGGAAAATTTTAGTTCATTGACCTTACAAATAATTATGATTCTTTGGAAAGCTTTTGTTCATGGAAACCAGGCAGCACTTTCAGACATTTCAATGATGTTTATTCTCTTAATAGCACCTGTCCTTTACCCTGCCTGCATACTCTAAAAAAAAAAAAAAAAAAAAAGTTAACTAAAAGAGAGCATGATTCATTTTATATCCTCATGTTTTCTTATGACCACAGCTGTGGCCACTTCAGTGTCCAGCAAAGTATTTCTTTGGCGAGTGATTTAGGGAGGGGTGGAAAGTGAAATGGAAGCAGTCTCTGGAAAATCTTTAACACCGGGGCGTATTCTCTCCCTGTTTGACTCCAAGGAATTCCCACTCATGGAATCTGGCCTATCATTAAGAACTTCTCTTTTCTGTATTTGATTCAACTTCAATAAATTATGTCAACCAACTGTGGCGAATGATGTGTGTCCTTCACGCTACAGAACAATAGTCTTCCTAGTTAAACTTCTGGAAGGGTCTGAATCTATCAGTTCCAGTCCCCCCCTGCTGGGCACAGTCTTCTGTGTCAGCTGGATCTGCTTGTTCATAGCCCCTCCCCTAGAACAAGTTCTTCTTTTTTTCTGGCACCTAAGACACCCTGACACTCATCCCTCCTTGAACTGCCTTCGTTGGCCTTAATTCTGAAATAACATCTCCTCAAGATACAGAAAATGACTCTTGTCATCAAAAAAAGCAAATCCTCAGTGAGAATAATTTGTCTTTTAAAAAAATCATGCCCAAATCAGCCAGATTTAGAAAATGCAGAAACTCTTCCACCCTTTTTAAAAGTAGGCTTTAGAAAATAAATTTGTCCCATGAAAGAAATGGTAACTGGTGCATGAGATGGTATGAGAATGAAAAGTATTTCCTTTATTCTTATCAATAACAGTCTGTGTGTCTGTTCCAACCACATTGCAAATCGTCCAATTTTGTGCCATCATAGCTGATATATTTGAATCTTTCCTAAATAATCACACTGTTTCCAAAGGTCACAACCCTTTCTTTCTAAACCAAATTTCTCCTGGAGTCTGTGTCCACACAAAGGTTCTCTTACCAATTTTCTTCCAATAACTTTGTGCTTAGTTTGGCTCCCCGCTAAGCACACCCACCAGTATCTCCAACCTCGTACTTCACAACCACTCAATCACGGTCATTGGAATTTTACTTCATTTCATGTCTACCATTTTGTTTTTCTTCTAACTGTCATCATCCTGGCTCAGATATACAGGTGGTCCCCGTGTGCATGGAAATGAGAGACCATTAAAATGACTACACGAACAAAAACCATGCAAAGCAACCTTACCAACCAAAGGAGAGGTGGGGATTACAACTGTTTTGGGACCTTTAAGATTTTTTTGTCGACATATTAAAACCTCTTTTGCTGTAGGTTATAAACCTGTAGGGAAATTTAAAGATAGTAAAACTAACATTTAGTACACTGTAATGTAGTTATGTTTTATTTTAGCACACTGTAACTTAAAACATTAGAAACACTTAGCAGTGAAGTGTTGGCTTTTTCTGTGTAGAAGTCATACTGAGCAGTTTGAGCAGTGCTAACCTTCTTGTTCCCATTGTATTGCATACAGTATGGAGTGAGCATCTCCATTAGGCCTTGGCAAACTGTCATACTCTTTTCTTTTTTTTTTTTTAAAATTTTTTTTTCAACGTTTATTTATTTTTGGGACAGAGAGAGACAGAGCATGAACGGGGGAGGGTCAGAGAGAGAGGGAGACACAGAATCGGAAACAGGCTCCAGGCTCTGAGCCATCAGCCCAGAGCCCGACGCGGGGCTCGAACTCACGGACCGCGAGATCGTGACCTGGCTGAAGTCGGACGCTTAACCGACTGCGCCACCCAGGCGCCCCTATCATACTCTTTTCTAAATTTGGATTGGCTTCGGACTATCCATTGTGTCTTCAATGTCAGGGAATACCTCTGAGAGTTTCTTTAATGCAAGTGTTTTGTGTGTGTGTGTGTGTGTGTGTGTGTGTGTGTGTGTGTTTCCAGTGTGTTTCTTCTGGGATATCTTCATCCTTGTCATTTTCTTCATTTGTGTCACTAAGTTTGCCTTTCCTGAGTTCTTCTGGTTGCACATCTGCGAGTCTCTCACACAGTGACAACTGTCAGCAATTTCTTCCAAATCTCCATTTATGTTCAATTTGAATTTCACTTGCAGCTTTATCAGTTCTTGTATCTTTGTTGCACTTCCTCTCTTAGCCAATTTCCTTTTATGGTTACCTGTCTTTTCAAACATTGTGTAGGTTCATCCCTGGAAGACAACTGGGTGACACAACTTCATGCTTTGCTATCTGTGAGCTTAGTAATAGATATGTGGTGGCCAATCATGGGTAGACTTTGCAAGAAGTGATGTGACTGGTCACTGATCATGATGTGCATTTCTTATTTATGCAGTGGTTTTCACCTTGATGATGCAGCAATGAAGTTTCTACTTTATGCAATTAGAGTGGTAACTGAAATCTGAACTGTCTTGTTGGGATACTGGTATCATTTAACTAAACTAGTAACTGAAATCTGCCTATTATTGGAAGTGTGCAAAGCAAGGATGGCCTGATGATAATACTAGGACAAATACCTGCTTTCTTTTTTCATCTTTAGTGTTTCTAATACACCTGCTATTCACTGGTCCAGAGTTTCCTCTAGGATAACAACTGCCTTATTCATCATATGGCTACTCAAGGATCTAGCAAAATCTTACATGTAGTTTTTACCCCAACATAGGCGGTGTATAATTATAACCTTCTCCCTGGTTGGCCTAAGCCCTTGTACTTACATTATGAGGTTGCATCACTCTTATGCTCCCGGGGTAACAGGTGTTCCTCAACCCTGCCATAGGATTACAGAATTGAGGCTGCTTTGTTGCTGTTGTTCATGATGACTTCTACAGGAAGTGAGTTAGAGGACTCTTTGCTAAACCTGGGTTTTCTGGCTGTCTTGTTTGAGTGACATCTCCAGTAAGGTGGATCCCAAGAACTGTTTCTTTGGTTTTCGAAACTTCTGCACAAGACTTGGTCTCCAAATACCCCTGAGACTGTGAGAGTGACTGCTGAGCTCCCAAGTGATAAACACACAGTTAGACTTTTCAAACTTGTTGCTCTGTAGTCAACAGTAACAGAGGCACTCTGTGATGGTTTGAGAGGCCATCTCCCAAACCAGAGTCTGGGAAGAGTAATTTCGCCTCAGTTGTTTACTTCAGCTTACACCTCTCTTATGTACTGTTGTAGTGAGGTACAAATGCCTCCTTTTTCATGGTCTCTTTTTGGTTCCTGGGAAACAGGACAATATCCCTGAATTTTTCTTTGTATATACTGTAAAACATCCTCTGAGAACAAGAGGTGAAGAGGAAGAAGCTTTCTGTCTTCTTATTCTGAATGCCCACAGGAACACTTATAGAGTCAAACTGGACAGATCTTTGTGACTATCTCAGCCAATAGAGTATAATGGAAGTGATGCCACATGCCTTCTGAGGCTAGATGATAAGAACACCTTGCACTTGTGCCTTGCCTTCTTATGACACTTATTCTTAGAACCCAGTTGTTATGTATGCTGTGAGGAAGCCCAAATTAGCGCACAGGCAGAGGCCATGCATAAGTAATTTGGCCAGTAGTCCAGCCAAAGGCAGAATCAACTGCTAGACATTTGAGTGAAGATGTATCCAGATGATTCCCACCCTCAGCTGTTAACTTATCCCAATCTTTGAGTCTATCCAGCTAATGCCCCAGACATGGTACAGCAAACATAAACAGGCTTCCCTGTGTCTGGACTAAATTACTGACCACAAAATCAGTGAAAACAACTGTTATTTTTAATACAATTATATGCCACTAAGTTTGGGGTGGTTTCAATAGTAACCGGAACAGAAATGTTGGACTCTGTACAACTCTTTAAATGATCTGAGTGGCGAGACAGGTGAATTTGTCTCTTCTTAGCTATGCTTTCTAACATTTCCATAATGTACATGGGTAATGAGTGCAGTCAATAGGGACATAATGAAGTGACTGATTAGATGTGGTTGAGAAAGGGAAGGGTCTGGGATGCTGCCCAGATTTCATGTCCTTGGATGCTAGCAAGAGGAGGCTGTTATGTGTTGTTTCCCTTACCTCATCTATATAAAGGACACTGATAGGACATTATTTCTTGTTAAATAACTTCTTTAGAAATAGTCCCCAAACTGTAATAAAATGTGATCTGGTAATTTTCCACCCTTCCCAAATACTGCCAAGATTTAGAAGTTCCTTATCCCTTGTAACAAAATGGTTAAACAGAGGAGAGGCCCATCTGAATTCTATATACCCCACTCAGTGGTCCAACTGTAGACCACCTTTCATTTTCCCTGTCTCATCTCCTGATTTTGTGGTTGAATTGATACACATGAAGATTTAGGGTCTTTGTGACAAAAATCAAGTGAGTCAGCCAGATAATTATGGCCCTTAGAAGGATACAAACAAAGCCATCCGACTAACAAGTAAGGATCAATTTGACTACTAGTTCACCAAAGTCAAAACATTACCATCCAGGAATAATACAATTGCTGGCGTAAGTGCAGGTGCCAAGAGTTGCTGGTTTCAACTAACAGCATTCAGTAAATCATTGCAACTAGATGGCGAGGTGATTCTAAGTACTTCATTTATCATTAGTAAGTGAATATAACTTACTCTTCCATCTCATGGGGGGAAAAAGCATTTTTCATCTCTGAAATGGATTAAGAGGAGACCCCCACAGCATCAGCAGAAAACAAATTCCATGGGCAAGTCTCTCGACCATCAGCACTTTAAAATTATATTCTTTTGTTTTTTAAATGTTTATTTATTTTTGAAAGAGAGAGAGAGAGAGGGAGACAGCATGAGTGGGGAAGGGACAGAGAGAGAGGGAGACACAGAATCCAAAGCAGGCTCCAGGCTTTGAGCTGTCAGCACAAAGCCCGATGTGGGGCTCGAACTCAGGAACCGCGAGATCATGACCTGAGTTGAAGTCAGATGCTTAACCAACTGAGCCACCCAGGCGCCCCAAAATTATATTCTGATGGTACAGTTTAGAAAAAAGAAAGAAGTAAGGTTTTACCTATATGATAAATTAGAGGCAAAATGGTTTCTTTCCATATTCTTATAATCTTAAGGGTGATAGTTTGTGACAAATCTAAAAAGTTCTATCTTGACCATTTGGGCATAAAATAGGTGGAGATTGAAGGCAGGAATGACAAGGCCCTTGGAGGGATAAAAAATGAAAATAACCAAAATTACATCTTTGTTACATGAGTGGCCAAAACCAGAAAGCTCCATACAAGTTTTTTTTGTCTTGGCAGAAATTATTGCCCTTACACCATTGAATGTCATTGCAATCATATGGTATCAATAACAAATGAATTGTGGCCAGAATGTCTAAGGTCTGTTCTTACAGACATTAGATCTGAATTCTCCTTCTCACAAATCTCAAAAGCCTGTTCATTCTGAACTCTGGCCAGTTTTTTGACCTTTCTGCTGACCTGAAAGGGTTATGCAGCAAGGGTAAGACACAAACTAGTGCTTGGAACACCCCTCAGAGTGGCCAAAATACTTTCTTTATGACTATGAAGCAATTTCCAAATCACATTGCTTTCTGTTGCAGAGCTTTCTGGAATTGTACCGTATATCCCAGTATAATGGTTTTCAATTTCTGTCTCAAGACTTGCGTTATGCTCTTTCAAGATGGCCTAGACACTCTACCAAGTGATAGCATTATGCTGGGCCTACTGAATTAGATTTTATCCCAGAGGCTAGACATGGGAGCCTATGTCTATTACTTACACCATTTTTATTGGTCTTTGTGTGCAGCATAGCTAAGCCATAAAAACTTTCATCAAGGTGGTAGGAATGGAGGAGAGAAAATAATGTGAGAGCTTAATGACATTCTGAATGTGGGCTGAAGGGGAAAAGGAAACAAAGTTGACTAAGTCTTATGGGTAACTGGGCTAATAATAACATACATTAGGTAACCCAGATGATTTAGTTTTGGATAGTCTCTTGCCAAACTAAAAAATAATGTATTATTAATACATTTTATTAATAATAAATACTATTGGGGCGCCTGGGTGGCGCAGTCGGTTAAGCGTCCGACTTCAGCCAGGTCACGATCTCGCGGTCCGTGAGTTCGAGCCCCGCGTCGGGCTCTGGGCTGATGGCTCAGAGCCTGGAGCCTGTTTCCGATTCTGTGTCTCCCTCTCTCTCTGCCCCTCCCCCGTTCATGCTCTGTCTCTCTCTGTCCCAAAAATAAATAAATGTTAAAAAAAAAAGTTAAAAAAAAAAAAGAAGAAGAAGAAATACTATTAACATGCTTTAGCCAGGTCCTAGATTTATTTTAAAAACATCCTTCATATAGCAAAACTGTTGTCAAACACTGTTGTAATTTAAACACCTCCTTCTAAAGCAGTGACATATATTTCACGAAGACTGTATATTCCAGAGTTATTTCCTGCTGGATCTCAAAACTAAACCATCTCAAAATTAGGTTACTCACCAAGTGTTCTAAAACTCAGAGCCAATGAAAATGTCCACACTTCCAGCTTTTATAAAGGCCCCTTTGCTTACTTAGCAACCCCCAGTGCAGGAAATTCTCCTGTTACCACCAAAGACAAACCACTTTTTATTTATATTTAAAAATACTGTATTAAAGTGAAACTAAACATTTTTAAACTTACATTAATTTAAAACATTGATTAAAAGTCTGTTTAAACATCATACTTACTGGTGAATTATTAAAGGAATTCCCACTGGGAAGAGGAAAAAATATGACTACTTTCACTGATATTCAATATTGTTCTGATTTTATTCCCAATGTAATATGACAAGAAAAATAAGGTTTATATTAGAATTAAACACAGGGGCACCCAGGTGGCTCAGTTGGTTAAGTGTCTGACTCTTGGTTTCAGCTCAGGTCATAATCTCATAGTTTGTGGGATCGAGCCTTGAGTTAGGTGCCACACTAACCGTGTGGAGCCTGCCTGGGATTCTCTCTCTCCCTTTCTCTCTGCCCCTCCCCTACTCTCTCTCTCTCCCTCTTTCCCTCTTTCAAAATAAATACATAAACTTAAAAAAAAGAGAATTAAACATAAATTACTCGGCACTGATATGATTTCCAGGATGTGAAAAAAGCAATAAGTTAAGGGAACAGATAATACAAAAGTCAGTTCTCAGACTTCTGGGAACATGGAAGAGTAGGAGGATCCTAAATTCACCTCATCTCATGGACACACCTAGATAACAGCCCCGGCAGTGCAAATTAACCCAGAAAACAACCCAGAGACTGACAGAAGAGACTTTCTACAGTCAGTCATAGAGGGGCCATGGAAAAGAGTAGGTGGGGTAGAGACAGTTGGGAACCAAACTCCTGGACAGAATAACCACAAATGGGACAGACATCACAAAGATGGAGAAGGGGGAGGAGCAGACCTCACCCTAGGCACCCAAGGTGTGGGGGAACTACACTGAGAAGATGAGCCCCCATAAATTTGGCTTTGGAACACAATGGGGCCTAACTTCATGAGGTTTCACAGTCATGAGGGCTTAACTCCAGATACTTTAAAAATCAGCAGGCTTAACTCTGGGAGTGCTAGTGGGTGACAGGAAACTTAATCCTCACCCTTAAAGAGCCAGTATAAAAAACAACCCTACCAAGATACAGCATAAAAGCAGAAGTTTGAAAAGTGCCTGGGGTATACATGAGGAAGATTTATTTACTAATCTCAGAACATTCACTGGATGGGCAGGGATCTCCAGGAAACTTTATCAATAACAAAAGAGCAGGTGGGTGCCATTTTTCCTCCCTTACCCTCTACCTCTTGCCTAGATAGCTGGATACTTGTGGGAACCAGCAGTAATGCTCCCCACTGACCTTGCTAACACTTGCTATACCCTACCTGGCATTCTCCAAAGGATGTATCCCATCCAACCTGCCCCACTCATGATGTATCCCTCCAAAGTGGCTCCTGCCCTGGGGAGAGGAGAAGATAACCACACACTGGTGCAACTGCAGCTACAGCAGACAGGGGATGGGCATCTGGTCTGCCAGCCCCACCCATAAATAAAAACCACTCAGGGGGTAACACAGGGAAAGAGCCCTGAAGTTTGGGTAATTGCAGCCCTGGCAGATGGCCTGAGGGCAGGTATCTGGTCTGACTGTTAACACCATACAACTACAAACCCATGGCATTCCAAGACTGGCCCCTTAACAGCACAGGGACCAAACTTGTCCAGTGTGCCTGCTAAAGGCAAACTGGGCCATTGCAACATATTGGACTGAAGATAGGAGACATCCCTAGAGCACCGGGTTCTGATGAACAGGGGACATTGCGCTACAGGGCACATAGAAATGTTTCTTTTTCTTTCTTTTTAAAAAAAAATATTTTATCATTTTTATTTTTTAAAGCTTATTTATTCTGAGAGAGAGAGAGAGAGGGAGAGATAGAGAGAGAGGGAGCATGAGCGGGGGTGGGGGCAGAGAGAGAGGACAGAGAGAATCCCAAGCAGACTCTGTGCTATCAGCATAGAGCACGATAAAGGGCTTGATTTCACAAACTGTGAGATCATGACCTGAGCCGAAATCAAGAGTAGGATGCTTAATTGATTGAGCCACCTAGGTATTCCCAGAAACTTTTCTTTATAAGGCCACTACTTTCAAGATCAGGAGACATAGATGACTTTCCTAATACATAGAAACAAACAAAGAGAGTTGGACAAAATGAAGAGACAGAGGGATATGCCCCAAATGAAAGAAAAGGATAAAACCACAGCAGAAGAGCTAAATGAAATGGAGATAAGCAATATTCCTGATAAATAATTCAAAGTAATGGTCATAAAATACTCACTGGACTTGAGAAAAGAGGGGAGGATCTCAGGGTAATCTTCAAAAAAGAGATAGAAAATTAAAAAAAAAAAAGAACCAATCAGAGATGAAGAATTCAGTAACTGAAATTAAAAATTCACTAGAGGGAAGCAACATCAAATTAGAGGATGGAGAATGGATCAATGAGCTAGAAGACAGTAATGGAAAGCAACCAAGCTCAACAGCAAAAAGAAAAAAAGAATAAAAAATGATAAGGGAGCTCAGCAACATCTCAAGTGTAATAATATTTGCATTATAGGGATCCCAGAATGAGAGGAGAGAGAGAGAAGGGAGCAGAAAATTTATTTCAAGAAACAATAGTTGAAGATTTTCCAAATCTGGGAATAGAAGCAGACATCTAGATCCAGACAGGATAGAGAGCCCCAACAAAATCAACCCAGTGAGGTCCATACTAAGACAAATAATAAATAAAATGGCAGAAAAGTAGTAATAAAAAGAGAATTTTAAAAGCATCAAGAGAAAAGAAAACAGTTACATACAAGGGAAATCCCTGTATGTAAAATCAGCTATCAGTTGATTTTTCAGCAGAAACTTTGCATACCAGAAGCAAGTGGAATGATATATTCAAAGTACTGAAAGAAAAAAAACCTGCAACCTTCTTGGTTGCTCTATCCAGCAAGATTATCATTCAGAATAGAATTAGAGATAGAGTTTTCCAGACAAACAAAAGTTAAAGGAGTTCATCACCACTAAACTAGCCTTATGAGAATTGTTAAAGAGAATTCTTTGAGTAGAAAGAAAAGGCCATAATCAGGAGTAAGAAAATCAAGAAAGAAAAAATTTCACAGGTAAATGCAAGCATAATAAAAGTGGAAGATTAAACCAGTATGGTGGTTAAAGCACAAAGCAGTAAAATCAATTATATCTATAAAAACCAGTCATATGACTCACAAAACAAAAGGATGCAAAGTATGACATCATATATATAAAAAATGGTGGAGGAGTAAAAATTTAGTGCTATTAGAATGAGTTTAAATTTGGGGCGCCTGGGTGGCTCAGTTGGTTAAGCGGCCGACTTTGGCTCAGGTCATGATCTCATGGTCCATGAGTTCGAGCCCTGCGTCGGGCTCTGTGCTGACCATTCAGAGCCTGGAGCCTGTTTCAGATTCTGTGTCTCCCTCTCTCTCTGACCCTCCCCCATTCATGCTCTGTCTCTCTCTGTCTCAAAAATAAATAAACGTTAAAAAAAATTAAAAAAAAAAGAATGAGTTTAAACTTAAGTGATCATCAACTTAATATAGACTGCTATATGCATAAGATATTATATACAAACCTAATAATAACCACAAATCAAAAACCTGTAATATATACACACACAAAAAAAAATTAAAAAAGAAGGAAAGAATCCAAGCATTTCACCTTTTGTTTGGCTTTGTTTTGTTTCTTTTCTTTAATACAAGAGGTCTGGCAAATTGACACTCAATGAGGAAATATCACTCATAACTTAAGTGGTAATATAGTTGGTACAACATTTTGGAAGAATGTTTGGCAGTATCTACACTTTAAAATGTTCTTAATTTGTAACCTAGCAATTCCACCTGTAGCAATTTTTTCCTACAAAATAGACACGGAAAAATATAAATATATATGGAAAGATGTGTAATCAGAAAAATTGGAAACTAACTTGCATGTGTTATAATTCATTTCAGCTACAAGTGGCAGAAAAATGTAGCTCAAAGACGAGGGATATCCATTTCTCGCTCATGTGAAAGCTCAGGTAGACAGCCCAGGATAAGTCTAACACTTGATTATCTCAGGGCCCATATTCCTTATATCTTGTGGCTCCACTGTGTAGGCCTCAACTCAATATATTAGATGGCAATCTGAGATTATAGACAGCAGGATGGAGGAAGGGAGGTAGAAAGGCAGAGGTATAGTCATCCTGTCTCCTAGAAAGCGTTCTAAAATCGGCTATTTGATGCTCTATCTACACTATATTGTCCAGTACTTAGTCACATGGCTACATCTAGCTGCAAGGGAGACTGGAAAGTACAGTCTTATTCTGGGAAGTCATGTGCCTAGCTAAAAATGTGGAGGAAAAAAGGGATAATAGAAAAAAAAAGACAATAGATTTTACGGAACGACTAGCAGTCTCTGCCACGTGACTGGATGACCAATAAGGGGGAAATATGATATAGAATATCATACAGTTAAATATTATACAATTATAACAAAATAAAGTAATTCTATGTGGATTGACATGGAAGGCTGTTACAGAACTGCATTATTCAACAATTTCAAAAACGTTTGTGTGAGAAACGCCAGCATATGTTCACCCAAAGACATGTTAAAATGTTCATTTCAGCATTATTTAAAATAACCCCTCTGGGGAATAAGCTTAGGAATTCCCTGAGCTTGCATCAATGGGATAACAAGGCATAAAGAATTAGAAAGCCATAGGGTGTACACGCCCAAGTTTGGATAAACAAGATTAGGTAAATAAGATTAGGTAAATGGGGCAAAAGCCCCTAGTATAGGACAAAGATATAGAAATAGGAAACCTGTGGATGAAAACATCCAAGATTAGGTAAATAAGATTAGGTAAATGGGGCAGAGGCCCCCAGTATAGGACAAAGGTATAGGACAATAGCAGAAAGCTGCTTTCACAGGAAGGAAGGACCAAATTAGGTAAACAGGTAAATAGGGCTATAGACTGCAGCAGGGTGAAGTTGCCCAGAGTGGAGCTAATTAGCAAAAGAAAGGTGCCTTCTTGACCCTGAGGTAGCATGCTCTGTCTTTCTTGTCCCCTAGACCAGTTCAGATAAACAGAGGTGGCGCTGCATGTTTGCTGTAAACAACCTTCCATCCAGCACGAGAATCTTGTTTTCTATTGGCCCAAACCCCTAACACCACATATCTCCAAAACCCCCCTTTCCCCACATCCATGAGTTAATGTTCATGGTTTCATTGTCTCTTTGTGCACATCCATCATGCTTATAAGCCTTCTATCATGTTTATAAGCCTCTGATCCTAATAAAAATGGAGCAAGGACCCTTACTCTTATCTCCTCCCAGACATTAGCCTCTCTCACATTTTCAATCCTGCATCCCACTTTCTTGCTGGACAAGAGAGAACCCCAGACCCAGAGTCTACAACAAACCCCAAAGTGAAAATGCTAAAAATGTCCACTAACAGTAGAATGGTAAGTATGGCATATTTGTCTCGTGAAATGCTATAGGTGATGGGAATGAACACTGTTACCACATGCAAAAATATGGATGATTCTTAAGACACAATGTTAAGCAAAAGAAGCCAGGCACAAAACACATAATGTATATTCCACTTCAGATAATTTCAAAATCGGGATAAAGTTACCTTTAAGAGATGGTAGTGACAAGAGACTTTTGTGGTGCTGGTAATATCCTATTTCTTAAACTGAATACTGGTTATTAGGGGATATTCACTTTCTGAAAATTTACCAAGTTGTACAATTTTTGTGCAATTTTGACTATACATGTAACATGTCAGTAAGATTTTTAAAAAGCATATGTATCTTTGCACATTTGTAGAAAATCTAGAACAGTATAGGCCATATTAGATTAGAAGTTGACAAACTTTTTCCTTAAAAAAAACAGATAGTAAATATTTTAGGCTTTGCTGGCCATACAGTGTCACAACTACTTAGTTTCACCACTGTAGTGCAAACCAAGCCTTAGACAATAAATAAATGAATAGGTATGGCTGTGTTCCAATGACATTTATTTATTTAAAAAAAAAAAAAAAGGTGACAGGCTTTAGTTTGCCAGCCCATGTATGAAATTGTCCATAGTGGTTGTCTCTGGAGCTAGAGGAGAGGAGAAGGATGCTTTTTTACTCTTTCCATGTTTCTATAATGTGTAATATTTTATAATTAGCATTTTATTTAAAGCATCTACTTTTATTAAAAGCTCATTCTTACGAATGTTTTCTTGAAACAAACGAAAAGAAACGGATCTAAGTGCAACCAATGGACACCTTAAGGTAGCAATACAAATCTGGTGCAAGTCAATCAGCAAAGTATTCAGCATATTATTTGTCACCTAAAATGCCCACAAGGATATAGAAAATTTTGTTGCCAATTACTGACAGAATTAGCATCTGTTCATAATAACAAATCTATTCACCAAGATTCTTTATCTATACTTGTAACATTCCAGTGAATCACAGATATTAGCCATGACATTGCCATAGTGTCAACTTTCCATGTTATCACAAGAAAGTCATTGCTTTTACTCTGTATTTGGAACATGTGTTTTGATCAAGGTACAAGCATGCCAGGAGCATCAATGTACATATGCAAAGGAAAACTGTGATTTATGGGCTAGAAAGTATTCACAAATAAACTCACATTTGCTTTTGAACTTTGTCAAGGTACATTTCAACTATTTTGCCTTAGTAATAGGAAAACAAATGTAAGCCAGAGCCCATGGCTTCTAAGGATTCAAAATCCACTTACAGACCCAAGATACACACAGACAATAGATAATTAACCTTAGTCTGTGCCTCTTCTTTTGGCAGGTATATACCAGTGCTATAAAAAACAAGAAAGAAAAAATATTGTGACTCAGTGTAGAGGAGACTGACTTTTCAAAGAAGCAAATAAGATTTGGGGAAAGGCAAAAGAAAACCTGATTCTCCATGCTGGGGGGAATAGCAGGGGAAACAAAGAATAAGGTTCCACGTGAGCATGACCTCCTCAAAGGACAGTGAAACCAGTTTGCTTTGGGGGAAAGCCAGTTTAAAGAATATAGATATTTTCCAGAGTTCAGTGAGAAGGCAGTGGGAGATTGAGCAAGGAATTAATGAGTTTTTAAGAAGATTAATTTTGAGACTATGTGTACAGCTCATGACCTTCTCCCTCACTCCCTTCCAAATATCCAGCCCAACAACTGTAAAAATTCAGGCCAGTATTTTAAGCCTGAACCAGAAGCCTAGAGGCTCCAATCAGAATAATGTCAGTACACATGGCTAGAAAGGGCAGGTAGTTTAATTTCCATGTCTGAATGACCAATGCTTTCAGCAAAACTGTCATTGGAGAAAGCAATAGTCCATGCTGATGCCATTCTTTGTCAACTAATTTATTTTGATGTACGTTTTTTCATCTCTATGATTTCTATCAACATCTCTGACTAAGTTTTATTCAACCTCAAATCTTAAGAACTTCTAACAGGTCAGATCTCTAGCAAAAGCATTTCTTAAGTACGATGGTTTTTTTGGTAGCAGTTCCTTCTTTTACCCCCATAATACACTGTGTCCAGCCTTCTGGACCTGAACAACATTAGAACTAGGCATAGTCTCGCTGAGGCTTCTCTCCTCCCCAGGAAGCTGGTGTTTTGTTTCTAATGTTTTCAGGGATAGTTCTCTATGACAGTAGAAGGTTAACCCAGCTGTTACCTACACTGATATTCTACCCTAAACTACTTAAAATGCCTATCATTCCTAACATGTTGAATCAAGCAAGACCCAGGCCAAGACATTTTGGGGAGGAAGAGGGAAAGGACCTAAAAGAATTCTGTATTCTCTCATTAATACGTATGGTGTACGTAGGTATAAATACGAGGGACATTTTGGGGGGGAAGAGGGAAAGGACCTAAAAGAATTCTGTATTCTCTCATTAATACATATGGTATACGTAGGTATAAATACGAGGGTCAAAAATACAGAGGGAAATGGAGTCAAAGCATGGCAACAATAAACTTCAGGAAAGAGGCAGCGCAGCCTCTGCAGGGGGTAGCATATCAAAATGAAGTGCCTTGGGCAAACAGATATGATAGGTTCAGGACGGCAGGCGTGAAAGGGACTGGGTGCAGTAGCGTTTTTTTCGCCCATAGATACACTAGTTTTTCAAATCCTGGGGGAAAAAAAGTTGTTTTATCTTCAAAGAGGAAGTCTTTTGGAAAGATGAGATGGTGGGAACAAGTCCAAACTGGTTTGCTGTCTTGAGAGACCATGGCTAAACCATCTATTTCAGCCAGCTTCCAGCTTCACATGGCCACATAATTACAGCATAAGGTGATGGTTCAGTTCTATGGGATCATAGCTCTGACCACGGCCCTCACTAACCATTCAACCTCTGGAGTTCCTGCCATTTCCAGGTCCTTATTCCCAGGCTCTTTGAAGGCTATTGTTCATTAGAAACATTTTCCCATTAAAGTTAGGATTGTTTGCATGATATACATTGTTCCATATTTTTACTATTAGATTACCTATATCTATAAAGTGAGTTTCTTACAGACAGCATATAGTATTGAGACACATATTTTTATCCACTTTAACAATCTCTGTCTTTTAATTTATGTGGTTAGACCATTGACATTTAATATAATGTCAGTATTTTTGCCATTTTAATTATTTATTTTCTGTTTGTTACCTTTTTATTATGTTTCCTCTTTTCTATTTCTTTAGGGTTATGTGAACTTTTTTGGTGTTTAATTCCACCTATTGTGCATTTTACTCTGTCTCTTTGTATAGAATTTTTTGATTGGCTAATCTAAGGATTATAATATACCTACTTAACATTTCACAGTCTACTTAAAATCAGTATCTTATCACATCAAGTGGAAAGTAGAAACAATACAATAATATAGGTTTCACCCTCTTCTCTTTGCATTATAGCTGTCTTATGTATTATATCTACCTAATATTGAAAACTCCATCAGATAGTATGGATGGTCTCTCACTTATGATAGTTCAACATGCAATTTTTTTGACTTTACCATGGTGTGAAAACAGTATGTATTTAGCATAAACCATAATTAGAATTTTAAATTTTGATTTTTTCACAGCTAGTGCCATGTGTTACAATACTCTCTTATAAGGCTGAGCAGTGGCAACAAGCCACAGCTCTCAGTCAGCCACACAATCACAAGGGTAAACAACCAATATACTTACAACCATTCTGGAACCATACAACCATGCAGTTTTTCGCTTTCAGTATAATATTCAATAAATTACGTGAGATATCCAATACTTCATTATAAAATAGCCTTTGTGTTAGGTGATTTTGCCCAACCATAGGCTAATGTCAGTGTTCTGAATATGTATAAAGTAGGCTAGGCTAAGCAGCAATGTTTGATAGGTTAGGTGTATTAAATGCATTTTTGGCTTATGATATTCTCAATTTATGGCTTTATCAGGATGTAACCCCATCATAAGTTGCTCTCAACCATCAAACATATTTGAATGAACTCAAGAGGAGAGAAACAATCTATTAGAATTACCCAGATATTTACCATTTCTGTTGCTCTTCTTCCATTCCTGAAGTTCCAAGTTTCCTTCTGATACTATTTCCTTCCATCTGAAGAACTTTCTTTCGTAAGTCTTTTAGTGTAGGTTTGATGGAAAAGAATTCTCTTCGTTTTCTCCCAGCAGATAATGCCTTACTTCATCTCCATTCTTGGAAGATATTTTGCTGCATGTTGAATTCTGGATTGACAGTTCTTTTCTTTCAGCACTTGAGAATTGTTAGGTCACTTTTGCTTGCTTTCTCCATGGTTTTTGATGAGAAATCCAATTATTAAAATTACTGTTTCTCTGTAGATGATATGCTATTTTTCTCTGGCTATTTTTAAGACATTTTCTTTGCCTTTAGTTTAAAAAAAAAATTGGTTATGTTGTGCCTGGATATGGATTTTTTTGTTTATCCTGTCTGTACTTTGCTCAGGTTCTTGATTCTGTACATTTATGTCTTACACCTAATATGGAAAATTTTCTTCAAATACATTATCTTCAGATGCTTTTTTTGTACTGCATCTTTCTCTTCTCTTTCGGTTTCTTCAGTGACATAAATGTTAGACCTTTTGGTATTATCATTCAGGTCCCTGCAAAATTTTTCTTTTCAATTTTTTTTTCTCTTTGTTATTTGATCTGGATAATTCCATTATTGTTTTTATTTTCAAGTTAATTGTCTCCTTCCTCTGTCACCTCCATTTGACTACTGAGTTCATCCAGTGAATTTCAAAAAGTTTATTTTATTTTTCGTTCTAAAATTTCCATTTGGTTTTCCTCTGCATCTTCTATTTATTTGCTGATGTTTTCTATCTTTCCTCATTCTAAGAGAATTTGCCCTTACTTTCCAGAGAATTTTTATAACATATGCACTAAAGTCTGTGTTAGATAGTTCCAATACTTGTGTCATCTCAGCACTGGCATCTGTTGATTGTCTTTTCCCGTGTGAGTTGAGATTTTGTTTCTTCACATGCTGAATAATCTTGGATTGTATCATGAACACTTTGAAAATTATATTATAAAATTCTGGGTCTTGTTTAAGTCCTATGGAGAATGTTGGTATTTTGTTTTATTAGGCTATTGATTGGTTGGATTCATGTTGCAAGATCCAAGCAGTCTCCTATGGTTTCAACATCAGTTCCATTTTTAAAGCCTTTGCAAAGCTATTTAGGTCTGTCTTGAATGTGTGCCACCCAGCGGCCAGTTTGGGACATGGGCAGTGGCCTATATCTCTTCATTCAGTTCTTAACTGAACAACTGTTGGTGGGCTATTTAGGATCAGATTCATGTATGTGCAGCTTGGGAATGAGCCCAGGAGCTCATAAACTTACAGGGGTCACTTACCCAACTCCTCCACCTCCATGATTTATCTATTACTTTTTGGTCTTCTGTGGCTCCCTTTTCAGTCCTCCAGACAGAAATCCAGGGTTTTATCTTCCCTATTCTGCTGTACACTTTCCACAGCTTTACCCATATTTCAGCTAAGAGGTAGGAGAACAGAGAATAAAAAAGCAATGGGAGTTCACCCCACTCTCATTGCCGGAGTCCAGCTCCAGCAGGTCCAGGGGTTCCCGAAGGATGAACGGCGTCGGCGAAAAAGTGAAAATAAAATAAAACGAAAATAAAATGGACACAGACAACAGCAGTGCATTAGACTGGCCGCTTTATTGTGGCAAGCGTGGCATTATATGTGTTTGCAATTTCCTTGTAGCATGCGTCATCTATGTTTTCTGGCATTACCTAATTCTAAAAATGTTCCTTTGTGTAATCACCGATTAAGGAACAACATGGTTATTTTCCTGTAACATTCCTTCCTGCCCTTTGCTTATTGATTAATTTCTTTCATTGTTTTCATTATGTATCTATGTTTATCTATAATCTATAAAGCATTTGCTTTGCTGTTTTCATGAAAGGTCATTTATCTCTCAACACCTCAAGTGGAACAGTTACAGGGACACGACCTCTTAGTTGTTTCCCTGAACCACTTGTGGCTTGAGGAACAAAAGTGTTCACCTCAGTCTGAGGTTTCAGGAGGGAACCAAGAGGGCCTTAGGAACCCATGCCTTATGCATTCTCAGAGAAACAATGCACCTAGGAACTAATGAACCATTCTGTAGCTTAACCGACTAGGTTCAATCATCATCTAGAAGGCCTCCTGGGGGCCAAGTGAGCCTAGGGGTTGGAGTAACTTGTGCCCATAGATACACTCCTTTGCCAGAGTGGGGCTTTTTTTTAATTTTTTTTTTAACGTTTATTCATTTTTGAGACAGAGAGAGACAAAGCATGAATGGGGGAAGGTCAGAGAGAGAGGGAGACACAGAATCTGAAACAGGCTCCAGGCTCCGGGCTGTCAGCACAGAGCCCGATGCGGGGCTCGAACTCACGGACCACGAGATCATGACCTGAGCCGAAGTCGGACGCCCAACCGACTGAGCCACCCAGGTGCCCCCAGAGTGGGGCTTTTAAATCCATTTATTCCTTCCTTGGCTGGGAAATGTATGGGGCTATCCTTCTTTTGGGTAAAGGAGTCTTTATAGGGGGTGGTGAGGGCTAGATGTAGGGCTGCGCAATTTCCTTGCGGAACCTTATTTCCTTCCCCAATGGTTCTTTTCCCAGGGGACCTGTCAAGGGCAATTCCCCAACAAACAATTCCCCAGGTACTTTTCTTAAGGCCAAATTACATAAAAGCGGGAGTACAAGAAGCTTCACTGTCGGTGGGTCGCCCTGCAGTCCCGATCCATCCACCACCCGGGCCCTGCCATCAGGCTGGTTGGATAGCTCGGCTTCTGGCATCTCATGAAACCACAGGTCTTCTCATTGGAGAGTAACATCCCCTTCCCTCAGAATTTAAGACACCTGCAGGTCTCTGCTGCTCTGGCTGTCCCTACTGTCATTGCCATGGAAATGGGATGTGAGAGAACCAAAAAATAAGACAAAAAGAAAGAAAAGTAAGGAATTTTCTCAACTGTCCCTGAGGTCTCAGAGATCCCTTTCTCATGTCTTAGACCAGATCTGGAGGATTTCTCCTGTAGCTCATTCTGTGTCAACATCCACCTCTGGGTTTTAGGCTGTCTTGAGTCCAGGCTGGGGGATACTGGAGAACAAAAGAATTCATTACTGGTTCTATAGTATTCCAAATTTTGGTCTTCTCTAATCTGCCTGCCATTTTACACTTTGGGAATCTTCAAACAGCTGCTCCAGGCATTCTGTACAGGTTTCATGGGTTCATTCAGTTAGAGAGATAGGATGGATTGTATTTTGTCTCAGTCCAATATTTTTTTTTAATAACTAACATGACACAGCATAAAAACAAGGATGAAGTGAACAGTGTTGCATACCAGATTTAGTTGCAAGTAAAAAATTGACATTTTAGTTCTAGGTGCTAAAACTATCTTAATGTTTTGTCTTCTGCACGGTAAGTGGTGACAGGAGCCAGATCTGGATTTCCTAGTTCCACAAAGAACCAGCATTCTTTACTCAGGCTTACTAAATTAATTTGTTTGCTTAGGTTTCCTGAGAGTTTAGTCTTGCTTTGGATCTGCTCTATGCTGGGCACTTTCACATGCCAGAAATCACTTGTTAATCACAACTCCCTGATTAGGTGGTGGGAATCGCCTTCAGATTAAGTGACTTGCTTATTAAGTGACTTATTAGGTGAAAAATGCTGCCAGATGGATGGGGGGGTGTGACTGACCTACTGAGTGGCAATGTGGAAACTAGGAAACTAAGCCTTTTTCTCATCCCCTGAATGAAGAGGGATTTACTTGTTGGCATTTACTTTCTATCATCATGAGCAATCCAGATGCTGCAAACAGTATAAATGGATAAAAAACTAACTACCTCTACCAGATCAGAGTGTGCTGACCTTGCTCACCACCCCAACTTGTCCTTATACTTCTAGACTCTAAACTTTCCATGTCTGCTAGCTTCTCTCTGCCTTAACTTGATCTGCCTTTCCAGGTGGTCGACTTCTCTGGCACTAAACGCTACTCGGTACTTAGTATTTTTTCATGGTCATTTGTGTTTAGTGTTTAATAAGAAAAAGAGACCACTCTAGGTTACAAGTAGGTGTTTATGAAACCAATGAAAGACTAAAGTAGCAAAAGTCAGTGGTTTTCGGTTTAGGGCTATAGACAGACAGCGTTGTTGCCAGTCAGCAATCTTCAGAAATCTGCCACAGGTTTCAGAACCCCTTCATGGCATCCACAATGGTGAATGCTGCTACAAAAACTCGTGCTTGGGAAATCCACCTGCACCCATGGTCACAGAGTAGAGCATGAAAATACATCTCATTGGTGGGATCTTCAATAAACTCAATACCCTGCTGGCAAGGGAATCTTGGAAGTGAAGCTCCTTCCCAAGGTTTCCAGTCCTGGCCATTCAAGAAGAGAACTAAAGGGGCATGAAGAATATTGAGTGCCAGTAGTGAGTAAAACTAATAATGTTTAATTCCAGGATGCAGCATTCTGTTATTGGTATTAAATGATCTGTCTGCTACAAACTGGTGTAGAAGACCTCTAAAACACAAGGGGTCTATAATTGAAATTATATTTCTGGAAAATAGTGGGAAACACCTGAATTCACTGTAAATTGAGTTAATGTGGATATTTGTGATAGAGAGTTTTATTTAAAATTACTTAAAGAATAAAATGCACCCAGAGTTCATAGTAAAATACACTAATTATAGAAGTACCATAAAGAAAGCATGATGCATATGCACATGTTTTTATGTAAATAAGGGAAGTATTTTTTTTCAATTTTAAATATCTGAGCAACAATAAAAGAAAAATATTTTAACTTGTGGGTATTTTATTCCTATAGATGTGCAAATTCCAATAGATTTGAGTAACCCTCATATCACATTTGAATTTAACCATTTAAAATCTACCATGGTTTAAAATCATGATGAATTAAAAATAATTAAAAATTATTCTAGTGGCCTCAAAATGAGTATTCCAATCCTTTAGCAATCTTCCAAAACAGGACAGTTATTCATTTTCTATTATATAAGAGAATTATTGAAACATTTAGTACAGAATGGAATACATATGTACATGCAGGTGAAGCATTATGAAATTAAAATACCTTCTGGAGGAATGTTAATACTGAAAATAAGATGGAAGGATTTCACTTACTACATTAGAACAGTATAAAATAACATAAAGAGTGGATACCATATTACTAAATGAATAGGCACGTTTATTTTTTAAAAGGGATTATAGCAAAATAAAACACGATTTGTGTTTCTATAGGTCAAAGTAAACTAAGCAATGGACAAGCATGTAAAAACTGTAGTTTGGTGCAAATATGTTCTTAGATTTTAACTTCAACAGAACTATACACAGCTTATATATTGACTTAATTGATCTTGGCAGTTTGTTTATTCAACACGATCTTCACTGTAAAATTGCCTCCTGAAGTCATTTCATACTGTTTGCCCTAGCCACTCTGCAGAAAGTGTTGAATGGTCATTTTCTACTACGCATTACTAAAAGACTAGGTGCACCATCCCTTCAGCAAAGAGCTGATGACCATTACATAGAAACTGTTATCCAAGTTAGAAAAACAACAACAACAACAACACCCTTCAGGATACAAAATATCAACCAAGACAGTACTAACTAAATCTGACCTTATAAAAATTTTCTTAAGTTAGTGTATCGTAATTCATATTTTTTTATTTTAAATTATTTTAAGTTTATTTTTTGATAGAGAGATACAGAGAGAGTGAGCAGGGAAGGGGCAGAGAGGGAGGGAGGGAGAGAGAGAGAGAGAGAGAGAGAGAGAGAATCCTAAGCAGGCTCGATGCCAGGCTCGAACTCATGACTGTGAGATCACGACCTGAGTCGGACATTCAACTGACTGAGCCACCCAGGCGCCCCGTATTTCATATTTTGAACTTTAACTTATGCCTCCTAAATCTTTCCACTGTGGTTATAGCTTGGAAACAAGGTTGGCAGAGCTGCTAAGATGGCCTACAAAAGGTAACATGTTAATGCACAGAAATAGTATCATATTCAAAATAGAATCTAGTGGATATACTTAACTGGAACTATTTTTATGCTTCATGCTTCTTTAGTTTTCCCTGTGAAGAGGTCTACACATGCCATACCCACATGACTTGTGCTCTGTCTCTACTCTTCAATATCAGTGGACGGTCAACATCTCCCAGGGTTACAGAGCAGGAAACCCAGAATTGAAGGGACTGAATCTTGAAGCTAAAAGTTCTCCTATGACACTCCAATAAATGGTGTGGGTAATCATCATTATTCCTTTAAGAATTGTTGGACTCATGAAAAAAATCTAGCATGGGCCCAACCTATGAATTGTGGTGTCAGTGGATCCCCTATACAAAATCATTATGTCTTTCGATTTATTGCTGAACCCAAAGACCTTCCTCCTTAATCTGTAGATCTTAGTCCATCCAGGTAGGCAGAGTCCCTCGTGGCCTTACACTATAGGCTTTTACAGCCTCAGCAGTCCTATCTCTGACCCAGGTCTCCCAAAAGTTTGAAAGCTCTGTTAGCATTGATGGCGGCAAAGAAGAAAACATTTCCGATGAACCGTGTCCTGGTTTTTTCAGAAATATGAGCACATAGGTTTCAGTTTGAAGAGCCTTTTCCTCCCAGTTGATTCTGGAGTTGTGTGAGGCAGATGTTGGACTGTTTGACAACTCATCCAAGAAAGAGCTGTAACTTAATTATCCTACATGAGATAGTAAATAATAGATGGTCTTGAACCCAGAGCTCCTAACTCAAAGATCTCATGATCTGTCCACCACTGATATCGGTTCTCAAATCTTGTTTCCGTTTTGTTGACTACTCCCATTGAAATCCATGGAAAAGGTATTAATATTTCCCTACTCTACCCTCAAAAATTCTCCTAAGAATTTCTTTGAAGCATACATGAAAACTATCCACAAGTCACAACGCCAATGAGGGATGCTGTTCTATCATATGAGGACACCTCTAATCATGCTTCCACTAGGGCTTGGGGAGTATCTGGAATGTGTGTGTAAAGCCAACAATCGTGGAATTACTGTGGCTAGCCTCTCAGACTTGACACATGATGACCTCCCACTCTACACTGTAAACAGTACTTCACTAAATTCCTGAGTGTCACCTCTTTCCTCTGTAGTTTTAGAAAGTCCTAGAGAGTTCAGAGAATTTGCTTCAATGACAATAGAGCTCCTCAGGAGCACTGTAATGACATAATCAGAAGGAGCTGACCCTCATAAATAGTTACCTTCTTATACCACAGTGATTATGAATCCATGAACTCTTTTGAGTTTCCAGACCCAAATTAAGTTTTAGTCATGGCCTGCATTCACATCTTGTTCCTACCTTTAATGGGAATGTTTCCAATATTTTATTGTTAAGGGAATACTGAATGTTGATTTAAGACTGGCTCTTTATCATGTTAAGAGAAGAGCTCTCCATTCCTAGCGTATGAAGTTTACAAAAGGAATGGGTGTCTTATCAAAGGCCTATTTAGGATCTTGATTGACTCACACATTCAGCTAATCCCCTAATCCTAAACCATTTTAGTAGTAAACCCTTACATAATCTAATTTTCATTCCTTTAATATCCAGCCTCCTTTATGTCATTTGTGACAGCTTCATGAAATAAGTAGGAAACTTACAGATTTTTATATTCTGCAACATTGTCAATATTGGAATTATTACATAAACATTATGAAGAATTCATCATTAAATCTAACCTTGGTGTATTGGGTGTGCTTTTTTGCTACTATTTGTCCAATTTATATTTTCATCGTTGCTCATTATTTTCCCATATCCTTTCCTGATTCCCATATAATTTTGTTTTCTGAACCTTTTATTTATGCCTAGTTTCAGGCTCTTCTTTTGGGGGAATCCAGGCCAAAACAGTATCTTCCAACATACCACTGGATATTTATTCTTTAGAAATAATTAAGCAAATAGCTTCCTCTGTACCCTGGCACAGTTGAGAAAAAAGTGAGTTTCTGTACAGAAAATAGGAGCTTAAATGAAAGTCAACATGATGAATGGTGAAACCTAGAGGTCTTCTCTTTAACTAGGTACCAGAATCTATTACCTTGGCTGATACACTGTATATAGAGGATTGAAAATTTTATTTTATTTATTTTTTTAATTTTTTTTTAACGTTTATTTATTTTTGAGACAGAGAGAGACAGAGCATGAACGGGGGAGGGGCAGAGAGAGAGGGAGACACAGAATCCGAAGCAGGCCCCAGGCTCTGAGAAATCAGCACAGAGCCCGACGCAGCGCTCGAACTCACAGACCGCGAGATCATGACCTGAGCCGAAGTCGGAAGCTTAACTGACTGAGCCACCCAGGCGCCCTGAAAATTTTATTTTTAGGGAAGATTCTTTTTATGACTAAATTAAAATGCCTACAGATATTGACATTGTGGATTTCTCCAAACACTGGCCAAATCCTGCTCTGCCACCCTTCAGTGAAACCCACGTGTTAATGAGTTCTATTCTTACACACATAGCTCACAATCAGCTTTTTGGTGAAATTCCTAAGTAGAAATGGATAGGGACAGACTATCAGGCTATGCAGCACCAGAAAGCAGCACCAGAAAGCATCTAATGTGAAAACAGAGATTCAACCCAACAAGAAAACAGAAAAAATGAATATGGAAGGTCATAGGCAAAATAGAGTGCCCATAGGGGGAAAAAAAAAAAAAACTCCAAATAAAATCATAACATTCTCAAAGATAAGAATATATAGGCACCTGGGTGGCTCAGTTGGTTAAGCATCCAACTCCTGATTTCGGCTTAGGTCATGATTTCATGGTTCGTAAGTTTGAGCCCCAAGTTGGGCTCTGCACTGACAGTGTGGAGCCTGTTTAGGATTCTCCTTCTCTCCCTCTCTCTCTGCCACTCCTTTGCTCTTGCAAATGCCCTGTCTCTCTCAAAAATAAATAAACATTAAAAAAAGAATATACTGCATCCATAAAACAAGACATAGATGCTATACACATTTTTAGAAAATAATCAGAAATAAGTAAGATATTTTAAAAATTGGTTGTAATACAAACAGAGAAGAAGTGATATAGAAATTATGAATAGAGAATAGGATGGAAATAGAAATGGGGTAGGAGATAGAATAAAAGAGGAGGAGTCAGAGAAATATGGTTAAACAGAGAAAATGAGAAAAAGGGAGAATACAGGGATGGGAGAGGAACAGTGAAGTAATGAGGGTGTAAATCTACAGGGAAGAGAGGAAACAGAAATCAAATGAGGTAAAGAAACAGAGGAAAAGAGAGACAGATGGAGTAGCTGGAACCGATGTGGGAGAGACAAGAAAGGGAGGCAAAACAGTGACGGGATAAAAAGAAAATCAGGGAATAGAAATAAGTGTGTATCAGGAGGAAGGGCAGAAAGAGACAACAAAACATGTGGGAAGCAGAGACAGATATTGAAAAAGAAAGCATGAAAAGAGAAAGAAGCATGAAAACAGAGTAAGAAAAACCAAAGAAAGGGAAATCAGAGAGGGGAAGAAAACAAGTAAGGAAAAGAAAAAGAGAGGAAAATAGAGGGGAAAACAGATGGATGGGAACAGATTGAGGGGAGAAACAGAGAGAGAATAGACGGAAGAAAGAAAGTTTTACACACACACACACACACACACACACACACACACACGCACCCCATATCCATATATTCTACCAATAAGACTAGGGTATTATTGTTATTTTTTTTATTAACAGAGGGTTGGAAGATGAAGCTGAGGAAATTTCACAAAATGTCCAACGAAAAGACAAAGATAAGGAAAACAGGAGACAATTGGGATTACAAAGCAACCCATGAAGTGAAATGTGTGAATAATAGAAGTTCCACAAGAAAAAAAAATGTACAAAGGAGACAGGGAGATGAAATTATCAAAGAACTGATACAAGATATTTTCCTATAATCGAATGACATGAACTTCAAGATTGAAAGGGACCACCAAGTGCCTGATATGATAAATGAAAAATGACAAATAACTAGGAATGAATTAAGTAGATTCCTAAATCTTCCAGTGAGATAAAAGAGGTCAAGTTCAAAGGATCCAGAATTAGGATGATTTTCAACTTCTTAACAGCCATCTAGAAGAAGACAAAGTACAAGTGCTTGACAATTTGTGCAAGTGATTTCCAACCTAAAATTCTATGAGCAACCAATGATATTTTGAAATACACACATTTTGTAAGATTTACCTTCCATGTACTTTTTGTCAGAAAGCTACTGGACAATAAACTCCAACAATATGAGGGAATAAACTATGACAGAGGAAGGACACGGTCCAGGACACAGGGAATCCAACAAAGAAAGTAGGCATAGGGAATTTCCAGGATGTGAATGAAGGGAAGCCTTGGGACAACAGTTGTCTACTTGGGTTCTGGTTAAATCCTCCCAGTGGAATTTTAAATAGAGTATTTGTTAGAAAAGTTTTAGACTATAGAAGAACTGAGAAGAGAATACAGAGGATATCTATATATCTTATGCCCAGTGTTCCCTATTATTAATATCCTGCATTAGCATGGTATGTTTGTTATAATCGAAGGACCCATATTGATACATTGTTATTAAGCAATGTCCATATTTTTCATATTTCCTTAGTTTATACCAAGTGTCTGTTTTCTGTTTCAGGATAGCACATTACATTCAGTTGTCCTGTCTCTTAGCTTTGGCAGTTTCTTGGACTTTCCTTGTTCTTGATGATTTTGACAGTTTTGAGGCATCCTGGGCAGCTATTTCATAGGTTACCCACTATTGCAATTTGATGTTTTTCTCCTGATAAAATTGAGATAATGGGTTCCTGAGAGGAAGATAGCACAGGTGAAGTGCCATTTTTATCACATAATATCAAGGGTACTTATTACCCTACCAGTATGTTGATGTCGATGTTGACCTTGATCACCTGGTTGAGGTAGCATTTTTCAGCTTTCTCCACTGTAAAGCTTCTCACACTGCCTCCATCTTTGGAAGGAAATCATAATACACACACCCTGATCTAAGGAGTGAGAAGATGTACTCTCTCTCCTTGAAGGTGGAGTACCTTCATAAAATATTTGGAATTCTTTTGCGTGGGAGATTTGTTTTTTCTTCCACATTTATTCATTTATTTGATCATGTATTTGTATCAGTTCAGATTCATGGATATTCATTTTATACTTTGGATTATAATACAATACGACTTTATTAACTTTGTTGCTCAAATTGTTCTAGCTTTGGCCACTAGGAGCTCTTTTTTCTTAACTCCTGTGTACCTTTGACATACCCCCATCAATGCGCGTGCGTGCGTGTGTTTCAACATTTCCTTACTTGCTGCGTGTGTTTGTTTCCTTACTTCCTTACTTACTGCCTCTAAAAATGCTTCAGGCACATCTTGTATATTTTCTGTCTTAGTCCAATATTCAGTCATTTCTCTGAGGAGACTTGGTTCCTTTTATTGGAGAATGTTATTAAAAAACAAGATCTGAGCACTAAGTATGCTTTTTGCTAGTGGGTTATCATTTATTTGGGGGCTTTTCAGCTAACAGCACAGAAATGTACATATGTAAACTAACCTGTTATATATAGACATATCTGCGATTATGTTCTATTTAACTATCTGTATTTATAGTAAGTTAAACATGAGCTCATTCTGATGTCTCCAGCTCTACTCCATTACCACATGGATCATTCAGGCCTCCTTTGGTTACTTATCTGTAAACTCCCATTGCAGCAGTGAAAAATCTGGCCCCCACCATCTGCCATCCATTTTTTCAATTGTTCAATTCCAGTATATATGGGTAGCAGTAAGGAAATTGTTAACAGATAGCCCAGTGGGAGAAAACTTCATCAACTGAATGAATATAGTTCTTAAGTGCCATTAGTCTTATAGACTCCTCTTCCTACCAGAGTTACTTACATCAGCACCTGTCTCCTCCAGCCCTGCAGCGAGATTGTTTCATATGTTTTCATACAGTTAGTTGCTCTTGTCACAGTCTGAATTCCTTCCTAGCATCCCCAAACCTTCTAAGTGATTTTTGAAAAATATCGTATCGGGGCGCCTGGGTGGCTCAGTCAGTTAAGTGTCCAACTTCAGCCCAGGTTGTGATCTTGAGGTTTGTGCGTTTAAGCCCTGCATCGGTCTCTCTGCTGTCAGCGTGGAGATACTGCCTCTGTCCCCATCTCTCCTGCCCCTCCCCAGCTTGCACTATCTCTCTCAAAATGAGTAAACATTAAAAAATATTGTATTATTAATGTTCTTTGTGCTTTTAAGGTCCATGTATTTTGACAAAAGCATTCTCATGTGTCTACCTTACAGCATCCTACAGAACAGTTCTATTGCTCTAGAAATCCCTTGTGCCTCTCCTATCGTAGACCCCTTGGCAAATTCTGATTGTTTTACTATCTATACAATTTTTCCTTTTCCAGAATGTCATATGATTGAATCATACAGTCTCCCTTTTTGTGGTTTGGTAGCTCACTTGGTTTTATTGCTGAATAATATTCCATTTTACAGATGTACCACAGTTTATTTATCCATTCACCTATTGAAGGATATCCTTCAGTTTTTGGCAATTATCAATACGCTGCTATCAACATACACATGCAGATTTTGTATGGGCATAAGTTGTCAATTCAACTGAGTAAGACCTAGGAAAATAGCCAGGAGCATGATTGCTGGACTGGATTGTAAGACTACCATTAGCATTGCATGAAAGTGCCACACTGTCTTCCAAACTGTCTTTCCATTTCCAACAGGAAAGAATGAGAATTCCTTGTGTTCCACACTCTCACAATATTGTCAGTGTTTGCTACTGTCTGCTTAAATTTTTGCTTCTAATGGGGCATAGTGTTATTTCATTGTCGCCTTAATTTGCAATTCCCTAATCACATGCAATGTTGCATATCTTTTCATAAGGATTTGCCATCTGTGTGTCTGCTTTTTTGGTGAGGTGTTAGTTCAGATCCTTTGTCCATTTCTTAATTGGGTTGTTTGGTTTTTTATGGTTGAGTTTTAAGAGTTCTTTGTATGTTTTGGAAACAAGTCCTTTATCAGATATGTGTTTTACAAATATTTTCTCCCAGTCTGTGGCTTGTGTTTTGATTCTCTTAAAAGTGCCTTTCACAGAGCAGAAGTTTTAAATTTTAATCAAGACAGCACTTTATTTTATGGATTCTGGTTTTTGTATCATATCTATCTAAAAATTCATCATAAAACTCAAGGTCTCTGAGGTTTGCTTCTAGAAGTTTTATAGTATTGTGATTTATATTTAAAATTTTTTAATGTTTTTATTTATTTTTGAGACAGAGAGAGACAGAGCATGAGCAAGGGAGGGGCAGAGAGAGAGGGAGACACAGAATCTGAAGCAGGCTCCAAGCTCTGAGCTGTCAGCACAGAGCCTGATGTGGGGCTCAAACTCACAGACCATGAGATCATGACCTGAGCTGAAGTAGGCTGCTCAACCGCCTGAGCCACCCAGGCACCCCTGTGATTTATATTTAGATCCACATTTTTAAATTTTTAGTTAATATTTTGTGGAAGGTGTAGGGTCTGTGTCTAGATTTATTTATTTTTGCCGATAATTATTCAATTGTTTCAGCACATTTTGCTGAAAACATTATTATTTCTCCACTGAATTACCTTTGTTCTCTTGTCAAGGATCAGTTGACTTTATCTGTGTAGGTCTACTCTGGGCTCTTTACACTGTACCACTGAACTATGTGTCTATTCTTTTATCAGCACCATGCTGACCTAAGCAAGCTTTGTAATAAGTCTTGACATTGGGTAGTGTCAGTTCTCTGACTTTGTTCCTCAGTATTGTGCTGGCTATTCTGGGCCTTTTAACTTTTCTATATAAACTTTATTTTTATTTATTTATTTACTTATTTATTTATCATTTATTTATTTTTGAGAGACTGAGAGGCAGAGCATGAGTGGGGGAGGGGCAGAGAGAGGGGGACACAGAATCTGAAGCAGGCTCCGGGCTCCGAGCTGTCAGCACAGAGCCCGACGCGGGGCTCAAACTCACAAGCCCAGCCGCGAGATCATGACCTGAGCCGAAGTAGAGGACGCTTAACTGACTGAGCCACCCAGGCACTTCTCTATGTAAACTTTAGAAACAGTTTGTCAATATACACAAAATAGCTTGATAGGATTTTTATTGTGAATAAATGAAAGTGTAGATTGAGTTGGGATGAACTGACATCTTAACAATATTGAGTCTTCCAATTCATGACTATCTTCACATTTATTTTTTTTAATTAAACAAAATGTTTGTTTATTTTTGAGAGAGAGAGAGAGACAGAGTGTGAGTGGGGGAGGGGCAGAGAGAGAGGGAGACACAGAATCCGAAGCAGGCTCCAGGCTCCAAGCTGTCAGCACAGAGCCTGACACGGGGCTCGAACTCACAAACTGTCCTGAAGTCGGATGCTTAACTGACTGAGCCACCCAGGTGTCCCTATTTTTACATTTATTTAGCTCTTTGATTTCTTTCATTAGAGTTTTACAATTTCCAGTATCCATATTTTCTGATACATATATATATATATATATATATATATATATATTTAATGTTTAGTTATTTTTGGGAGAGGGAGAGGGAAGGGTAGAGAGAGCGAAACAGAGAATCCCAAACAGGCTCTGCATTGTCAGTGCAGAGACTGACCCGGGGGCTCAATCCCACAAACTGTGAGATCATAACCTGAGCCGAAATCAAGAGTAAGAGACTCAACCGACTTACACCTAAGTGTGTCATTTTGGGGTGCTACTGTAAATGGTATTGTGTTTTTAACTTCAAATTCCAATTGTTCATTGCTGGTATATAAGAAAACAATGGCTTTTGCAAATTAACTTGTATCCTGCAAACTGGCTATAATCTGCTCTTAGTTCAGGATCTTTTTTTTCTTTTCCTTTTTTTTTTTTTTTTAACATTTTCTACAGAGACAATCATGTCATCTGTGAACAAAGACAGTTTTATTTCTTCCTTCTCAATAGGTATACTTTTATTTCTCTCTTTGTGTTATTGAGCTATCTGGGGTTTCTAGTACAACAACGAAGGGGTAAGAGAGAACATTTTTACCTCATCCCTGATTAGGAGGAAAGTATCTACTTTCTCACTATTAAGTATGATATTAGCTATACGGGTTCTTGTAAAAAAAAAATTTTTTTTAAATCAATTTGAGAAAGTTCCTGTCTATTCCTAGTTTGTTGAGAGGTGGGTTCTTTCTTTCTTTCTTTCTTTCTTTCTTTCTTTCTTTCTTTCTTTTTAATGAATGAATGGGTGTTGGATTTTGTCAAATGCTTTTTCTTCATCACTGAATATATTATATGATTCTTCTTCTTGTCAGATCTTCAGATGCAAAATTTGGGGAGATCCTGGAGGTAAAACCCAGGAAAATCTGGGGCAGCCGCGAAGACTGGACTGCCAAGATTCCTTTTTAACTCTCAAGCTAGTCCACATTCAGCCTCCAGCAATTCATTAAAATTAACATTTTGGTCTTGTGTTAAGCACACAACTGCAACAGCTTCTGTTCTGGAGAGCTGGTCTCTGCTGTTATTCTTTGTATTCACCCATCTCTTGAGATTTCAGAGTGGCAGCCTCCTCTGTGATCTTAGTTCCCTGATGAGTCTCATGAAAGTCACTTTAGTTTGTTTGATTTTTTTTTTGGAGAATGTTATCACAGTGAATCCTACCAAACAGTGAAAGAAGAATTAATTCCAATTCTTCTTACACTCTTCCAAAAAATAGAAGAGGATGGTTCAACACCCGTAAGTCGATGTGATACACCACATTAACAAAATGAAGGCTAAGTATCACATGATCAATAGATCAATAGATGCAAAAACAGCATTTGATAAAATTCAACATCCATTTATAATAAAAACTCTCAAAAGACTGGGTGTGGAGGGAACATACCTCAACATAATAAAGGCTACTTATGACAAGCCCACAGCTAATATACTCAGCAGAGAAAAGCTCAAAACTTTTCTAAAGACAAGGATGTTCACTCTCACCACTTTTATTTTTTATTTTTATTTTTTTAATGTTTATTTTTGAGAGAGAGAGGGAGAGAGAGACAGAATGCAAGTGGGAAAGGGGCAGAGAGAGAGGGAGACACAGAATCTGAAGCAAGCTCCAGGCTCTGAGCTGTCAGCAGAGAGCCCAACGTGGGGCTCAAACCCACAAACCGGGGGATCATGACCTGAGCTGAAAGACGTTTAACCAACTGAGCCACCCAGGAGCCCCGACTCTCACCACTTTTATTCGATATAGTACTGAAAGTCCTAACTAGAACAATTAGGTAAGAAAAAGAAGTAAAAGCCATCCAAATAGAAAAGGAATAAGTAAAACTCTCACTATTTGCAGAGGATATGGTTTCACATATAGAAAACCCTAAAGACTCCACAAATGAACTGTTAGAGCTAATAATCAATTTCAGTAAAGTTGCAGGATACAAAATCAATATACAAAAATCAATTGTGTTTCTATACACCAATAACTATTGGAAAGAGATATTTAAAAAAAATCCAATTCACAAGTGCATTAAAAAGAATAAACTCTCTGGGAATAAATTTAACCAAGGAAATGAAGGACTTATACATCAATAACAATAGGACATGGATGAAAGAAATTAAAGAAGACACAAATAAATGGAAAGATATTCTGTGTTCATGAACAGAGGAATTAATATTGTTAAAATGTCCATATTACTCAAAGCAATCTATAGATTCAGTGCACTCCTGTCAAAATTCCAATGGCATTTTCCACAGAAATTTAAAAAAAAATCCTAAAATTTGTATGGAACCATAAAAGACTCCACATAGCAAAAGCTATCTTGAAAAATAAGAACAAAGCTAGAGACATCATATCCTGATTTAAAACTATATTACAAAGCTGTAGTAATCAAAACAGTATGGTTTGGGGATAGATACCTAAATCAATAGAATGGAATAGAGAGTCCACAAATAAACCTATACATCTATGGTCAATTAATTTATGACAAAGGAGCCAAGAATATACAATGGGGAAAGGATAATCTCTTCTTTAAATGGTGGTGGGAAAACTGGACAGCCACATGCAAAAGGGTGAAACTGGACCATGATCTTACACCAGACACAAAAACCAACTCAAAATGGATTAAATACTTGAACATAAGACCTAAAACCATAAAACTACTAGAAGGATTTTTAGGAAACTCCTGACATCAATCTTGGCAATGATTTTTTGGATTTAACACCAAAAGCAATAATAAACAAGTGGAACTACATCAAACTAAAAAGCTTCTGCACAGTGAAAGAAACCACCAATAAGATGAAAAGGCATACTACCAAATGAGAGAAAATATTTGCAGACCACATATCTGATAAGGAGTTTAATATCCAATATATATAAGAACTCATATAACACAATAACAAAACAAACAAACAACCCAATTAAGAAATGGGCAGAGGAAGCGAATAGACATTTTTCCAGAGAAGACATACAAATGGCCAACAGGTATATGAAAAGGTACTCAACATCGCTAATCATCAGGGAAATGCAAATCAAAGTCACACTGAAATATCACTTCATTCTTGGTAGAATGGCTATCATAAAAAGGACAAGACAGTAGAGGGAAAAGGGAACTCTTGTGCACTGTTGGTGGGAATGTAAATTGGTACAGCCACTTATGGAGAGCAGTTATGTATGGAGGTTCCTCAAAAAATTAAAAATAGAACTACCTTATGATTTTGTAATTCCATCTCTGGATCTACCTCCAAAGGAAGTAAAAACAAGTTATTGATAATATATCTGCACCCTCATATTTATTGTGGCATTATTCACAGTAACTAAGATGTGGAAACAACCTTAGTGTCTGTCAACAGATAGGTGGATAAAAAAGATGTAATATGTATAATGCAATATTATTCAGCCATGAAAAAGAAGGAAATCTTGTCATTTTTAACAACATGGACGGACCTTGAAGGCATTATGCCAAGTGAAATAAGCCAGGCATAGAAAGGCATATACTATATGTGGAGTCTTAAAAAAAAGATAAGTATATGAGGTGATGGATGTCTTAATTAACTAGATGGGGGAAATCTTTCCATAATGTATACATATATCACCATGATGCACACTTTAAATATTATATAATTTTATATATCAATTATACCTCAATAAAGCTGAAATTTTAAAAAGAAAGCAAACTAGAGAATCTGTAGTGACAGTGCTTTTTGGAAGTATTAAGGAAGAGGTGCAAAAACTAGTATAAAGGGTTCATTGATATTTATAGTTGCAGAGGAGTTCTTTCAGTAGCCACAATAGGATGGTGTATCCGTCCTTTGTCTTCATTTCTAATACCCAACTATGGGGAAGAGAGAATTCACAGTCTCTCATGGGTGGCCATGATTTTTCCCATCTGGAGCTGACCAGAGCTGATCATCATGATCTAGAGATATAATTGTGATGTCTCTTGGGCTGGAGAGCAGTGAAAATTACACTGTTGCTAATGAGCAGTCAGGAAAACACCAGAGAACCAAGAAACATGTGTTTTCTCAGGCTCTAACCTCTGGAGAATGCTCCTACATCTATAATGTGGTGATCATTCCAAACACCCCAATATGCTAAAACCTCTGTCAAAAGTGGCTATTCACACATACTTCACGTTTCTTGATAAGGCTCCTGGAAATCTAAAGCTGTGATGGTCTTACTTAGATCATTCCAATGTTAAGATCTTTTCCTACCATACCTCTTTTATCCAAAACACTGCTGTACTATCAGCTCATTTCCTTCTCTACCTTTGTGCTACCTGGAGTCTAATACATTTTTTTCTTAGTGTTAATCATGTAAGGAAAGTTTAGAAAACTAAGGTAAACCTGTATACATTGTTGCTTCTCTGAAATAAAAATCCCACACAGCCCGAGGCACACCCATTATCTGGTGTTCGGTTCATTCTTCCCAAGATCTTAATGTACCTCAAATATTGATCTCTGATTTGGGTAAAGTTTCTTCAGTCTGCGGTAACACTTGCAATTTGTTTGTTCACATTTTACAGCTTCTACATCTTATTCTAAAAAAGCCAACTCTGGAAGTTTGATGAGATAAAATTTAAAGAATCCCAAATACAATCCTGTCACATTCTTTTTATCATATCAAGATAAGTGTCTACTCTGGACTAGCTATAATAGAGAAGGTAGAATATTTTTCAACAAAGATGACATTGTTTCAAACCTTTTATCTTCTGTGTTCTCTTCCAACATACCCCTAAATCACCAGCTCACACACATCTCTTTTTTTGGAAATAAAGTTATGGTATAGGGCAGCCTTTTAGGTGACCATTGAATTTTCCTCAGTGTTTGATGCTTCACTGATGGTCTGACTGAGTATTCACAACGCTGTGTCAGTGTTCCAGGGTGTGTTTGGAAAAGAACTTATCCAAATTCTCCATTTTGCCTCCACTCCATTGCAGCTGGTGGTGTCATGGAAATTCTCTTCAAGGTAAACATGAAGAAACCCGAAGGCGATAATACTTGCCCTTCAGTTAGAGTAATTACCTGGCCTTTACCAATTGTAGACCTTGGGTGTTGAGAGAAATCATTCGGCAGGTTCTTTTTAAAATAGGCAATGATTCTTTAAAGGCTGAAACCCCATTTCATAACATGCAATTTTGTAAACCACTCTGTTTGGAAAACCGGGCTCCCTCTGGTTTCCCAGCCCCGGTAGCTCCTCTTGACGCATGAGGTTGGGGCTGCGTCGGTCATGCCTCTTTAGATTACTGGATCTCACAGGATGCTACAAGGCAGACACACCCCAGGCTGACTCATTGAGTGGGAAGTTTAAAAAGATGGTTTTCCTCAGCCATCAATTAGATAAACCACATTTTCCAGGAGAAAAACAGCATCTTGAAAAGTTCTTTACAAACAAAGCTCTCTTGGTCATAATGCTTTTGGTCATGTTTTCTTGTGAAGGGAAGTATAACTTTAACCTTAATTGCACTTACAAATTAGCAAGTAAGATATAATGCCACCCTTTCCTCCCTTCCTTCCTTCCTTCCTTTCCTTTTTTTTTTTTTTTTTTTTTTTTTCCTCAGAAGGAGTCACTTTCATGATTTTAGCTCTGGTAAAATTAGAGCATTCTCCCTCTTTGCCTTTCCCCTCAAAGCTGTGGTTTTGACCAATCACATGGTGAATAAGTTATAGATGCAGGCCTGAGTTCTGTTGCTTCTCTCCTGGTGACTCTCCTTTATACATTTTTTTTCTACCTTTTATTGCAACAGTCTTGAAAATACGCGGAAGAGAAGGCATTTATAGATTGTGCCTTTTTGAAAATGGTAGTTTGGATTTCAGATGTATGTCAGGAAGAATCAAGAACCAGATGGTGATTTGAACCTCCTTGTCTCATGTTTTTCCAGGGCTGGCTGCATGTTTGGAAAGTTCTGGGTAAGAGTCTCCAATTGTACTATAAGATTCTGAAGGACATAGGATATGTTTGTGGTTTCTATCTTCTGGTGTACAATGTACCTAATACATACTGAGTAACACATTCAGAAGCAGACCTTCTTTATCATGTAAACGAATAAGAGAAAAACCACACACCCAAATATTCTGCACAAGATAGGACATAGCAGGCACTGTCCCGTTGGACGGTAAGTGGGCAATACAGTCACCTGCAGTGTGTGTTTACCTAGAGGGAAGGGATGACCCAGGGGCATCAGTAGCTCTGCTCACAAAGGACTCCGTGGTGCCATAAGGTCCTGGTGGAGCAAAGGCTGAGCACGTTTTGGAAACCGATTCTGTTCCTCTCCTCCAAGTCCTGAAGGTCTCTCACAGGCTTCTATCCTACCTGCCTCCATCTTTCTCTCTCTCCCAGCTACAACAATCTACCAAATACTTATGATTAACTGCTACACACTTTCAGGTAGCTTTACGAGACTGTTTTAGAAGTCAATGCTGAACACTATTTTTGAGGACTGTTTCATCACAATCATCCTAACATTCTCCAAGGTAATAGATGGATTGGGGGAAATTCATGAATGAGGAAAAGTAAAGGAAAAAAAATAAAATCACATTAATATGTTCTAAAATATCACAACTTTAGGGCTCCAGCTTGGATCACAATCCAAGGCTCCAGAGGATCTTACACAAGCTCTTTTCCCCAACACATTAAAGGATTTTGAGTAACATTATGTTAGCATCATGTTTTCAAAAATTGCTAGGTTCCCTCAGACTCTCTCCTGACTTTTGAGTTAGCATCAATAATTGGTTAAGACATCCACTAAGAGGTAACACTTTTTTTTTTTAAAGGCAACTAAGGCAATTTAGCAACGATGACAGCATTATTGGGTCCTTGACCCCAAAACAAAGTAGATAGATATATTATTTAATGCTTATGTCAAGGAAACAAAGGACCCTGATGAGTGACCTAGCTAAGACCGCTGACTGGGTAACTTCTCTTGCTAGTTAGTTAATGGTTAACTTCTCTTCCTAAAGAGTTACCATTCTGGGTCCTAACCTATTTTGAGTTGTCTTTAGAGTAAGTTGTCATTTTTTTTTTCACAACAGAATTTTGAAGTATCCTGAAAAGCAATACTGAGTAATAAAATGGGAAGAATGAAATAAATATCTGACAGCCCACTCCCCTCCTGGGATTTTCTCTGTACAGACCCTCACCACTGCCCACCCTACCATCCCAAATCTCAGCTCCATCCAGTTATGTGCTCTTGGAAATCTACATAATCAAGGAAACCTGGCTCAATTAAAGCTTCTTGTCCAACTATAGTTTGGTCCTGGATACCTTCGGGAAAAGATGCTGTACTCCCAACTTAGCATTCCTCCTTAGCCATCCTACTTGCCTGCCATGACTGCCATTTTTTTGTCTTTCAGAATGTATTTTCTAACATGACTTCCTCATTTGTCCTGGAAAAACTGATATAGATAACATATAGTAAGCCCTTACCAGGCTCTAATAGTTATCATCACAACGATGCTTCAGATAGGAACCATTATTACCCACATTTTACAGATGTGGATGCTAGTTTCTGAAGGGCACTAGTGAGCGGCAGCTGTAAGTGGCAGAGTCGGCTTACTAACCATGGTGTCCCTCTCCAGGATCCCAAGCTCTAAGGCACCTATAAGCTCTACATATCTTTCTTTATTCTCTTCTGATCAAAACAGGTATGTCTTCTCTGAGCCCTATAATTGTTACTTATATTTTTACTACACATCTGTTATCAGAATCCTGTTCTCTGAAATTCTTTGTAATTGCATTTGTCTTTCTCTGTGAAATGATTTCTAATGAGATGCCAGGAATTCTGCCATAGAAGCAGGAATATTCAGTAATCTCTAGCCACTGTTGGTAGAAATTCAGTAAGTATATTCTCTCTCATAGATAATGATATTGGGTGTAATTTGGTAAAGTAAAAGTACTATGATTCACCTGCCAGTGAATTAGTGTCTCAGAAAATACCAAGAAGCACGTATTTTCCCTGAGTAAAGATGATTCAAAGTCAATAAAAATTTTTCCGCAAAGAAAACATCAGACCCAGACAACTTTACAGAGTAGTTCTACCACACATTCAAGGAAAAAATAATTTTAGCCTCACAAAACTCTTCCAAGAGAAGAGAGAAAGAGAAAATAACATCCCATCTCATTTTATGATGAGCATTTTGATGTTCAAACCTGACCAGAAGAGTCAAATAAATAAAAATTACATAACAACTATACTCTTGAACAAAAATGTAAAATATTAGTAATTAAATAAAATATTAGCCATCTGTATACAGTAAGATATGAGAAGTTAATACATCATAAGGAAAGCTTATCCCTAGATTGCAATGTTGATTTAATACTAAATCAACTAATATAACTTTTCACATTGCTAAAGGGAGAAAGACAGGTTATTATCTTAATATATGCAGAGAAAACATTTAAAAATTCAATATTCAGGGGCACCTGGATGGCTGTCAGTTAAGCGTCTGACTTCAGCTCAGGTCATGATCTCACAGTTTGTGGTTCCAGCCCCATGTCAGGTTCTGTGCTGACAGCTCACAGCCTGGAGCCTGCTTCAGATTCTGTGTCCCCCTCTCTCTCTGCCCCTCCCCCGCTCCTGCTCTGTCTCTCTTTGTATCTCTCTCAAAAATAAATAATAAACATTAAAAAATTTTTAAAAATTAAATATCCATAAAGACCTAACTGTGAAATATAGGACCATAAAATTCCTAGAGAAAGCATAGGCAGTAATCTCTTGGACATTGCCATTACCAACATATTTATGGATAAGTCTCCTCAGGCAAAGGAAATAAAAGCAAAAATAAACTATTAGGACTACACCAAAGTAATAAGCTTTTGCACAGCAAAGAAAACCATCAATAAAAAAGAAAAAAAACCTAGTTAATGGAAGAAAATTTTTACAAATGATATTATCTGATAAGAGATTAATACCTGAAATACATAAAGAATATACACAAGTCAACAACAACAAAAAAGACAATCTGATTAAAAAATGGACAGAGGAACTCAATACAGTTTTCCAAAGAAGACATACAGATGACCAAGATGCTCAATATCACTAATCATCAGGGAAATGTGAATCAAAACTACAATGAGATATCACATCAGTCAGAACGGCAAGTATCAAAAAGACAGAAATAACAAATGTTAGTGAGGATGTGGAGAAAAGGGAACCCTTGTGCACTGTTGGTGGGAATGGAAATTGGTGCAGCCACCTTGGCAAACAGTACAAAGTTTCCTCAAAAAATCGAAAATAGGGGCACCTGCCTGGCTCAGTCAGTTGAGCATATGTCTCTTGATTTTGGCTCAGGTCATGATCTTGTGGTTCGTGAGATCAAGTGCTGCATAGGGCTCTGCACTGACAGCGTGAAGCCTTCTTGGGATTCTCTCTCTCCCTCTCTTTCTCTTTGCCCCTCTCTGCCACTTGTGCTCTGTCTCTCTCAAAATAAATAAAAATAAACGTTAAAAAAATTAAAAATAGAAATACCATATGATCTAGGAATTCCCCTACTCAGTGTTTACCATCAACCCTCCACCAATGAAAATACAATTTGAAAAGATATATGCATCCTTATGTTTATTGCAGTGTTATCTATAATAACCAAGATATAAAGCAACCCAAGTGTCCATCGATAAATGAATGAATAAAGAAGATGTAGTATATATACATACTGGAATATTATTCAGCTATGAAAATGAGATTTTGTCATTTGTGACAACATGGATGGAGCTAGAGGGTACTATGCTCAGTGAAATAAGTCATACAAAGATAAATGCCACATAACTTCACTTATATGTGGAATCTAAAAAACAAAACAAATAAGCAAACAAAATACAAATAACCTCTTTTTTTTTTCAAATAGACTCTTAAATACAAAGAATAAACTGAAGGTTTCCAGAGGAGAGGTACGTGGGGAGACGGACAAAATAGATAAAGGGAATTAAGAGGTACAATTTTCCAGTTATAAAATAAATAAGTCACAGATATGAAAAGTATAGCATTGGGAATATAGTCAATAATATTGTAATAATGTTGATTTATGACCGATGACTACACTTATCATGGTGAGCACTAGGTAATGTATAGAATTGTTGAATAGATATATTGTACATCTGAAACTAATATAACATGGTATGTTAATTTTATTTTATTAAAAATATTCATTATCTACACATGACCTAAGAAATATATTAGCAAAATAGAAAAGCATAAAAATTCACTAATTTTATAAAGGGCAAACATATAAATAGGGGAGGCTGGGTGGCTCAGTCAGTTGAACGTCCAACTCTTGATTTCAACTCAGGTCATGATCCCCAGGTCATGGGATTGAGCCCCATGCCTGGCTCCACATGCTGAGTGTGGAGCCTGCTTACGATTTTCTCTCTCTCTCCCTCTCTCTCCCTCTCTCTCTCTCTGTCTCTTCCCTCTGCCCCTCTCCCCAACTCATGCTCTCTCTCTCTCTCTAAAAAAAAAAAAAAAAACAGAAAACAAACCATACAAATAAAAAATGCATAGCAAACATCAAGATGAAGAAGAAAAGGGGCATCCTTTTCTTTTCAGGCATGTTACCATCACTTCTATTCAAGCCACTGACCATGAGACCTACCTAGTGCAATGGAATAAGAAAAAAAGAAATAAAAGTAATAAAGAAGAAAAAGAAGAACCAAAAGTCTCATTTTTCTGAAGAGGGCATAATTTTTAATCTTAATATAGAAAATCTAAAGAAATTATAGGAAAATTAAGACATTTAATAAGAAGGTTTGGCAAATTCTGAAACAAAAATCAGTATATAAAATTCAGTTGTATTTACATATTAGATACAAGAAGCTGTAAATCAGTTTTAAGAAGGGCATTTTCAGTGGCAACCAAAAATATAAAAGTACCCAAGGATAAGTACATCAAAAGGCATGCAAAGCCTTAATGGAGCAAATTATGAAATGTTGATAAAAATCATCAAGGATAAGGAGCACCTCGCTGGCTCAGTTGGTAGATTGTGTGACTCTTGATCTCAGGGTTAGGAGTTTGAGCCCCACACTGGGCATGGAGCCTATTTAATAAAATAAAATAAAATAAAATAAAATAAAATAAAAATACAATAAAATAAAATCTTTTAAAAAAATCCTCAAGGGTGTCCTAAACAAGTGGAGAGAAATAACCTGTTCCTGTAGAGTCCGTGATTCCTAAATGATGCTATATAGATGCAGTGAACTTCCAATAAAAGTCACTAGATGTTTGTAGATGGCACTGTGGAGCCAGTCAGCATGTGTCACCAGGAGACACATGGAAGTGGATTCTGAAGGTGCTGGTCAGATCATAACATTGGATAAAGAGGAGTTTTTTGATTTGGGAGCACACTTCTACTGTGTAAGGTAATTCATGTAAGACTTAAACCCTCCACAAGGACTGCAGGAAACAGTGGTAATACACAGCTAGGCTAATTCTTGGGTGCCTGGAAAAACCAACAGCGCCCACTAAGTGAAATACGAGTGCCAGAACTGCCATAGCAGAAAGCAGAGGAAGGCGTCAAAAGTTCACAGGAGTAGACCCCCAAAAGTAGATATAGTATAAAGACCAAAAATCCTGTCAACTGACTATTCTACAGGAGGGCCTGGAGAACACTCCATTTATTAGAACAATAAAGAATGTGCTAATGAGACAGAAACCAGCATCACTGAGAAGCTCTTTGATTTTGAGTTAGGAATTGTCACTACAGGACTGGGCTCACAGATAGCAATGGGGATGATCCCAAAATACTACAGGCTAGGAGGTGTGGCTTAACCATCAGAATGGAGGTGAGCACAATTGTCACAAAGGTAGGTTCCCAAGGCAGTCAGGAGAGCCACGGAGATATTTAACAGAATATAGTTTCCCTAGGTGCCCGAGACATGGACACTTCTCTGATCCAGACCCACTGGGCTTAAGCAGAGGCTAGATGGCTAGAAGATAGGACCCCACACCACCACAGCAATCAGTAGTCATTTTTCTAGGCTTCCCTCAAAGGATGTAAAAGCTATTTAGCAGTGGGAAAAGGGGAAAACTCAAACATATAGAGGTCTGTTGGGCACAGGGACTGAATTGATCTGAAGTGGTAAATGGTTCTCCTTTTGGAATGAGAGCATATAGAAGGGAAGTAATAAAAGGAATCTTGACCCAAGTCCAGCTCACAGAGTGTCCACTGAGTCTATGATCCAGTCAGCGGTCACTTCTCTCCATCCTGAATTTAAAATGGAAACAGTATACTTGGTACTTGGCATAACCTTCACATTTATTTTTGATCAAGTTGAAACCTCTGAATGTTCTCTCCTTTCTCCCACCAAAATAGTAAGTTACAAACAATATTGTGTCTTAGAATTGAGGGTGGATGCCAGACATGAGTGCTGCTCTTAAAATCCTAAAGTGTGCAGAGTTGGTGGTCCCTGCCATACACTCATTTAACTCACCTTTGTGGTCCTTCGAAAACTAGATGGATCTTGGTGGATGATAGTTGTCTACTGTGAACTTAACCAAGGCGTCCTCCCAGTCACAGGTGCTATGTCGGATGAGGTACCTTTGCTAGAGCAGATTAACACAGCCTGAGGTACACAGTATTTAAATTTTTTTTTTTAACATTTTTTTTAAATTTATTTTTGAGACAGGGAGAGACAGAGCATGAACAGGGGAGGGTCAGAGAGAGGGAGACACTGAATCCGAAACAGGCTCCAGGCTCTGAGCCGTCAGCACAGAGCCCGACATGGGGCTCGAACTCACGGACCGCGAGATCATGACCTGGGCCGAAGTCGGCAGCTTAACCAACTGAGCCACCCAGGCGCCCCCACAGTATTTTAAATAAACGTGGTAACACCTATCCGTGAGCATTCACAATATAAGAAATGCTAAATGGGCAACAGATGGATGGTGTGAAAAACTGACCACAGCCAGCCTCTGCCATTGGTCATGTCAGTGCTAGCACAATGGGCTCAAGAATGAAGTCGTTTTATGGTTGGCATGGGTGGAAGCTGTGCATGGGTCCAACAGCGAGTGCTTCTACTCATCAAGGCTGAGCAAGCTACTGCTGCTACCAGATGCCCCACCTTCCAGTAGCAGGAAGCTATCCTGAGCCCCCTGATTCATGGACAACATACCATGGAAAACAAGCAGCCACTTGAGGGGCATACTGATTACAGCTGACCTGTTGTGGCTTGAATTGTGGCTCCCAAATATATATGTAGAGTTTCCAACGTGGTATCTGTATATGGGACCTTGTTTGGAAATATGGTCTTTGAGGGTGTAATGAAGATGTAAGTTAACATGAGGTGGGGTAGAGTGTGTCCTTAACCCAGCATTCCTGGTATCCTTATAAGAAGAGACAAAGAGACACAGAGGCAGACACAGAGAGAATACACGTGAAGACATAGACATATGGGGGTAAGATGGCTATGTGATGACAGAAGCAGAGATTGAGAGTTATGTTGCTGTAAACAAAAGAACATGAAGGATGGCTGACAACCACAAGAAGCTAGGAGATAGGGTCATGGCCCTGCTGACACCTTGATTACAGACTTGTATGTAGCCTGCAGAATTGTGAGAGAAGAATTTTCTGTTGTATTAAGCCATCCAGAGTGTGGTAATTTGTTATTGTGGCCCTAGAAAACTAACACAGGACCACTTTCACCCTTGGCTGGGGCAGCAATTTATCTCATCTAGAATTGATATTATGGGTACAGTTCACCTTTCCTACCTGCAGGACTTTGGCCAGCACAACTGAAGGCTCACAGTGACTGGCCAACATAAAACAGAGAATACTATCCACTACTGTCATGGACCAAGGGTTCCACTTCACAGAAAAGACTTTACAACAATAGACATGTCCATGGGATCCTTGGATCCGATCACAAAATACACTATCCAGAATGTACTGGCCTGGTAGAGCAACTGAATGGCCTTTTGAAGGTATAGGTGAAGCATGAACTTGAAGTTGATACCTAAAAAAGATGGAATGCCATCTTCCAAGATATATCTCTGCAACCCGTAGTTTCTGTTTCCCAAAGGAGAAGTGTTTCCACTACAAAAACAGCTAGAGCTCGATTCAACTTTAAACTAAGGATACTGCCCAATCCCTGAAGACTTCTTGTGTCAAGAGAACAGCAGACAAGAAAAAAAGGATAATCAGCTTTAATCATATGCAGGAGGAAGTAGGGCTGTGTTATACAGGTAAGAAAGAACAGATTTGCACTTACGTAAACCACTGTATCATCTTTCGTGACTCCCTTGCCTAATTTTGACAGTAAATGGACAAGTACAGGAGCCGTGTCCTAAGAAGGCCTTGATAATCACAGTCTCAGATATTTACGGGCATTAAAAGGCCTTGCCCCTTGGGGCACCTGGGTGGTTCGGTCAGTTAAGCATCTGACTCTTGGTTTTGGCTCAGATCGTGATCTCATGGTCCATGAGATTGAGCCCAGCATCAGGCTCTGTGCTGCTGGTGCACAGCCTGCTTAGGATTCTCTCTCTTTCCCTATCTCTCTGCCCTCCCCTGCTCTATCTCTCAAAATGAATAAATACACTTAAAAAAAATAAAAGGCCTGGCCCCTTTATCTCAATTTAGGACATCTCTGAAGGGAACACCCAGCTCTAGGGGCCCCAGGATATCCACTGAATCCTCTAACAGGCTGAACCACAAAAAAACTTCTCCATTTGCCCCATCTTGCTTGTCTCACTCTTTCTCAGGTATTGACTACAAGGCATAAACTCCTGGACATGAATCCCCATCTCAGAGTCTATTTCCCAGGAAAGTCCAGACCAAGTAAAGATTTACTGTGGAGGAGGGAAAACAAATATTGTTAAAATGTCCTAATTACCCAAAGCAATCTATACATTTAATGCAACCCCTACCAAAATACTAGTAACACTTTTTCACAGAATTAGAACACATAATTCTAAAATTTGTATGGAACCACAAAGACCCTGAATAGCCAAAGAAATTTTATAAAAGAATAAAACTGAAGGTATCACAATCCCAGATTTCAAGATATATTACAAAGCTGTAGTAATCAAAACAGTATGGTACTGGCACAAAAATAGACACATAAATCAATGGGACAGAATAGAGAGCCTAGAAATAAACCCACAATTATATGGCCAATTAATCTACAACAAAGGAGGAAAGAATATCCAATGAGAAAAAAACAGTCTCTTCAACAAATTGTGTGGAAAACTCAATGGCTACATGCAAAAGAGTGAAACTGGACCATTTTCTTATACCATACACAAAATAAACTCAAAATGGATTAAAGACCTAAATGTGAGCCCTCACACCATAAAAATTCTAGAAGAGAGCACGGGTAATAATTTGTCTGACATTGACCATAGCAACATTTTTCTAGACATATATCTAGAGGTAAGGGAAACAAAAGCAAAAAACAAAAATGAAAACAAAACTATTGGGGCTACATCAAAATAAAAAGCTTCTGCATAGCAAAGGACACAATTAACAAAATGATAACCTACTGAATGGGAGAAGATATTTGCAAATGATATATCTGATAAGGGGTTAGTGTCCAAAATATATAAAGAACTGATACAACTCAACATCAAAACACCCAAGCAAATTAATTACCCAATTAAAAAGTGGGCAGAAGACATGAACAGACATTTCTCCAAAGAAGACAGACAGATCGCCAACAGAGACATGAAAAGATGCTCAACATCACTCATCATCAGGGAAATGCAAATCAAAACCATAATGATGTATCACCTCACACCGGTCAGAATCTTGTCATTTGCAACAACATAAATGAATCTAAAAGATATAATGCTAAGGGAAATAAGTCAGTCACGGAAAGACAAATACTATCTGATCTCACTCATATGTGGAATTTAAGAAACAAAAAGACAAAGAAAAAAGTAGTTCATGAGTTTCTGCCCCTTCTCTGCTCCTTCTCTCTCTCTCTCTCTCTCTCTCTCTCTCTCTCAAAATAAATACACTTTAAAAAATACTATAAAAATGTAGGAAAGAAGACAGTATAATTTTGCTACAAATAAAATCCAAGTGGATAATGGTTTAAATGCAGAAGACGAAGATATAAAACTTTCAGACGAGAACATAGGAGAATATCTTTATGAATCAGGGTAGGGAAGAGTTGTCAAAATAAGACATGAAAAGCATAAACCATAAGGAAAAGACTAATAAGTTTGACTATATTAAAATTAAGAACTTCTTGTCCATAAGAGGCACATATACAAAATGAAAAAGTAATTCACAAATGAGAAAAATATAGATGAAGTCATACAACTTCAAAGGATTACTATCAAAGATATATGCGATATTATACATATTACATATTTACATAATATTTTACATATATACACATAGATATACATATACATATATACACACATATGTATGTGTATATATATGTTTATTTTGTTCATCTATGTACATTTCTTTATAATTTTCCAGTTATTTCAATCATCATTAAAATATCACCTTAAAAATATTTGTAATATATTATTTAACTGTTAAGCAAAATGTGATTCCATTTCAACTAGATCTCAAGTACCATTCTTCAATTAAAATTAATCAAAATTAATGTAATTAAAATTCTTAAAGTCTTTAAAATTAATTAAAAACTAACATTCTTTCACTGTGCTTACAAATCATACACATACATATGTGTGTGCATGTATGTGTGTATAATAGCTATGAAAATCCATTTTATAAGTTTATATGCTATATATATTAGAATACATGTTTAAACATCAGTCCACAAAGAATTCTTGATTCAGTAGATTTCAAGTATGGTATAAACTACCCAGGAAATATCAACGAGATATGAAGTATTTGACCATACCCCTCTCACTTCTGCACACAATGAATGCCACCTTCGAATGCTAGAAGAGTTTGTTTTTGTAGAAGCCAATCTTATTTTAGTCCTAGTCACTTTAGTCACTGTAACCAAAATTATGTAAACTTTCTAAATAGACTAAATATTCTAAAAATACAGTGAAACACCAACCTCCACACCAACCAAGTCACAATATGGGTGTCTGGCCTAAACCCACAAAATGAGAATGATGGGAAGGTCATTTATCAAACAGCAGCACCATAAGTGCTCCCACCACTGTGTCAAAAACAAAGGCAACCAAATGGCTATTACTCAAAGTTATTCCGTTATCGCTGGGAAAGCATTTCGTCCCTTCATACCCTCAATGTTTATCATATTAGACCTACAACTTAAGTTCAATAATTATAACCATGTGTCTTTGAAACATTTCCCCATACCTTGGAAAATGTTGGAACAGTTTGTAGCTTTGTTACTATGTTTTTAGGATTTCCCTTGAAATATGAGTGTGTTCTGTGCAAAAAGGATTTGTTCCAATCTGTTTGTTACCACTTATAGTGCAGCCTTGGGTATTTTGAACCCTAAATGAGCTGCTTTGACCATTAGGAAGAGTTGTGAAGGCACATATGTCAAACGTTATGAAGCAGGCCCAGTTTGTCCACACTTGCTCCCCACCTGCAAACAATTTCCATAAGGCCTCTTTCTCTAAGCATTAACGCCATACCCATGAGCTTACGAACATATCCACTCAGCTGCCATATTCTGACTGCTGTCTTTTTCTTCCTCCTCTCCTCCTCTGGTCTTGGCTACTGGAGGTCCCACTACCGATGCCTTAAAATTTTTGGAGCATATTCAGTAAAATAGAGAAATTAGTTTTCCTTTTTCTTGTCACTTGCTATTGGAAAAGCAGCCACGTCAAGCTGCTGCCTTTCACCTGCTGTACCATATCTATTTTAATATATCCCATTTTGGATAATATAATGTATGTGTATAAGCCATCTGCAATCTACAACCTGGAAAAGTTGGTTAACATTTGCAGTTTCCTAACCCTGACTTCACACTTCAGGGTGGGTTGGTTAGCTTTTGAGAGACCCTATCAGGTATCCACTCTCCAGAAAACAATACACAGAATACTTTCAATTGAAGTCAGTTAAGCTTCTATTTTGGCTCAGGTCATGATCTCACGGTTGGTGAGTTCGAGCCCTGCATTGGACTCTCTGCTGTCAGCACACAGGCTGCTTCAAATCCTGCCTCCTTCTCTCTCTGCCCCCTACCCTCCACTGCTCATGCGCTTATGCGCACTCATGCTCTCTCTCTCAAAAATAAACATTTAAAAAATGCAGTCTAAATCTCGACTATTGCATTTGCTGATTAGAAAGGAGTTTTCACTGGTGAAAGGACAGGTGATCAAGATGTGAGATCACCTAGGAAATTAGTGTGGGCCCCTCTACCCTGTCACAAATAGGGTATGAGAATCGGGTGAGCCCAACATACTAACACTTCTGCAGCAAACAAAGCCTTAGGACCGTAACTCCTTCTGCCACCACAGCCCCACCCTAACATCACAACCACTTAAAGGAGGATTTTGTCATCTTTGCTGATTGACGAAGAAGCGATCTTGTTGCCGAAAATTTTCTCACATTTCCCTTGCGATAGACCTTTAAAGAAAGGTGCTCTCAGAGTGTGGTAAGGACAGAGAGTAGAAATTTTAGATTGTCTACAGGAACAGCTGCACTGTTCTGGTGACTGCCAATCAGTGCGCATGTGGAAAATTCAGTTCATGATGTTTTCATTGTAACAGGTCACCCTGAGGATGGAGTAAGGCAGTCATAGTTCACTCTCTCCTCTCTGGTTTAAGGCTACTCGGAGTTATCAAAGAATCAGAAATTGTCCCATAACAGTTCTCAACAACTCTTATATAACTATAAAAATAGAAAATGAGTAATAATATCTACTGATGACACAGATATGGTGGCAATATAAATGGTTACCATCTTTTGGGAAAACAACTGAAAATATCTATTAAAATTAAACCTTTGCATACACTTCAGCCCCATAGTCTAATTTTTGGGAATCGATTCCATGGGTAAGAGTATCAGAATATATCACGGAAAATACAAAAAAACAAATTATTGCAGCACTGGTTAAGTTGGCACAAAATAAAATGCAAGCCAGATGAATGCCAACGCATGGAAAACACTTAAATAAATTATGCATGGACTATTATAAAACATTAGCATTTATTATTAAAGAATAATTAAGTTCTGTGAACTGATGGGCGACTTGGGGGTATTCCAAAATGTGTTGAATGAGGAAAATGACGTGAATGGAAGAGTATTTAATATTCCACTTTTGTAAACAACGACAAAAAAGTGTATGGAATGTGTACGCACATTAAATTACAAAAGGATACAAAATGTGAGGAGTGAAAGGGACAATGAGAGCAAAGGATAGAGAAGGTGGGGAAGTAAGGTAAGCAGAAAATTAAAGTTGGGAAGAGACTACTAATGAAGAACCATAATACGATATGATGTGTGTGAAATTATAGGTGTATATGTATGATTACAGAAATTAGAAGAGCAAGATAGATCTCTTATGAAGATGTCCATAACGTATTAAACAGAAAAAAGTAACAATTAAGTAATGGGTACTTTCCGATTCTATTTCAGGATAAAGGAAATAAATAGCATCTCTATACAGATATATCTATGGCTATGTGTTTGCCTGAGCAAGAATAAGGGTTTGGAAAGATACGGAATCAGATCTCCAGGGGATGACCTTGGGATGGGGTGGGTTAATTAAGAATTTGGGCTGCTGGGGCAGGTGAATGTTAGCTTTGTCCACTTTTGAACTGCATTATGTTGTTTTACTTATTACAACCCAAAAGTATTACTTTGGCAATTTGAAAAGAAGAAAACATGCAAGTTAGAGATTCTGGATAATTGAACAATTTTCTAACTAATTCATGGGGAAAAATAGCTCTTAAATATTTTTGAATTAATTTTTATTTAAATCATTCATTTTAAACTATTAAAGCTTCATTAAATTCACCAATGTACTGAATCCTTATTGGAAATCCTTAAGTTCCTTATTTTGGTCAAAGAATTAAAGTTACTTCAAATATAGTAATGAAATTCTTAAGCATCTATTTAACTAAAGCTCGCAAAGTAAATCATATTCACTGTCATTTTTGCATAGGAGTAACAGTTCTGGCTTTTGAGAGCTACCAAAAATAGCATTTCATGGAGCCATTACTATATGGCAGACATTATGCTTTTATTTGTTTTTTTTTGAACTATAATTTACATACATAAATCTTACACAAAATTTCCCTTCTATTCCCTCAAGAAACAGATGCCAAGATGAGAATAAGCATGCATTATCTTGGCAAAGGTTGTTGTCGTTTTTAATGTTAGCTATTGTAATAGAAGTTTAGTTATTTCCCATTGATAACTTTTACAAAGAACTACATGAACAGCCCTAAGTCTCCCCAATGGACTTATTTTAAATAGCTTGCCCATGGCAATTCAGAGCTGGTTTGATCTTGAAAATGCTGCCTGTAACCACATGTGACCTATTGTCTGCAAGGATCCTAAGTCTTTATTCAGTGATGGTTGGTTATGCAGGTGGCTGTTCAAAGTCGGTGAGGCACAGAGTGTATTCCCTGGTTATTTCCTCAGTTTAAGGAGGTGATCAATATCACCTTTTGAAGCTTTTTGCAGGTTTATCTTTGGGTAGTGGGAATACAGAAAATGCAAATAAATAGAAAATAGAGATAAAAAGTCATCCACACCCTATTTAGTAAGCATGTAAGTTTAAACTCAGTTTGATGGAAGTTGAAGGAAAAAAAATTATTGAAAAGTAACATCAATCGTAAGCTGAGACTTGTATATAATGAGTTAAGTTTATTAAGGTAAATTTTCTCTCTGAAGTGCTAAGTATGTAGTGAGGACACATTGGCAAAAATCAGTTTTTGTGTTTTAGGACTCTAGCATAAAATGAAGAAGAAACAAGGATTGTGAATGATGTTCAGTCCTCCATCTTTATGATTCTGATTTGTGTTACATTAGTAGAAAATTCTACTGAAAACCAGCATGATTAATCACGATGTGACTTTTAAGGAATTCATTTGGTGGAAGGTGGGGTGAAAAGGAAGTTAAACAAAACCTTTGTGGGGTCTTCTTTGATGTTATTTTTTAGTCTTTTGTTTTTGGCAGGGGTTGGAGTGCAGTTAGGGAAAATAAGTGGTAGAGAAAGGGATTGTGTGATTTAGGAATAAATAACTGAGTAATGTGGCCCCAGTGAGACCCAGAGGTTGGGATTGGAGGGTGGGTGTGAGGGCATGTGAACTGAACGGTAGTCCATTTTCATTTTTTGTATTTTTGCTTTTTAAATCTAGGGTTACATCTGAGGCTGTATTTATCTCTCTAGAAAATTATCAGTAGGATACAGAAACAAAGAATACAGAAACTAGGCTCTATTTCCACCCTCTTGTGCGTATGTCTGTGTAAACTGGCAAGCTATAAGCTTCCAATGAGCTTAGAAATGGCATACCAGCTTCTATCCTACCATAGCATCAATGTTTATCTACCTCTCCCACAATTAAAATCAGATGTCCGACCACAAGCAAGAGTGAGGCTTTGCTTACCTTAATAATGACTGCTTGTAACCTCACTATTCAGCCACTTAAGTACTGGCCCTATGAATCAAATCAGCAGAGAGGAAGAAAAGTGTCAGTGTCAGAATCCACTTCGGGCATTTAAGCTGACTCCACATTTACAAAAACATTCATAAAACAAATTCCAACCTCAAATCTTTTTCTCCGACTTCAAGTCCATCAGATTGCAAGTTAATTACTAATTCTAGTTGACTGCATAAATCAACAGACCAAAAATGTGTAACCATTTGCTTAAAGGGCAAATGATTTGTGAAATTTCACCTCGCTGTTTTTATTCATGTCATGCAAAATTATGTATATTACCATTATTCACCATTTAATCATCAGCCACATTCTAAACAGTTTGAAATGTCAAGTCAAATCTAAATTCTCTGAATTTTAAAGTGTTTAATTACACGAGGAATAGCAAAACAGGAAGAAATTATTCAAAGCTAATTTTGCAGATCCTTGCAAGAATGGAAATGGCAACTGTATTTCCAATAGGTCCAAAACCAGAAGTTAATTTTATTTCTCAAGTCAACAAAACTCTTTTTATTGAAATGCCAATCTGTTCACAGAATTACAAACTTACTGTATGCTAGAAAAAGGCTTAAAGAATGAACACAAACAGTTAAAAGGAAATCGTTGACAAAATACAAAATGAATGCATTCTACTTAAGTGATTCTATTCAATTGCACATCTAATTGAGATATTTTGGATTCCTAAGCATAAGCTTAATTTTTTTCCTCCCAAGTTTGGTCAACTTTGATTTAACAAGCACTGCGTGCCTTGTTCTACCTCTTCACTCTACTCAGATATCAGATTAATGTAAATTTAGTATTTGTTTTAATTCTATAACACACTCTATCTTACAATATCTTCTGTCTTTATGCATTGAGCAAGAGAACTATTTGCAGACCTTGATTCTTCATTAAGTGGATGGAAGCATTTCTCCAGAGGGGTCTGATATATGGCAATAATGAAATAATATGACCAATTTGATAAATGTTCACCAAAAGACCTCGAGACATTTACAAGACATGTGCAAGAAAACACAATGCATTATAGAAGAAGAGAAAAAGTAAATATAATGAAACTAGCTTATATAGAAATAATTGCCTCATTGGTTTGTGTCTCAACGTATTTTAAGGAGGACACTATTTACAATGATCATATAGGATGCTAGCATTCTTTCTAAAGTTAGGGAACCCAGTTTTATTTTTAGCAGGCTCTTAATATTTTTAGAAAAAGAGCTTGGCTACACCCCCCCCCCCATATTACATAATCTAGACTTATAAATGGAATGACTTCATTTTCAATGATTGAGGTCTGAAGTTAAATTCATCAGTTTGTTATTCATTATGTTTTGTCAAGACAATAAAAAAAAAAAAAAAAAGCTTAGTGTGCTGGGGCACCTGCGTGGTTCAGTTGGTTAAGCATCTGACTTTGACTTAGGTCATGATCTCGCCATTCCTGAGTTTGAGCCCCATGTCAGGCTCTGCGTCGACAACTCAGAACCTGGAGCCTGGTTTAGGTTCCGTGTCTCCCTCTCTCTCTGTCCCTTCCCCACTCACACTGTCTCTCAAAAATAAATAAACGTTGGGGTGCCTGGGTGGCTCAGTCGGTTAAGTGGCTAACTTCGGCTCAGGTCATGATCTCGTGGTCCGTGAGTTCGAGCTCCGCATAGCACTCTGTGCTGACAGCTCAGAGCCTGGAGCCTGTTTCAGATTCTGTGTCTCCCTCTCTCTGACCCTCCCCCATTCATGCTCTGTCTCTCTCTGTCTCAAAAATAAATAAACGTTAATAAAAAATAAGTAAATAAACGTTGAAAATAAATAAATAAATAACCTTAGTGTGATTCCAAAAGTAAATAACTCATTTTGAGGTAAATCACTGAGAATTTAAAATTAAACTAAAATAGAAGCTTCTGTTTTATTAATGAAATAGTTAATAAAGGAACAGTAGTTTTCACATTCTTTCTGCATCACAGATCTCTTTTAGAATAAAAATCTGATGAAATGTCTGGATTTTCCTAGAAAAAAAATGTATATTCTAACTAAATTTTGTATATGGTTTCTCTGTAAACTTGTCCTTTCACACCAAATTTTAAAAACCTTTAACTTAGGGTCAAGTTAAAGAATACCTGCATGCAATAAGGATCCTGTCATAATTATGTTTATTGTTACCAGACTGAGCCACAATTTGGCTCAGATTCCTAGCAGGGGGAAATAGAAAGCCTGGTTATGATGACCTCATTAGAAAAAAAGAAACAGGGAAAACAAAGTTTTGCCTAGCAATGAATTATAAATAATTTCCCCTGGAACTGTTTTTGTAAACTTTACTTTGGAAACTGTGCATAATCTCACTTGCAATAGTAAATTTCATGTAATTTCTTATTTTAGGCACTTAAGAAAATAAGAGGACATAAGATTACTAGGAAACATATAGCCTGTTGGTCATCTGAACCATAGGAGAATATGCATTCAATTCACCTGGTAGTTAGTCAATTCTATCCTTAGACTTTATAGACCTTAGGCTTATATTCCTTAACATTTTACTGCTCATTTAAAGCTGGGCTTTTAATAGGTACAGTTCAGGTATCAGCCCTCTGGAAATCTCTGATACATTCAGCCTTATGAAAGATAGGAAAAGAAGAAACAACATGTGTATAATAAGGTCCCCAAAGAAGAAAACCAAAACAATAAAATGAGATATTTTAAAAATCCATAATAAAAAAAACTTTCCTAAAATTAAGAATATATATGCATAAGACAGTACATGTTGAAAGGACACACTGTGTACCTGGGAAAATAAAATGAGAACACAGGAAAGTAAGGAAATTACTGGTTGTTGACGAAATTGAGTAAATTCTCCTGACATCTGGGAAATATCTTGAAATCTAAGTCACTTATAACTGACAGAAAATAAAATTGTGAGGAATTTTCAATAGCAACATTTTATGCCTTCTAGGATAAAGCAAAAATAAAATCTGGACCAACTGTTTTCTACTCAGATAAGTTGCTTTTCAAGTATAAAGCCAAACTCTTTTCAACATCCCATGAGTTATTCCTGACATATCCATTCAAGAATAACCTTCAGACAATTAAAATGACTGGATAGACATCAATTTAAGGGCATTTGGTGAGCATTAGCATATAGTTAATTATAGGACAGTGAGTAAATAATGGTAATAAGGGAAGAAATACAATATGTAATAATTATAGGTACCAATCCTAATGCTGACATCTCCCCTAAGGGTACAGAGTGAATAGGATGAAGGAACAGGGATAGAAGGTAGACTTCTTTCAATATACCTTGTTCTATGGAATTGACTTTGAATCTGTGTAAGAATTTTATATAATAAAAAATTAAGTCCCTAAAAATTGAATTAAAATGAGAGAAGTGAATCAAAACCGGTAACTAGTGCTGGCATAACCCCTCAGAAATGAATCCAAATATCTTTTCGTTTGTATTTACTTTTTTTAGAGACAGAGCAGGGGAGAAAGACAGAGGGAGAGAGAGAGAGAATCCTAAGCAGGCTTGCTCAGCATGGAGCCCAAAGCAGGGCTCGATCCTATGACCCTAGGGTCATGACCTGCGCTGAAATCGAGAGTCAGATGCTCAACCGACTAAGCTACCCAGGTGCTCCAAAATATTTTTTAAAAAACAGTTTTTGATTGTACATCCCTAATATATGCCTTAAGGACAAAAAAAAAAAAAGCTAGAAAACAAATGGTAGTTTTCAGTAATCATAGTATAGGTGATAGCAATGGTTTTGTAACTCAAAAATGTTGTATGCATAAAGTATAATTCTGTGATATTATAATCCTATTATCCAGTGTCCTTGACAAGCAAGATTCTTGACAAGGGAGAAAGGAAAAACTGATGTCAGAAGGAAGAGATTAATAAGAGCTTTTAGTCCTGAATTTGAAGTCTCAGTATAAACTGACATTTTCTGCTTGAAAGAAACTATTTGTAGTTTTTTCAACTGAAAAGTCTAAGAAACACTGATGCACCCAGTAGCAAAATGTCCTAGAAGCACTCTTGCTCCCCAGGATGTGGTGTTGAAATCCAGTTTCCTTCTAAAAGGAACAAGAGATCTTTGGAGAGATGGCTAATTCTAGATTCAGATCCAGGACAGGAAATATACAAGCTTGTCTTGGAAACTCTTGTCACATCAGATAATGAGGAAGCTATCAAAGATTATTAAGTGTGTGTCAAAAACTTGAAAATCAGCTCTCAGAGACTGTCAAAGATGAAGCAATTTGAAGATCAATGAGGAAAAAAAAAACCTTCAAAAGATTGAAATTCACCAGGGGCTCCTGGGTGGCTCAGCCAGTTGAGCCCTGACTTTTGATTTTGGCTCAGGTCATGATCCCAGGGTGGTAGGATTGAGTCCTGCATTGGGCTCTGCGCTGAGTGTGAAGCCTGGGTTTTTTCTTTTCCCCTCCCTCTGCCCCATCCCCACTCATACTATCTCTAAAAAAAAAAAACAAAAACAAAAACATATTTAAATTCATCAGTTTAAATCCATGAGTTCATAATGATATGTAAAACAATAATTGGTCAGCCATTGGAAGACTCTAATGAACCAACTCATTACTTTGAAAATGTATAAGCAAAGAACCACTGAGTAAATTATGGTAGGTCAGCAAATAAATGAGAAAGAAATGACAGAATTGGAATATCATCCATTTGTAACACAAAATGAGTTCGTGGATGTAGGCATTAAGTATCAATTATTACTAATACCAAAAACAGAAAGAAAACCGGATATTAGGTGTCTCCTGAGAGAGGAAGGAATCTTTCCAAAAAATCAAACCTGAATCTGGTTAGTCTTCCTGATCCATTTATTAAGTCACAGACAAGTCAGAGGAAAAAGGAATATGCTAAACTCTGCTATGGAGATGTAATCAGGACAAAGAATTCTACAGGACACACAATCGAGTTTCTTCAAATAAACTGAAGAGAGGAAAAATAGATGGAAGGGGAACCCCCCATAGGTGAGAAAGGGATATATTAACCAATAATGGCATGTAGGCCTTGTTTGGATCCTGATTCAAACCAGAAAACTTTGTGACATTAAAGATATAGTTGGAAATATAGACACTGGCCAAATATTTGATGGCATTCAGAATTATTTTATTTTTAAAGCTACCATCATGGTATTGTGGTTATGTAGAAAGAAGAGTCTTCTTCTTTTAGAGTTACACACTGAAATGTTTGTTGACAAAATGAAATGTCTGAAATTTGCTACAAAATCATCCTGGAAGGTGTACATGGTAAGAGGTTCATGTTACAACATGAAATCATTTTGCTGAAGCTGGGTAATGGCACAGGGGAAGTTTATTACAGTATTCTATTTTATTTTTTAAAAAATGAGATGTTTAAAATAAAAATGTGCATTTGGTCGCTTTGCCTGAATGGCATTGCTTTGCTCTGATGGCACTTGAGAGACTTGAAATTTTCTGCATTAGGAGAGATTTCTTCTCCCTCCATTTCGGTGCAAAGCAGGCAGTGCTGCATGTGAGCCCAGTGAGAGTTAAAGACAGCTAGCAGCTGATACATCTGGGGAGCATTAGCTATATTAAGGACAAGCCAGCATGAAAAGGTAACCGGAAGAAGCAGCTGAGTACTCTCTGGTCAAGCCTTGAGGTCATCTGAATTAAGGGATTGCGGTTCCCAGTCTAGCAAGGGACGTGTATCATTTCAGCTCTCTGTTTTAAGCCCCAGCACAAGATTCCTTTGGTTTGGAACTGGATCAAAACTGAGACCAAGACTTTTCTATTCTCAATAAGCAAGTTTCAATGTCTCGTATCACACAACACCTTTCAGGAAAGAATGAATAGGATTTACATTTATAGTAACAAAAACTCCATGTCTTTTGGATTTTTTTCCGTTGCAAAAACTTAGCCATATCTGTGTATATGACGAGAAACACTTCTTTTGATTGTTGTAAGGATCAAAAGAAACCTGCAGTATTTATTATGTGGTGGCACTGTAAAAAGCATAAGAATTCCTATAAAGGCATGGTAGAATTATTGGGGTCCTATAGCTTCAGGAAAGACAGGACTTTGAAATCAAACTGAAATTGTGTAAAATCTAACTGCCATTTCTCAGCTTGTTGGGTTAGGCCATGTCTATGGTTTAGTTCCCTCACTTACAGAACAGGATTGTAGTGAGGTGTAAAGACAATACCTAAGGTGGGGTGCCTGGGTGGCTCAGTTGGTTAAGCATCTGACTCTTGATTTTGGCTCAGGTCATGATCTCATTGTTGTGAGATCGAGCCCTGCATTGGGCTCCACGCTCAGCGAGGAGCCTGCTTGAGTTTCTTTCTCTCTCCTTCTTCCTCTGCCCCTCCCTGATTCAGGCTTGCTCGCTTGGTCTCTCTCTCTCTCAAAAATAAAATGAAATATTAAGACAACAACAACAACAGGTAATACCTAAGGCAGCTACCCTTAGGTATGCGGAAGTGGAAGAACTGCCATTTTCACATTTGCTTTCTTATGAGCAGCAATTTCTGCCACTTGCCTTTGAATAAAAGCATGTTTGAGTGAGTATTAGACATCTTTCTCCTTATGTAAACACCACTCCTGGACATTCCCCTAGCCTACTAGCTCAATCTCTCTTGAAGACAAACCTGAAACAAGCCAATAATTATTACAGATTCATTTTCCTTTTATGGTGAAACAATTTTTATTAAAAGCTGAAGGCTGTATAACAATGTGTCAGGAAGCCTCAAGTACTGGTTATTAGGAAGACTCTAATACACTGATAATTTAACTAATACTAACAGAGATGCAAAAATAAGTGTAATAGACATGCTGTTTGAGAAAACGTAGTCCTAATAAACACAGAATACTGAATGTGCCACACTTTGGCCATTTATAGTTTGAGCTAGAAGACGGTCTGTCTTCCGGGTGCCTTGTCTTTTACAATTAAAACAGCAGTGAATGATAAAAATGTATAAGCCATTTTGATGTAATCTTAAGGTACATAACCTGATGGCATGCTTCTAACCAGCCATATCTATATTGTAAATTTCACTTGAAATACATGATAAAATGAGCCCATTTCACACATGGTAAAAGCTAAGGCCAACAAGAGTTTTCCATCAACCCGTCAGGCGTTTAAGGTAGGACAGAAGAGGTAGGAAGCAAGAGAGCTGGTAGCTCAGGAACTAGTAAAAGACAGTGAAGTCACTACACAACACTGTGGACCTACTCTCATTCCTACTAGTCATTTCACTGACTAGAAGCTGGGACATTGGGAAATATACTTTCTTGTGTTTTCAGCATATTTATTATATAATCAATCCAAGTCCATTGTAGAAGAATTAGAAGTTGTAAAGAAAAACAAAATTGCCTAAAGCCCTACCATTCAGAGATAATCCCAATATTGCATATTGATGTATCTCTATCTAGATTTTTGTATGAACATATAAATAAATATATATTCCATAACTTATTTTTTGCAGTTGATATTCTTTTATGAATATTTTCTGTGACACTTGGTAAAGATCTACACTAAGAAGTATGATAATATGGTATTGTTTTCTGTTGCATATTTGTTTTTATTGGTTTTTTTCTTTTACAAATGTGCTTGAATATGTATCTTTATACAAAGGAAATATGATGTGTGAAAATTCCCACAAGTGATATCTTAGCATGGTATAAATTTGACTTCCTAATATCCCAGCTCGTGCTCCTTGTGAGAAGTAGTCCTTTATTCACTTCCCATGGCAGACTTTCTTTTTTTTTTTTTTTTTTTCAACGTTTATTTATTTTTTTTTGGGACAGAGAGAGACAGAGCATGAACGGGGGAGGGGCAGAGAGAGAGGGAGACACAGAATCTGAAACAGGCTCCAGGCTCTGAGCGGTCAGCACAGAGCCCGACGTGGGGCTCGAACTCATGGACCGTGAGATCGTGACCTGGCTGAAGTCGGACGCTTAACCGACTGCGCCACCCAGGCGCCCCTAGACTTTCTTATTTCCATAACCGACTTTTCTATGTTGGCAACATAGGAAATTAATGGAAAAGCCCACAGAAGGTTGATGGAAATAGGTATTATTTTTTGTCCATAATCTCTCTTGAGCAGGTTTCCTATTAAGTGAGAAAATATTTCTCCAAATACATGGTGTGGCCATTGGTGACGAAGCTAGGGAATAGACAAGGACACTGAGAGGAGATGCCTGCTGTCTTCACTGTGGCTTCACAGGAGCATCTGAAACCATCTCTGGGTTTAAGAGTGAGTCCATCTGACCAGATATTTTAGCAAGTTTTTCAGCAGCCAAAAGTCCAACTCAGATATAGCTTAGTTTTTCACGAAGCTGACGAACCCTTAGCCATTTTAAATTGTATCTATTAAATGCAATTCATCAGACCTTGCAATGGGTGCTTTGGCATTATACATCTTTGGTTCTTATTCATAAGCTTCTAACTTTCTATTTCTACTCTACCAAAGTCAGTCATTTCCCATGAAGAAAACCAGAATACGATGTCTTGTTTCAATTTCAGAATCAGGTTACATTTCTGGTTTCAGCGAGTATGCACAAGAAATACATTTTGGGTGACTGAAGCTCTGTAATTTTTAGTGACTAACTATAAAGAAAATATTTACAAAGAAAAGTCTTAGTGGATGTCTAAGTAGCTCATATACACTGATGGCCCCCAGAATCTATTCTATACACCTTCTCATGTTATAATACATTGCACTACCTACCTCGGGCACCTAATTCAGGAGCAATCCACATGTATAAGGAGTCAGCTTGTGGCCAAAATCAGAATGAGGCCAAATTCTCAACAGGCTGCTCACATGAGCCTCTCTGCTCATGGTTTTGATTCATCTGCATTTGGCAGAAGAAAATAGTGCCAACCCCAGCAGGTGAGGAGGTAAAGGAAGAACCCCAGAGTAGACAAGGATGTCAGGAAACCGGAATATCAGGACAGTACATAAATGCAGAAACACACATGAACAAGGTCGATGCCAATGTCAGTGCAATCCAGACCTGGTGTTGGAACAGCTGCTGAGATAAAAAGGATCCTTTTTGGAAAAATGCTTTTCCCAGGTCTGCCCTACCTTGTTATATACCACATGAATGCTCAGGGAAAGTCTGACCAACCATTTGCTAACCATTTGTCAGTTGTGTTAACACTGATCACATACGTCCCTCTGACAATTACTGCTGGGTCATAGGAGGAAATAGAGATGCATAACTAAACCAAACCAAACCAAAACAAAACAAAACAAAACAAAACAAAACATCATTCCTCCTGCAAAGGCCAAGGTCCTTTTCAGTCCTGACTGAGTAGTGCACCGGTGAGCAGCTGGGGACACGGGCTGCTTAGCTACAGGAGTCTCTGGGTCTCCAGAAGCACCGCTGGTAGCAGTTTCAACAGAAGGAGGAGTCTCAACAAGTCACGTCAGTCATTGAGTAGCCCTTGCAGCAGAGAGACACTGGTCATACCTGCTCCTGCTGCTGGCCTCACTTCTAGCATGGTAGAAAAGCAGCGACTTGTGCCAAAGAAAAGGTTAGAAGACATTCAGTGTGTCACCTGGGTAGGTGTGCTTGAAAGGGGGGTGTTGTCACAGTGCAGGCAGTGCTGCGGTGCCTGAACTACGGGCCTTGGGATCAAGCACATGTTGACTCCATCAGTGGCAAGGGATCCACAGTGGGAGAAATCCCAGTTAACTATGGGACTGGAAGCTGTAGCCCCTGTAACTTGATGGGTTAACATCATCCTAGAACTTGCTACCAGCACAGAGAATGAAGGTTTTGTCATTGACCCACAACATCATGGTGGCTCAAGAAAGGTAGTTAATGACCCAAAGAGGCAGAAGTAGAACTAGGTAAAAGCATGTGTGAAGGGTTTTGAAACTGACATCTAGGCGGAGCCCCTAAAATATGTAATGAACTTGGTGTGCCAAACCCAATCAGGACTTACTTACTGTGCCTCCATTCAGCCCTGATGCCAGTTAGAGATCTGGAAAATCCCCTGGGACCTCCAGGGAGGGAGCTTTACACCAAGGTAACCACCTGTTGAAATGCAGGGCTCAGGCTGCACTGCAGGTCAGTCTAGAATGACCCAAGTGAAGAAGGGGGTGGAAGGATACACACGAGGCTTTATAGAGACCATGATCCAGGCTGCCACACAGGCTGGGAACAGATCTTGCACTAGCATTGCTGTAGCGGTGGTCAGTGAGCACTATTATGTAGTAGGAGTGGACTGGAGACAGCCCAGAGGAAGTCTCAGGGCAGGCCCTGGGGAGCCACAGCTTGTCCAAGCAGAAGAGAAAAATGGAGCCCAGTAGTCAACCCTCAATGTTAGTGGATATGGGGAAGTTAAAGACAGATCCATTTTTGATGATAAAATAGTGAGGATAATCTGCCATAATCTTCCCCCATAACAGTTATACCTCAGTGGGATGGTAGACCCACCCGAGGACATTTTGGAAATTTTAGGAGGCTTTTATTTCCCTTTTGTCACACTGATTGGGAAATGCTGTGGACATTCAGTGAGATGGGTTAGGGATACAAGGTGTCCTGCAATCAAATAATTGTACCACATCCTGCCCAACCTTCACCTTGTCTCACTAGAAATTTACATCGATGAAAAATCTACCTAGAGCCTACCTTCCTTTATATTAACACAAAGTAGTTCTGTACCATTTTAATATACATAGAATCTTTGGTAATAACTGTAACTGGAGAGAAGACTGCATTTGGTTTCACGGGAATGATTCCACAAACCGTTCCCCGTCTCAGAAGACCACATCACTAACAGCAAGGCTGTGCGTGATTTTGAGGCCACCTTACACAACATACCTGGGTGGTCAGAGTCTGTACGTGTCATGTTCATGATGATTCTGCGCATAGTTGCACATCTGGATGCCTAATTATATGTTATGGTGCAGTCATATCTGAGTCATTATAAATTAAAAGTAACTAAATTAAAAGTAACTAAATTAAAAAGCAAACAAATAGAGAAAATAAAGCCAAACGTTAATTTTGAGAAAAGATTAATAAAATCAATCAACTCCTAGTAGGATGGATGAAAAATAGAGAAAAGGCTCAAAAGACCAATATCAGAAATGAAAAAGGAGTCATCATTAGAAATCATGCAGGCATTAAGAAGGTAAGAAGAGGCGATTATTTAGAACTCTAGGCAATTAATTTGAGATTTCATGTAAATCAGTTAATTTTTTTAAGTTTATTTATTTTGAGAGAGAGAGAGAGAGAACAGGAGGGGCAGAGAGAGAATCCCAAGCAGGCTCTGCGCTGTCAGCAGAGAGCCCGACGCGGGGCTTGATTACAGGAACCATGAGACCATGACCTGAGCCAAAACCAAGAGTCAGATGCTTAACCAACCTTAACCACCCAGGCTCAAGCTCTTCCTGACAATAGAGAAGAGGAACCCTTCCCAACTTCTGTAATGAGTGAGCATTTCCTTGGCCTATGTAACCAAAGATCTTTGTTTTTCTAAAAAGGAAAATGTAAAACTAAGCTTTCTCTTCAAGTTAGGTAACAATTCTAAACAAAATAATAGCAAACATAATCAAGCTCTGTATAATAAGGATACTATATCATAACCAAGATGGAGTTATTCTAAAAATATAATGTTCAGTTAACATTTGATAATCAAGCAAAGTAAGTTAGCAAATAACAGAAAAAGGGGAGAAAAATAATAGGTCACCTCAGTAGAGGCAGGAAAAGCACTTGGTAAAACTCAACACCCATTTGTGATAATGACTTCTACAAGAAGTAGAAAGGTCTTCTTTATCTGATAATATAAAAAAAAAAAAACCCCACCGACAAATAATATAAATATAAACCAAAAAAAGAATCTTATCATATTTAGAGGTGAAATATTGAAAGCTTTTATTAAGAGACTGGGAATGAGACACGGGTTCCTCCTATCACCATTTACTATATTGGGCAATCATCACAAACCCCAGTGTCTGTAAGGTTCATGGCAATAGGGAGGGGTGGGGTCTATGGAATTTGAGAATCTTCTGCCAAAAGTCATTCAAATTCAATTACAAAGCAAAACCAAACAAAACCAAGACAAAACAAAACAAAAATCACTGAGCCAGCCAAATAAAATATCTGCAGGCCAGATTTAGTCTGCAGTCTGCAAATTGGTGAACTTGGTTGGAGTTGTTTTGGGCCCAGCTGATAGGATAATAAACTTCACGTCTTAAGTAAAAACAGTAATCAAGTATATTACTACCTGAAGGAGACCCTGTGTTTTAATAGATGTCAAAGTCTCGAGCTAAACTTTGTGTAATTTGGAGGAGAGCGCTGAAAAGGCAAGCCATACAATACTCAGAAGGAATAAAAATACTAGGGTGTCAATGGAAAGAGAGGCTTACATAGTGGGACTTCAGGAGTAGCGATAAACAGCAAAACCACTGGGTTATGAATTATTCCAAGAAATCCCCAGGGCATCTCTGCTTGAATTTATCACATTGTACAAATGTGAAAGAAGACAGATTAAAAAATGCAGTAGTGAGTTGACTGCTTTGGTAAATACTCTCCATTAGAAGTACTTGCATGTAAGAGGCACTGGTGAAATCTTTGAATTTGAATAGTGTTCTTTCCTGATATCTGCTGTCCTAGATGCCCTAGGACATGAATGAATGAATAGGATGAAAAGGAATGGTCCTTTATGCCCTTAGACTGGTGTCATCAGCTTGCTCCTGGGCCCAGAGTTGCAGACACAGGAAAGCAGAAGGCAGGCAGGCCAGTTTGCTCAGCAAGAACCCCTCTTGGGTGGTCCGTTTTGCACATGTGTTAAGAACTGGCTTGACCCAGAACTGCCTCCCTCATTTCTGCAGGGCGAGGTTTATGGAATCTTTGGTGCAGTGACTTTCTGAATCTAAACTGACCTTGGCTTTTGTGTTTCCTTGGATAACCGTCTCTCCGCTTTGCAAAGCAGATGAGCTCTTTGCCTCCCTTCCAGAATGAGGTGGAGATTGGAGAAGATAACTGAAAGTTTAAACCTGACACCCCTCTGGTGCCTTTGCTGCTTGGTGTGGGTTTCCCAGGTCAGCCAGTGAGACAGCTCCAGGAGCTCACCCGGAGTCCTTGAAGGAAATCTTATCCCTGAAGCAAGACTCATGTCAGTGCAGCCTGACAGAACTGACTGCCCGCGCAGTGGTCAGTCTGGCTGTCACCCACATGCCCAGTGCCCAGCCTGGCACCTGGAAATGCCTATTTTCAGAAATGCCAGGGTTTGGGGAGTCCTTGACTGTGTTTGTATTTATGATCACAACTCTACGTTTTAGATGATGTGGCTTGGATTCGTCTTCGTAGTTGTCTTCAGACTTTCCTGCCCTTCAAAACAGGAGCTGCTACCAAGGGCCTAAGGAGGTGATACTAGGAGCAAAGGGAGAGCATTAAATGCTGTTTAAGTTGACAACTCCAACTTACCTTTGGACTCGGTCCTTATCAACCACCTCTAATCATCTCTAATTCATTAAGCTGCTTTTTGCTTCTTCCTGAAAAAAAGGGATACCAGAAGAAAAATATTTTTTTCTTTTACTATAAGTTGTTTCAAGAACAGTGCCAGGCAGCACTACCTTGGCTAGGGTTTCTGACACAAGTTAGTTTTAAGGAGTTTATCACATTCACTGTTTTTATTTTATTTTATTTTATTTTACCTTATTATTATTTGATTTTATTTTAAGTTTACTTATTTATTTGGAGAGAGAGAGGCAGAGAGAGAGAGAGGGCGAGACAGAATCCCAAATAGGCTCCGTGCTGTCAGCGTAGAGCTGACACAGGGCTCGAACTCATGAGCCATGAGATCATGACCTGAGCTGAAATCAAGAGTCAGTCGCTTAACCGAGCCACCCAGGAGCCCCACAACATTCACTATTTTAGTTTTTAGGTGGCAGAAACCATGCCTGGGTGTCAGATTCATGTGCATGCTCTGTTTACTAAAACATGAGTCCCAACTGAGGGTTTCTCGTTGCCCTTTGTTATGAACAGTGTCACTTGTATCAGACCACACTTTCTGGTTTGTGCCTTCAAATACAGCTTTGGTTACCATGAAATACTGAACTTTTGTCGGTGAAATTTAAATTTCTTACATGGGGGAAAATCTAAATCACATCGGGGAGAGAAGAAAGAGATCTGAAGTTGGGGAAAGTCCAGAGACTTGAATTTACTTGTTAATTAATGTATCCTATGCCTAAATAGAGCATAACTTAGTAAATGGTTGTTGAATGACTTAGTGGTGGGGAACTTTACTTTTGGGATGAAGGTATCTCATAAAGAATCCTTTTGGGGATAAAAGGAGCCCAATACATTAGCTAAATAATTATGGGCCACATTTAAAAAAATCACATGTATTAATACTTTATTAAATAGAAAAACAGAGATTTGAAAAAGAGCACTGGTTTTATTTATTTTTTTAAATTTATTTATTCATTTTGAAAGAGAGAGAGAGTGCACGCTAGTGGCGGAGGGGCAGAGAGAGATGGGGAGAGAGAACCCCAGGCAGGCTCCACACTGTCAGAGCAGAGCCTGATGCAGGGCTCGATCCTGAGAACCGTGAGTTCATGACCTGAGCTGAAATCAAGAGTCAGATTGATTAACCAATTGAGCCACCCAGGCACCTCGAAAAATAGCACTGGTTTTAAATCACCAAAGTTTCCACAGACGGGGAAGAAAACCCAACATGATACACCACAGATTCCAGTGGCCTCTACCCATCAGGAAGTGTGGGAATACCTGAAAAGGAGGCAGATTTCAGTAGTGAAGACAATCTGAGTGTCTTCCAGTTCTGGTAGCTACACAGTGGTGTCAGAAGCACAGCAAACACTTCCCCAGCAATAGATGTTTATCACAGCTCCACTGAGGAAATATTTTGCAATGTTCATCATAGCACCACTTTGGGGAAAGCCCCTTCCACATTCTTTAGTCTATGTGCTTACAGTGGGGCTGACCCCAGCCCCAACTGCACAGGTATGAAAAACTAGAGTCAATCCAAAGACTTTTACCGATTACATCAGAAAAGGGGTGCATTTGTTTGCACTGCTAGGAGGGATCTTAAAAGTTATCTTCCCAAGAAAAGCATCTGTGACTGTGTGTGGCAATGGATGTTAACTAGACGTACTGTGGTGAGCATTTTGCAGTATATACGAAATCCAGTCATTACACTGTACACCTGAAGCTAATACAGTGCTGTAATATCAGTTATATCTCAGAAATAAGCAAATAAGTAAAACTGAAAGATAAAGTAAACAAAAAGGAAAAGGAAAGGGGATGCATCTGTTTCACGGGAGTTGGAGGTCGGAGGAAGACTTGAGTTACTCATGGTCACATCTTATTACCAGGTGGGAAGAATCTTTCAGAGAAGAATGATAATGAAAAAAATATTCAGGGGTGCCTGGGTGGCTCAATTGGTTGAGCATCCAACTTCAGCTCAGGTCATGATCTCACAGTCTGTGAGTTCAAGCCCCGTGTCAGGCTCTGTGCTAACAGCTCAGAGCCTGGAGCCTGCTTCGGATTCTGTGTCTCCCTCTCTCTCTGCCCCTCCCCTGCTTGTGCTCTGTCTGTCTCTCTTTCAAAAATAAATAAACATTAAAAAATTTTCAAAGATAAGAGATGAATACAGATGGTTTTCTGGTCATATTGTGAGAGCATCTAGATCCAGCTATACCTGAAGCATCAGATTTCTGTAGTTTTCATTTAGTGAAAAACTTTTTTAAATCCTTTTTTTTTTTTTCTGGCATTACCCTCTCTGTTGCTCTTCCTCAGTTCTCATCCAACAAGGTAATGTTTTCCTTTAAAAAAAAGTCAAAAATAATTTTTATACATTACTAACAAACGATCCATGTCTCCATTAGGTACCTTTAATGTTCTACTTTTTATTTTATTATTTTATTTTTTATTTTTTTGGAATGTTTATTTATTTTTGAGAGAGAGCAAGTGGGGGAGGGACAGAGAGGGAGTGAGACAGAGGATCCGAAGCAGGCTCCATGCTGACAGGAAAGAGCCCAGTGTGGAGCTTGAACTCACAAACCATGAGATCATGACCTGAGCTGAAGTCAGAGGCTTAACCGACTGAGCCTCCCAGACACTCCAATGCTCTACTTTTTAAAACAAAATCTCAAGCAGCTCAGAATACTTTTATACAAACTTGTTAAAAATGAAGGTTTGGTCCAGTTCTTTTTAGAAGACAAAGAGCCGTCTGCAGGAATAAGATGAACTTGCATGTAAAAATAGAGTTTTTCTGAATTAAAAGCAATAACATAGGCACTGAAAACATCATTTGCCTTGTAGTCAGCATGGTATTTTTAGCCCCTCCTACACAGCGTTAGGTCAGGGGAACTGAGAGCTCCATTCTCTCATCTTCATGCATCCACAATTCTAGCATTCATTTAATTTCTGACTAAAAGACACTAACTACCAGTCCAGCAGGCTCTTGAGAGAGCCTCAGACCTTGTTCTTCCCCAGTGTTCTCTGAGGTTCCTGGAGGTGGGACTTCCACTTACCACCCATGGATCCCAGCCTTTCCTCCCTTTGCTATTTCAGCTTCCTTTGAAAATTTGATTCATCTTTACAATTTGGCTGGTTTATTCTCAGCACCTGGCTACCAGACTTGGGAGCTGGTGGGGACGTATCTATTTCTTGTATCACACTGTGCCTCTTTATTTAACCCAAAGCCCTACCAGTTGAAATGAGGGATTGAATAGACAAATTACACTGACGTGACTTGTCTATAAAAATTGCCCCCAAAGAACCAGCTTCTTGCCTTTGGGTTATTGTGTCATTCTGTCATTCTCTGGTTCCCTCCTCTCCTTGAGAATGTTGGCATTTGCCTCCAATTCTAGTGAGACTGGTGAGTTCACACCAAAAACATTTCTGAAAAATATGTAAGATGAGCTAAAGATTTAAGTGGTCACGTGATCAGAAGGAAATTCAGCAAAACTTAACACAGCTTCTCTGATTCCTGGAAGCCATAGTCAAGATCCTGCCCGTGCAAAGTGGCATCTAGCCAGGTCTGAGAGCTTTACTTTACACGTCTAGTTCAAACTAAAACTTTATGATAACTTATGAGGACTTTGAGAATAAGTCCTCTTGTCTTATATTTCTTCTTTACAAATCTTGGCTCTCTGAAGTCCTTTGCATTTGCTTATTAAGTTTAGATTCAGCCTGTCAAATTAAAAAAAAAAATCCACAAGAGTTTAGATTGCAGCTGATTGAGTGTTTCAATCCCTTCATATTTTATAGCACAATTTAAATTTATTTTTTCTTCAATTTCTTTTAGTGTTTCCAGTTTTCTGCATAGAAGTCTGATACAACTTTAGTTAGATTTATTCTAAGTATATGGCATTATGATGCTATTATAAAAGCATTTACTAAATTTCATTTCCTAACACTTTCCAATATACAGAAATGAACAGTTTTTTAAATATTGATTTCCTATATAGCAACCTAGCAAAGCACTCTTTAAGTCTCATGATATATCTGTGAATTATTTAAAATTTTCTTCATATATAAGCAATTACTTCATATAGAAGCTTGCTGTTATTTTTTCCACTTCCAAACTTCATGTCTTTTTTGTTGACTTACTATATTACCACGAACTTGAGCAATTTGTTGACTAAAAGTGATAACATCGTTGCCTTGTTCCCAATTTCAAAGAGAGTAATTTCATTATTTCACCAATATGTATATTTGTTGAGGTTTTGTTTTGTTTTTTAGGTATTCATCGTTAGATTATTAAATGTTCTAACCTGGTTTGCTAAGAGTATTTGTATTCTTCTAAATTATATATGCATGTTATAATTTCATCATGTACATTTTCTGCATCTGTCAAGATTATCATGATTTTGTCCTTCAATTCATGAACGGGCATGTTGCTAGAAGCCAGATACCACTCAAGTGCTGATGGAAAAAAAAAAAAGTTCTGCAAAGGGGAAGTGCTCAACTTTGTCAAGGAGAGGCCATATTGTTTGCACTACTAGCAGTTATAAATAAGTGCATGTAAATCAGAGCATCAGTTAGTTACAAGGTACTTTTCAAACACCAAAGACCTGGATATATGTGTTGAGAGGAAAAATTACAAAAGCAAAAATAATGGCATTTTAAAACATGTTATGAGAGAGGGCCTTACTATTATTCTAACTCATTAAGCACTTTCTACATGAATTATCTGACATATCCTCAAAACAACCCTATCATTTCCACTTAAGACACAGGAAACTGAAGCTCATAGTGGTTAAATAACTCGCCCAATGTTACATAGCTAATAAGTGCGATTGATGCAGTTCCAACTGGCTCCAAACCCAAACTCTTAAGTTTCTTTCAGAGGAGGCAACATGATATAGTGGGTAAGGATTTGCACATGGTTTGGTTTTGATAAATGATGTTTTTTAAGTGACAGTTTTATAGACGGAAATAATAGACAAGAAGGAATTGTACTCTGAACTATTTTACAGAGATTATTCGTGTGCAGAATTATAAAGTCTGAAATTCTTTTATTCTGGAAACTCTCACATTAAGCTTCTCTAAATGAAAGAACTTAATGGTGTGGCTTTGGGCTGAGCAACGGGTCGAATGTTTGCGTGTTTAGTGGTGAAAGAAATTCTTCAGTTTTCCTCATTCCTTCCTACGTGAAAACTCTAAATGTGCTCATAGAATTCCCTAAAAAACAGTGTCATTTTGGACACTGTTAACTATGCCAACACTGTGATGATGTTCTATGATAACAACGCATTCTTCTGCTTTTTTCAGCACTTCTGTTCCTTCTAACTTCTTTGTGGACTGCTCCATCCATCTCTTAAATGCTGATTGATGAACACATTCACTTCCTGGAAATCTCATTATCTTGGGATCTCGTACCTTATCTATCTGGTAGCCAAAGCCAGAAAATAAAAGTGACGAAATTTACACATCATTAATACATATGTGTGTGTGTGTGTGTTTTCAATCCAAATGGTTATTTATTCTAAAACTGGAAGCTACTTTGCCTACATTTTCACCAGAATGTTTAAATGAGAACAGGGAAGGAAAAAGTTACAGATGTAAACATTGACATAGTTGCTTTTTAAAAAAAATATTAAAACCCTTTTTATTAGCCACTTCCATGAATGCTTTACAGGTTATGCAAAAACATTTACAGGCTCCACATGGTGTTTGCTTTTCTCGCAAGTTTTTCCATCGACTACAAGAACAACAGAGGTCTGATTATATGTGTATTACAACATATAATAATTATATAATCTGTTAATTGTATAATTATATAAACATATAATTATATGTGTATTATATATAATTATATAACATATTAATTATGTATGTAGCAATGTAGAATCAATATATAATATTATTATATATAATACTAATATATACTGACATATTACATACTGATATATACCTTATACTATATATAATCAGTATATAATATTATTATATATAATCAGTATTATTTTCAGAATTTTTTTTGCTAATCAGGCTTAATTTTTTTGAATTAACTTTTTATTAAGACTTCATTTTTTTTAGAGCAGCTTTAGGCTCACAACAAAATTGAGGGGAATATACAGAGATTTCCCATATAGCCCCGTCTCCACAAATGCCTGGCTTCCCCCATTATCAACATCCCCCACCAGAGTGATACATCTGTTACAACTGATGAACCTGTACTGACACGTCATAATCACCCAAAGTCCACAGTTTACATCATGGTTCACTCTTGGTGTTTTACATTCTGTGGATCTGGACAAATGTAAAATGCCATGAACCCATCATTATTGTATCTTACAGAATATTTTCACTTCCCGAAAAAGCTGTACTCTGCCTATTCATCCTCCCACCCCTCCAACCCCTGGCAACCTGTGATCTTTCTGTCTCTAGTTTTGCCTTTTCCAACATGCCATATAGTTGGAATCATCTAGTATGTAGCCTTTTCAGACGGGCTTCTTTTACTTCATAATATGCACTTAAGATTCCTCCATGTCTTCTCATGGCTTGCTAGCTCATTTCTTTTTAGCCCTGAATCATATTCCATTGTCTGGATGCACCATAGTTCGTCCATTGACCTACTAAGAGACATCTGGATTATTTACACTTTTTGGCAATTACGAATAAAAGTGCTATTAACATTCATGTGCAGGTTTTTGTGCGGACATAAAATTTCAGCTCCTTTGGATAAGGAGCATGATTATTGGATCCCATTGTAAGACTATATTTCGTTTTGTAAGAGACCATCAAACTACCTTCCAAGGTAGCTGTTCCATTTTGCATTCCCACCAGCAATGAATGAGAGTTCCTGTAGCTCTATATCCTTATCAGCATTTGGTGTTTTCAGTGTTCTGGATTTTGGCCATGCTAGTAGGTAGGCAGTAGTATCTCACTGTTGTTTCCATTTGCATTTCCCTGGTGGCATACAATGTACAACATCTTTTCACCTACTTATCTGCCATCTATATATTTTCTTTGGAGAGGTGTCTGTGGCCCATTTTTTAATTTGGGTTGTTTTTTTATTGCTGAGTTTGAAGAGTTCCTTGTATATTTTGGATAATAGTCCTTAATCATATGTGTCTTTGACAAATATTTTCTCCCAGTCTATGGCTGGTCTTCAGTATTATTTTTTATATTCTTCAGTATATAGAATTCAAATATTGCAGAAAATACAAGACAAGAATTACAAACAGAAAAAAGTTTAAGTGCATGAAAAATAATATTATATGTATAACTCTGAGGAGGGAGACAGAGAAATAGGGTCAGTGCATGGGGTTTTAAAATTCAGATTAAAAATTATTGACTAAAATTAGGTTACATTTTATATCAAGTATGTCAGATTACATTTTTCTACATTCTTTTCTATGTGTTTGAAATAGTTCAAAATTTAAGGAGGAAAAAAACTGAAATCAGACCAGGTTCTAGTGTTTTAATACAGATGACATTAGTGAATCCATTACTTCCATCTGATCTCTTTTCAGATGGAAAATAATCTCTTATAATCTTATAGTCTCTTATAATCTTATTTATAAGATTTCTTTCCATTATAATACTCTGAGAATGGTTTTATGATGGCATGTTTCCCTACTTTCTTTGGTATATCCTAATTCACAAAATATGAAACTTCAAAAGATTTGCTTAAACTGTACATTCAAATTAGCTCTTTTATAAAGAGGAAGGCAAACATATTGTTACTGCAATAATTATTGTCTTAAAACAAGTGCCCTCACTTGAATTTGGACTCTTCTGTTAACTTAGTAAATGAACTCATGGTCAGTAGCTTGAATCAACTCTAAATATAGGATGTTTTCACCACACCCAGATTGGGTCAACACTAAAATGAGGTATATACAAAGGAATTCTTCCCACTTCTCTTGAAAACACATATTTCCATTGGGCTCATAAATCAGGATTTGCCATATGTAGTGCACTTAACCCCAAGCTAAGATTTCTAGAAAACATTTCCAAAATTATTTAGCAAATCATGATCACTACATTTCTAAATGGCCACTTGGAGTGGACAAAAGAGAAAACATGGGCTTCTGGACTCTTCCTGTCTGAAGCCTCCAGCCATAGTCCAGGGTAGTTGGAGCAATGAGCTGGGCCAGAACTTTCCTCCCCAACACCAACCCAAACTCAAATCACCTGCAGCAATTGAGCTCCTTAAAATATTCCCGAAAATGAAAGTGTACAAAAGGAATCTGGGATTTGAAACATTCTCACAGGCCCCAGAAGTGAGGGACTAAAGAATTTTTGGCCCTGCTCAGTTTCTCAGTGGACGAGCCAGTGTCAGGGCCTCCTGACTATGTGGGTCAGAACTCGCTTTCCACAGAGATACGAAGAAGGAACTGGTAAGACTTTTTTAATTGCCTATGTGAAGAAAATCACTGAGGACACTTGAGCTGAAAAAAGGGAAAAGGAGGGAAAAGAGAGAGGCTATGGCGTGAGAGCACACATCACTGCATATGCCTTTTCTCTGGTCCCCGTGTTCCCACTGTAGTGTGGATCTGAGATGGTTCATGTGCTGATCTCTGATTGTTGGCTCATCATTCCAGCAGGAACGAGTTCTTTTGAGGTCTTTGTTTCCTCTTTGCCCACCTCTTTCATCTCATCCTCCACTTCTTAAGTTCTCTAAACCATAAAACGTTGATCCTATCAGAAGTTTGGAGTGCCATGGTAGTCTGCAGATTCAGGGTAGGAGAAACTGTCTTAATTCCTTTGAACTGGGGTTGGAAATAAGGACGGGCAAGAGATAAGACTTTAGGGACACTGAGCTAGTGATTGAAATGCTTGGGTATGTTATAATGGGGGTCTGGGCCCAGGACCTAAAGTAGACTTATGCGGACTTAATAAGAGAGAAATCCAATATTTTAAAGCATCACCAACTAATTCTGGGGAACTTGAATTTTAAACATATAGGACACATGCCCACCTACTACCTATTGACTATTCAGTAGGAAGAACTGTCTGTGACTCAAGACTTTGCACAGTCCTGTCTGAACTATCCTCAATAGGAACTTCCCTCTTTTTAATGGTCCAAGACAGCCATAAGGCTTCTTTAATAAGAGGCTGGATCCCTGACATCAAGAAGGGCAGTGGAATTTGGAAGGGGAAAGATGTTTATACGTTTTACTTTTTTTTAGCACTCTGCACCTGTACATGGGTGGTACTATGAAGAACAAACTCTGGGCGTTCGCCTGAGCCAAGAGAGCAATGAAACTCAATCCTGATCCCATAGAGGGTCTGTCATCCTGCCTCCAGACATTCCACTGCCTTCACTATGCTGCTTCACTCAACCTCATGGCTCTATGGGCTTCTCTATGAGTTCCATGAATGGTTCATTGCATTTAGGTTAAAAAATATATACCCCCAAACTGAGAATTTCTCTCTCCCTTGAGAAAACTAGTACGTTTTTAATTTTTTCTTGGGAGTCTATAACTTTCTTCCCCAAAGTAAGTAGTGTAAACAAATTATTTCTGTCAAACTTATATTATTGGTATCTTTAAGAGGTTCCACAGGATAATTGTGAATTCAGCCTGATTCTACAGAAGTAATTCAATACTTCCTTCACTGCCACCCCTGCCTCTGCTGGTTTCTTCTCTCTCCTTCCTTCCTTTCCTTCTCCTTTCCATCCCCACTCAGCTCTTAGAAATTTCAGTACTGACAGTTGGTCTCCAACTCCGGCTTTTCTTCTTGATCTTGCCCTGTCTTCTCCAAATAGACCTAGTGTGTGTTCTCTATCCCAGCACTGACTCTTGGCAGACTCCTGCTTTTGAGTTGCTGGTGTTCTGTGGCCAGTACATGAGTATAATTTTAGCAAAGGCAAAAAGGGGAAAAGTTGTGCACCTGTTTTATTCTTCCTAATCTCTCCCCCAGGAGAAATAAATCTGGGAAAAAGAATAGGGAGGTACAATGGAAAAGGTCAGCCCAGACTGCTGTGCTTTCTGAGAACAGAGAAGACAGCTGTACTGGTCCAGAGAAGCTGGCCCCTGAGTTAACCAAGAAAGGCCTACAGCCTTATTGCTGTGACCCTTCCCCAGCCCACCTCCTTGAGTTGCTACTTCTGGCAACGGAGAGAGTCAAAGTGATCCATTCAGGAACTGTGTGGCCCTGGTTATTGATATTCCATCACCAGACACTGCATCAACCCAGACCTGGAAAGACTGGACAGATTAATAGCTTCTTCACATTTCTTTGGGTGGTAATACACAGCTATTCTTGGCTTATTGATTAATTACGATGTCAAATTAAGTTAGGATAAACTTTCTAGCTCATATAAAAATTGGCCCCTACTTATTTTGTGTCCATACATCTCTATCAAATAATACTTGGCTACACTGTTATTCTCATCTCTGAGTTGTTCCTGTTTAAGCAGGTATTATGTCTAACAACACTAATAACAGCCAAATGCATAGGACTTTTTATGGGCTAGGAGGTGTTGGAAGTGTTTTACATAGACTAACTCATTTAATACTGATAATAACCCTAAGAGGAAGGTAATTTTATCCTCATTTTATGAATGACAAATCTTAGGAGAGAGGTTAAATAACTCCCAAATCTCCTGCCGATGACCAGTGGTGAAACTGGGATTCAAATTGAGATGGTCTAACTCTGGAGTCTAGATTTGCAATCATTAAGTCATTAAATTGTATTTATATAGTCATCAATGTCTAGCACAAAATGTTAAACAAATAAGTGTTTAATAAAAAAATCTGAGTTCATTATTCTAGTTTGGGGGTATTAATCCTGGGATCCATAGCAAGTGCTTTAACATGACAAATATTTTATTTCATACATTTTCCACCCATATGACACAACTAAGACTTCGGGAGCTCCAGAGCCCTGACCCCATTGGGTGGGATTCAAAGTCATTGTCTAACTCCATAACCAGCACTCTGCCTACTCTGCCAAGTGATCTTTCTACGAGGCCCAAGGAGCTCTGGGATGTCCTGGCTCTTCCGTGGCTGCAAGGGCTGTCCTCTGAGGCTCTCAGGCAGTGGATCAGCCAAAGAGCCCACCAGGCTCTCTTTGCATAATGAGGGATAAATGCAGAGGGAGACCCATGGTTCCCATGTAACTGAGGTGGCCACTGGCCCTCAAATGGCCCTGCCTGAGCCTCATCCAGTGGTTTGACTCTCAAATCAAAGTGGGGAAGTCTGGGTTCTATTCCTACTTCACCAATAATCCTGTGCTCTTGAATCACTCCCTTCTGAGTAAGAGAAGAGAGAAAGAGAAAAATCAGGGCTGGCTCTTCAGCCTCCAATCCTGTTTTTTGAGAACAGGGAACTGGACTACCTGGGCCCCTCAGGAAGGCTTGAACACAGAAGGTGAGACACTCCCTTCCCCTCGCAGGATCCTCCTGAAGACCACTGAGCTAGATGGTCATTTCCAATGACTGTTTTTGCTTTTCACTTAATGACAAACAAATCTTACCAGGCCTAGAGTTAAGATGTATTTTTAAAAATGCTTTAAATCTGTTTAAATCCTCAACAGATATAGCAGGGAGAGTTTCACCATAAGAATAAAGGTACAAGGTTTCTAAGCTACCACTTTCCATGATTTTTGCCAAGTGATATCACTTAATTATTCCTATTTTGCCAGTGAAACTACAACCACCCTATGTACTGATGAGGGAGCATAAGGCAAGCGGACAGGCCACAAACACCCCCGACCCTGGTGGGATATGTGTGATATTCCTTGGGCATTCCTGGCTGCCCAAGAACAAAGGAAAGGGGAAAAACAAATGGTTAACTGATAGAGATCATAGTCCTGCAGGACCTAAGTCTCCATCACCCCTCCATAGTGGTGTGGGAAAGAAAGGCAGAAGGAAATGGCAGATAGAACTAAATTTCCTTATAACCTGCAGCCCACTGACAGATACTTGAGGCTGGCAGAGTAAAACGTTTCTCCAGGAACTCCTTACTGTCTTAATGTTAATGCTCTGCTAGAGGGAAAAACCACCTTAGCTTGACAATAGCTTGGACTCCAGTATCCCATGAGTCTTCTTTAGCATATGAAAATCTCACTGGAAACTTCCCCTGGACTTTACCTCCCCCAACTCCACAGTATATAACCAGTCTCTCCTCATGGTCCCAGGGCAGCTCTTCTAGCCCATGGGTGTTTAATAAAATCACCTTTTTGCACCAAAGACCTCTTCAAGAATTCTTTCTTGGTCGTCAGCTCTGGACCCCATGAGCCCCACAATCACCCCCAAACCTCATCATGTACCTCATGTAGCTTTAAGGATGATTGGAGGTGAGGCGTTTAGTTAGCAGTATTGTTTTACCCTTCCACACAAACTCAGGTTTCCCTTCTCCCGGGCGCTCTATGCTCTATTCTTTAGTAAAAATGTTCCATGAATTTTTGTAAAATAGAGAGCCAATAGTTTTGGGGGATTTTATGAGGTGGCTTTCTAATCCAGGCACAGGACTCCAGTCTGGGTCTTTGTTTAGAGAGGAGTTTTTCACAAGCTTTTTTCTCCACAGACAGCACTTTGGTCACTTCACATGTAACCAAAGCTCTCTCTGTGGGGAGACGGATCATGTCGTGGCGCTTCCAGCCAGGCAGTTACATGGCCGTTCTTCCCACTGATTTCAGGGAAGGAAACTCATGTTACAGCTCGGTGTTTTCATTTCAGTCTCCCTACAGCCCCATCACAGGAAGTCTAATAACAAAGATGGGCTAACTGTTAGTTATGGAATGTTAGTTGTAGGAGAGCTAGAAAAGTTAAAACACCCAAATTCAACCACTGGGGGGATATTCTTATAATTTTGTAGCATTGGTGACTATCAGATAGCATTCTATATAAATAGTACTCAAGAGTATATTTTATTAAAAAAAAATATATATATATATACACACACACACACACACACACACACACACACACACACACATACACACTGTATATACATATCAATCTGACTCTATGGGATCCAAAATGTGCTATGTCTCTGTGAGACAGATACATACACACACATTTGAGTGTCTTGTGTGTTTTACAAATACAAAACCTGTATGACCCTCTTATTTTATAGTTTTTTTTCTTTTCACTTAAGAACACATTACATATTTCTTAGCCCAGGTGTCTGTAAACAGGAGAATGGATGAACAAACTATGGTGCATTTATACAATGGAGTAATCCAATGGAAAAGTATTCAGCAAGGAAGAGAAATAAGCTACCCACGCACACAACAATATGGACGAATCTCAAATAATGAGGAATGAAAGGATCTTTACCTAAGAGTATATACTGTATGAATTCATTTATTCATATGAAGTTCTAGAACAAGTAAAGCTCAACTTTGATGGAAAAAATCAGAAAAGTGGTTGCCTTGGCAGAATGGGGCAAGGAGAGAGGAAGGGGCAAGAGTGAACTTTTGGGGTGGTTGTAATGATCTATGTCTTGATAGAAGTTTGGGTTACATAGCTGTATGCATGTGCAAAAACTCATCTAATGGTCCACTTAAGACTTGTACATTTCATTGCATATAAATTTTTACTTAAGGAAAAAAACAACAAATATCGAACTCTAGTTAATAATATGCATACTAAAGTACTTAGGGGAAGGGAACCGATGTCCGCATTTTACTTGGAAATGCATTTTGAAAAAAGATCAATGCTACATAGATGGACAAATATGATAAAGCGGGTATCGTAAAATGTTAATTACAGCATTTAGGTGGTAGTTCTTTGGGCGCTCTCTGCACAATTTTTTCAATTTTCTGTAGGTTTGTTATTTTTCATATTAATATGTTAGCAAGAGAAAGAACATATGACATGTTCTCATGTCCAATATGCTTCCACAGTGTTTTAAAGGACAGATTAAATCGCTATCTATAGACTGGAATAAAATTCAATCACTGTAAAACATTTAGATTGTTTATATTTTTACAGTACAAGCTGTATTACAACAATTATCCTTATACTTGGATATTTGGACACTTGTCTTATTAGATACTTAGGATAAATAAGCATGATTGCCAAGTCTATAAGGAATTAAGGATTTGCATTCCTATTTTGATCTAGAAGATTTGGCACAATTTCCTCTCTTCTAAAGAGATGGGTTCTATTTCCTCATATTTTCTTAGAAGATGTCCATTTCCATAAAATTCAGTTCTTTTTTCATCTTTGCTAATCAATCTGACATCTTTAACGGAATAGTCTTACAATTTATTTTCTGGTTCTCTCCCACAGCATTTTTAGATCAAGGGGAAAACACTTAAAAGAGAAGAGGAGAATTTTCCATGCCCAGTTTTGAACTAACAATCTGAATCATGGACTCCAAACCGTGATATGTCTTCAACCTATTTCCATGATTTGATTTGTACTTAATCAGAGATTGAAAGTAAAATCAGTTTCTGGGTATTCTATCTAGTCTTTTCTTCCTGTGAACATCCAATGAAAGTACACAGGATATAAGAACATGGGAGGTGTTTACTCTTCATGCCGTGACATCACTATGCTTTGACAAATTATAATGTTGAGTCGTATGTTCTAGCACCTTTTGGGTTATCAGCAAGTTGCATAAAAACCCAACATATGTTCAGGTTCTAAATGATGATTAGAAGCCAAAGAAATCTGCGCGGCAAATTGGGATGCCAGAAGGAGCAGCACACAAACAAAACATTCACTTGGCTGTTCTTCCAATCCCGCTCATTGTGGTGTGGACTACAGTCCTGTTTTATTCCTTTCTCTTGGCTCCTTCAGCAGTAGATGAAACCACTGAAGCCACTCAGCAGACAAACACGCCAGATCACGGGCCAGAGGACAATTTCCCTTTCCCAGCAGCAGCTCAGGGCCCTTCCCTGGACTTTCCAGATGACCTTTATAGCAGCAGCTGATTTCTTGAACAGTTTTTATTTTGATGGCATACAGCAAAATAACAATGCAACGTTGCCTAGTGAAAAGCCTGAGAATCAAATTTTGGGTCTCTCTCTCTCTTATGGCTTTGATTTGAATATAAGAGACTTTAAGAAGGCAGTAACCGTGAATATACATGTGTACTTAACGTCTCATGGAGGTTTAACCAATTGGTGAGCAACAGGTGCATTTTACAATTTCCAAAAATGATACGAAGTGTTAAACAAGTTCTTGACAGTATTCCACTCAGTATCAGCTTTCAAGTGGGTCAGCCCATCTCATCCATTTGAAACTCAAGTTAATGGATTCTTTATAGAAATTGCTACTGTTGAAATGCTGTTGGGATTCCATTTTCTGGTTTCCTTAATATTGCACTTTCCTGTTTCCCACCTACTTCCTGCAAAGTCTCTCGTGACTGACTTATTTATTGTAGAACTTATAAATAGTTCTATCCAAATTTCAGTCTTTAGTTTTACATTCTATCTCTACTTTTTCCTATAACATTTTGAGAAAAAAATCAGTTCCACATTGTTTGGATGGGTTCCTAAAGGTGGAATTAAAATTTTAAAACGTTATAATAGGTATCTAAATTGGTATAACTTGTTGATTCCCACCACCTGCAGATAGTAGCAATTTCCTTACATAGTTGTCAAACAAGTCCGTCCCATTCCCAGTGTTGGGTAGATTGATGGATAAAAAAATGCTATCCCATCCAACCAGTTGTATGGACATTCAAGTTCTTTGTCCATTTTAAAATGGATATGTTTATCTTTTCTTATTTATGTCTATTTTTTAAAGTTTATTTATTTATTTTGAGAGAGCAAGCAGAGGAGGGGCAGAGAGAGAGGGTGAGAGAGAATCCCAAACAGGCTCTGCACTGTCAGCACACGGCCTGATGCAGGGCTGGATCCCATGACCCTGGGATCATAACTTGAGCTGAAATCAAGAGTTGGATGCTCAACCAACTGAGCCACCCAGGCACAAGATAATTTATATAACAGATTACAAAGTCTGATATTACTGAATTAGTTTCTTCTTCAAAATATAGGCAATACTGGGTGAATGACAGAGAACCAGACTGTGACTAAAATAGACTGAAGTCAGTTGCCCATCATATTATATGAATATTTTAAAAGGCCATTTTTCCGAGTTACTAAAATGTTCCATTTCATTGAACTTCATTCCCATGAACCTTTATAAATGATAAAGAACAACCAAATCAATGACAACAATAGTGAGGGGTAGAAAGAATGCTATAACAAGATGCCAAAATCTCAAAATATGGATTTTTTAACAAAAAATTGGAAGAACAATAGTTTCTAAGTGTGGTTGTGAAACTAGGTCATCTATATCTTTTGGGATATAGAAAGAAACTGTGTTTGTTGAAACAGAGCACTGTGGTGAGAGAAAGATATAGCTAAAGCAAAGAAGCAATGAAATGGTTAATGGAAAAAGTATATGTACAGGTTGAAGACATGGTGTATAGAAAAGTTACACCATGTATCACAGGTTGTTTTAAAATTACTTTTAATCTAGAAAGTTCAGTTTTCTTTTAATATGATTTACCCAGTTGTGATTTACTTGGCACATTTAGGACTCAGCATAATCTTTGAGTCTGAAAATTAATTTCTTTATTCTGGAAATTTCTCCTTCATGAATCATTTTTATACAGTGTATTAGCATTCTTTCCATTCTTTCTTCATGAAACACCTTCAAGACCTCAGTTGATGCCTCCTGTCCTATTATTTATATTTATTAATGTCTTTTTCATATCTTCTGTTGATCAATCTTCCGATATGTCAACTCTATCTAGCTGGTAACTTATCCATTGAGGGTGTTTAATTTACTGTAGTTTTCAGTTTTAGTGTTGAATTGTTTCTTCTCCCATTTAGTGCATCTACTGAAGCATCCTCATGGTGACTTGTTTACAAATGTGGTTTCTGATTTTTGACTACGTACCCCTCCCACAGAAGTTGTCCTACAGGTTTTGGAGACATTCTCTAAAGCCTTTGCTTTCATCGGGAGCCCTTATGGGTCAAATGGTTTTAATGTATTTTACTGTTAATTTTTTGGCTTGAGTTTACATGGGTACTATGTTTTATACACTATACCCTAGCATGGCACAGACTTTCTGTTTTAATGTCTTAAGGTAATTCCCTATTCTATAAGGCCTTAGGCAGATGATAAGAATCTTGTAGTTTCACAAGTTGGTAAGGTAAAATTCTATGAGGGCTTAGCCCTTGAAATAAATGGCCTGGCATGAATCCCACCTTTATGTAGGAACCTCAGTTCTGGCTTAAACTCCTATTCTTAAACTCAAGCTTTGTGTTTCCATTTTCCATTTTTAGGCACCTAAGAATTTTCCTTTCTTGCCCTCAAACTTTGTTAGGTATTTTTAAAAAATGTGTTATTCCAGGCTGTTGTAAAATTGGAAAGCTCTCCAAATAATTTTATGGATTCAGGATAACTTTAAAACTAAAGAGAGACAGAGAGAGAGAGAGACAGAGAAAGAGAGAGAGAGAGATTGATCTTATTTATTAATATAGATATAGATGCATAAATTGCACCAAATATTAGAAAATAAGTTTTTTAAATGTAGAACCACAACTACAGTCCTAAAATAAATCCTACTTACTTGAGTTTACTATTATTTTGATATAGTGCTAGATTTTATCAGTATATTTTATTACATTAAAATTTTAAAAGGGAAGATTCATATGAATATAACAACTGGTGGTGAAAATATGATTGTTACAATTCAATAGAGATTTCTTCCAGAAATTCTGAGTAAAATTAGAATGCAAGGAAAAGACGAAAATATGACTAGGGGCGCCTGGGTGGCGCAGTCGGTTAAGCGTCCGACTTCAGCCAGGTCACGATCTCGCGGTCAGTGAGTTCGAGCCCCGCGTCAGGCTCTGGGCTGATGGCTCAGAGCCTGGAGCCTGCTTCCGATTCTGTGTCTCCCTCTCTCTCTGACCCTCCCCCGTTCATGCTCTGTCTCTCTCTGTCTCAAAAAAAAAAAAAAAAAAAAAATTAAAATATGACTGACCCTGTAAGTGCATTGACACTGCAAGTATATTTTCCTCTTCCTTATGATTTCCTTAGTAACATTTTCTCTTCTCTACCTTACTTTAAGAATACAGTATATGATACATATAACACACAAAACATGTATTAATCAACTTTTTATATGTCACCAGTAATGCTTCTGGTCAACAGTAGACTATTAGTAGCTGAGTTTTTGGGAAAGTCAAAAGTTTTGTGCAGATTTTTGACTATGCAGGGAGTTGGCACCCTTAACCCCTGAATTGTTCAAAGGTCAAATGTATATGTATAGATACTGTATGTGTAATTTTCAAATTGTAATTTCCTATATAAATTATATTTATATTTGTATTTTATGCATTTTTGAATATTTATAAAATCCAATAAAAAACACATGTAAAGGAAAACTATTTACATATTAATTGCATGGTGGGCATATACTAATTTGGTACTCAAAATCCATACCACTATCTTTCTAGTGTGTTCTAGTTTGCAGAGTCTGGAGAATTAAAAACTACATTTTCACAATCCCTTGCCAAATCTAGGATCCTGAATGTGAGTTACGTTTGGTTGACCAGATATACTTGTGTAAAAGTTGGAATCTTTTTGGGATATCAGTTTTCTCTATATCTTTAAGTTTCATAGATATATAACTTATTATATTACATATATTACATATCAGGTGATATTACTGTCACCCTGATTGCTATTCTCTGAGGTTCTTGAACCTGTGTTTTGGTATCTGTCATTAATTATGGAAAGTTCTTGGCCATTGCCTCTTCAAATATTTCTCGTGCTCTGTTCTTCCTCTCGACTCTTTTTAGAAATCCAATTACACATGTTAGATCATTTGGTATTTTTGCACACCTCTTGCACACTCTCTTCTGAGCTTCTTATGTTTTTCTCTGTGTTTTCTTTCCTTGGCTATCGAGACTATTGAAGACATTCTTCATCTCTCCTACTGTGTACTCATTTCTAGCTCTTCCAAATGATTGCTTTTTATTCTTTTCATCTCTTTGCTGAAGTCTCTCATCTGATTCTGCATATTCCACCCTTCCCACTAGAAATTTAAGACATTAATCTCATTATTTAAAACTTTCTATCTGGCAGTTTATAATACCAGTGCCATTTCCAAGTCTGGTTTTATTGAATGTTTTATCTTTTGAAAAGTGTTGTTACTTTCTTGATCCTTTGTAATTTTTGGTAGAAATATGTCCTACACCTTGTGTAGTACAGTATAGACTGAAGTAAACAATTTTTGTGCTGGGAAATGAGCACATTTTTTCTTCTACTAGGGACTTAATATGAGCCCTGTCAATTCTGTAATGAGTTGAGCTAGGTTTAATCTTTGCTGTTGCTATGGTTACTCTCTGTGCACTACAGATTTCAGGTTTCAAATACTTTGTTATAGACTGAATATTTGTGCCTCCACATCCATATGTAAAATCCTAATGTCCAATGTGATGGTATTTGGAGGTGGAGCCTCTTGGAGGTGATTAGGTCATGAGGGTGGAGCCCTATGAATGGAATTAGTGCCCTGATAAAAGAGATCCCAGAAAGTTCTCTTGCCCTTTCAGCCATGGGAGGTTACAGTGAGGAGATAGCCTTCTATGAAGCAGGAAGTAAGCCCTCACCAGAAACTGAATCTGATGGCACCTTGATCTTGGAATTCTCAGCTTCTGGAACTGTGAGAAATAAATTTGTTGTTTATAAGCCACACAGACTATGATATTTTGTGACAGCAGCCTGAACAGACTAAAACATACCAGCAGTGTTAATTTGTGGTTAGGATGGAGGCTGGTTTGCTACCTTATTTTCTCAATGTCTGCTATACCCTCAGTGTTAGTTCATCCCTTTATGTCTCTGAGAAGGTCTCCCTTCACGCTTCTGTCCCTCTTCCAGAAATAGACTGTTACTGATTACTCAGTGCTTGCTAGCCTGGTCTTGAGGGGTGGTGGATTGGAGGACATCCTCTTATTTTTCCGATTCAGCCTGTGTTTGGCAGGCACTGTGTCCCTTGGTCTCAGTGACTGGACCATGTCTATGATTCTGTTCCACCTCCAAGCTGTAGGAAACATAATGGTCCAGATCCAGGATGTATTCCTGCCCCTTGCCCTGTTTCCTTCCTCCAGCTTGGGTACTCAGTAGTGTCCTGACAGCACCAGAGTTTACATGCTTACATGGCAAGCATGCTTTCTCGGGAGTGTCCGCCACTCTTAAATTTTCTTGTGAGTGCCCAGTGAGGTTCATGAAGACCCTGACAGTGCAACGCTTCCTCAGGTCTTCAGCTTCCAGTCGTTCTATATGAAGTTCATTAAAAAGTTTTCACTGAATCCTTCTTTACAGATCGTATGACATCCAGCGGCATTTGCTCCAGGTAAGCAACTGTCCACATTCAGTCTCTCCCCCAAAGTGCCTGTATTTCCATAAATGTCAGACTAGTTGGTTGTCTTGGGACATCAGCTCTCTGACAGGACTGTCAAAAGCTGTGGCTCTGCAGGTTGTCCAGTGTTTTCTTGCTGTACATCCTACGCAGAAACCGGAAGCTGTCCCATTGAATTAAAAAAAAAAAAAGGACGTTTACTGCAGAATTCTTAGTAGAAGCATGCACTCTAGTCTATTAGAGTTCTATCAATAGGTTATGAAGAATTTTCATAATTTACTGTTAAGGGAGATAAGTAAGATGTAAAATAGGTGTACACAGTATGATCCAATTTTATAAAACAATGACAAAACCTGTATTTATGTATTTATACATCTATGCATAGTTATAGAGGCATGAAGGAAGTACATACATACTAGGTCACTGCCATAGTTCCTGGGAAAAGGAAAAGGCCTTTATAGGTGGAAGGGGAAAAAGGGGAATGAAGAAAAGAGAGCTAGGAAAAAATATGAAAAAAAAATTTAATGAAAAATTAAACATGTAAGTTATAATCAAATGTTATTTAAAATAATATGTATGTTGAAAAGTATGTGTGACTAATCTAACAAGATGTGCAAATGAAAGACGATCAGAATATTTAAAATATGTCACTGAGGCTGGGAGGCTGGTGGAGTAGGAAGCAATAGGAGTGTCTCCCCACACAGACAAAAGTTGTACTGGCAGAATGTGTCTGATGTAACAATTTTAGAACTCTGGGGTATGTTGAAGGCTTGTAACTTCCAGGGTGAGGCATGGATGGTAAATTGTGTTTAATTTCAGTCAATGTTAGCTCTTAGCAGCAATCACCCATACCCTACCTCACCTTCACACCCCCAGCACCATGGCCAGGAGTTATACACATGTTCCTGGAGTAGCTTGCATTAAGCGTGAGGGAGGCACGCTTTATTTGTCCTTCAAACATCAGGGATCTATGTTCAAATATTAGACATTATTGTTGCTCCCTGTTCCCCATTGTTGCAAGACCTCCCTTCTTTGGCTGAAGCAATTGTAAGGGATTTATAGGGCCAGTATCCATTTTTTCCCCTGCCTTTATATTTCTCTTTACCCCCTTTTTAGAGACAGACATTAAAGAAGAAGTTGTTCAAAAAGCAACTCATATCCAAGGGAAGTTAAAGGCATTACACATGCTCAGGGAAAGTCGCAGGCTTGAGAGACCTGAGAAGACCTTAAGCTTACACATCAGGCTGATACTTGACATGGGAACAGCCTACAACAACCTAAAACCAAACCAAACAAACCCAGAAAGCAGAAAACCCCAAGGAAAGGGGAGAATCTGATTTCCAGAGTGAATTACCACACTATTAGATTCACATGTCCAGTTTTCAACAACTAGAAAAACAACAAAATCACAAGGCATGCAGAGAAACAGGGGCATATGGCCAATTAAAAGGGAAACAAAATGAACCAACAGAAACTATCTCTGAGAAAATCCAAGTGGCAGACTTACTAGATACAAACTTTTAAAAAAAAATTTTTTTAATGTGTACTTATTTTTGAGAGGGAGAGAGAGAGAGAGCAGGGGAGGAGCAGAGAGAGAGGGAGACACAGAATCCAAAACAGTCTCCAGGCTCTGAGCTGTCAGCACAGGGCCCAATGCAGGGCTTGAACCCACGAACCGTAAGATCATGACTCAAGCTGAAGTCAGACGCTTAACTGACTGAGCCACCCAGGTGCCTCATGGACACGAACTTTAAAACAACGCAAGGAACTAAAGGAAGATATGGAGACAGTTCAAGAAAACAATATATGAGTAAAACAGAAGTCACAATAAAGAGATAGAAAGCCAAAAGAAACTACAGAGCTAAGCAGTACAATAACTAAAATGAAATTTTCACCAGAGGGATTTGAGTAGGCAGAAGAAAGAATAAGCAACCTGGAGATCTGGCAGTTGAAATTGTTGAGTCTGAATAATAGAAAGGAAAATGACTGAAGAAAAGTGAGCAGAACCTAAGGGACCTATGGGGACACTGTTTGGCATACATTCATTTTGGGAGTCCCAGGAGAAAGAGAAGAGAAAGGGGAAAAGGGATTATTTGAACAAATAATGGCCCCAAATTTCCCAAATTTGATGAAATCCATGAATACAAACATGCAAGAAGCCCAAAGAACTTCAAGGAGGATGGACTCAAAGCTATTCACCACAAGACACCTTCTATTCAAACAGTTGAAAGCTAAAGTGAAAGAGAATCCTGAGAGTAGCCAGAGAGAAGTGATTTCTCACATACAAGAGACCCTCAATCAGATTATCAGAAAATTTCTCATCACAAACTTTGGAGGCTGAAAGGCAGTGGACTAATATATACAAAGTGCTAAAAGAAAAGAAAAAAAGAAAAGAAAAAAGATCAACCAAGACTCCTATATCCAGGAGGAAAACTGTCCCTCAAAGGTAAGAGATAAATTAAGACATTTCCAGATATTAAAAAAAAACCCTAAAAAAAAACAACTAAGAGAGTTTGTTGCTATTAGAACCACCCTCCAGAAATCCTAAAGGGTGTCCTGCAGGTTGAAAATGAAAGAATAGTATCTTAGAGCCATATGTAGAAAATAAAGACATCAGTAAAAGCAAATACATGGGCAACTATAAAAGCTAGTATCTTGACAATTTGTAACTTTATTTTTGTTTTGTACATGACTTAAGAGACTAATACAATTTTTAAAAAATTATTACTCTAAAAGCCAGTATTATTGTAACTTTGGCTTGTAACCCCACATTTTGTTTCTACATAATTTAAGAGACTAATGCATTAAGGAAACAATTATTAGGTTATGTTTTTAGACACACAATGTATATGTAATTCTGTAACATCAGTAACTGAAAAGGATGAAGACCATGCTATAAATGACTTGAGGTTTTCTTTTTAAGTTATTGAAGTTAAGTGGCTATAAATTTAAAGTAGAATGTTATACCTTATAGGATTTTAAGTGCAATGGCCACAGTAACCACAAAGAAAATAGACAAGTGTTATAGAATCCACACACACACACACACACACACAAAAAAAATAGAGAAGAGAATTAAAACATTTCACCATAAAAATCAACTAAATACAAAAGAGACATTGATGCAAAAAGAGAGGAACAACAAAAAGCTATATTCCATATAGAAAACAAATAGCAAAACTACAGGAGCCTCAGAACTACAGAAGTCCCTCATTAACAGTAATTACTTTAACTGTAAATGGATTAAACACTTCTATCAAAAGAGAGGTTGGCAGAATGTATTTTTTTAATTGCACCTATACGCTACTTAAACATCCTCATTTTAGATCCAAATGGAATGAAAGTATGAGAAAAGATACCCCATGCAAATAGTAACCAAAAGATAACAGGGGTGGCTATACTAATATTAGACAAAATATACTTTAAATCAAGGAAATGTATAAAACATTTATATATTAATAAAAGCTTCACTACAGCAAGAATATATAACAATTATAAACATTTATGCACCTAATAACAGATTATCAAAATGTATAAAGCAAAAATTGACAAAATTGAAGAGGGAAATAGGTACTTGTATCATAATAACTGAATACTCCAATACCCCCCCTTCAATAATGGATAGAACCAGAGATAAGTAAGGAAACAGAGGACTTGACAAGACAATAAACCGCCATATACAGATCTAACTCTCTACCCAATAACACCAGTTTGCACATTCTTCTTGAGTGGACATGGGCTATTTTACATATTGACAGTATATTAGGCCACAAATTAAATCTCAATAGATTTGGAAAGATATATGTCATATAAAGCATCTTCTCTAACCACAGTGAGATGAAGTTAGGGATCACTAGCAGAAGGAAAACTGGAAATTTCACAAATTTTTGGAAATTAATATAATACACAAACCACCAATGAATAAAAGAAATCACAAGGGAAATTCAAAAATATTAAGGCACAAATAAGAGTACAGCACACCAAAGCTTACACAATGCAGTGAAAGCACTGCTGAAGGGGAAATGTATAGCTATAAATGCTTACAGTAAAAAAAAAAAAAGAGAAAGATCTCATATCAACAACCTAAGTTTACAACTAAAGAAATTAGAAAAAAAAAAAAAAAAAAAAAAAAAGAACTAAGCCCAAGTATAAAAGGGAGGAAATAATAAAGATTAGAACAGAGGTGAACAAAATAGAAAATAGAAAAATAATAGAAAAAAATCAATGAAACAAAAAGGTAGTTCTTCCAAAAGATCAACAAAATTGGCAAACTTTAGCTAGATTGAATAAGGAGGAAAAAAAAGAGAGCGAGAGAGAGAGAAAGCTCCAGGTACTAAAGTCATAAATGAAAGTGGGAACTTTACTACTGACTCTATAGAAATAAACAACATTACAAAAAAGTACTATATACAATCACACTCTAACAAATTGTATAACCTAGATGAAATGGACAGTTTCCAAGAAACACAAATCCCACCAAGACTGAATCACACAAAAATAGGATAATCAAATCGGCCTATAACTAGTTAGGAGATTGAATCAGTAATTAACAAATCTTCCATGAAGAAAAGTTCTGGCCTTGACGACTTCACTGGTGGATTCTACTATTTAAGGCAGAACTAACAACAACACTTCTCAAACTTTCCCAAGAAATTGTAGAGGAGAAAACCCTTCAATAAGGCCAGCATTATGGGTAGCAGAGGGATGGGGGAGGAGATCTTAATCCCACGAAGCGAATCCCCCATACTGAATAGAATCATTACCAACCCCCTCTCCTCCACTCCAGGACTTGGTTTTTCTAACTTTAAACTCTGCATAACAGAGTTATTTAGCGGATTAAACTAGGAAGTGAATAAAATTCTAAATGCAGTGTCTGCCTAGAGAGGGTGAAGTAGCATTTTAGTAACTAGTAAAATTTTTATTTCATGTTTTTAAATAGAATGCTTATTTAAAAAAGTTTTTTTTTTTTTTTGCTTGTGGAATATCCAAACACAGAAAATAGTTTCCCATAAAATGTGACTGGCATAAAATGTTAGGCATAATTTTAACTGTCGTCTTCTGCTGTCCTTAGCAGAGGAACAGACTGCATAACTTTTGAACAAAAAATGTCCCTTTAGGCGCTCCTTCTGGGCTACCTCAAATCCTCAAATTCCTTCAACACAGAAATAAATATGCCAGTTCATCTTCAAAACAGCACTGTGGTGAGATTAAAGGGTTAAGAGCTTCATAGGATATGGTTGACCTGAGTTTGTTATTAATGGCTGGTCACATGGCCTTTGGCAGGCCAAGTGGTAACACTGGCTTCCAGGAGAGAGGATGTTTTGGAAAATGATAATGTATGTGACTATCTGTTCCAGTCCACCCTGTGTTGGCAATGCCTCCCATCCTCCTGTCTGCTTCCTTTGGTTTGGTTTAACCTATTTTTTAGTATCGTCAGTTCAAGTTCTTTCCTGGACTCTGGGAAGGGAGTTTCACTCTTTGCTTAGGATCATATGAGATTTTATTGCAAAACCTCAAACCATATTAAATTTGATTGTTCTGAAATATGCCATTGACTTTGAGTTCTGGGGATCTGCTTAAATATTGCCTCTTGGTTGAAACTTTTCCTTAAAGGAAGTAGACAATTTTTTCAGCCTCCAAAATGACAGACCCAAGTGGATAGGTCTTCGTGTAGAGGCTGCTGTTTATAGAGTTACTTTTGTAATTCTAAGATTTCTGTTAGTCAGAGACATGGTCTTTGGGTATAACATCTCCTACAGTCACCAGAATGTAATCTGGCACTATAGGATAGAAATTGTAGTATTTATAAGTCTCTGTAACAGTTTCCATTTTCTAGGAGCACCTGGCTGGCTCAGTGGGTAGAGCAAGCGACCCCTTGATCTCAGAGTTGTGAGTTCATGCCCTATGTTGGGTGTAGACACTATTTTCCACTTGTCGCCAAGGCTCATAGAAGATAGGCAGGGGAGTCTAGGAGGGCAATATTGGATTGATCACCTGTCCAGTTTTCATTCATCAACTTAACGACAAGATGTACTGCTACCATCAGTATGAAGCAACGAGAAGGCAAAAATTACACTTCAGTGTAAGCCCCATCACCTGGAGTTAACAATCAGGGTCCAGAAGTAATTTCTTTCCCCACAAGTATCATCTAGCTTAACTAGGAGTTTATATATTTAGCAATGACAAGGCACCTCCTATCCTTAGTCATTTTGAGATGATATAGGCGTATAGGCAGTCACCTCTAATATAACAAAGCTTATAAGAGATTGAGCATGACAGGCCTAAGCACGGACTATCACACTTGCGCAAGTTTCTTTATCTCTGTGGAACCTCATGTTCTTCCACTGTGATGGTACCTATCATTTAAGCTTGTTAAAAAGATTTGGAGTAATATTTATTATTTATGGAATATGTATGAGGGTGTGGGGCATCTCAGCTTGAGTCAGAGGCTGACACATATGTGTGGTTGTTCCTGATGAATCTGTGGGGTAGGGCCAGAAGAAACCCACTGGAACAGGACCATAGTACCTTAAAAAGAGATTCTTGAAGGAAGATTCAAGAATACTCAGCTTGATCCAGTAAGGCAGCCTCAACACTGCATTTTCAAAATCACTTAGAATCATTGAGATACAGTTTTACCTAGCTCACACAGTGGACTCTTATCTAAGAATCTCACTGAGCTCAGGAGGGAAACTCAAAATAAACTGTATCCACTGTGTGCATTCTATCCACTAGTCAAGTACAGGGCTGATATATGATGCAGACTATTTGTGAGTGCACCAGAGGGACTCAGGATTCTCCAAATTACCCACCAGAGAATTCGGATAGTACTAGGTCCTGTGTTACAGAGACAAAAACATTAGTTAGTGAAATGTGGGCTATCACTGTTTAATCTTATCTAATTTTTACCCATTGGCTAAAAGCCTGGAGTAAATCTTATTATGTGTAAAATACATATCATGGAATACCTTGAACATAGATAGATCATGGTATTAAAATGTCATTTCCCATTAATGAATATGTGTTTCATACATTAACTAAGAGTATTTACTCTCCTATAGAACACAAGATAAATGGGATGTATAAAACTTGAAAGTCATGCTAAGTATGGATAATAAATAAGTTAGTAGTTTTAAGACATAGGTGAGACTCATAAAATGTGCTAAATAAATAATCAAATTGCCTTTATAACATGGACAAGGGCGCTTGGGTGGCTCAGTCAGTTAAATGTCTGGCTTTGGCTCAGGTCCTGATCTCATGATTCATGAGTTCGAGTCCTGCATCAGGCTCCATGCTGACAGCACAGAGCCTGCTTCGGATGCTCTGTCCACCCCCTCTCTCTGCCCCTCCTCTGCATTCATTCTCTCTCTCTCTCTCTCTCTCTCTCTCTCTCTCTCTCAGAAATAAACATTAAAAAAAAAAACATGCACAGAAGTCCTTAAGTGTCTCAACATAAATTATCAAGTTATTAACTTGTGAGACATGTTAGACCATAGATACAGTAAATAGGGACGGAAGGACCAAGCGGCACCTAATACTTGTGAAACACTAATACAGGAGACGTATTAAGCACTTAGTTATTCACGAGACCTTATATTGATCATCCATTGTTGACACACATTCTGGCCCCACTGGGCAACCCAAGAAGTACACACAAAATGGGCAGCTAGCTGCTCATTGGGCTAACTGGTGAACTACAGCTGTGACAAACACTTGTCCTTGTGTCTTTTTGCTGGAGCAACTGTGGGTATGGTTAGCTCTGGGTACCTTCCATATGCTTAGCCCCCCTCGCTCAACCTTAATTCCGGTTCTCATAACTCCAAGATCAACAAAGACTGCTGATGCAGCTAAGGGAGGAGCAAGCCATACCAATATCACTTAAATTAGGATCTAAGCCATGCGGTCGTTCTGCCCTGCTTACAACTTTATACTTAATGTGTTAACCTACCACTCCTTTTTCCTCTTTTTATGTTTTAAATAATTTAATAAACTGAATGATGCAAGTGTCTGAATTTATTCTGGGAGCCTATTTGGAGTAGCCTGATGAAAAAGTATATTTGGAGACTACTGTTCATCAAGGCAGTTTTCCTCATGACAAGGTTCCTAATATGTGTTAGTAAGTCTCTCTTAGGAGGAGAGACTTAACTAGTAGATTATAGAATAAACTACAAGTAACAAGAGTCACAAATCAGTCTGAGGTGAGACCATTGGGGTTGAAAAAAAACAATGTGTAGATGTCCTTGCTTCAGTATGTATTGTGGGTCTGTGCTAGTAGAACAGGGAGTTAACTGGGGTCCTTTCTGGTTTTAGAAAAGGTTAGTAACTCAAATCCTCTGATTTAATCTCATATTCACTCATTTCCCTTCAGTCCAAGGCAAGCATTATTTAGATGTGTCTAATAGCATATTATGGCAATTCAAATAACTTATTAGAACAGGCAGCAAAGATGAACACTACTACAAATTTGTTAAATGAGGTCATTCCATCATTGAATTTATTATATTTATTTATTATATTATATATATTTATATATATATATATATAATATTATATTTATTTATTATATTTGCAAGCTCCTCTTTGGTATTCTTACCTTTAGTCAACAAAGTAATTCATTTTTTGATCTTTAAATTGAGGTAACATTCAGTTTTAATAACTAACCATTTTAGGGGCACCTGGGTGGCTCAGTCGTTCTGACTCTTGATATTGGCTCAGGTCATGATCTCATGGTTCATGAGATTGAGCCCTGCATCGGGCTCTGTACTGACAGCGTTGAGACTGCTTGAGATACTCTTTCTCCCTCTCTCTCTGCCCCTCCCCTGCCTGCTCTCTAAACAAATGCATTAAAAATTAAAAAATACTAATCATTTAAAAATGTATAGTTCAATGGCATTTAGTATAGCCACAACATTGCATAGCCACCACACCTCCATCTACTCCCAATACATTTCCATCACCCCATACTCCTAATCATAAATAATAATAAATCCCATGCTCATTAAGCAGTCACTCCCCTTGTTTTTCCTCCCTCAGCCCTTAGCAACTGCCAAAATGCTTTCTGCCTCCAAGGGTTTACTGACTTTGGATATTTCATACAAATGGAATCATACAATATGTAACTTTGCATCTAGTGTCGTTCACCTAGGATGTTTCTGGGTCATCTACATTGTAGCACCTACCTGTACTTCATTCCTTTTTATGGCTGAATAATATTCTAATGTACCTATATACCACAATCTGTTTACCCATTCATCTATTGCTGGATATTGTTTTTTTTCCACTTCTTGGCTACCGTGAATAGTGCTGCTTCGGATGAATATCTATGTACAAATATGTGTTTGAGTACTTGTTTTCCATTTGGGAGGATAAATAGCTAGGAGAGGAATTGTGAAATCATATATTAGTTCTGTGTTTACCTTTTTCAAGAACTACCAAACTCTTCCAGTGATTGCACAATTCTCTATTCCTACCAACAATGTACTGGTGTTCCATCTTCTCTAGCACTTTGCCAATGCTTCTTCTCTCTTTTTTTAATTATTGTCATCCTAGTGGGTATGAGGAAGTATTCATTGTGGTTTTGACTTGCATTTCCCTCATCATTGTAGTTTTGATTTGCATTTCCCTAATAACTAACTAATGATATGGAATACCTTTTCATGTGCTTATTGGCCATTTTTATATCTTTAAAAAAATTTTTTTAATGTTTATTTATTTTTGAGAGAGATAGAGCACAAACGGGAGACAGCCAGAGAGAGAGGGAGACACAGAATCTGAAGCAGGCTCCAGGCTCTGAGCTGTCAGCACAGAGCCTGACATGGGGCTCAAACTCACAAACCACAAGATCGTGACCTGAGCTGAAGTTGGACACCTAATCAACTGAGCCACCCAGGCACCCTGTATATTTTTTTAAAGAAATGTCATTTCAAGTCATTTGCATATTTAAAATTGGGTTGCTAATCTTTCTGTTATTGGGGTATAAGAATTCTTTATATACTCTGGACACTAGACCCTTATCAGATATGATTTGTAAATATTTTCTCCCATTCTCTAAGCTGTCTTCCCACTTTTTTAATTATGTCCTGTGATGGACAGAAGTTTTTAATTTTCATAAGGTCTAATTGATCTATTTTTTTCTTCTGTTGTTTATGCTCTTGGTGTCATCTGTAAGGATCCACTGCCAAATCCAAGGTGGGTTGTTTTTTTTCCAGTTCTTCTGTACTTTTTTTTTAATTAAGTTTAAAAATTTTAATTCCAGTCTAGTTAACATACAGTGTCATATTATTTTCAGGTGCACAATACAGTGATCCAAAAATTCTATACATTACTTAGTGCTCATAATGGTACGAGTACTCTTAATCCGCTTCACCTTTTTCACCCATCCTCCCACCCACCTCCATTCTGGTAACCACCAATTTGTTCTTTCTAGTTAAGAGTCTGCTTTTTGGTTTGTCTCTTTTTTTCTTTGCTCATTTGTTTTTTTTCTTAAATTCGTATGGAATTTGTCTTTCTCTGACTTATTTTGCTTAGCATACTCTCTATATCCATCCATGTTGTTGCAAATGGCAAGATTTCATTTTTTTCAATGGTTGAATAATATGCCATTGTGTGTGTATATGTATGTGTGTATATGTGTGTGTGTGTGCGTGTGTGTGTATGTATATATATGTAGTATACTAAATATACTACATCTTCTTTATCCATTCATCTATCAATGGATACTTGGGCCGCTTCCATGATGTCAGTATTTAAAATTGCAATAAACATAGGGGTACATGTGTCCCTTTGAATTAGTGTTTTTGTATTTTTGGGGTAAACACCCAGTAGTGCAATTACTGGATGATGGGGTAATTCCATTTTTAACTTTTTGAGGAACCTCCATTCTGTCTTCCACAGTGGCTGCACCAGTTTGCATTCCCACCAACAGTGCATGAGAGTTCCTATTTCTCCACATCCTCTCCAACATTTGTTGTTTCTTGTGTTTTTTGTTTTAACCATTCTGACAAGGTGATATCTCATCGTAGGTTTGATTTGTATTTTCCAGATGAGGAGTGATGTTGAGCATCTTTTCATGTGTCTGTTGACCATCTGGATGTCTTCTTTGGAGAAATGTCTGTTTATGTCTTCTGCTCATTTTAATTTTTATTCTTTTTAATTTGATTTTTTAGTGAGAGAGACAGAGAGATAAAGAAAGACAGAGAGGGACAGAGGGAGAGGGAGAGAGAATCTTAAGCAGACCCCACACCCAGTGTGAAGCCTGACACAGGGCTCCATCTCACGACTGTGAGATCATGACCTGAGCTGAAATCAAGAGTCAGATGCTTAACCTATTGAGCCACCCAGGCATCCCTCTGCCCATTTTTAAATGGGATTATCTTTACGGGGGTGTTGAAGTATATAAATTCTTTATATACTTTGAATACTAACCCTTTGTCAGAGATGTCATTTGCAAATATCTTCTCTCATTCAGTAGGCTGTCTTTTAATTTTACTGATTGTTTCCTTGGCTGTGCAGAAGCTGTTTATTTTGATGTAGTCCCAATAGTTTATTTTTGCTTTTATTTTCCTTGCTTCAAGAAACACATCTAGAAAAAAGTTGCTATTTCTCATGTTGGAGAAATCATTGTCTGTGCTCTAGAATTTTTATAGTTTCATGTCTCACATTTAGGTCCTTAATCCATTTTGAATTTATCTTTGTGGATGGTGTAAGCCAGAGGTCCCACTGTATTCTCTTGCATGTAGCCATCCAGTTACCTCAACGCCATTTGTTGAAGAGACTGTCTTTTTCCCCTTTGCATATTCTTTTCTCCTTTGTCAAAGATTAATTGACCATATAAATGTGGGTTTGTTTCTGGGCTTTCTGTTCTATTCCATTGATCTATATGTCTATTTTTGTGCCGATACCACATTGTTTTGATTACTACATTTTTGTAGTATAACTTGAGATCTGGAATTGTGATACCTCCAGCTTTGTTTGCCTTTTTCAAGACTGTTTTGGCTAGCCAAGTCCAAGGTTTTGAATGAAGATTTACTCCTAAGTTTTCCCTTAAGAGTTTTATAGTTTCAGCACTTGTATTTACTACTTATATATACATTATATACATAATAATGTACATTAAGTTGTTTTAGCCCTTATATTTGTATTACTTTCCGGACTCCTCATTCTATCCTATTGGTCTATATGTCCATATTTATGCCAGTACTACAGTTTTGATTATTGTAGTTTGGTAGTAAATTTTGACATTGTGAAGTATGATTCTTATTTTTGTTCTTCTTTTTCAATATGTCTTGGTAACTGAGGGCCTCTTGAAATAGGATTTGAAGATCAGCTTTTCCATTTCTGAAAAAAAAAGACCACTGAAAATTTGATAGGCATTGTACTGAATTTATAGATGGCTTGCAGTATTATTGTTATCTTAACAATATTGAATCTTCAATACATAGACAAGGATGTATTTCCATTTATTTGTGTCTTTAGTTCCCTTCAAAAATATTGCTGTAGTTTTTCGGTGTACATCTCGCACCTTCCTGGTTAAATTTAATCCTAGGAATTTATTCTCCTGGATACTGTTGTAAATAGAATTGTTTTCTTAATTTCCTTTTCAGATTGCTCACTGCTGTTTTATAGAATTACAACTGACTTTTGTATTGACCTTTATTCAGTATATTCAATAATAATTTTATCAAATTCTTTAATTAGCTGTAGTGTTTTTTCGTGTGTGGATTCTTTGGGTTTTTCTTTATAGGATCACGTTATTTGCAAATACAGTTTTACTTCTTCTTTTCCAATTTGAATGATTTTTATTTATTTTTATTGCCCAATTTTTCTGGCTAGAACTTCCAGTACAACATTGAATAGCAGTGGTAAAAGCAGGCATCTTAATCGTGTTCTTGATCCTGGGGGATATTTTTCAGTCTTTCACCACTGAGTACAATGCCAGCTGTGGGTTTTCTATAAATGCCCTTGTCATAGCAAGAAATGTCCCTTCTATTTCTAGTTTTCTGAGTGTTTTCTTTCTTCTATTTTTTAATATTGAATTGTATCAAATAGTTTTCCTGCGTCAACTGAGTTGATCATGTCATTTTTTTTTCCTTTGTTGTATATATATATGTAATACGTATTACACTGGTTGATTTCCCTGTGTTGAAACACCTTTGCATTCTTGGGATAAATCCCACTTAGTCATGGTATACAATCTTTTCAATATGCTATTGGATTCAGTTCATTAGTCAGTATATTTGAGGAACTATATCTGATTTTGGCATCAATATTCATATGGATCATTGGTCTGTAGTTTCTATTTTGTTAATATCTTTGGCTTTGGTATTAGAATAATGTTGGCCTCATAGCACAAGTTAGAAAGTATTCCTTTCTTTTCTAGGTTTTGGAAGAGTTTGAGAAGGACTGGTGTTAATTCTTTAAATGTTTTGTAGAATTTACCAGTGAACCCATCTAATCCTGGGCTTTTCTTTGTTGGGAAGTCTGATTACTCATTCATTCTCTTTACTTGTTATTGGTATGTTCAGATTTTCTATTTCTTTCCTCTCGAGTCAGTTCTTGTAATTGTACATTTACATCCATTATTCCTGTCCATTATTATTTTTTTTTTTTTTAATTTTTTTTTCAACGTTTTATTTATTTTTGGGACAGAGAGAGACAGAGCATGAATGGGGGAGGGGCAGAGAGAGAGGGAGACAGAATCGGAAACAGGCTCCAGGCTCTGAGCCATCAGCCCAGAGCCTGACGCGGGGCTCGAACTCACGGACCGCGAGATCGTGACCTGGCTGAAGTCGGACGCTTAACCGACTGCGCCACCCAGGCGCCCCTCCTGTCCATTATTGAAAGGGGGATATGGAGTCTCCAACTAATATTGTGGAACTATTTCTGCCTTAAACTCTGCTATTTTGTTTTGCATACTTTGAAGCTCTCTTGTTTGATGCATACATGTTTATAATTATTATGTATTCTTGATGATTTAAACTTTTTATTAATAGATAATATACTTATTTGTCTCTTGCAATAATTTTTGACTTAAAGTCTATTTTGTCTGACATTAGCATAGCCATCCAGCTTTCTTTTGGGTACTATCTGCATGCAATATTTTTTACATCCTTTCATGTTCAACTTACTTGTGTCTTTGGATTTGTAATCAGCACACAGTTGATCTCCAACCACAAGAGATGACTTTTAAATCCATTCTGCCAATCTCTGTCTTTTAACTGATTAGTTTAATCTAGTTACACTTAAAGTCATTACAGATAAAGACTTATTTCTGCCATTTTGCTATTTGTGTTCTATATGTCGTATCTTTTTTTGTGACTCAAATCCTCCAATACTGCCTTATTTCATGCTAATTTGTTTACTGTGTCCTTTTGATCCTCCCTTCATTTCCTTTTCTGTATATTTTTTAGTTATTTTCTTCATAGTCACCTTGGAGATTACAACTAATATCTGGAAGCAAGTCACTACAAAATATAATTAAGATAAATCCCTCCTTTTGGAAATATTGTTCCATTTTGGCTTTCATGATACATTGCCTTTGATCTATTTATTTTCATTTCTTTTAAGCAATTACGTCTTAACTGGACATTTCATTAATAATAACAATAGAAGAAGAATTAAGATAGACATTAATAGAGATCTGTCTACAGTGGCTTAAATGCACAAAGGTTTATATTTATATTTTTTCTTGTGTATGAGAAGTCTAGCAAGGTTTGCAAATGGTTGCTGGCATGATTCAGTGGCTCAGAGATATCAGGATCAAAAGTTCCGCTCTTTTCATCTTTCCCTCATGGTCCAAAAGGGTTCCTATAGCTCTAGTCATAATGTATTTATTCCATTAAAGGGAAAGGAGGAAAAAGCAAATTAAAAAGCATCCTAAATAGCCAATTTAGCCTCTTAAAGAAATTTCATAAGTTACATCCAACAACTTCCTTTACAGATCATTTGCCATCCATATCTATAAGAGAGATTTGGAAACGTAATTTTTCTTTTAGCTGAGAACATTGCTACTCCTGACAACTCAGGGTTTCTATTACTAAAAAAGAAGGGGAGAATAGATATCAGCAAGGCAACTGGCACATAATTGGTTGTTAACATTTATATAATAGGTATTATGTGTCAGACATAGTTCTAAATACCTTATATATATATTAGCCCATTTAGTCATCACAGCAATCCTAAGGGATAGGTGCTCTTATTATCTCCATTGTACAACGACAAAACTGATTCAACAAAAGGATGTAACTTTCTTAATGTCTCAGACTTATTAAATATTTGAGCCAGAATTAGAACCCGTCTATCCTCTAGATCTCATTTTTGAAACTACTCTCCTATACTGCTTTGCACTGAATAGGAAACAAATCCAAAATCTAAACATCTTTTTTCCTTTTCCTTTCACAATCATCTGTTAATGTTTAGATGCCACCTTAAATCCAATATGATTAAAAGAGCCTTTATAGCTGGTTCCTTCACTGGTTTCCTACATCTGCAGCTTCCATTGCTATTTTCCTTTATGCATCATGGATTGCTGCCCAAGAATTGTAAGCAACAGAAAACTCATTTTAATGAAAAATGTTCAGGAAGTTGTGGCCCATTAGTTCTTCACTGGCTGTCTCATTGACAGTTGTATCTCTAACTCTATCCTAGTATTTGATTACTGTGATGGCTTCCCACTGGGTACCCTCACCTCCATTCCTGGAAACTTATGTTTAGAACAGTCTAATATATACAGATTAGTTGCTGAGCAGTGGGAAGCCATTGAATGCCGGTCTGAAAGTGAAGGTCTTCAACTCTTTTTAAAGTTGATTTATTTTGAGAGAAACAGGGGTGGGGGGAGGGTGGAAGGAGGGAGAGAGGGAGAGAAAAGGACAGGAAGAGGGGAGGAGAGAGAGAGAGAGGAAGAGAGAGAATTCCAAGCAGGTTTCACAATGGCAGCACAGAGCCCACGGTGGGGCTCAATCCCATGAACCGTGAGATCATGACCTGAGTCAAAATCAAGAGTTGGAGACTTAACCAACTGAGCCACCCAGGCAGACACCCCATCTTTCTTAACATATTTTGTAAATCCATCACATGAAATGGATCTTTACTGCTCAGTCAAAATTCCTTGGGTTGAAATTCAATGTTCTAAACTAGGCTCAAATCTTTACAACTTTATTTTCATTCACTTCTCTTCCTCTAATATATTCACAGTCACCTAGCCTCTCCTAGCAAAAGCATAAAGGTAGAAAGGAATAATTACAACCTCCCCTGTCTGACAACTGCCCCTTCCTCCCAAGTTATTTATTGACCCTCTCAGGTCTTACCACATCAGCTCATGGCAAAATAGATAATGGTGACAGAAATAACTGAAAATCAGAAGACAGTCATTGATGCTTTTGAAAAAGCTTTTCACAATAAAAAGTTAGAATGAATTTTCTCACAATAAGGGAATTTTTTTTTTTTTTACTTTCTCTATATCCCCACTAAGAAATACCATTTTCATTAAGTACTATATGTATATTTATTGTTTAAATTTAAGGTGAACTGTTACAGGTAACTACTGTTGTATAACAAATGGCCTCCCCAAAACTTTGTGGGATAAAACGATGATTTGTTTGCTCATAATTCTGTGACTTGAGCTGTACTTGGCAGTGATAGCTCTTCCTGGCACCATGTAATTTTGATAAGGGCAGCTCAGCTAGCACATAAGTCACGTGATCCCAGCTGCCTGGAAGGACTTGTGCTGGCCGTCCCTCTTTTTCTCTGTTTATAATCTCTTTTCTTCCAATGGCTCTCTGTCTGTGTGGTTTCTCTCTATTGCAGTGTATTTGACTTTTTAAAAAAAATATTTTTTTAATGTTTATTTATTATTGAGAGACAGAGAGAGACAGAGCATGAGTGGGGGAGGGGCAGAGAGAGAGGAGGACAGAGGATCCGAAGCAGGTTCCAGGTTCTGAGCTGTCAGCACAGAGCCCGACACAGGGCTCGAATTCAAACTGCGAGATCATGACCTGAACTAAAGTCGGAGGCTTAACCGACTGAGCCACCCAGGAGCCCTTGACTTTTTTTTTCTTTAATATCATAGCTGGTACCCAAGAAGATAAAAATGAATGCTGCAAAGCTTCCTAAGGCCTATGCCCATAAGTCATACCAAACAGTTTCTGCCACACTGAGCTGATCAAAGCAAGCCAAAGAGTCAACCTAAATTCAAGGGGACAAAAAGGCTCTCTTTCCCTGGGGTAGGAGTAATCACTGACAACCAACATTACAGACGATCTACCATACAAGTCCTTGCTTTTGATTTGCCTCAAAAAAGACATAACAAAAGTGTTTCTCAACAAAAGAATGGTGTGAAAACCATTATCCTTGCTTTTTTTTCTATAGCTACATAGCAGTTTGACTATCAAAGTATATCTTGCTTTGTGTTTCTCAAAATTCCAAATATGTGAAATTTTAGTAAATATTAAATCAGGTAGAAAGGATTCTTTCATGAGTTATGGTTTGAATAACAGCCCCTAAAATTATGTGCCCAAACCTTAACCCCCAGGACCTGTGAATGTGACCTTTTTTTTTTTTGGAAAAAGGGTCTTTGTAAATGTAATTAAGTGAAGGATGAGAGGTCATCCCGGATTAACTGGGTGGGCCCTAAATCTAATGACAAGTGTGCTCATAAGAAGAGAAGAAGACTCAGGAATACAGAGAGAAGAATGTCATGTGAAAACAGAAGCAGAGATTGGAGTTACGCAGCCAAGGAATGCCTGGAACCTCCAGAAGCTAACAAGGCATTCCAGGATTCTCCTTTAAAGTGCTGAGAGGGAGGGGCGCCTGGGTGGCGCAGTCGGTTAAGCGTCCGACTTCAGCCAGGTCACGATCTCGCGGTCCGTGGGTTCGAGCCCCGCGTCAGGCTCTGGGCTGATGGCTCAGAGCCTGGAGCCTGTTTCCGATTCTGTGTCTCCCTCTCTCTCTGCCCCTCCCCCGTTCATGCTCTGTCTCTCTCTGTCCCAAAAATAAATAAACGTTGAAAAAAAAAATTAAAAATAAATAAATAAATAAATAAAGTGCTGAGAGGGAGTGTGGCCCTGGTGACACATTGATTTCAGACTTCTGGCCTTCATAACTGTAAGAGAACAAATTTATATTGTTTTAAGCCAATCAGTGTGTGACAATTTGTTATGGCAACCCTAAGTAACTAATAGGTAGTTCTTTATCAAACTGTTATTGAAAATATTTTACAACATATTCTTTTGAAAACTTCCACTTCTAGTTCATCCAATTTCAGAGGATATTCATATTGCAGAAGAGAGTGAAAGGCCGAAGAAGTTGCATTTATCTCAAACTCAGTAAGAGCTCTTTTAGCAACAAAATTTAAACATTAACTCCTGAGTCGTGCAGATTTCCCTCATTGGCTTTGTGTCTATAGATACAGTATTGAAATCATCTCATCATTTATATTGGCTGGATACTTATACTGATCCATCCGGACCCTCACAAAACCTTTCTTTGTCCCATATAGTATCTCTGTGGTCTCTAATATTTATGGCAAGGAATTAAAGGTAAAATATTTCATCGTTTTCATGGTTTAAATCGGTGGCTGTCAAAGAATGGCAGTCTTAACCACCAGCAGCAGCAGCATCACTTGGCAACTTGTTAGAAATGCAAATTTTTGAATCCTACCCCTGCCCTACTGGATCAGAAACTCAGCAATTTGTGTTTGAATGAGCCCTCAAGGCAATTCTGATACCACTAACATCTGAAACTGCTGGGGGTTCTGCTACTTGCTAAGTATGTCTATTATTCCAATTAAACTTTCTGGAACTGAGGAAATAACCAGAGGATGAGACCAGGGACCTACTGGACCCACTGTGAAAGAGACTGGAGCTGAAACTCCATTGATCACTTGATCTCATAAGCCCCTGCTCTGACTGATGGGCACAGTGACATTTTGAGCCTCCATGAATTAATATCGGTTCAGAGGCAGTGTCCAGGAATCTTACAAAAACCTAATTATTTCCTTGTTTCCAATGTGCAGTCATTGCAGGGCATGGTATCATAGTGGGATCTGAATGTTAGTTCCTACCACTGGCCGATTGGGCACTCAGCAGTGGCTAAAGTCAGGTCAGTCTTGGTGAGTGGAAGTCAATGTCACTTCCAGGGATTATAGACTTCAAATTTTGAGTTATTACTATCTAGTAACTAATTAAATGTCTTATCTGTGGATATGCTGAACATATGTTTTTCCCCACTGATTTCTTCTGCTTTTTAACCTGCCTCATGTACCAAGTGTTTTTACTAAGTTATGGCTGCTGTCCAACATCTGGTTCTGAAAGAAAACTACAAAAATCCATCAAAACACATTTGCTTGATTCCTGTGGGTTTCTGGGTGGGGAATAAGTTTAAACTCTGTGTGAACCTAATGAGGATAAAATAAGCAAGGACAGAAGAATGAAACGTTAGGTTGGGACTGCAGAAAACCAAACTGTAGGTTTGTGCCCTGAGCCTTTCTTCTATGACAGCCATACTCTTGGGTCCAAAGGAACTGGTGCGCTATGCAACCTATTTTCCACTGCAAATACAGGTATTCATTATGCCATAAATATTCGATAAGCATCATTGAAACCTTTCTCTTTGCCTTTCTGGATGGAGAGACCTACCTAGTTAACAGACCCAATCCCATTCACTAGGTGAGTCTACAAAAATAGACTCTCTCTCTCTTCCTCTCAACCCATACTCACTATTTAAGGAATGAAGCACAAGGCAAAATTTAACGGATTTAGAAGTATTGCACAGAAGTCTGACAAATTTACCAAAAAAGTTCCAGAATGTACTACCAATTATGTGAATTATAGGATTCTGTCACTCTCTCCACACTAGATTTTCAATCTAGTTGCTCTGCTTCTAAGAACATATATATAGGAATCATATATCTGAAGACTGAAATAGGAAAATTCATTTCTAAGCACTTGGTAATATATATAGTCCCTTCCAAAGGTTAAAAGTTAATTGATGTTTAGTAATATGTAACAACAAGCTCCAAGTCTACAGCAAAGAAACACTTCATACTTTTTATGTCATCTCTTTATGTGGCAATTTTATGAATCACATTTCACTGAAACTGTGATGCTATCAATTGCAAAATGCATCATTGTTTTATATGTCATTAGAAAGAAAAAAGTTGTCAATTATATCATATGTTATATTTTTATTTTACATTAATTGAAAACTCTCTTAGACATATTTAGAGGTAGAATTTTATCATATGTAACTCATGCTTACATCACAAGAAAATGTTAGCAAAATAAGTTGTTTCTCATTCCTAAAGCTTCTTCCCCTTCAAGTTCAACTCTTCTGAATCAGAGGTGTTGATGCCCAAGCTTTCTCCCATACCACCTCGGGCCATCAGGAGATGAGCTGCTACATCATGTACTAATAAGAGGGTCCACTCTGGTCTCTAGGCTTTTCTTCCACACTACTGATGCTTTTCAAATATTTGATGCTGACAGTAAAACGTCTACTGGAAGAAATCAGTGGAAGGTTTTCAAACAATTGGGTCCCACATTACTTTTTAAATGAGCATTAAATATTTGTTGACTAAGGTGTTCAGAGCCACAATTGTCTAGTCTTAACATTGGACATAGCAACAGAGTTGTTATACTTTGTGTTGAGCTTTTCCTTTTGTTCTCCCACTGCATATCAACAAAACTAAACAAAAAGCACGCTTGGGGTGCCTGGGGGCTCAGTTGATTAAGTGTCCGACTCTTGATTTCAGCTCAGGTCATGACCTCACGGTCCATGGGTTCAAGCCCCTCATCGGGCTCTAGGCTGACAGCATGGAGCCTGCTTGGGATTCTCTCTCTCCCTCTCCCTCTCTCTATCTCTCTGCCCCTTCCCCACTTGCTGTCTCTCAAAATAAATAAATAAACTTAAAAAAATGTAGCATGCTTGATCAGTAATGAGGGCCTCTATCCCATCAATTTCATACTTGATAGGTAGGTGTCCCATTTCACTTTCTCTCCCACCATGAACCCTAGAGGGGTCTCTTTCTGGTCAAAGAAATATGTTTCTTTTTTCTTGTTCCTTTGAAGGAGCGACTCTATTATGTCCATTTTTTCTCCCCCTCTACCAGGCTTTTGACTAGTGGTGTATTACTGAAGTGACAAGGTGAACTGTTATGCTCAAGTTCATCCACATGCAGGCAATGACAATTTCTCACCTGCATCCTTGTCCTCAGTAACTATAAGTGACAAGATGCCATCAGATAGATAGTTGGCATGACTAAGGGCTCCCCATTTTAGATATTAAATGTCAAAATGTGGGGGAAAGTATGAATTTTATATCTCAAAAAAGTAATTGTTTGATCTTAGATTTCTTCAAGGGTGGTGATCATGACTTACATATCTCTGTATCCCTGGCATAATCACTGCTGTATTACTCAGAGATCAGTAATTTTATTTGTTGAATGAATTAAGGGTTCACAAATGGGCAGGAAAAAAGTTTATAATGCGTACCAACAAAGCATGACCCTCCCTTTTGCTTCCCTAATGATAGAAAATAACGAGTATTTAAGCCAGATGTTACTTTAAATAAGAACATTCCTTTCCTATAGCAGTTGTGAATTAAGAGTAGAGATTTATAAAAAAAAAAGAAAAAGAAAAAAAAAGAGTAGAGATTTATATATGCCATAAATACTATCCTCAAAATTAAGTGATGCAAAGACTTCTGTGAGAAGAAGCCCCTTCCTCTTACAGTGCCCTCCCTCCTCCCCACCCCCCCCCCCCCGCCCCCAGCACTCTCCCGACAGGGCCAAACACTATCCAGCTGGCAAGGAGAAATGTTTACAGGGTCCAGCCCAGCATCACAAAGTGGGGCAAGTGGGAGTAGATTTGGAGCTGGCATAGCAGAAGATTATATTTTATTAACATATCAAAACAATCTGGCTAAATACAATTTGTCAAAACATCTCATATATCCTGTGAACTTTCAAGCAAGTTGGACAGAGGCAGATTTCTGCAGATGTTTTCTCACTATTAATATGGCAAGAAAATCCACGTATAACAACGCACTTTTGCAAAACTATTAGCCACAATGATGGCTCTCCAAATCTCCTATGTGGACATTCACTGGTTCCTTTTACTTTTATTCTTAGGGAACCGGGCATTTTTATAGTCAAATAAAACAATATTTGTCACTGAGTGTGGGGAGAAATTAATCAAGTTAACCAAAACTCCCTGCCTCACCTTACCCTCAAATAATTTATCTCATTATCCAACCTTCTGTGAATATAGATTTTAACTTACTACAAATTGCTAATTTCAAAGAAAACATTCTCAATTAGTACAATCATTCAGGATGAAGTAAGAAGGTAAAACCACACCTGTGAACAGGGCAATTTTAATATAAAAACATAGTAATGGGATTAACTACAAAGAGGATTCTAAAAATAGGCAGTGTAAGGAACAGCCACTGGTTTTGGGCTGTGGGAAACGACTCAAGAAGGAAGCTGAGAAGAGCACCCACCCCACCCCCAAGCACTGACCAGACTTCCCAAGAAGCCACCCACTGGGGCTGGCATCACTGGTCTCCAGCACACCCCTGACAGAGGAGCTGCCCACGTCCAGGAAGTGTCACTGGCAAAGAAGCCATCCCCAGCAGCAATACCCCAGGATCAAGAAGGAAAGCACCAGTATAAGGAGAAGAAGGCCCCTCCTCTTACAGTGTCCCACCAGCACTCTCCTGACAAGGCCCAACACCGTGCTAGCTGGTAGGAGAAATATTCAAGGGTGCAACGCCGGTATCGCAAAGGTCAAGAAGGATGGATTTGGAACAGAAAGACGATAAATTGACAACTGGCATAATTAGCTTACCTTTTTGTTGTTCTACACACGGCACAAAAACTCTACCTTTAGAGCCGTCCAGCACCTGGTGCATAAAGACTGGTGCGGGAGAAGGGGAGATGTCACAGCTTTATAGATCGTTGTTACTGCGACTCTATATACAGCATCTATTTCCCCCTGGGCCTTAGCTGCCCAGCAATGCTGTCACGTTCATGACCATCTCTTCCCCATCCCCTGAAAATATCCATTTTAAAATGATTTCCTCATGTCTCTACTGTTCAGCAAGACTGAAGAGGTTTGTTTTTTTTTTTTAAATAAATGATCTTGTTGTTTATTCTAAAGAGAATTAAAGAACCCTACAGAACGAACCACAACAGGTGCTTCTATTGCCGACCCCGCTCCTTTCCTTGTCATAGAGGAGCAGGTGTATTCTTCCGTTATGATGCTTATTCTACCACCCAGTCTCTGGACCCCACCCCCTCCCATGCCTCTCTGCACTAGGTCTTACCAGTTTTATTCTTGTTTACTTTCCCTGTGCTGAAGTATTTCTAAAACTCTGGTCTTTCCAATACACACCTCACATTGACCTGGCATACTTACTTAAACACAGATTCCAATGTTCCATCTCAAATCAACTGAGTCAAAAGCTCTGTGAGGCACAGCCAGAAAACTCTTCTTTCTGAGTGTCCTTGACAACATTTGTGCATGCTACATCTTGGGAACTAGTGATATACTATTTTTTTTTTTTTTTGCATGCTTACTGCTTCTAATTCATTAAAAATACTTCCTGGTTTTTCCCTCCTCTGATTTTTATTTCATCTTTCTTTTCCCGTTCACAACACAGACTCTTTTGAAAGGCTTGTTCATAGTGGGTTTCAGAGCAGACTAAGAATCACTGGCTTTCACTTCTGAGATGCTAGAAATATTCTCCCAGGTCATCATGACTTTTTTGTGATAAATTCAAAAGATTTTTTTAAACTTTTCAACTCTTCTGTTGAAGAAAAGATTTCTGCAGTGTTTAACACTGATCTTTCCTTTATCTTGGCTTTTATTTTATTTTTCTTAATTTCTTCCTACTCCTTTATCTTATGCCTTTATTCTATGCCGAAGCTCAGACTTATCTGCCCATCTCTTAAATATGGATATATCCATCATTCAACACCTGACAGTTTCCTTCTCTTCCAACACACTTCCTAAGCAATCTCTTAAACCTCTATTTCTGTACCTACCGCTTACATAACAATGTAAGACAAAAATCTCTCTTCTCAACTTCATACCCATATTAAATTCAACTAAATCCTGGAGAGCTTAACCTAGATGCTCCATTTTAAACTCAATGAGTTCCGGTTTTAGGCCTGGCTTTCTTCATTCAAGCCCCAATTTTTCTTCCTACACCTTTGTGAATAATACTATAATCCCTTCAGATGTTAATGCAATCATTAATTATTTCCTCTCCCTAAACTCACATCCAATAGTCATACAAACTATGAAATCTCTCTTTTAGCTAATTTTTTTGCAATGCCACAATTTTATTTTAGACAACATCATGCGTGTTATGCAGATGCCTACTGAATTTTCTTGCTCCCCAAGCTTCCTCCTCTTCTACTTTCCACTGTCAAGAATTTTTTTGAAATATCAACTGTGATCATGTCACATCCCTTTTTAAAAACTGTTTCCATATACTGCACCAACAACAAAAACAAGATAAAATTTTGCAAAGCATACAATTTGCAATATAATTAAAAATATCAAATACCTAAAAATAAATAGTCTGAATGATGTGCAATATCTCTATAGAAAAAAACCTTATGGGGGCGCCTGGGTGGCTCAGTCAGTTAGGCGTCCAACTTCAGCTCAGGTCACGGTCTCACGGTCCTTGAGTTCGAGCCCCGCATCGGGCTCTGGGCTGATGGCTCGGAGCCTGGAGCCTGCTTCCGATTCTGTGTCTCCCTCTCCCTCTCTGCCCCTCCCCCGTTCATGCTCTGTCTCTCTCTGTCTCAAAAATAAATAAACGTTAAAAAATTAAAAAAAAAAAAAAGAAAAAAAACCTTATGTAGAGAAAACAGATAAGACCTAAAGAAATGGAAGCTATGCCACATTAATGGGTAGGAAAGTTCAATACTTTATAAACTTGTCATTTCTCCCAAAATCAATCCGTACATTCATATACACCCAATCAATACTGCAAAGTTGTTCTCTAAAAATTTTACAAGCTGTTTCTAAAATTTATGAAAATAGAAAGACTCAAGAACAGTCAAAGCAGCTTAAAGAACATATCGAGATGAGTTTTTCTACTTTTATTCAAACTCATAAAACTAGAACAAGACAATGGCATGTTAGTCAAAGGACAGAGAGGTATACAATTATTATTTGATGATAAAAACATTTTCATTCTTTCCCGTTCTTAATTTTGGCTAGTTCTGCCTCTCTCTTCCTTTTTTCTTGATCAGTCTTGCCAAAGCTTATCAACTTTATTAGTTTTTTAAAGAACAAACTTTTGGTTTATTTACTTTCTATTTTCTAGTTTATATTTATTTTCTAATTAATTAAAAGTGAGTTTAATTTGTTGTTCATTTTCTACATTCTTGAAAAAGATACTTAGCTTGTTTTCAGCTTTCTTTTCTAAGTTATATATTTAAAGCTACATCTTCCTCTAAACTCAGTTTTATGTATATGTCATAAATTTGAAGATTTTTATTAACATTTAGTTCCAAATACTGTCCAATTTCCCTTCTGATTTCTTCTTTTAGTCAAGGTTATTTATAAGTATGTTAACTGCACTTCTAAATATTTGGGGATTCTATAGTTACCTTTTGTTATTGATTCCTAGAGTACCTGCAGTGTGGTAGGGGAACATCCTCTGAGATTTAAATCCTTTTTAATTTGTTGCAAATTGTTTTATGGCTTAGCACATGACCAATTTTGCCAATTTTGGTAATTGCTTCCTATGCTCCTGAAAAGAATATGCATACTGTCCTTGCTGGGTGCAGTTTTCTGCATATTAGTCAATATGGTTCATCATGTTTTCAGATATTTATATGCTTACCAATTTTTTTAAGGCTGGTCTATCAGCTATTGAGAGAGGCACGTTTAAGTTCACCACTGTAACTATAAATTTGTCTTTTCTCCCTTAAATTATATCCATTTTTGTTCTAAAGCTTTATTAGTTATCAGATACCTACAAATTTTGAATTGTTTTCTTCCTGGTAGATGTACCTATTTAGCAAAATCAAAGGTCTCTCTTTGGCTCTATTGATATTTTTTGCCCTCAAGTCCACCTTGTCTGGTATTAGTAGAGCTACACATGGAAAATCTTTTCCTATCCTGCTGCAATCTTTTTATGCCTTTACATTTAAAACTTGTATCTTGTAAGGAATATACAGTTTTATGCTATTTTCTTATTCAGTCTGAAAATCTTTGTTTTTTAGTTTGACTGTTTAGTCATTCATTGTTTAGTCACATTTATAGTGCAATTCATAGTGTAATTATTAACAATATTGTTTTTATATCTACCAACTTGCTGTATGTTTTCTATTTATACAATTTATTTTATGTTCCACCGATTATTTTATTATTCTAATTTTCCCTCTATTAACCTGTGAGGTATGTAAGTACATGAATAGATGTATATATTTTATATACCTCTATATATCTAAATATATTTACATATAGATATATAGTTATGCATTTATGGGGAGAGAGGTATAGTTACACCATATAGTTACACACACACATATATATACACACACATATATACACACACACACATATATATATATACTTACCTATACATATACCATACATATAGTTATCTCAGAAATTACAAATGCATCCTTTGAAACCTTCACTCATTATCACCTCATATAATAATTTTTACTACTTAACAATGACAAAAAGTTATGATTTTTTTAAAGTTCTTTTAACACCCTCAGATATTTTGTTATTATTATGCATTTAATTCTATGTATAACATCACAAAATATTACTATTTAATTTTTATTATAAATATAATTTTATATTTATACGTGTCTTGCTCATTACCAGTGATATTTTTCCTTCTTGCATTTCTGTTTTTCTGTGTCAGGGATCATTTTACTTCTGTCTGAAAAATCTCCTGTAGTGTTAAAAATTTTTTTCTTAAACATTTATTCATTTTTGAGAGATGGAGAGAGACACAGCATGAGCTGGGAGGGCCAGAGAGAGAGGGAGACACAGAATCCGAAGCAGACTCCAGCCTCTGAGCTGTCAGCACAGAGCCTGACACAGGGCTCAAACCCATGAACTGTGAGATCATGACCTGAGCCAAAGTCCGGCCCTTAATTGACTGAGCTACCCAGGCGTCCTTCCTCTGTAGTGTTTAGTGTAATATTTGCTGATGGTAAATCCTGTTTTTGTCCACATGAAAACTCTTTATTTCACTTTCAATTTATAAAATCTATTTTCATCTAGTGGAGAATTCTAAACTGGCAGTTATTCTCTTTCATCGTTAAATATGTCATTACATTGTCTTCTGGCTTCCATCATTTCTGTTAAGGAATCAGTTGTCCATCATATTGGTACTGTTTTAAAGGTAATGTATCTTTTTTCTTTGCATACTTCTAATATTTTCTTTCTTTCATTTTCAGCAGTTTTATATGCCAAAGTGTGGCTCTCATTGTATTTATCCTACTTGGACTTCATATACTTCTTGAATCTATTATTCAGTATCTTTGGTCAGATTTATAACATTCTTGAAAAAATATTATTTCTTCCCTATTGTCTTTTTCCCTTCTGGAACTCCAATTTCTTATAGGATTTACCTTCACTGAAACTTCTTTTAAAAGATGTGCTTCCAAAAGAAGGAAATGCAACCTAAAAGAAGAACTTCAAAGTAAGAACCAGCAGTAAAATAAAGAAACTGACAAACACTGGGGTAAACAGAAACAAGAATTTATTACATAAAATATTATTATCATTATTATTTACAACTTATTTGAAGAATATAAAAATGGGTCAAAACTAAAATAAGGAAATGTTAGATCTGGGGGATGTGGCATTTAAGTGTTCTAAGAATATGTGCTTTTCAAGTGAGGGATAAAAATGCTGATTAACATTCAACTTTTCAGTCACATATGTGTGTTTAAAATGTAAGACTGTTTATTTAAAGAAGATAAGTAGAACACAAAGCTTTATAAATATTATTGGAGCAATAGGGTTTTTAAATAAAAACAATCTACTAAAAGGTTGAAAGGAGGGGGAGAAATGGAGCACAGCGTGAAAGCAGATAAACAAAAATCACAAAATAAGATGGAAAAAATAAATAATGAATACATCACTTTAATTGAATTTGACAGTTAAATAAAAAATAGGGTTGGATGAAATAAAATGGAACAATCTTCTGTTTAAAAGAGACACATTTCAGTGTGCAGAAAGATTACAAGTAAATGGATGGTAAAATATATACCATGCAGTCAGTAATCAAAAGAAATGTTCTACATTTTTGCAAGAATCAGCAAAATTTTTCTGTAAAGGGACAGATAACAAATATTTTTGGGTATATGTCACAACTACTGAACCCTGCGATTGTAGTAAGAAAGCAGCCATAGACATTACGTAGACAAATGAGCATACATGTCTTCTAATAAGACTTTATTTACAAAAACATGTGACAGGCCATATTTGGCCCACAGGCCGTAGTCTGCTGACCTTTGGTCTATTGAAAGGTCATAATCATGGGCCTGATAGATATACAAAAAAATATTTTAAGATATCATGATTTTATAGGAAAAATCAATCTCAGAAGCTGGACTAGGTATTCAATAAAAATACAGAAAAAGGAATTGAGCAAAAATGGTAGACAGCCCCAAGTTTTTACTCTCTTATTCATCTTAACCCATCATTCCTTTTCTTTTACCTCACTCCCACCATATACCAGTTCTAGACAAAGTAAATATTAAGACAGAGGCTTAGGAAAGTGATATCAGATAGAAGAGTTTATCGGAATAGAATCTCCAAAAAGTATAGGATGGAATTTAGGTGATCTTCTGGCTGACAATTCTGAGGCAGTGCTTCTGAAGCCACCTTTATGATATCACAACTTGTGTTAAAGAGGTTCCCAAAACTGAGCCCACCAGCATCTATGAATAATTATTCAGGAAACTATTAGAGGACACTGATCAGCCTTTATACTTTGAATTACAATAATAAAGCCTTGGAATAAGGTAAGCAGCAAGACAGTATAAACATGCTGTTTTACAGTTTATTTATTTACAGTTACTTACTGCCTCTTAATTATAATTATTACCACTAGGTGGCACTCATCCAAAGCTGTATTTACCCAGGAAGGTGAATTAGATGTTGCAAACTGACATGGCCCAACTCTAGCCCACATAATGTGTTTTGATTGGCCCATGATGTTTTCAGAATTTTGTATTACTGGTGTATGTTTAATTCCATATTATAAAACTGTATTTCTTGCTTCTCCACCTGCCAGCAGCTAGCTGACTCTACCAGGCCCTTTCTATAGAGACAGTATGCACTCTCACATGAGACCCTGCTTAGTTTTCTCATCTTGTCTGCTTTAATCATTTCTAGTCCCATCTGGCCCCTATAGGTGTTTAACTGTGTGATCTTTACCCTACAGTTGCACCAGAAAATCTCAAGCAATGGCTGTTTATTTAAAAAAAAAAAACAACCTAAGGAAAATATAATTTAATACTGAAATGTATCCTAGAAATATAGATGTAAAGAGAAAAGATATAAGACTGACATTAAGATCTGGTTTCTACCTTACAGAATGAATACTGAATTAGTGAAAGTAAAGGACACTTGGAGTGAGGTAAGCAGTAAGACAGTATAAAAAGGTAAAAAAACCAAAGGCATCCAGCAAATGTCAGTTGACTGGGTCCATTACTGGCCTAAGCAACTGATTTAGATTCATGCATTAAATTCTCAAGATCATTCTATGAGATGTGTTCTTCCTTCCCATTATACAGATAAGAAAGCTGAGGCCCAGAGTTATATAACTTCTCCAAAGTCAAACATAATAAGTGGCAGGAGTGTGTTTACACCCAGGTAGGTCTAATGCAAAGCTCAACCTCTTCTATTCTAAGGTCCTTGATGCAGACAGATTATTTGGTAATCAGTTTGGCATATAGTTTGATTTGCTCTGCCATTCATACTGAATCTTCCTGAGTCTTAAAACTGATTTATCCTGATGTTTCCTGTTGAGTAAGGAGATCGTTCCTGAAGGAAAACAGTCAATGAGTGTGCTCCCCTGTCTTCTCCATTTTGAAGAAGTGCCATGGTCCATGTAGACTGCAATCATTCTCTCCCTTTTCTTCCAAGGATTCCCCCTCCTGTGAGATCTTCAGAGCTCCCAGGGATGTTTACCCATGCTTGAAAGAACCAGAAAACCTGGTCCTTCAGTGGCAGAGGCCATTCCTTTTTATAGTTGCTGCCGCATGGTGTCGCTATTGAAACGCAGGGAACACAGCCACCCAGGTAGGGTCCCTGCTGCACAATGTTGTTGCTGAGTCCCAGGAAGGTGCTGGGGCTGGAGACCTCCGCAGAGAAAAGCCTTGGTGACCGACAAGCACCACTGCCATCCATCATTTATCATTTTCCTTCTCTGCAGGGAGAAGGTTCTCCTTAGTGTCTCGTATAACTATGATGATTCTATGCCGTTGTAGGCCTGTGTGCCCCATGACTTCTGTCTTATTTATAAGAGACTATTTCAGTATACACATAAAGACATTTTTACAAGATCCACACTTAATCTCCAGGGTGGCTCAATCTGGAAGTGTTCTCAGTCTCGGCCATGTAATTGGCCAGAATTACCACTCCTCCCTCCCCCCTTCTTTACCAACCCCTAATGTGAAAGAACTTCTCCATCTTTGTCCCAGTGACCATCCCCCTTTTTTTTTACAAGGAAGAACAACATTCCTTTATGGCAATAGTTCACCTTTTTGCAAAAGCATGGTCCATTTAGACTGAGTGACCTTAATGCCTGTAAATCTTTCTACTGCTCATAGAATTACTCTGCATGGATTAAATCACCTTGCATGCATTAAAGCAACATATTTTGCTTTCAGAGATTTGACGTTCACTGACCGTGTGAAGCATCCTCAGCAGTTCAATACCAAGTGGATGATCCCCAAATCCCTTCTTGGTAAAAAAAGTAACTGGTGTCATTATTATTTGCCACTTAAGAGTTAGGGGAGCATGCAATGGAACAACAAATGATATTTAAATAAAGTTTCCAATTCAGCAAAATCTTTCCCTCTTATAATTCGATTGTATGCCAGTGTTCTTTCTCATGAAAGTATTTCTGTGTCGTTAAGTACAGACATGAGATAAAAGAGTAAATACGAAGACAATGCTGAACATAGAGTTGAGGATTGCCACATAATTAGATCAGAAGCAACCTTGGTAAATTATCCATTTTGCTGTGGACATATAGTAATATAGACATCTGGTCATTCAACTCTCCACTAATCTGAACAGAGAGAAATTCACAAATAACCCAAAGTCAAAGTCCAAATAAACTGTGCATTATCTTCTGCTGCTTCCCAACTCCCTTCAACCGACCTATAAGCAGCTGATCCCCAAGGTCTGGCTCAAATTTTCCTAAAGCCTCCACCCCAGCTCTGATCCCCTGGGGAAGGGAGAGGGTGTTCCAGTGAACACCAATGGTAACAAGCAATAAATAACCACTGCCTAATTCCTGAGTCCTGCCTCATTATTCCCATAAGTAGGAACTCAATTACTGTATCCCACTGTAAGTGAGAAGTACCTGTATCCTAATCTCTAAGATCTTGCAGGGAGTAGAATTGCATATCCCCTCCCGTCAATCAGTTCTAGAGGTAATTAGCCAACGAAATCATTTTTTTAATGTTTATATATTTTTTGAGAGAGAGACAGAGTGCGAGCCGGGGAGGGTCAGAGAAGGAGACACAGAATCCAAAGCAGACTCCAGGCTTGAGCCTGAAGCGGAAGTGGGGCTCAAACCCACAAACTGCAAGATCATGACCTGAGCCAAAGACAGAGGCTTAACTAACTGAGCCACCCGGGCGCCCCTCAGGGAAATCATTTTTTAAAAAATTAGTATAGTATTAATTTCCCTAAGAACTAAGAAAAATAATTTCCTGACAGGTCATATATTTTTTAAATGGAGGGTATTAAGTAACTAGTACTTTTTACACCAGTGATATAACCCCTCTCTAAACAAAAAGGAAAAGTTTAGAATTTTAGGAAGGTCTTATTGACCATGAAATTCAAACAGTGACTTTTTCACTTACAGATAAGGAAACTCCTTGCCATCAACATTAATTTTCTCATCTGCTAAATGAAGGGCTCCAAAACGATTTGACCTCAATTGCAGAGTTACTTACTGGGGTGAAGAAAAAAAAGCTAAAATTCCTATCTAAGGCACTTTCTATCACCACATGCTGCATTAGAACTAATCAGTCGTTGTCTTCTAAGACCGCATGCCCCTCCCCCAGAAGTCAATGGTCTTCTACATCAGAATTCCAGGATGCAGCGTTTAGAACATTTGGCTGGAGTGGAGAAGGAAAGTTGCTGGCATCGTGGCTATTCTTTTGTGGTCTACAGGCAATCCAAACAACAGTTGTGTGCTGTTATATTTCAATTCTCAAAGACTGGTGGGATCCCATGTTATGGTATGCTTAAAATAAAAACAGAGAGACCTCCTTTCTGAGGCTGTGGGTCGACATGCAGTTTTGTGCCACTTCATCAGAACTCGGTCTTTTGACCAGAGCGTTTATTACAAAGTGCAGCAAAGCACAACACAACCGCAAGAGAAACATTAGAACTCTCTCCCCCTTGGGAATTAGTCTGAAGAGATTTTCCTTCAGAAATCACATGTCTGCCTCGGTGCTCACTACACCCTGAACTCTTTTCCCTGCATTCATCTCCCATGGGCTTCTGCAAAGAAAAAACCTTGGTGAGTTGGGAACTGGGCAAATACACATTTTATGGCCTCTTTCGTTGAACATCCACCTTTCTTTGGAATGCCAACTATCTCATCAAGTTATCTTTAGGAGTGAGAGTTGGGTTGGCACAGAGGCACTCTTAGTCCTAATGAAGTTGAGATGTGGGACAGAATATGTAAACGAAGATATCCTTCGGCGACTGGGAAAAAAAAACTGAGCAAGTCTAATATTTTGAAATTAGAAAAACTGAAATAAGGGAATTTATTGTATGTGGAGTTAACTCACCTATGCACAGAAGGCTTTTGAACGTCTGTCACTGGCTTCCCAAACAGCTCCTGTCCCCCTCCTGTTGGCTTAGGTTCAGGACAGACTACTTTGCATCTCTATTCTTTTTCTGTGATCCTGAGAAGGTTAAAGATAGAAAAGGATTTCAATTTGCTTTTTTTATTTTTAATCTCTATTTTCCCTTCTTAAAAAAAGAAACGTTGCACTTGGCTGGAACTTCTATTCCATAGTTGCCTGAGGCTGGGTTGGAGCTGCAAAGTTGCAAAATAAATCAGAACAAGCTGTGCTCTGGTGTTTCTAAATTATTAAACATTTACATTTGACTGGTCAAACAGCGTCTTTTTTCTAAATGTATACACCCTTGATTGAGCGGCAGAGGTTGGTGTCGGTAATTTGGAGGGTACCTCATTCTATCAGAAGACATAGTTTAGGCCCAAGTCAGCTAAACTCTGCTGATGGGATAGAAAATTTAAGTACAAGGGTGGACTTTAAAAAAAAACTTATACCCATAGAGTACATAAACACTCTAAACCAGCAAAGCAAAGAAAATGATGTGTTTATGATGCTAATTACTGAACTTCACCAGCTCAGTCCAAGATATATTAAAAAGTTGCTTATGGGGCGCCTGGGTGGCGCAGTCGGTTAAGCGTCCGACTTCAGCCAGGTCACGATCTCGCGGTCCGTGAGTTTGAGCCCCGCGTCAGGCTCTGGGCTGATGGCTCAGAGCCTGGAGCCTGTTTCCGATTCTGTGTCTCCCTCTCTCTCTGCCCCTCCCCCGTTCATGCTCTGTCTCTCTCTGTCCCAAAAATAAACGTTGAAAAAAAAAATTAAAAAAAAAAAAAATAAAAAGTTGCTTAGACTGGCAACGTACCTTGTTCCATTGTTAGGCTTTAGCCTTATTTCCCCCCTAAGGTCAGAGCACTAGCCCTGAAGGAAGGGGCTAGGAAACCTGAATAATGTTATGAAGTGATCCAAGAATAAAAGAATGCTTAAGGTAATTTCTATTCTTTCGGGATCCTAAGGTCATACGCTCTTTAGTTTGAAAAAAGTTCATGAAGCTTTCCAAGATGACAGCTTTGTAACCAAAAGAGAAATGGAGTATGGTGTAGTCTAGTGTCTGTGTGAGTTGTAGGTGATAATATTTAAGGGTACACCGTACATGATGGAAAACCAAAGTAAATGCTAATAATCTGCTCTGGAAGAAAACTCATTTAGATTATCTACTTTCTTGTTGCCATTTTCCAAAAACTTTTTTTTTGTGAATATTCTACAATTTGCATACTTTGCAGATTGGGAAATATAGTGGTTATCCACAATAGTTAATGAGAACAACCCAAGATTTCCATTTTTTCCATAGTGTTTCAAAACCTCTAGGCTAAGTCATCCTCTCTTTGACGTATCTTTAAACACTACACCTAGTATCAGATTATTCCATCACATAGCATTTTGTTAAAATATATTGAAACAAGTATGTAATATGATATTTCCTGCGGTACAATATTCCCACCTTGCAAATGTTCCCACTAGCGACCACTCGTAATCACATTATGTCCGAGTGGTGATTGAGGGAATGTCTAATAGATTAACTTTCCCATTCTCCTGCACAGTCAGCTGTTCCCAGGCTCCCATTAACGGTTGCTTTTAACCAGATTTCTCTTGAATGATAAGATAAAAAGGGGCAGGGATCAGAAAAGTTGTGAATTGATAACCACTGTACTGCTTTAGCCCCCAGTACGGATCCAGGGCATGGATGAAGAGACAGTTATATGGGACAGAAATAATTCTTTGGGTCTTCATCTTCTGTCCTTAAGCCCCAAAATCAGTCTGTTCAATTTTGGTCTGAAGAAGGCACTCGGGTCTCAGAAGCCATAGATTCCAATATCTCACCCTACCACCACCTCCTGACTTTCCTTTTCTCAGAAGATCTCGTTTTTACCCCAGAGACCTCCCTCTCCTTCATTCCACATCTCCCCTCACCCAAGTGTGCGTGTCCTCTCAATAGTAGCTTTCCTACTGACACTGAATGTCATGATTTACCTTCTCTACCTTCTCACCAGCACCTCCGTTTACCTCCAATCTATCCTCCCACTACCCACTCTGCATACCACCTGATCCTTAGATGAAAGACAAGAAATAATCCACCTTTTCTCCTATTCTATCTAGGGGACTGAGCCTAAATTGAACAACACTGCGAGTTGAGGAAACCAAACTTCTGGGCTCTGACTTCACAAGCCATGGGTGCCTCCTATCTGCACTTTTATTAGCTAATGTAAGTTTTCCCTCCCATTGCATGCAATGGCTCTTCTCAATGTACACCATCACTTTTCTGCCATTAAATTCACAGCCTAACTCCTTGTTCTCACACCTCTTCTCAATGTTACCTTCTACTCAGACTATGCTCAAAGCTTTCACTGGTTTGTTTGCTTGCTCTTTAGTTTTTTTTTCTTCTCATTCTGAACTTTCCATCCTATCTGCAAATGTATTTACCACCAATCCATTTTTACCCTTTTTCCTCTGGTCTAAGTTCTCCCTACTCAGGTGATGTCCGGGTGGTCAACCACCCAGCCCTTGACCTCATACACTTCCTTCAATAATCTACTGTCTCTCTTATATGTTCCACTTCTTCTGTTCTACCTGCCTGTTTACCACCCCCCCCCGCCCATTACCATAATTAGTTAATGATCCACAGATCCCACATTGAAGGGTGAGATGTGCAATATATTTGCCATCTAGATCTGCTGAATTCTGGCGCCCCCTCTCAGCACTCCACTGAAGTTGCTCTTGTCGGGGCCCACAATAACATTTTCACCAAATTGAATAGCCATTTGTAGTTTCTATCTTACTGGATCCCTCTACTTTAATAACACTGCTAATCCTACTCTTTTTAAAATGTGTTATGCCCTTCTTCTCCAAGACATACTACTTTCTTACCTCTATCCCCATTTCTGTAAGTGAATCTCTTTCTTTTACATATTCTTTAACTTTGGGTGCTTATCTCAGTTCTCTGACTTAATCCCAGACCCCCACCCAAAAAAAAATTTGTAAAATTCACTCATATTATGTCATTTTTAACTATCATCAGAATGCTTTTGACTTCCAAATCTGTATTTCCAGATTTCCAACTCCCTCCCCTTCTTGTGATTTTCACTAGCTAGCTGAACCTGATTATTAATTTTTGAGAGAACCTAAATCCAGTATTTCTAAAACTAATCTCTTCCCACTGCCCTGCATCCTTTCCTCAAGCCCTTCTGCATCCCCAATACGCGCTGGCTATACGGCAGCCACCCTAACTCAAGCTTAAAATCTGACGTACCTTTCAGTCCCCTACTCCCTCGCTGTTTACAGCACATTCTTAACTTAGTCATGGATTATACCTCAAATATTCTGGTACTGGAACCCTCTTCTCAAACTGCACTGTACCTGCCAGGCACCAGGCTGTGATCACAACCTTCTCAGAGATGCAAGAGATTCCTTCACACTCTCTCTGCTACTCATTTTGTCCCTTCGTTTTCACTGTCCACAAGGGTTCCAATCACTCTTCTTAGATGAAGGCTGATTACATCATTTTCGTGTTTTGTACCCTTCAGTGACTGTCTACAGAATAATGCCTGGGCAACTTACCGTGGTACTTCTTTAGGATCTAACCCTTGCCTAACTCTTCAGCAATGAATGTCAGAACCCCCTGCCTTGAACCTGCTGCTGCTGCTGCTGCTGCTGCTGCTGCAACATGGAAATGGATGGTATTTCCCATATTCTTAAAACTGTTTCTCTCCTTGTTGCTTTCACTCACATGATGCTTTTTCCTTTTTTCCTTTAAGTGGAGGATTTCTAAGGAGAATATCCAGTTGAAATTGTATTGTGAACGATTTCCATAAACAGTGAGAGTTAGAGGTAAATGTTCTCTGATAATCTTTTTCCCTTTTGTCCTCCAGGATTCAATTATATACCAGACCTCTATTATTCTTTTTCTGTAAAATGAAGCTATTCAGCAAAAGTTTGTCCATCATTTATGTGAGAATAATTTCCCCTAGTGGATATATAGAGTACAGTAATTTTGGCACACACAGGATCTAATACTGATTCAGAAATTATAATCCTCTTCTGAGATGTCTGCTAAAGTACAGATTCTTCAGTACTTGTGGGAGGATGCTAAAAATCACAAGGAGCTAAAAGAAACTATGACAGACTTCCAAGGACAAACGTCTCCGCTATAGGTGAAGACAACACGTGTTACTTGTCCCTTCCCTATCTCCTAGTGCTGGTCCACTTTCTCACCGCCATGTTGTGAATTATAACAGCATTGGATGGATACTGAAATTTGGAGGCAATGCCAAAAAAATGGCAATGAGAAGGGAGTTTTGTATGTTGTTTTTATATCTTGGTCTAAAATGTATTCCTTTGAACCAGATTTAAGTGTCGTGAGGAACTGTCATAACCTGAGGCTCATTTGGATGTGTTCTAGTCCTTGTAAAGGCAGGTAACAGCAAGCAGGACCTGTCTTTGCTTTTATTAAGCTTCTCTTGTGTCTCGTAGGAACCATAACTGTGGAAGGAGTTTCTCTAATGTCTTTTGCCTGAAGTTTCCTACCTCAATCTCTGTATCAGATGCCACTTGTGCCTGCCTTACACCTTCTCAGCCTCATGTCTGATTTCAGCCATGTCACGGCAAAGAGCTCTGTGAACATTTTGTCTCATGGCATACTAACAGCACTAACACCTCAAGCACCCAGGGCTTCTCGGTGTCACAACAGAAGACACAGAAGACCACTCTGCGTGAATACATTTGCAGCCAAAAGCTCAGGGAAAAAAGCCAAAGTTCCTGTTGAGGAACTGTCAACCAATGGGGGTCAGGGAGGGATGGTGAATCACTGCTCTCTGTTACTCCTCAGGAGGATAATTCTAAGAGGCATCTAGCACTCCTCAGGGATCCAGCCCCAGTAACTCATGGAGATGACTTACAAACTTTTGAGTGCCCAGCAGGAGTGAATGAAAAAAAGAGTGGTGGGACTTCTGCTAAGGATCAGTTGGTGCCATGCTGGCAAAACAGGAAGAATGGCGGGAAACCACATAAAAGAAAACCAGCTATTAGCCACCCCATCTGTCAGTACACTGCATCCTTCCCTTATAATCAAAAGAGAAAGACTGCAGTAAAACATGCTATGTCTACCGAAGGCTCACAGGGAAATGCAAATGAAGATGAGCACACAACCAGTAATCACGATACATCTGTGGAAAGACTACAAAGCAACGGAGTTAATACAGCAAACTGCATGGAACTTTGGAAAATGTATAAATGGAGACAGCTTCCTCCCAGAGAGGCTCAGGAAGACTTTGTACCCCTCAAATACTCAAATAAAGATTTACAGTATTTAAAAGCTGATCATTACTTTAAAAGAATACTCTAGAGATTGGATACCCAGAAAAATGAACAAAGCTAAAAGACAATTAGTGAGCTAAAGATCAAGCTAAGGAATTCTCCCTAAATGAAATCCAAAGGAACCAACTGATAGCATGGAAGAAAGGATAAGAGATATAGCACGTACATCTTTAGAGATTCCAGAAGCACTTCCAGAAGAAGACAGCACAGAGGACAAAGTGTGTGTGTGGGCGGGGGGGGGAGGGGGGTGGGGGGTGGTGGTGGCACATAAAATAAATTAAAGGAAATAAAAGAAGACAATGTGTGAGAACTGAAGAGGCTTGGTGCAAGATTGAACGTGTCTGCTTAAGTGTCAAGATTAAAAATCTTGATTAAAAATAGATTAAAAATAAATCCTACAGAAAGCTCCAGCTTTTGTACACACAAAAGTAAAATATCAAAGCATCAAGGAAAAATTCTAAAATGTAGAAGATAAGGAAATATAAAATATTTGTTATAAAATAATAAGGATTAATTTTCCTAGATGATGAGAGGATTGTGCCTCCTAGAAGACTGTCCTTATTCTTCAGAGAAGTATCCTGAATAATTAAAGGTGAAATCCCATGATGGCTGCAACTCACTTTCAAATAAATGGTTAAGCAAAAGAATGCACACACGTAGAGAGAGGGGGACACCAGGCAAATATGGCTAAATGCTCATGTAGGTGGCAGGTACCTGCATATTTCCTATACTAATCTTTCAACTTTCCTATTGATTTGAACAGTTTACCACTATGAAGTTAGGGAAAAGTTCTCAAGATCTTGTTGACTGTCAACTAACCAAAAATTATCTACCAACAACCAGGTGTCGGATTGAAATTAGGCATCTTTCTAGTAACACTAGATACAAGAGGATAATGGTGTGGTATCTCTGAAGTTCTGAGGCAAATATCTTTTGGCTTTCCCAGCTAGAAAAACTATTATTCAAATATAAAGGTGAACTATATTTCAATACAATTAAAATTAATGCAGGTAAGATAAAGTCAAATTAAGCACTAATACGTGGAGTCAGTAAACTATTCATCTAAAATCCCTCCTAAAAATCTCCTAAAAATAATATTAGAGGAAAAAAGGTCTAAACTGACAAATACAAAGAGAACATGGGAAGGGGAAGGGGGACAGTAACGGAGGAGCAATTTCCAATCAGTCTCTAGAAAACAACATCTATGGATTTAATGAGACTGAGGAAACTATGGTCACAAAGCCAGATGGTGCATGCAGAGCAACAGTTCACTTGCTAGTGCTGGGAGGGGCTTAGGGTTAGGAGAACCAAAGTACAGAGGCAAGTGATGAGGACACGCAGGGCAACACTGAATTTCTGTGGACACCACAAAGGTTGTACACGGTTAACTCCTCCATCCTCCTTCCTGTGTGACCCAGTGAGCTAAGCTCCTCCCATCTCCCGCCTTGGGCAAGAGACTGGCAGTTTCTTCTCTGCAGAGCTTAGGGGTCCTTGGGATATACCTCTACTAATGGTATTTTGTGGAACAAGAAAAACCGTCAATGAGTGAGTAGTCTTCAAGCTAAACCACACGTGGCATCCAATTGGCTTTTCAGAGTCTCTCTATGAAATATTCATGGGAATGAAATTTTAGGAAGCATTTGATAAAGATGAAAATAGGGAAAAAATTTTTCATATTTTCCAATAGCAAAAAAACAATCTTAGAGCTTTTTAAGGTTTTCTTCAAAACTGTTATCTTCATTTAATATCCTCAGAGCAATCAGAGAAGATATTCTATAAAACAAGAACACAATGCTATGGAAAATGAATTGAAGAACAAAAAAGGGCTCCTAGAAATAGAACTATTTAAGGACAATCGCAGGTTTAATTAAAAGATGAAAATTAGGGAAATCTCACAAAAAAGCATGGCCAAAAACCCTATGATGAGTGGGGAAACATGATAAAAAAGACAATGAGTTGAAGAGGTCCAATATCTTACTGATGACACGCTCATAAAAAGAGTAGAGAAAAAGGAAAGGGATAAAATTTTAACAGAGTAATGCAATCAAATTTCCTGAAGAAATTTTCCCACATCAAAATGGCCCACAAAGTATCTAGCACAACAGGTGGCCTTTTATTTACTTAATATTTTATATTCAATTAATATGTCAGCAGATATAAAGGAAAAACATTAAGTACATTAAAAAACTAAATTTGAATCACTGTTTGTAACAAACTGCCTATGTCTCAAATTAAGAATTACGGTATTTAAAAAAAAAAGAATTATGGTATTTTAGCTTTTGAATATCAAAAATTTCAGAAAACTCTTCCAGAGTTAATGAGCTAAAACTTCTAGTCCAAATCCAATCTGCAGTCCTTGTCATACAGCCTAAAGCTAAGAAGGGTTTTTACATTTTTAAATAGAAAAAAACAAAGAAGAATATATGACAGAAACCATACGTGGCCCATAAAACCTAAAATATTTGCTACCTTGGTTTACTGACCACCTATACTAAGCATAACAATGAAATCTATCTGCTGTCTTTCCATTATGTTAGTCCTCTTCCAGAACATGAAAGAGGTTCTAAAAGACTCCATCCCTAAGACACTGAGAAATAGGGGTATCTTAGATTCACGGATGTCTAGACAGCCTCTGCCAAGTGGTACCTTACACCACAGGGGGTCTGAATACAAATGATTTGGTGCTGGGTTTGTTAGTTACATGAGAAAACACCTACGGTTGTCAAATGCCCAGGAGCAGTGGACGGGCCAGTAAGGACCTAGAGAGAACATACCTGAACTAAAGACATTCACATTAAAAACACACAAAAAAATGTGCTGTTGCTGACTAATCAACACATCCTATTTGTATAAATTGGTGTGATTTGTACTAAAGTCATTGCCATATGGATGGATGTCAGGTTCTAGAATTTCTGCTGCCTCTGTAACTTAATTTGCTCATTTTCATCGATACCTAAGAATGAAAATTTTGCTTATACTGAGACAATCCCCTCTTCTCATATATTTGTAAATTTCTTGGATTAAAATATTTCAGGATGAAGATTTTCATGAGATGTGATAGAAAAAATATCTTAAGGCAAAAGGAGATGTGGCTTTGGGCTGAAGCTTATAAGATCTAATGCGATAGACCAACTTCCCAATGACCCCCAATAATCTCTACCCCATGCTAGTCACACTCTGTGTAATGCCCTCTGCTGGAATGAGGGCTGGACCTCTGACTTGTGCCCACTAGGCATGGATTAGGTTGCAAAAATGATGACTTCTGTCTTGCTAGCAGACTCTCTTGCTGCCTTTAACAACATGTCTGAGAAGCCCACATGACAAGGAACTGTGGGCAACCTCTAGCCAACCATCAGGGGAGAACCAAGGCTTTCAGTACGACAGCCAGTGAGGAAGTGAATCCCACTGATGTCCACTGAAATAGCCTAGATCCAGGCCTGCCCCAGATGAACGTGGTGATGGCTGCAGGCAACATCATGATTACAGCCTTGTGAAAAAAAATGGAACCAGGGGACCTAGCTAATCTGGGCCCAGATTCCCAAATAGAGACTGTAAGATAATCAGTATGTGCTGTTTTAATTTTGTAAGTTTTGGTGTGATTTGTTACACAGCACTAGATGATTAATACACATTATCATAGGAAGAACATGTTTTGTGTGTTGTTCTAGGACCAGTTTGTGATTCTGCCAGTGTCTCAAGATGGTGAATATTCTACAGTACGTGTGAGGAGCTGTGCCACACCAAGTCTTTAGTTCAGTTAAATTCTGCACCCACACATTACTTCCTCTTTGACTTACCCATTTTCTTATTACTATAACCCACATATCTAAAATTAAAAAAAGTAAGAGTCATCTCTAGTCTTGGTGGAAATTCATGTGTCTCTTTGGGAGATGAATTAGTACCTTGCCAGATACCCCTTACCAAATAACAGATCCTGTGATATGTAGAAACATTTATTTTAGAGTATTTTATTACTCTTCAAATAAATAAGGAGATAGTGTTATCAAGTAATATTCATTCAAAACATTTTAATACTGAAAAGTGTTCAGTAATTTTTATTTCCTCAATCACATATTTGAGAGCTTAATAAGACACATATGACAAAGAGATAATATTATTTTATTCTTTTCTTCTGTTTTAAAAGATTACAGTCCACAGTATGAGACTTCACATGGTTTTGCTTTTTAGATCATGTTTATGTCAGTTTCATATCCTTTAAAATGATATCTTACCTTATTTAATAAGATCCCAAAGTTGATTAAAATTTTATTTAGTGATATGATTCTGTAATTTGCTACAAAATAATGCGTGTGGCAGAGGAAGAAAAGGAATGGCTTGGGGGCTAGGTTGTTGAAGCTGGTGGTAGACACATTATACTAGACTCTCTAGTTTTGTATAATATTCTTAATTTTCCATGTGTGTGACAAACTTTTATATAAATATTTCATTTTTCCCAAGGATCCTCCTATTGTAGTATTATGTGGTTTTGTTTTTCTATAAAACCACATGCTGCTTTCAAGTTTCTTGCTACACCAACCAGCAAAACAAACACATTTAACATTCTCTATTTCCAATAAGACTGCTCATTTTGCAGGGGACATGCTGTAGAGGCAGTTTTAGTAACAGCTTTTAATAATGACTAAATTTTATTGGTGACTAACAATGGAACAGACATTATGCTATATGCTTTACGTGAATTATTTCACTTGAATCCACAAAGGGATAGATTTATCCCAGGGGTGAGAGGTGACTAGGAACTTACCTGTGTAATTTACCTGAATAAGTTACTAGTATAACTTCTACGTGAGAAACTTATCTCAGAAGCTGAGTATAAGTCAGAATCTCTGTGAAAGACAGTGTACATTGTAAAGCATTGTACCCTCCACTGTGGCCTTATTTTCTCCTATCGTATAATGCTTCTCTGGAAAGTTCTTTGATGTCCTACCAAGTTTGATACCTTTTCTTTAAATACTTGGCCACTGTGCCTCAAAATACTTCCTGGCACAGATTCTGGTAGATGTTTATATTTTATCTTTGAAGGGCAAAGAACATAAATGATTCAGTAACTATTTTCACTGAGATCCTGCCTAGAAAATTATTTTAGTGGTATTAGAAAATTATACACCTGAATAGTTTGATCTAACATTGGTTAAAAGTCTAGTCAACACAAGAGACCACTAGATTTCAAAATGGTTGAAAAGAAAAATCTGCAACAATAAGAAGGTAGTTGACATGAGGATCTGTAGAATTCAAAGCAGTGAGCAAGCTATTTGGAGAAGCCACAGAATACTTAAATCCTATTATTCTGTATACTGGCATAAAAATTTTGAGTTTGTTTTTCCAAGAAGTTTTCCTATGGTCTGCTTTTGCATAACAAAACACCAGAAAACAATGATGTTTATTTTGTTTTTGTGGGAAATTGTATTGATTCATTGTTTGTTTTCTATAGTTAAACTTACTCATCACCCTTGCAGAATTCAACCCACTGTCTGTGACGTCACTGGTGTTGCTATAATCAACACAACCGCCAATACAAAAGCAGTGTAGATTCTCTAGGAGTTAGAATAAGCACTTGTAAGCTTTTCCTTTCTCCCATATATTGTGACAGATTTGTTTTTTTTTCTTAATTTGTTTTCAACGTTTGTTTATTTTTGAGAGACAGAGAGAGACAGAGCGTGAGTAGGGAAGGGGCAGAGAGAGAGAGGGAGACACAGAATTCAAAGCAGGCTCCAGGCTCTGAGCTGTCAGCACAGAGCCCGACGCGGGGCTCGAACCCACAAACTGTGAGATCATGACCTGGGCCGAAGTCGGACACCCAACCGACTGAGCCCCCAGGCGCCCCATGACAGATTTGTTTTTAAAATACAACGTAAGTTCTCAAACTTTCATCTCCACTTAGTTACAGAGTTTGCTGTCCTAATAAATTATCTGGGTTTGGATCCTGGCCCACCTTATACTCTATGGCCATGGGAAAGCCTCTTGGCTTTTCCAAGTCTGCTTTTCAATCAGTGAAATGAAACCCGGGCCTTGATGTGAAGACAGTTATATGGCATATGGCATAAGAATCATAGTAAATGCTCAAAAAAGATCATTTCCTGCCTTCATATAAGGGGCATGTTAATTTTCCTTTTATTTCTGTAGAAACCTTTCTTTTAAACAAATAATAGCAGTGTTTAATAAGGAATTAGAATTCTCATTTAGTTAAAAGATGCTGGGTAGGCAATTCAATATGATTATATTATTATTACGGAAGATGAGGCAGAGGGGAAACTTAATGGGTATGAATCTGATAAATCATCATCCTCAAACTTAAAAAAGATTTAAGGTATCAACTAGACATTCCTTACTTTAAAAAATGGGATAGTTATTTCTAAATACATGTATAATATTTGTAAGTTGAGTGCTCTATTCCTTTTTTTCTCAGAAATATTTCCCTATATTAGCTCAATGTTTCCAAACTTGCCTGATCATGAGGCTCTCCTAAGTTAAAAATAGAGGTTCAGATCCCCTCCCCCCGGAGAGGCTGATACATTGGCGCTGGGGCAGGAATCTGTACGTTTAACTGTGGTTCCAGGTGGTTCTTAGGCTCAGGCAAGGATAGGAAAGAGTGCATCAGCTGATCTGCCCATTTTGCTGATTGAGGGAAAGTGTATACGTGCAAGTCAACCACTAAAATTACATTTTTCCTAAGTCATAGCATACTTAAATTCAAACACTGATTCCTCAGAGTTAACAGCGGGTTAGCAGCCTGCAGAGATGAAAACTTAATTACAGTGAAGACTGAGAAGGTGATTTTGCCTCACGGTCTTTCCGAGCCAGGGTTAGATTTCAGAGTTAATGTACGTGCTTTCCAAGCAATTCTCCCACCCAGGGCTTTCTCACTAGTACACTGAGGACCTCTCTTCCTCCGTCCTAGCCTCCTTTCTTCCCTCTGTCCTTCCTTCCTTCCTTCCTTCCTTTCTTCCTTCCTTCCTTCCACCCACCTATTCACCTACCTAGCAAACACTAATGTAGAAAGAAAGACTAAAAGAAGCTGTCTTAGTCTGTCTGGACTGCTGTAACAAAATACCATAGACTGGGTGGCTTATAAACAGAAATTTATTTTTCACAGATCTGGATGCCAGGAAGCCCGAGATGAAGTCTCCAGCAGATCTAATGTTCGGTGAGGGCCCGCTTCTTCATAGACCACCATCTTCTCACTGTAACCTCACATGACAGAAGGGGCTAGGGAGATCTGAGGGGTCTCTTTTATAAGGGTACTACTCCCCTCCATTAGGACTCCACCCTTATGGTGGAAGCACCCCCCAAAGCCTCGACCCTAACACCATCACACTGGGCATTAGATTTCAGTATGAATTTTGGGGAGACACAAATATTCAGGTTGCACCAGAAGGCTTTGGCTTCCGTGTCACAGTACGGTCAGGAGACATGCTTACCAAGATGAGATCAACATACAAGAAAGAGACAGGAAGCCAGATAAAAAAAGGGAATGGGTAAAGAGTGGCAGGCTCACTGAAACAGAATATATATTCTCTCAGGGCGCCTGCGTGGCTCAGTCGGTTAAGCGTCCGACTTCGGCTCACGTCATGATCTCACGGTTCGTGAGTCTGAGCCCTGCTATGTGCTTATAGCTTGGAGCCTGCTTTGGCTTCTGTGTCTCCCTCTCTCTGTCCCTCCCCTGCTCACACTCTGTCTCTCTCTGTCTCTCGCTCTCTCAAAAATGAAAAACATTAAAAACTTTTTAATAAATAATAAAAAATATATGTTCTGTCAAGTCATGTTGTCCCTCTCCTCCATTCGATCACATATTTATGCACCAATTACCAGTCTGATTGCCCTTTATTAGTAACACCTGTGTATAAATGCCATATTTGTGTCTTGCCAAAGTGCTAGAAAGCCCTAAAGGACATGGCGTCTTCCGTTATTGTATCTGCCTATTGTAGCTACTCGGCAGAGGACCTGGCACATAAAAGATGATCTTAGGTTTTTGCAAATTTTAAAGTGCTACACAAAGTGATTCACATCATTAAATGTGAAACAAAAATGTTAATGATTAACCGTGCCTATCTGGCTCTCACCCTCCACAATGCCTTCTCTTCCCAGGACCCCAATATTTATGGCACTAGAATAAATTTTAACCCTGGCCACAATTCCTTATCTCTTTTGCTAACAGTCTGCTGTGGCAGTTAAGTGATCCTTGATCTTGCTTTGGTTCTGACCTTTTGTCCTGATTCTTACAACTAGACTCCTGTCTTATTCTTTGTTCCCTAGAACATTTCTGTGTAAGCTGACCACTACTTCTCTGGTAACTCTTAGACTGGGTTTAGTCTTTGTTATGGGTTGAATTGTGCACCCTCTAAAGTTATGGTGAAGTCATAACCCCCAAAACCTCAAATGTGTCACCTTCAAGTGTGACCTTATTTGGAAATAGGGTATTGCCGGAATAAGATGGGCCCTTAATCCAGTATGATCAGTGCTCTGATGAGAAAAGAAAGACGACTGAAGACAATACAGAAGGAGAGCACCATGTGACGACAGAGGCGGAGACTGGAGTGACACAGTCACAAGCTAAGGAACACCAAGGACTGTGGCCACTGCCAGAAGCTATGAAAAGGAAAAGAAGGATATTCCCTAAAACTTTTGGAGAGAGCATGGTCCTGCTGACACTTTGATTTCAGGTTCCTAATCTCCAGAACTGTGAGATGAGAAATTTCTATTGTTTGGAGCCACTCAGTTTTGGGGGTACTCGGTTAGGGGAGCCCTAAGAAACTAATGGAGTCTTGTTGCTAGTTTCTTTGTAGACGCTACCGACAAGTGCTGAGTGTTAGCAATTGCTTATGCCTGCTGCGTGCACATACATCAGAACACCCATAACTAATGGAAATCTGGTTGAGAAACCTATATTCATAGGAGTACTCCTTAGATATCTGCTAGGCAAAATACCTTTTCTTCAACTTCCGCAATGATTGTGTTCTCCAAGTATGTCACAAATTCCACGGCAGGGCGGGAGGGGGGCAAGGTCCAACTCTAAGTCCTCCAAAATATTAAAATAGTGCCTAGCCATGTATCAACACATTTTCTTTTTCCTTGCTGATGTTTATTAGTAGCTTTAAAGTTGGAAGAACAGGAAGAAAGCACACAAGAAAAAGCAACAAATATAAAGGCTCATCTACATGAATGGAAGCCTACTTAGCCAAAGATGGATTTATTTGTAATTCAATAAATAGCTGTCTGTCCTCTAACCTGTCAAAATGTGATATGTAACATCTTCATGAATAAATGTGATTTCAAAAGAGAAAAAAAAAAGAAACACTGCATCACTATCTTTGAGAGAATGGAAAGTATTGTATTTTATATGCACGGAAAATGATAAATAACTATTGCATAGATGTGAAAAATCACAATGCATCTTTTTTTTTTTTTAATAGTAAATCGAATGCTCCTAGTGAAGTTGATAAATTGATGGCTCAGCACATCTAGGGACTTGTTTACTCTAGTCTGCAATTGTCCTTGCCACAAAGGCTAAATTTTGCTCGCTCATGGTTTGCAGGATATAAGGACATAAAATAGATTTGTAACTCCTGGGTCACAGAAATCCCCTCATTCTTGTATCTAACTATGAAACCCTTAGGACTAGGCTAGTGTGCAATACATTCAATCAGTCATGTACATGTGTGTATACATACTTAAGTGCACACTTGTATATGTGTACTGTAGTGGTAGCGGGATAATTTCTCTCTTTTTTTAAAAGTTTATTTCAAGAGAGAGAAAAATGCATGCATGCAGATGGGAAGGGCAGAGAGGAAGAGAGAATTCCAAACAGCTGATGTGGGGCTCAATCTCACGTGAGATCATAACCTGAGCCAAAAACCAAGAGTCCGAGGCTTAACCAACTGAGTCACCCAGGCACTGCACCATTTTTTATTTTAGAGAGAGAGAGAGGGAGAGAGAGAGAGAGAGAGAGAGAGAGCACAGAAGCAGGGGAGAGGGGCAGAGAGAGAGAGAGAGAGAGAGAGGGAAAATCTTAAGCAGGACTCATGCTCAGCACAGAGCCTGATGGGGAACTCGATCCCACGACCCTGGGATCTTGACCTGAGCTGAAATCAAGAGTCACATGCTCAACGGACTGAGCCTTTGAAGCACCCCGGAATAATCTTTTTTTTTTTAAAAAGTGTTAAAATATATCAACATATAAACATTATATTACATGAAATATAAACACGCACCCAGATGCACACTAACACATCCCACCCACACATACATATGCTGCATGCAGCAAGAGTAAAATTATTATTTGAATTTGAATATTATAGTAAATTACTTTTTCATATGGACCATGAAGTGATAAAGAAACCAAAGCAATTCTTGTAGAACCAATTTGTCCCACCTGTGAGAACTTCCTCACCGTTTTAAAATAATAGACAAGTTCCTTATCTGAAGACTAACTGAAGGATACCATTCTCACTCTAAAAGCTGACCACATGCTTCTCTGTCCATTCTAGGGCTGACAAAAATGCTTGGAAACTCCTAAAACGTGGAAGCTCGAGAAACACAGAATCATGTATATTAAACTTCAGGCAGAAAGACTAGTTGAATACCATCCCCCCACCAACAAATCTTCTTGGGCAAATTATAAGTAAATTGTGGATGTACTGCTAGTCATGTTTGAGAAGAGATACATGGGTAGGGAGAAGTAATCGAAAAGGGAGGTAATGATATTGTGACAGATGGATATTTGAAAGCCTGAGCAATGTCAAAAACCTAGAGGTTAAAGCAAAATGGAATAGAAAACTAGAAAGGACCTAGCCTATGATGATTAAGATTTAGTGGGAATGATGGTCAGTCAAAGCATATATATGACTTCTCTTCTCTCTAATGGCATTCTTTTAAAAGTACCTAAGAAGTGTGTGTGTGCATGTGTGTGTGTGCATGTGTGTGTGTGTGTGTGTGTGTGTGTGTGAGAGAGAGAGAGAGAGAGAGAGAGAGAGGAAGGGAGAAAGAGAGAGAAAGAGAAAGAAAGAGCAAAAGAATAACCTGAATTATTAGTACAATAAGTTGATAAGAGATGCGAGCCCCAGGGAACAGACATTTGCTAACAGTCACCCTAGATCTAGAAACCTCAAGAATATTTACTGTACATGGTGCCAATAAGACCAGATTGGAACTGAAACAAATAAACAGAAATGCTCTAGGGTTCCAAAAATGTACTCCAGTTATGAAGGCAAAGGCTGGAGGCAGGGTTTGAAAGACTGAGAGAGACTCAGAACAACTGTCTTGGCCAGGGAGAAGGGGAAATTCAGGGACGACTGGGTAATGAAGTCAGATGCAGAGGAGGCTTTCCTGGGTAGCAGGCAACAGGGGCAGCAGCTCCGGAGTAGTGTCTCAAGTGTCCCTCATTGATTCACTGGCAAGCGCCTTATTGAAATCGGATCCCAGGGAAAAGGCATTTACTAAGAACAGCAGGCCACAGACAATGTAGCAATGACTTTGAGGTATGGTTTTCCCAGGTGATCAGGCTATTTTGCTAATATATTGAAGAACTTCTTGGTAAATTAAGCAGGGGGCTGAGTATTATGTGTAGTGACATCATAAAGCAGGCCATCAGTGGTGGCAGAGTGAGGACCATCTTCCTCAAAAGACAGGGTTGTTCTACACAAGCCAAGAGGTCTGTGCACACTGGGCCTAGATCTGGCAAGGTAACATTGCTAAACAGGAAATGGGTGGCTGGAAAAGGACAAGAACTAACAGATGCATTAATGGTATGGGTCTCTCTCCTACTTGTCCAGGCAATGCTGGAGAACTAAGAGAATGCCTAAGATAGCATCAAAATGGAAAATGAGAATCCAGGAAGAATCCACTCACCTAAGGAGATCAGACCAGGGTAGAAAACTCCCTGAAGAATAATTAGGGGGAAAAAGCAGCCTATGGAAAAGGTTTTGTGCCTTAAAGAGCACCTAGGAAAGGAGATATAAATGACTAAAGAAAACAAAATTTTAAGAATACCTTCTCAGTATTAAAAGTCTTTCACAGGAATTACAGAGCCCTTTGTGGCTTAGCACTGCATACTTTCCTGATCTCACCTTTTGCCACACTCAGTCACTTCTGGAATTCTGTCCCCCACCCAATAATAACAAAGCACCCCTCCTTATTCCATAACCACGTAGTGTCAGAGAAGACCCACCGGGGAGTTAGACACTCATCAATTGTGAACGCAACTCAAATGGAATGAAATTTGGAATCAAAGAGATAGTTTTAGCAAAGAAATAGAAGATACAAAAGGGTGGAAACTTTATAACTGAAAACCACAATAACTCAGTGTGTGGGATCAACAACTATCCCTTCTGAATAACATACAGAGAACAGAGACTGAAGAAAAAATGATAAATTATTACAACACTGTGGGACAAGATCTTACATTGCTGTAATCAGAGTCCTGGAAGACGAGGAAAAATGTGCAGAGCTGAAAAAGTCAAGAAATAATGGCTGAAAACGTCCTAAATTAAGCAAAATACATACTTCTTACACATCTGAGAGCTGAGGGAATGCCAAAGAGAATGAACCAAAAGAAATCCATACCAAGATATGTCACAGTCAAACTTATAAAAACTAAAAACAAAGAAAAAATCTTGAAAGCAGCGAGAGAGAAGTGACACCTGACTTTTAAAGGAAAAACAATTCAAATGGCGGCAAATTTCTCATCAGAAACAAAGAAGGCCAGGAGGAAGAGACACAACACTTTTCAAGTGCTAAAAGAAAACAACTCAACGTAAATGGTATATCCAGAGACAATATCCCCTTCAAGAGTGAAGGGGAAATTAAAACATTCTCATATGAAGGAAAACTAAGAGAACTGCCCACAGAATTATCCTCAAAGAATGGCTAAATAAAAAATAGAAATGAAATGATAAGAGAGAGAACTTTGGAACATTAGAAGGGAAGAAAGAATACAATAAACAAAAATGTGGGTATGGGGCATCTGGGTGGCTCTTTTGGTTAAGTGTCTGACTCTTGATTTTGGCTCAGGTCACGATCTCATGGTTCTGTAAAATCAAGGCCCCTGCTGGCTTGGGATTCAGCACAGAGCCTGCTTGGGTTTCTCTGTCTCTCTCCCTCTGTTTCTGCCCCTCTTGTGCATGCACTGAATAAATACATAAACAAACATTTTTTAAATGGGTAAATACAATAGACTTTCTTTCCTCTGAGTTTTCTAAATGATTTTTGTTGGTGTAATCAAACATAACATCAATGTGCTTTTAAATGTATATAGAGGAAATATTTAAAGCAACTATATTATAAATGGAGACAGTAAAGGGATACAAAGAGAAGTGACTTTTATATTTCACTCAAAGTGATAAAATGATGACACCAATAGATTGTGATAAATTATGCACAAATATAAAGTAATACCTGGAGTAACCACTATAAAGGCTATACAAAGAGCTATACCCCAAAGTACTATAAATAAATCAAAACAGAACTCTTAAAAATGTCCGAGTAACCCACAAGAAGTCAGGAAGAAGGAAACAGCAAAACAAAAAACAAAAACAAACATAAAACAGGAAAACAGAGTTACAGACTTAAGCCTTACCATATCAACAATTAGATTAACTGTAAGCAGTCTAAATAGGCCAATTGAAAGAGAGATTGTCAGAGTAGACTGAAAAACTTGTCCCAACTGTATGCCGTCTGTAAGAAACTCACTTCAAGTATTAGAAGATAGGAAGGTTAAAAGTAAAATGATGAAAAAGATATATTCTCCAAACATAAATGGAATAAAAGTAGAAGAAAAATAAAAGTGACAGCATTAAGTGGACTTCAAAGAGAAGACAATTAGCAGAGATGGAGAGACACATTTACAAATGATAAAGGGCCAAATGCCATGAAGACATAGCATTCCTAAATGTGTGTGCACCAAGAACTGGTAGAGCCAAAATGAGAGGTAGATGAATCACAAGAATCATTTGAGACTTCAGCATCAATCTCTTAAAACTTGACAGAATAAATAAATAAAAAAAATCAGCAAGGATCAGGAATAACTCAACAACACCATCAACCAATGGTATGTAACCAGCATTTAGAAATGACTTGCTTTCAAAAACACCAGAATGCAAGTTCTCTTCAAGTGCACAGGAATCATGTATCAAGATAGGCCACAGACTGTAAAACAAATCCCAACAAATTCAAAAGAATTGCCATCACATGGAGTGTGCTCTCTGACCACATTAGAATCAAAGTAGAAGTCAATAACAGGAAATCTTGAAAGTCTTGAAAACTAAACAATACTTCTAGACAATTCATAGGTGAAAGAGGGAGTCTCAAGGGAAATTAAAAAGTGCATTAAACTGCATGAAATGGAGATGCAGCACATCAAAAATTGAGGGACATAAATAAAGCAGTGCAGAAAAGAAAATTTATAGCATTAAATAATATTAAAAAAGAGGAAAAGTTTTAAATCAATAGTCTAAGGTCCTACTTCAAGAAACCAGGAAAAGAAGAGCAAAATAAAACTGAATCAAGCAGAAGGAAGGAAATAATAAAGGTAACAGCAGAATTCAATAAAACTGAAAACAGAAAAAGCAATAGGAAACACCAACGAAATAAGAGATGGTTCTTTTAAAATATCACTAAAACTGGCAAACTTCAGCAAAGTTGATAAAGAAAAGAGAGAAAAGATACAAATTATCTGTAATCTGTATCCTGTAGAGATCAGGATATCTCTACAAAAGGATAATAAGGAAATACTACAAATGACGCTACACTCATAATCTTGACAATTAAAAAAATTTTTTTTCAACGTTTATTTATTTTTGGGACAGAGAGAGACAGAGCATGAACGGGGGAGGGGCAGAGAGAGAGGGAGACACAGAATCGGAAACAGGCTCCAGGCTCTGAGCCATCAGCCCAGAGCCCGACGCGGGGCTCGAACTCCTGGACCGCGAGATCGTGACCTGGCTGAAGTCGGACGCTTAACCGACTGCGCCACCCAGGCGCCCCATAATCTTGACAATTTAAATGATATGGACCTATTCCTTGGAAATACAAATTACCATAACTCACCATTATGAAAGAGTTTGAATAGTCCTATAACTATTAAAGAAATTGAATGTGTAACTTAAAAGAAATATCCAGATCCAGATGGTTTCATTGGAGAATTATAAAGCTACACCAGTCGAGACACTGTGTTATTTGTATAAAGACAGCCATACAGATCAATGGAGCAGGATAAGGATTCCAAAAATAGACCCACATAAGTAGAGCCAATTGATTTTCAACGAAGGTGTCAAAACAATTCAATGTGGAAAGGATAGTTCTTTCTTTTTTTTTTTTTTTTTAATGTTCATTTATTTTTGGGGGGGGGGGAGTGAGAGCGGAGAAGCAGCAGTGAGAGAGGGAAACGCAGAATGCGAGGGAAATGCAGAAAAGCCCAAGCAGGCTCCAGACTCTGAGCTGTATGCACAGAGCTTGATCCAGGGCTCAAACCCATGAACCGCAAGATCATGACCTGAACTAAAGTCGGACACTTGACAGACTGAGCCACCCAGGTGCCCCAGGATAGTTCTTTAAATAAATGGTGGTGGAATATTTGGGCATCCACAAGGAGAGGAATCTCGATCTATAAAAGTTCTAGAGAAAAACACAGGAGAAAATCTTATTGACCTAGGGGTAGGCAAAGATTTCTTATATAGGAGTACAAAGTGCACAAACAAAAACATAAGTAAATTAGACATTATCAAGTCATAAAGTTTGGCTCTTCCAAAGACAGTCAAGAAAAATGAAAGGCAAACCACAGACAAGGAGAAATTATTTGCAAAACCTATATTCAATGAGGAATTTATTTCCAGAATATGTATAGAACTCTGACAACTCAGTAATCAGCCAAACACCACAATTAAGACTTGAGTAAAAGATTTAAGCAGACACTTTAGAAAAGAAGACTCAGGGGTGGCTAATGATCACCTAAAAAGAAGTTCAAAGTCATTAGTCACTGGGGAAATGCAAATAAAACCACAATGAGCTATCACTACATGCGTATTATCATGGCCCCAACAAAAATAACCAACTATCAAGTGAAGGAAATAAAAGATTAGTATAAATTCTTGTACACTGAGCAACTGCAATGTTCACAGATTGCTGATGAGAATATAAACCGTACATTTTGAAAGTTTGGTGATTTTTTATAAAGTTATACAGACAGTCACTATATAACCGAGCCACGTATTCTAGGCATTTACTCACAGAAGATGAAAATTTGTGTTCATATAGAAACCTGCACGCAGATGCTTATAGCAACTTTAATTAACATCCAAAGGGGAAACAACACAAATAACCAAATGGGCCTTTATATACACAGAATACCATGTAACAAATAAAAAGAGACAAATTAAGGATACATAAAACACTGTGGATTCATGTTTAAAGCATTATGCTAGATGAAAGAAGCCAAATAAAAAGTAGTACATACAGTATCATTCCATTTTTATGATATTCTAGAAGCGAAAATTATGGTAACAGAAAGCCAATCAGCGGGTGCCAGGGACTAGGGAATGGGAAGAAGGATTAATCACAAAGGGCATAAAGAAACTTTTTGGGGTGACAGAAATGTTCCGTGTTATGATGATGAATATATTCGTTGACGTAATCAAGTCTGCACTCACAAGTTGTAAATTTTATGTATATTATATCTCAATAAAGTTAACTCCAACACAAAACAAGTGAACCAAACTCTTCATCAATTTAAAAAACACAACCACATGGGAAAAATATAATCATTTCAAATAATTTTGTAATATATTACTCTGACCAAATACACTGATGCATAAGAATAAATCTTAAACATCATATTGAGTAAAAAAGAGCAAACAGAAAAACAAGTAATTCACTTATATTGCCTTCAGAAACAGAAAAAAAACTTAGTTTTGTTAAAGGATATAAACATAGGGGGGATAAAAAGTAAAAATAAGGAAATAAAGAATTAGTATAAATTCTTATACACTGATAATTGCTAAAAAAGGAGGGAAGGAGAATAATCCAGGAGGGCCCCATAAAAAGATTCTGGGGTGTGATGATATTTCTTTTTTTTTTTTGGTCTTGGTATTGGTAAAGATGTGGACATTTCATAACTGTTCTTTAAAAGAATGAATATGGTCTCATAAACTTCACTGTAAGAATGTCATATATCTCTGTATTTAAAAAACTTAATTATAGCCATTAAAGAATAGAGATACAATCAATAGCTTCCAAACTAATAAAGGGGAAAAAGTATCATAGAAATTCTATTGATCCAAGGCAGGGAAGGATAAAATACAAAAAAAAAAAAAAGACACAGCTGAGACTGAAAACAAGATAAACATCTCTTTGAAACAGAAACTGAAAAAAATGCAAGCGGTCAGCAGGGCTGAGCCTACGGGCCTGCTGAGCTCTGGGTATGGAAGCAGCAACTGGGAGTTTCAGCTATGTAAGGTGACACACCAGAAAAAGATCCATCCAGCACAAGGAATTAGAGAGCTAGAATCACAACTCAGTGCCAGGGACTGGGGTGGAGTTGCCCTGGTCATGAAAGGGCACTGGGAAGGAAAAAATCAACAAACTGTGGCTGACCAACACAACATGTGGCTACAGTTTTTAAGAAGCTACGGGCATAAGGAAATGGGAAGACACATAAACAGCCTCGTAAACAAGAATGGAAACCAACCACCTGCTGGCTCAGATCATGATCTGCATTCTGTCTATGCCACAGGAGAACTTGCGCATTAAGCTCTCATTATATTACATAAGACCTGGTTCTGGACTGGGAAGCCATATGATTCTAGTGGAGGCAACCAAACATGTGAGACTAAGAGACTGAGAGAGAGAGACAGAACTTCCCACTCCAAATGAAGCTGCAAACTACATCCCAAAACATATGAAATAACTACACACAGTCAACAAAATCACTAATTAGAGTGTTTTGACAAAACCTTTAAAATCAGTGGGTTTTGAATGTAACTGAAAATAAAAAGGAATGAAGTTCTCATACATGCTACAAAATAAACACCCCAAAGACATTTTGCCAGGTATAATAAACCAGACACAAAAGGACAAACACTGTAGGATTCCACGTAGGTATCTAGAATAGACAAATTAATAGAGACAAATAGCAGATTAGTGATTATCAGAGCCAGGGGGAGGAGGAATAGGGAGTTGTTGCTTAATGGTTACAGAGTTTCTGTGTGGATTAATCAAAGTTTTGCAAATAGCCGTGATGGTTACATAACACTGTGAATGTAATTAATGCCACTGAATTGTACTCTTCGATACTGTGAAAATTGTAAATTTTATGTTATACATCTTATCACAATAAAAATAAAATATATAAGGCAAAATAGAGCTCAAGGAAGGTATACACATCCACAATTACAGTTGGGGGGGCGGTGCTTACATGCACATTACCTATCATAAAATGATAGAACTAGTGAACAAAATTAGAAAGGTTATAGTACACTTAAATAACAGACCTAAACTGCTTGATTTGGTATACTTACACACATGTGTATATAAAGATTGCTCCCAAGAAATACATAAAATATATTATTCTAATGTGTACATAGCATGTTTAGAAAAGTTGCAATGCTTTGGGTATTCTTTCTTGGTATCTGGTCAAAAGAATCAATAGTGTATAAATTATAATCTCTGCAATAAAATTAGAAATAAATTTAAGATTGTTTAAAAGGAAATTTGCCTATAACCTTCCATATTTGAAACCTTTAAAATGTAAAGAGGATATCATAATAGAAAAATCATAAATGAACACATGTGAAAGTGCTACATATCAAAATTTATCAGATGCAGTTAACTGGGATTTAGAGGTAAATTTACACAATTAAATATATATATACATATGTACTATGTATAGGTGCATAGTATATACATATATACCTACATATAATCAAGTGATTTTAGGGTGCCTGGGTGGTTCAGTTGGTTAAGCATCCAACTTCAGCTCAGGTCGTGATCTTACAGTTCAGAGTTTGAGCCCTGCATCAGACTCTGTGCTGACAGCTCAGAGTCTGGAGCCTTCTTCAGATTCTGTGCCTCCCTGTCTCTCTGCCCCTCCCCAACTCTCTCTCTGTCTTTCTCTCTCAAAAATAAATAAACTAAAAAATTAATTTAAAAAATGAAATGATTTAAAATTAATTAGTTCAACATCAAGATCAAGACATTAGAAAAGGAACAAGAATAATCTGAAGAAAATAGAATATAGAAAATAATAAATATGAGATCAAAAATCAATGAAATGGAAAATAAAAAAAAAACGAGGGAATTCACAATCTTTTTTTTTTTTTTTTAGTTTCAGGTGTACGATTTAGTGATTCATCACTTATATACAACACCCAGTGTTCATCACAAGTGTCCTCCTTAATACCCAATACCCATTTAATACCCAACACCCCTCCCACCTCCCCTCTAGCAACCCTCAGCTTTTTCTCTACAGTTAAGAGTTTGTTTTATGGTTTCCCTCTCTCTCTTTTTCCTTCCTCCTCCCATATGTTCATCTGTTTGTCTCTTAAATTCCACATATGAGTGAAGTCATTTAGAATTTGTCTTTCTCTGACTGACTTATCTCACATAGCATAATATTCTCTAGCTCCATCCATATCATTGCAAATGGCAAAATTTCATTCCTTTTTATGGCTGAAAGTAGATTTATACTTTTATTACGGTAACAAATAGTTGTTGAAGTCAGATCTATAAACATATACAGAATTATTATACTTAAATTCATATAGACCAATATTTACATTTTTAAGTTACAGTTTTGAAATCAGAAGACGAAGTACAGCTTAAGTTTGGAAGAAAGAAAGAGAAAAACACAAAACAAAAATAGACAAAGCAGTAAAAACATAACTATCTGTTTCTGATACGTAGAAATGCTCAGAAAGCTACATCTTCTTAATCTTATTGTCCAAATCATTAAAATATGGATGATTCAGTGCCATTGTGCCAGAAATTCATTTGGCAGGATCATAGACCAACATTTTTGAGAACAGATCCAAGCCATTTCCATCCAAGTTTTTGACACGGGATGCCAGACTTCCTGGTTTCCCCTTGGGAAATGTATTCTTATAGTCCTATAAAGATTCTACACTTCATTATTGGCGGTGGCCAAAGCTCTGAAAATTCTGAAGAGTTAATCAATTTCTGAATCCCCATGGAAAAGTGGTTTCTTAGTTGTTAATTCTGTAAACATGGTGCCTAAACTCCAAATGTCAACTGGAGTTGAGTAGCGAGCTGACCCCAGCATTACTTCTGGAGATCTATACCACAGCATCACTGTCTCATGTGGTATATTCTAACAGGTATTCCAAAAGCTCTGGCAAGGCCAAAATCAGCCAGTTTAATTGTTCCTTTGTCATCAATCAATAGATTTTGAGATTTTAAGTCTCTGTGCAGAACTCTTCTGGAGTAGCAAAACACAGTCCCTTGTAGGATTTGGTACAAGTAACTCTTAACAAGTGAAGATTCCATGAACTGACCAGGAGGGATGGAATCTAAGTATTTCTTGACATCCATGGAAGAGAATTCAAAGATGAGATATAAGCTGGAACCTTGCATAAGCACGTCTTGAAGACTGACTATATTTGGATGACAAAGTTCTTTTAATAAATTTCCTGAACTGCAGTACTAGAAACCCTTCCTCTTCACTTTCTAGTCTGATTTTCTTCATGGCTACCACTTGACCTGTAGTTTTGTGTCTACCCTTACACACAACTCCACAGGTACCTTCTCCAATTTTTTCTATTTTGGTATAGTCTTCCATAGTTAACCAGTGAGGTGGTACGTCCCGGCTTTATTATCCCATGACGAAAGTGGCGGTGGCTACCACATCGGCGTCACTCTCGCCTCAACTTCTAAGAGCCAGGTTTTTCTTTTTTTCTTAAGCACTACATTTTTAATATAACTGTTTAATCACGAATAGAGCTTAGTGACTGAGAGAAAAACTGTGCCACTGACTAACAACAAGGAGAAGTGTAATTCAGACCTAAAGGGAAAATGCAAAAACCTTAGCATCAAACAGACCAGGAGTCAAATCTGGACTCTACCATGTCCCATTGGCGTGACCTTTAGCAAATATCATTTCTCTGATTCGGAGTTTCCTCCTCTGCAGAATAAGGATCACACTGCTCACCTCACAGAGAGCCGGGAGAATTAAATGAGAAACCAGGTATTCAGAGGTCAGCATTACTGCCCAAATCATGGTAGGGGTTCAACAAATATTAGTTCCCTCCTACTGCCTCCCACGTAACTTTTATCAGCAAGCATCATAAAAGGGTTTGGAAACTGCTAAAATGTATTTCCTCATGTCTGGATTCACATCATACATATACCACAATTTCTTGATCCATTCATCGGTCTGCGGACATTTGGGCTCTTTCCATAATTTGATTACTGTTGATAATGCTGTTATAAACATCAGGGTGCATGTATCTATCCCTTCGAATCAGTATTTTTGTATCCTTTGGGTAAATACTTAGTAGTGCAATTGCTGGATCGTAGGGTAGTTCTATTTTTAGTTTTTTTGAGGAACCTCCATACTGTTTTCCAGAGTGGCTGCACCAGTTTGCATTCCCACCAGCAATGCAAAAGGGTTCCTCTTTCTCCGCATCCTCACCAACATCTGTTGTTTCCTGTGTTGTTAATTTTAGCCATTATGATGGGTGTGAGGTGATATTTCATGGCAGTGTTGATTTGTATTTCTCTGATAATAGTGATGCTGAGCATCCTTTCATGTCATATTGCTTTTTAGCATTAGTTCGCTAGTTAAAACAGTAAGGAAAAAAAAAAATAGGATAGTAGAATTAAGAAATAAGAGCCCAAACTGTTTGTATTTCAGATTTGACTATTGTCTACATAGAAAATTCAAGAATATCTATAGATAAACCCTTAGAATCAGTAATGTGGTTAGTGATGCTACTAGATACAAAGAAAAGAATCTACAATCCTCATATATCTCCAGTTACAAAGTAGACTTTTTTCTACTACTATTAGGGTAGTAGAAAAAAATATTCCGTTTATAACAGTGACCAAAATTTATGGGTGTCCAGAAAGAAATCTAAATGATTTTTTACAAAATAAACTACAAAACATTATTGAAGGATGGAAAAGAAAACATAAATTAAGAGGAAAAAATGCCAACTCCAAAAATTGGAAGACTCTCCAGCAAAGACGGAAATTCTCTTCAAATAAATCTACAAATTAAATATAAGCACAAAGCCCCACCAGAGTTTTCCATGGAAATTGACAAAGAACCAAAAATCTCAAAGACAAATTTGAAGAACAGGAAGGGAGACATGTTATAAAGCAACAGTATTTAAGACTGTCTAGTATTAGCCCAGGGACAGATAAATCAAGCAAATAAAACAGAAGTGAGCAGTAGACTCAAAATAGCCCTGCTCACATATGGAAACCATATATAACAAGTATGTTCAAATGGATACACCATTCAATAAAAAGTCTGGTCCAACTGATTATGAATACAGAATAAAATTACATTACTACCTAACATAATATACTGAAAAAAAATCCCAGTTGGATGAATATCTAGCTGCAAAAGACAAGCTAGTGTTTTAGAAAAAAAAAGTAAGGTAACATCTTTATGACATTATTGATAGTGATAGTTTTTATTTACATTACAAGTAAAGACTTGGCATAAACCAAGAATATAAGGTAAAATGACATTCTATTGACATCTCACCACTTGCAGATTTACTTTTGAACATGTGGGCTTTAAAGTTGCCAAGAAAGGGGAGTGGAGAGCTTTCAACCGGCTTGGAAGTAATATGTAACTTCCACTTAACACTCAATTAGCCATGAACAGTCCCAACTTAATTGCAAGGGATCCTGGGAAACATAGGGGTGCACTTGGAACCTGGGTGGTAGGGGTGACTAATACTTGGCTCTTCCACAGGTTCTTGATCTATGATTTCTATATTTCATTTAATCAAGCCGTTATTAATTTTCTATCGCTGCTGTAACGAATTACCAAAAACTTAATGCCTCAAAACACCTTCAACTTATTGCATTGCACATTTGGAGGTCAGAAGTCCCACATGGATTTCACTGGGCTGAAACCAATATATTGGCAGGGCCATGTTCCATCTAGAGGCTCTATGGGATAATTCATTTTTTCTTGTCTTTTTGATCTTCTAGAGGCTGCCAAAATTCCTTGAACATGGCCCTGACCAACAATCAGATCATTTCAATCTCTGCTTCTATCATCAACTCTCCTTCTCAGACTTTCCTGCATTTCTCTTTCACTTATGAGGACACTCATGATTACATTGGACACACCCAGATAATACAGGGTAATCTCCCCATCTTGGGATCCTTACCTTAATCCCATCTGCAAAGTCCCTTTTGCCAGATAAGGTCACATATCCACAAGCTGTGAGCATTAGGATGTGGCCCTATTTGTAGAGCCATTATTTTGCCTACCACACATGGAATGATCCAATTCTTGTAAAACATACAAACACACACACATAACTGGAAATTTATATGTGCCTATAAATGCAATTCTATATGTGTAACAGGATGTTAAATTTAAAGATGTAATAAATTATATTCTAAAAGGCTTACTACACTATATTCAGAATTTGAAATAGGGTAAGTAAAACTGGTTGAAGCTAAGAGATTTTGTGAGAAAGATTTCTTTAGAACAAACTATGAGTGTTTGTCACATACACACCCAGTGGAAGGGTGGGGGGGTATGTTAGAGGGTACTAACTTCTCTCAGGAAGGAGTCCTGTAAGACCACTTAGAGGGTATGACATAAGTTTCTTGGAGGTGTGGGGCTGGATGTCACAGAAAACTAATATGTGACAAAGGCCTCAGGATTTTAATGGAGAGGGGCTGTCGCTGTTATCCTGGGGTGGCAGAAGAGAGAAAGCGAAACCAGGCTCTGTTGGGAACATGCTAAACTTACACTGACGTGTGGCAAAGGATACAAGAGTATTTCCTGTGGATCAGAACACAAAGGAGAGAGCTAGCCTGGAACCTTTACAACTCCTACGCATGAGGTTGACATTGAGATGGGACCCCAGAAGAACATCGGAATGGAGTGAACGCTGAAATAACAGAGACTGAGTAGTATAGCTACCAAAAGATGAGAATGCAATTTTATATGTGTAAACAGGCTGTTAAATTTGGAGATAAAAAAACAGGTATATTCCAAATTACTTAATAAGCTATGTACAGAATTTGAAATAGAGAAAGTAAAACTGTCAGTGAATGAAGAACATGTGAAAAAACACCCATGCCCAGGAGTGACACCAGCATGACGGTGGAACAGGAAGTCCCAGTCTCTTATTTCCCCACAGAGACACCAACTCAATGATATACAGACTAAACTGCCTTTGTGAAAACTCGAGAAACCAGTTAAGAATTTGCAGCACCCCTGGGGAGGGCAAAGTCAAGAAGAGCCACATGGAAGCTGGTAAGAAAGTTTGTTGCATTGACCCGGCATATCCCCTCCCCTTCTGCAGCACAGAACATTGGTAGAAAATGCCCAACCTGTGGCTTCTCCCTAGGGAGAGACAAAGAAAAGTGGAACATCTATCAAACACTCTGGCCTTTCAAAAGGCTGTCCCAAGGACTAGTTTTTGTCTCATTTAACTCCGTTCTGACAGGAATCAATATAGTTTGGATGTCTAGGGGCCACTGAGAACAAAGGCTAGCATGGTGGCTTGTTGCAACACCAGAGAGATTGAATTACCATGGGCAGTCACCAGGGAAAGGAAATATTATAAGCTCCTGAAAAGAAAAAAGGCAAACTTCTTTAACAGAGAAATCACATGCACAAGCTCAGAGAAGTCACATATGCATAAGTGAGTTGAGACGCTCCAGAATCTCTAGCCAGCTTGATTTTTGAAGATCCTCCCAGTACAAAGACAGTCCATAAAGACCTGGAGAGATGGTTATTTTTTCAAATGCCCAAGTTTCAATAAAATCACAAGGCATGCAAAAAAACAGGAAAATACGGCAAAAATCAAAGGAACAAAATAAATCTCCAGAAACCAACCCTAAAGAAATGGGGATCTATGAATTACCTGATAAAGAACCATTAAAAACAGCCTAAAAGATGCTTGATGAGCTAAAAGAGAACACTGATGGACAACTAAATGAAATTAGGAAAACAATGCATGAACGAAATGAGAGTATCAGCAAAGAGATAGAACCTATTAAAAACAAGATCAAAGAGAAATTCTGAAGCTGGAGTATACAAAAAGAGCATTGGAAAATTCACTCGCAGGATTCAACAACAGACTTGATCAAGCAAAAGAAACAGTTAACATGAAGACGAGTCATTTGAAATTATGAGTCAGAATTATAAGAGAAAAAAGAATGAAGAGAAGTGATAGGAGCCAAGGGACTTATGGGACACCCTCAGAAGTATACTACTCAAAAGTGGTAATATATGCATTATGGGAGCCACAGAAGAGACAGGGAAAGGGGTGGATGGTCTATTTGAAGAAATAAAGGCCAAAAATGTCTCAAATTTGAGAAAGGTAATGGATACACAAGCTCAAGAAATAAAAAGAACTCCAATTGGGATAAATACAAAAAGGCTCATGCCAAGACACATTATAATCAAATTGTCAAAAGTCCCAAAGAGAATCTTGAAAGCAGGAAGAGAAAAGTGACTCATTACATATAAGGGAGCTCCTATGAAATTATCAGCAGATTTCTCAATAGATAGAAATCTTGCAAGCCAGAGGACTTGGGATAATCTATTCAATGTGATGAGAGAAGAAAACTGCCAAACAATACTGTGTCTGGCAAAGCTGTCTTTCAAAAATGAAAGGGAAATTAAGATTTTCCTAGACAAATGAGGGCTGAAAAAGTCCACTGCCACAAGAACTGCCTTACAGGAAATGCTAAAAGGAGTTCTTCAAGTTAAAGCAAAAAGACACTGGATAGCAAATGAAAACAAAATTATAAAGCTCTCTCTCTGGGAAAGATCAATGTAAAGACAAACAGTACTGTAATGTTGACATAAATCGCTTTTAATTCTGGCATAGAATTTAAATGACAAAGGCATTAAAAATAACTATAAATCTATGTTAATTGGTACACAGTATAAAAATATGTAATTTGTGGGGCCCCTGGGTGGCGCAGTCGGTTAAGTGTCCGACTTCAGCCAGGTCACGATCTCGCGGTCCGTGAGTTCGAGCCCCGCGTCAGGCTCTGGGCTGATGGCTCAGAGCCTGGAGCCTGTTTCCGATTCTGTGTCTCCCTCTCTCTCTGCCCCTCCCCTGTTTATGCTCTGTCTCTCTCTGTCCCAAAAATAAATAAACGTTGAAAAAAAAAATTAAAAAAAAAATATGTAATTTGTGGGGCACCTGGGTGGCTCAGTCGGTTGAGCGTCCGACTTTGGATCTTGTGGTTCGTGAGCTCAAGCCCCGTGTCGGGCTCTGTGCTGACAGCTCAGAGCCTGGAGTGTGCTTCAGATTCTGTGTCCCCCTCTCTTTCTGCCCCACCCCTGCTTGTGCTCTGTCTCTGTCTTTCAAAAATGGATAAACATAAAATTTTTTTAATGTAATTTTGTGACACTGGTAACATAAAGCTGAGTGAACAGAGATGTAAAGCAATAGAGTTTTTCTACACAAGTTAAGTTAAATTATTATCAGTTCAAAACAGATTGATACGGGGGTGGGGGATGAGTGAAATAGGTAAAGGGGATTAAGAGTACTTTAACTTGATGAGTCCTGATAATGTATAGAATTGTTGAAGCACTATATTGCACATCTGAAACCAATATAACACTGTGTGTTAACTACTGGAATTAAAATTAAAGAAAAATAAAATAATAGAGTAGATTGCTGTAACTTTAAGATGCTTCTTGTAATCTTCATAGTAACCACAAATAAAATACTATAGAAGATACATGAAAGAAATGAGAAAGGAATCAAAGCATATAACTACAAAAGAAAATCAATGAAACAAAAAGGAAAGTAGCAAGCCAGGAAGAGGGACAAAATGGCTACCAGACACATGGAAAATCAGTAACAAATGGCCATAGTAAGTCTTACCCTATTATTAATTACTTTAAATGTAAATAGATTAACCTACCAATTAAAAGACATCGAGTTATTGAATGAGTTAAAAAACACAAGATCCATCTATATGCTGTCTACAAGAGACTTAGCTTTAAAATCTAAGAGCACACATAGGCTGAAAGCAAAAAGAGGGAAAAGACATAATGTGCAATAGTAAATAAGGCAGGGGTGAACATAATCATAACATAAAATAGGTAAGTTAAAAACTGTCACAAGAGATAAAGAAGGACATTTTATAATGATAAAAGGATCAATTTATCAGAAAAATGTAAGAATTATAGATACATGCACCTAACATCAGAGCTCCTCAATACATAGAAAAAAGTTGACAGGATTGAAGGGAGAAATAGACAGCAATACAATTATAGTAGGAAATTTCAACAGCCATCTTTTAATAATGGCTAGACTAACTAGACAGAAAATCAATAAGGAAACAGAAGTCTTGAGCAACACTACAGACCAATTAGACCTAACAGGCATATATGAAACATTCCATCCAAGAACAGCAGAATACACATTCTTCTCAAATGCACACGATACATGCTCCACAAGAGACCCCACGTTGGGCCACAAAACAAGTTTTAACAAATTTAAGAAGACTTAAGTCATGCCAAAGATCTTTTCCAAACAATGAGATGAAACTAGAAATCAAGAGCAAAAGGAAAATTGAACGTTCACAAATACGTAGAAATTAATACTCTTAAACAACCAATGAGTCAAAAATGAACACAGTATCTTCAGACAAGTGAAAATAATAGAAAAACAGCATAGTAAAACCGATGGGATGCACTGAAATAGTATTAAGAGGGAAGTTTATGACAGTAAACAATTACATTAAAAAAGAAGAAATATCTCACATAAATGACCTAACTTTCAACTGTAAGGAACTAAAAAGGAACAAACTAAATCCAAGTTAGCAGAAGGAAAAAAATAATAATAAATTTTACAGCAGAAATAAATAAAATAGAAAACAGAAATATTGAAAAAATCAAGAAAATATAGAGTTGGATTTTCAGGAAATCAACAAAATTGGCAAACTCTTAGCTAGACTGAGAAAAAAAAGAGGACTCACATAAATAAAATCAAAAATAAAAGAGGAGATATTACACCTGATGCCAGGATTATAAAAGGAATAAAAGAGACCACTATGAACAATTATACACCAACAAGTTGGATAATCTAAAAGAAATACATAACTTACTAGAAATATAGAACCTAACAAGATTGAATCATAAAGAAAAAAAGTCCAAACAGACCTATAATCACTAAGGAGACTGAATCAGTAATCAAAAATCTCCCCAAAAATAAAACCTCAGGACCAGATGGGTTTTCCAGAGAATTCCACCAATATTTAAAGAAGAAAACAACAATACTCTTCAAACTCTTCCAAAAAATTTCAAACTCAGTTAGGACTCCAGCATTACCCTGAGACCAAAACCAGAGAAAGACATTACAAGAAAAGAAAACTAGAAGCAAATAACCTTGATTAATATTGATACAAAAATAGTCAGCAAAATACTAGGAAACTTAATTCAACAGCACATTAAAAGCATTCCACATAGTTACAAACAGAGAGGGAGGGAGGCAAACCATAAGAGACTTTTAAATACAGAGAACAAACGGAGGGTTAATGGGGGGTGGGGGAGAGGGGAAAATGGGTGATGGCATTGAGGAGGGCACTTACTGGGATGAGCACTGGGCATTGTATGTAAGCCAATTTGACAATAAATTATATACAATAATTAATTAATTAATTAAAAATAAATAAAAGCATTCCATAGTGACCAGGTGGGATTTATTCATAGAATGTCAAGATGGTTCAACACATGAAAACCAATCAATTTAATATACCACATGAACAGAATGAAGGGAAAAAAACACATGCTCGATTAATGAAGAAAAAGCATTTAACAAAATTCAACACATTTTCACGATAAAAACACTCATAAAACCAGGAATCAAAGGTAATTATCTCAAATAATTAAGGGCATATATGAAATGCCCACAACTTGTATTATACTCAATAGAGGAAAACTCAAAGCTTTTCCTCTCAGATAAAGAACAAGAGAAAGATGCCCATTTTCACCAGTTCTATTCAACATAGTACTAGAAATCCTAGCCAGAGAAATAGGTCAGGACAAAAAAAAAAAAAAAAAAAGACATCCAAATTCTAAAGGAAGAAATAAGATCATCTCTGTTTACAAATACATGATCTTATATGCAGAAAACTAAAGATGTGCACACACATACAAATGCTGTTAAACAAATTCAGCAAAGCAGCAGGATTCAAAAACAACAACCCAAATCAGTTCCATTTGTACACACTAACAATGAACAATTCAGAAAGGAAATTAAGAAAACAATTCCATCTACAATAACATTAAAAAGAACAGAATACTTAGAAGTTTTATTTATTTCCACAAATAAATGGAAAGACATCACATGTTCATGAATTGGAACACTTGATAACATTAAAATGTCCATATTACCCAAAGCAATCTACATATTTAATGCAATCCCTATGAAAATCCCAATGACAATTTGCAAAACTAGAAAAAAATTCTAATATTATATGGAATCTCAAGGAATCCCAACTAAATCTTGAAAAAGAACAAAGTTGGAGGCCTCACACTTCTTGATTTCAAAATATATTACAAAGCTACAGTAATCAAAACACAGAGTGGTACCATGGAAAGACAGACATATAGACCAACAGAAGAGAACAGACAGGCTAGAAATAAACCCTCATGTATTTGGTCATATTACCTTGGACAACATGGCCAAGACCACACAATGGGGATAGAACAGTATCCAACAAATGATGCTGGGAAACCTGGACATTCACAAGGAAAAGAATAAAGTTGGATCTTTACCTTATAGTATACACAAAAATGAACTAAAAATGGATTAAATACCTACAGGTAAAACATGAACCTACAAAATAGGAAGAAATATTTGCAAATCACAGATATGATAAGGGGTTAATATATACAATATGCAAAGAACTCCTATAACTCAACAACAGCATCCTGATTTTAAAATGTGCAAAGCACCTGAATAGACATTCCTCCAAAAAGAAAAAAATACACCAACGGCCAACAAGCTTAAGAAAAGATGTTGACCATCACTAATCATCAAAGAAGTGCAATGAGGTGTCAAAAAAATAAACCAGAAAGTAACAAGTATAGGTGAGAATGTAGAGAAATTGGAACCCTATGCACTGTTAGTGGGAATGTAAAGCTTCTCAAAAAATTAAAAATAGAATTACCACATGATCCAGCAATCACACTTCTGGGTATGTATCCAAAAAAAATGAGACAAGGATTGAAGACATTAGCACACTCATGTTTATTGTAGCATTATTCACAATGGCCAAAAGGTGGAAGCAACCCAAATTTCCACGGAAGAATGGATGGATTAAAAAAAAGGTGATATATACATACCATGAAATATTATTCAGCCTTAAAAAGAGAAGGAAATTCTGTCATATTCTACAACATGGTTGGGACTTAAGGACATTAAGTCAGTCACAAGAAGACAAATAGTGTATGATTCCACTTACGTGAAATATCCAAAGTAGTCAGATTCATAAAACAGAAAGTAGAATGGTGGTTGCCAGGGGTTGGGGGAAAGGGGAAATGGGGAGCTGTTGTTCAATGGGTCAGAGTTTCAGTTTTGCAAAATGAAAGAGTTCTAGAAAGCAAGTGCACAACAGTGTGAACACAATTAACCCTATGGAATGGTACACTTAAAAATGGTTAAGATGGTAAATGTTACCATTTTTTAACCACAATTAAAATAATACAAAACACCCAGGCCCAGAGACCCTGAAACCTTCTTATAAAATTCACTAGAGTTTAACACTTTCCTGCCTACCTCCCACACCCATCTCCCCTTCTTCCCTATTTCCCATCCCTTTAGATTCAACTAGAGTGGGTCAGATATCACTGCTAGTGACAGGGAAAGAAGAAGCTAGGAAGAGGGGAGAAAAGGGGCAGGTGGTCTCCAGCAGCAGGTGGTCCATTTATAGTGAGCCCTGGGAGGGGAAGGAGGGATGACTTGAATTTGCGAGATTGAAGTGCTGATCCATATATAGCATTTAGCATTCTAATTTCTAATAGAGGACTATAATTTAGAACTTAAGAGTTAACTAGGAAGGAGCAGATGAGTCAATAGATATGCCCAGTGGTAACCTATTGGCAGAGGAAGAAATTTCCCGCTGAGCCTGTTTAAAGAGATAATGGAAAGCAAATATAAAAAATGTTTTCAATTTATACCCAATGCATTTTACCTGTCCAGTATACTGGCTTCAACTGCTAATGTACATAATGTTAACATAGAGGAAAAAGTTGGGAAGGCTGTACACTAAATGATTAATAGTAGCCATCTGTGGGACTGGATTAAAAAGGGGAGCATTTGGGGGCACCTGGCTGGCTCAGTCAGAAGAGCAAATGATTCTCGATCTCAGGGTCATGAGTTTGAGCCTCATGCTGGGTGTACAGATTACTTTAACAAATAAATATTAAAAAATTTAAAAATGGAAATGGGAGCATTTGAAAGATTTTTATTCTTCACTCACTATACATCTATAATATTTTAATTATTTGCAAGGAGTCTATTATATTATTTATGTAAGTGATATGTAATTTTTATTTATTTTTTATGTTTTGATATGGAATTTTTAAAGTCAGAATTTGGAATTAACATATTATGCAGGTTTATTTCATATATAGGTAATTGGTCTGTCTACATACTGTCTACTTTGTTAAAACCAGACACTAGTGCACCTCTTGGGAAAGACAAACTTTCTTTGAAATTGTTGGTATCCAGCATTAAAAATGAGGCCAGATGTGGGGCACCAGGGGGGCTCAGTTGGTTAAGCATCTGACTCTTGATTTCAGCTTAAGTCATGATCTCACAGTTCATGAGATTGAGCCCAAGTTGTGTTCCATGCTGACACTAGGGAGCCGGCTTGGGACTCTCTCTCTCTCCCTCTCTCTCTCTCTCTCTCTGCCCTTCCTCTATGTGCACCCTTGCATGCTCTCTCTCTCTTTCTCAATATATAAACATTTTTTAAAAAATGAGGCTAGATGTGAAGACTGGGTTTTCTATTTTTTTTTCCTTTTTCTATAGCAAAAAGAAGAAGAAAGAAGGAGGAAGTAAAGGAAGGAAGGAAAGAAGGGAGGGAGGAAGGAAGGAAGGAAGGAAGGGAGGAAGGAAGGAAGGAAGGAGGGAGGGAGGGAGGAAAGGTGAGGTAAGTCCAATCTCCTTTTCCTTATAAATTCTTAGAAAAAACTTACTAACTCTATCAGTTACTGCTCATAGTGAATTTCACAAAGAGTCAATATTAGCATTATAGTGTTCTCTGTTTGTATTATTTTTCTCTTTTAAAACATCTTTATGGATAGCACAATCTTATGTTGAAATTTTGAATCAATATGGTGCTTTCTAAAGTTAAGAGTTACTAACAATGTCTTTACTCTTTTTTTTCTTTTAAACACAGAAAGGACATCAGACACACACAAAGACTAGGGGAACCTCCAATTGGTCAAAAAAGCAATGTGGAAAACTTTCTTTGAAAATAATTAATGACAAATGGTAAACATTACTTTCCTGGATATTCTGCCATTATTCTGGCCCTTCCTCATATGCTACCACTAGAATCTTATAGGAGTTGCTTCCTGCCAACATAAGCATTGTGTGAAAACTTTACAAACATCACTGGGAAGAATAAACCAATGACCTCTGTATGACTTCTTAGCAACTTTGCAAGCCAGAGGCCTAATTTGACATGTGGATTTGGTGGTTTGACCAGCCTTGGCTAACATCAGGTCCACATGTAAGAGGGGTGTGCAGTGGCTCCATACCCCAGGGAACCAGCTCAGTCTCATGCGCCATGAGTCACAGTGGAGAGGAGAGCCTCCTTCCTGGCCGTCTTGACTCACTGCGGAGCAGAAGAGGATGTTCATTGGGGTTGTGGTCCCGTTACGCGAGAGACCGCGGTGAGCTAAACAACTGCACCAAGATGCAACCAAATCCCTCAAATTAGGAGAGAACAGGATGAGAACGACCAAATTCACTGATGGTTTGAGTTGGCAAAATTCTATGAAGTTCTAACATTAGCTCTACGCTCATAAATCATGTTTTCCTTGGTCTTCTCAACTTCTAGTAATTAAACTGCTGCACCTCAACAAATTCTATAGGAATTTGTATTCTGCTTAAGAGTGGATTAAATTTAAAAGTCTATCTTGGATCAGACTGGATCAGTCTCAACTTGTCTCAGAACCCATGTCTCTTTGGACGGTACCTATCCTGCCCTTCCCAACAGCCATCCACCATTGGGTTCTTCTCTAGGGTTGGTGGTGTGTTGTTTGTTTTTAATTGAAACCTTGAATCCCAGGTTTTTAACTTACTTACCTATAAAATAGCATCGTTTTATGGGAACTAAACTGTAATGTATCCTAGTGATTTGCCAAATTCCTAAATTACTAGAAGGATTGCCCCTTTCAGATAAACTCTGTACTGTTTTAGTTGCAAACTAATAAACAATAAAGGGAATAGAAGGAAAACAGAAGAAAATGTGTTAATCCCTCTTCATCATATGACCAAACATAGCCTCTCTTCGAATCTAAAGTGACTTATCAGCTTAAATCACTCAGGGACCTATAGTTTCATGTACCATTCACTCAAGGCTTCCCTCAAGGCAGCTCACACACTGCTACCTCGACTTCTTTTCCTATAATGCTTGTCCTTCTCTATCTTCTGCTTACTTTCTTACTGCTCTACACCACTCACATCATTAAAGATACAAGTTACAATTAATCTTGAAGTAAATATTGCCATAGATGCCTCACTCTGCTGGGATTTCTATTCTGTAGTCACTATTTATTATTACTTTTGAAGTATAATTTACACAATGTTATATTAGTTTCAAGTGTAGAACATACTGATTCAACAATTCTATACGTTACTCAGTGCTCAGAGAATCACTAGACATATTATTACAATATTATTGACAATATTCTGTGTGCTGTACTTTTCATCAATATGACTTATTTATTTTATTATTGGAAGTTTGTATCTCTTAATCTCATTTATCTGTTTCACCCCTCCCCCAAACCCCTCTCTTCTGACAACCACCAGTTTGTTCTCTGTAATTAAGAGTCTGTTTGTTTGCGTCATTGTTCATTTGTTTTGTTTTTTAGATTCCACTTACAAGTAAAATCATATGGTGTTTGTCTTTCTCTGACTTATTTCATTTAGCATAATACCTTCTAGATCCATCCATATTGTCACAAATGGCAAGATCTCATTCATTTTATGGCTGGATAATATTGCATTGTGGTGTGTGTGTGTGTGTGTGTGTGTATACATACACATATACACACACACAAAAATAGACACGCAGATAAACAGAACAGAATAGACAGCCCATAAATAAACCCATGTTTATGTGGTCAATTAATCAATGATAAAGGAAGGATGAATATACAATGAGGAAAAGACAGTCTCTTCAATGAATGGTGCCAGAAAAACCAAACAGCTACATGCAAAAGAATTAAACTGGACCACTTTTTTTTTGTTAACTTTTTTCATGTTTATTTATTTTTGAGAGAGAGAGAGACAGAGAGAGACAGAACATGAGTGGGGGAGGGGCAGAGTGAGGGATACAGAATCTGAAGTAAGCTCCAGTCTCTGAGCTGTCAGCACAGAGCCTGACACGGGGCTTGAACTCACAAACTGTGAGATCATGACCTGAGCTGAAGTTGGATGCTTAACCAACTGAGCCACCCAGGCACCCCTAAACTGGACCACTTTCTTACACCATACAAAAAAATAAACTCAAAATGGATTAGATACTTAAATGTAAGACCTGAAACCATATAACTCCTCCAAGAAAATTTGGGCAGTCATCTCTTTGACATAGGTCTTAGCAACATTTTTTCTACGTATGTCTCCTCAGGCAAGGAACACAAAAGCAAACATAAACTATTGGGACTACACTAAAACAAAAAGCTTTTGCACAGTGAAGGAAACCATCAGCAAAATGAAAAGGCAACTTACTGAATGGGCAACTGTATATATATGTAAATGATATATCCAATAAGGGGTTAATATCAAAAGTATGTAAAGAACTTACCTAACTCAACACCAATAAAAGCAAATAATGTGATTAAAAATGGGTAGAGGGCCTGAATAGACATTTTTTCCCAAAAAAGACCTACAAATGGCTAACAGACACATGAAAAGATGCTCAGCATCACTAACCATCAGGAAAATGCAAATCAAAACCACGATGAGATATCACCTTACATCCGTCAGAATGGCTAGAATCAAAAAGCCAAGAAATAACAAGTGTTGGTGAGGATGTGGAGAAAAAAAATCCTTTTGCACTGTTGATGGGAAGGTACAGTGGTGTATCTACTATGGACAACAGTATGGAGATTCCTAAAAGAAATTAAAACAAGAAAAACTCTATGATCCAGTAATGCCACGACTTTGGGTATTTACCCAAAGAAAACAAACACTAATTTGAACGGTATATTCTGTATTCTCTTAATTCTTGCTGACTTTGACTTAAATCTTTACCACTCCATCATTTTCAAGACATGGTTTTCTCTAGTCACTCATGACTCTTCTTCTGGCACTTTTCTTAGCTTTGAGTTCACTGTGTCTAAGTTTCCTTTTAGTCTCTTCTGCTTCCACCTACTCCTTAAATGATGATATTCCCTAGGATTCTGTCCTGGGTTCTCCTCCTTTCTCAATCTGTATTCTTCCTGAGTGATAACAACCTGAAGTGTCTATCCTAAACTCTTTAAGTTTATAATCTAGATGCCTACTAGACACACAATTCCAAATGAACCACACCTATTTCAAACACAAAATGTTCAAAGGGGAGTTTATAACACAGACCCTGCCCAATCCAACTTTCCTCCTGAATTTCTAATTTAAGTTAATGGTAAAATTCTCCAACCAATCTCCCCTTCTCTATTTTTATTTTTCCAAAGACAATAGTCAGATTTTGTCTATTTTATCTTTTTAATAGCTTACATACATATTCATTGCTTACTTTTCAATCCACACTAATGAATATTACTGATTTCCATTATAAACATAACTATTGCAAGCCTACAGGCTTTCATCACATCTCATAAAGACTAACTCATAGTGTCACTCATAGTGACAGTATAGAGGACAGTTTAGATGAGAGCATTGTATTTGCATGAGCATTGTAAAATGCTTATTCATCGTGTCATCATTCAACAAATATTTCTAAGTACCTGATCTGGGACAGAAAAAAGGTGTAGCTAGCCAAATGCAAAGCTGGAGGGGGAGGGGCAGATGAGTTGGGCATATAATGGTAGAATTTTCTGCATTAACTCCTATTTTTACACTTACATAGCTTAAGTAGAACAGTGTAAATATGTTCCATGTGATTTAGATAATTCTTCCATATTTAAAATAGCTATAGGTCTCCCCACTACCTCAAATCCATGGAAGTCTGGGAAAGAGAAGAAAACTCATTTAAACATTTTTCTTTGGGATGGAGACGGGTTACTAAATTGTTAATTATTGAACCAAAGAAAAGTTCACATAACATAAAATTACCATTTTAAAGTTAACAATTCCGTGGCTTTGATTTGATGCATTTCAAATGTTGTGCAACTACCATCTCTATAAAGTTCTAAAACACGGTCATCACCCCAACGGAAAATCTCTCATTTTCCTCTTATTTCCTCAAGCACTTGTTCCTATTCTACTCCTCCTCCCCTAATAAGCATAAATGTACATTCTCTCTATCGATTTACCAATTGTGGAAATTTCATATAAATGGTATCATATAATACCTGATCTTTTGTGTCTGTATGGTATCATACAGGATCTTTTGTTTCATTCACATTGTATCATGTTTCAGTACCTTATTCCTTTTTATGGCTAAATAATATTCCATTGCATACATATACACCAAATTTTATTTATCCATTCATCCATTGATGGATGTTTGAGCTGTTTCCACCTCTTTTTTTAAGTTTATTTTATTTATTTTGAGAGAGAGAGGGAGAAAGAGAGAGCGAGCGAGCACAGAAGGGGCAGAGAAAGAGGGGGAGAGAGAGAGAATCCCAAGCAGGCTCTGCACTGCCAGCACAGAACCTGACACAGGGTTTGATCTCACCAGTTGTGAGATCATGGCCTGAGAGGAAATCAAGAGTCAGATGCTTAACCGACTGAGCCACCCAGGTGCCCCAAGCTATTTCTATCTCTTGGCCATAGTGAATAGTTCTGTGGTAAACATGCATGTACATGTACTTATTATCTTTCTTAATTATTATTTTGTGTCTACACCTAAAAGTAGAAATGTTGGGTCACACTATAACTTTTTGAGGAATGCCAAACTGTTTTTCACAAAAACTGCATCATTTTACATTCCCATCAACAATGGACAAGGGTTCCAATTTTTCCACATCCTTGCTAATACTTTTATTTTCCATTTTCATTGGGGGAGTTGTTTTGTTTGTTTTGTTTGCCATTCTTGTAGGTGTGAAGTGGTACTTCACTGTGTTTTGATTTTCATTTCCCTAATAACTAATGATGGATGTTGAGAGTCTTTTCACGTCTCATTGGCCTAGTATGTATCTTCTTTGAATAAATGTCTATTCAAGTCCTTTGCCTATTTTTTCATTTGGTTGTCTTTTGTTGCTGAGTCATGAGAGTTCTTTATATAATCTGGATACTAGATTCTTATCAGATACATTATTTGCAAATATTTTTTCTCCCATTCTGGGGTTTTCACTTTCTTCTCTATTGTTCTTTCAGGCACAAAAGTGTTTAATTTTGATGAAGTCCAATGTATTTACTTTTGTTGTTTTTCATATTTTTGTTGTCAAAGCTAAGAATCCACTGCTAAATCCAAGGACATAGAAATTTACCGCTATGTTTTCTTCAAAGAGTTTTATGGTTTTATCTCTTATCTTTAGACTACTTGCTCCTTTTGAGATATTACATCTGCCTACTATCTATATATCATCTAACTATCTATATCTATATCTACCATTGATGTAGGGGTCCAATTCTACTCTTTTGCATACGTATGTCCAGTTGTCCCAGCATGATTTGTTGAAAAGACTATTATTTACCCTATTGAATGGTCTTAGCATCTTTTTTGAAAATCACTTCGCTATAGATGTTTGACTTTACTTCTGGACTCTCAATTCTATTCTATTGATTATACATCTCCATTCTAGTATCACACTGTCTTGATTATTGTAGTCTTTTATTAAGTTTTTTTTTATTTATTTTGAGAGAGAGAGAGCACACAAGCAGGGGAAAGGCAGAGAAAGAGGAAGGGAGAGAGAGAGAGACAATCCCAAGCAGGCTCCACACTCGGCAAGGAGCTGGATATAGGGCTTGAACCCACCAACTGTGAGATCATGACCTGACTCAAAATCAATAGTTAGACACTTAACTGATTGAGCCACCCAGGTGCCCTTATGGTAGCCTTGTTGTAAGTTTTAAAACCAAAAAATATGAATTCTCCAACGTTGTCCTTTTTCAAGATTGACTTGTCTGTCTGGGCCGCTTGAAATTCTATGTGAATTGGGAGATTAGCTTTTCCCTTTCTGGAAAAAACACTATTGACATTTGGTAGAGATTGTATTGAATCTGTAGATGGCTGTGAGAAGTACTGCCATCTTAACAACATTAAGTTTTCAATCTATGAACATGAGATGTCATTCCATCTACTGAGTTCCGAAATTTCTTTCAGCAATGTCTTATGGTTTCCAGTGTATAAATCTTTCACCTCATTGGTTAAATTCATTCCTAGTTTTTTTCTATGTTTGTATAAATAGAATTCCTTTCTTGATTCTACTTTCATATTTTTAATTCCGGTGTATAGAAACATACCTGATTTTTTGTGTTGATGTTGTACCTGCAACTTTGTGAAGTTCATTTATTAGCTCTAGTAGGGTTTTTAAAACATTCTTTGTATTTTCTACATATAGGGCTATACCATCTTTGAATACCTATAGTTTTACTTCTTCCTTTCCAATTTGGATACCTTTTGTTTCTGCTTAGTTCCTTCCCTACCCAGGGTTAGCTGGTCAACGGCAACTAAAAGCACTCAAAACTATTTTATTATTCAAAGTTGCCCCTTCCTTGATTCAGCACATGCTTGTTGCTGTAAACTTTTATCTGTTTTCCAGACTTCTCAGAGAGTTTATTCCAATAGTGTTTGCTTAATTTTTTAATGTTTCTATGGAGGAGTAGGTTATTGGAGCTGCCTGCTCCACCATTGTCACCAATGTCATCCCAAATATTTTTCTTGTGGTGCATGGCACTATTCTAGGCTAAGGAACACCAAAATAATATTATTCACACCTGTCAACATGCTCGATCCATTTTGAGCTATAATTGACTATTTGGTATTGGACCAACTTCCTACCAAGGATAACCACAAGTTTGAAAAGAAAACAGTTGCATCTTAGAGTAACCAAAATAGCCAGGAGAGAGAGCTTAGGTATCTCACCTTAGATAGCCTAGTAGAGATTTTTATCACCAGCAAGTATACTCTAACAAAGAATGAAATAATTTCAAATGTAATCCCAGAAAAGCAAAAAGTACTAGAAGGCAAAGTAAAGTGCATATGCATATATATATACATTTATGTGTGTGTGTGTATATATATATATATATATATACATTTACATATATATGTAAATATATATGTATATATTTACATATATATATGTATATGTGTATATATATATATATATATATATACACACACACACACACATATGGGTAAATCTAAATTTCTCTATATAAAGCAAAATACTATTTTGTTGGGTTTTTTAATTTAATAAAATTAAAATACATGACAACAAGCACTCAAATCAGGAGTTGGGTAAATGAAATTAATGTTCTAAAGTCCTTGAATTGTCCAGAAACTAGAAAAGTATTAACTTGTAGTACATTCTAGTAAGTCAGAGATTCATTTTGTAATAATGAAGTAAGCCACAGAATAAGAAAAATACACACAACACATATAACTGACATAGGAGTCATATCTAAAGTATAGAAAAACCTCTTGAAATCAATAAGAGATGGATAGCCTAACTTTAAAATGGGCAAAGGACTTGAACAGGAATTTCACAAAAGAGAATATCCAAATGGCATACAGACATATGAAACAATGCTAAATTCTTTTTTATCATCCGGGAAATGAAAATTAAATCAACAATGTGATACCTTACATATGCATCAGAATGTACAACATCACAAAAAAACCTCCATGCTCTTTTCCACAGTGGCTATACCATTTTTACATTCCCACAAGCAACATACAAGGGTTCTAATTCCTGCACATCCTTGTCAACATTTGTTATCTTTTACTAACATCTATCCAAACTGGTATAAGGTGATATTTCATAGTGGTTTTGATTTCCATTTCTCTGATGATTCGTGATGTTAAGTAGCTTTTTATATATCCTATTCGCTATTTATATGTCTTCTTTGGAGAAATGTCTATTCAAGTCCTTTGCCTATTTTTAAATGGGGCTATTTGTGTTTGTTCTTGTTTTCTTTGTTAAATATTTGTACAAGTTCCTTACATATATTTTAGGAAGTGGGGGGAATTAATATCTTATCAGACATGTGGTGTGTAAATATTTTCCTCAGTTTGTAGGTTGCCTTTCCATTCTGCTTTCTCCCTTTACTGAAGGAAGCTTTAATCTGATGTAGTCCCACTCATCTTCTTTTGCTTTTGTTTCCTGTGCTTTTGATGCCATATCCATATATTCATGAAATTATTGCCAACACTAACATCATGAAATTTTTACCATTTTCCTCCAGAATTTTTACAGTTTTAGGTCTTATGTTTAAAGCTTTAATCCATTTTGGGTTGGTTTTTGTGTATGCTGTAAGGTAGGGGGTTATTTTCATATTTTACATGTGGATATCTAGTTTTCTCAACCCCATTGGTTGAAGAGATGACCTTTTTCCCATTCTGTATTCTTGACACCATTGTTGAAGATTAGTTCCCTATATACATGTGGGTTTATTTCCAGGCTCTCTATTATGCTCCATTAGTCTGAGTCTGTTTTTATGCCAGTATCATACTATTTCAACTATGGCTGCTTTGTAATATATTTTGAAATCAGGAAGTGTGATGCCTCCAGCTTTGTTCTTTGCATTGGCTATTCTGGGTCTTTTGCTCTTCCACATAAATTTTAGGACTCTTTTTCCATTTCTGCATAAAACGCCCTTGGAATTTTGATGGGAATAGCACTGAATATGCAGATTGCTTTGGTAGTATGGACATTTTAATGATATTAACGCTTCCAATCCATGAACGCAAGGTGTTTTCCACTTCTCTATATTTCCTTTAATTTGTTTTATCAGTGTATTATCGTTTTCGGTGTACAAATTATTCACCTCTGACATATTTTGGTTTTGATGCTAATGTAACTGAGAACATTTTCCTAATTTCCTTTTTGAGTAGTTCACCGTTAGTGTATGGAAATGCAACGGATTTTTGCATGTTGATTTTATATCCTGCAACTTTTCTGGATTCACTTATTCTTTCTAACAGGTGTGTGTGTGTGTGCCTACGTGCATATATGTGTGTGTAATCATTAGGGTTTTATATATACGGTTCATATAATCTGCAAACAGAGACAATTTACTTCTTTTCAAGTTTGGATGCCTTTTATTTCTTTGTCTTGTCTAACTGTTCTGGCTAGGACTTCCAGTATTAAGTTGAACAGAAGTGGTGAGAAAGGGCCCTTCTGTCTTGTTCCTGATCTTAGTGGAAAGTTTTTAGTTTTTTACCACTCAGCATGAGGTTAGCTGTGGGCTTGTCATATATGGACTTCATTACATTGAGGTACATTCTTTCTATACCTGATTTGAGAGTTTTTAACATGAAGTGATGTTGAATTTTATCAAGTACATGTTCTGCATTTACTGAGATAATCATATGATTTTTATGCTTCATTCTGTTAATGTGGTATATCATGTTTATTGATTTGCATTCTGGCATCCCAGGAATAAATTCTATTTGATCACAGTATATGATCCTTTTAATATGCTGTTGAATTCTGATTGCTAGAACTTTTGTCACAAATTTTTGCATCTAGGTTTTTTTGTTTTTACAGATTTTTGCATCCATGTTCATCAGAAATATGGACCTTCAATTTTCTTATCTTGTAGTGTGTTTTTGTGGTTTTGGGAGCAGTGTAATGTGGGCCTTGTACGATGAGGCCTTGTACCAAGCAAACTACTGCTTCTCTTTAAGTTTTCAGAAAAGTTTGAGAAGGATTAGTGCTAAGCCTTTAAATGTTTGATAGAATTCACCAGTGAAGCCATCTGATCCAGGGCTTTCCTTTGTTGGGAGAATGTTATTCAGCCTTGAAAAAAGAAGGAAATCCTACACTGTGTGACATCATGGATGGACTCATTTTTCAAGTGTTTAAAAAGTAGAAGCGAATATTATCTATACCTCTTCTTTTGTATCAGAACTTATTTTTCATTTTAAGTGTCCTTTTATCTAAGTAACAACTGCTTTGAAGCAAAAGCAAAAGTGCTAATCCATGCATTTCTGGCCTTCCAAATTTAATTGGGTAACAAATGATCGCATTATCTAGTTCTAATTGCTTTAAAGGCATGGGATAGACCAGTCGCACAATCAGAGACATCTTCCTCTGACACTGTTTTACTTAGTTCAAGCATCACTTTTTCTGTATAGCATCTGTCTTGCCCAGACCATTCCTAGGGATTTCTGGAATACAAAATCCAGGGCCCAAACGTATCCTGGACATCTAGGCAAACATGGATCCCCAGAGCCTGAACCTGGAGGGGGCAGAGAAGTTTTCGGGTTCAGGTTCCAGGTCTGGGGACATCTGAAGTGAGGTCTGAGTGGGGATGCACAAAGAAAGGAACAAAAGGTGACCCACAGTCACTGTAGCACCTCTTACCTGCTTGTGGTCCCCTCATGATGATTACCCTCAGGGCAGACACTGAAGACCAGACCAGCTTGGGGCTTTCATGAAGTTTGGTGTGAGGAACAGAAGACATCGCATTGCCACGGAAAACATTATGCCTGGAAATAAGTCAGTCACAGAAGAACAAATGCTGCATGATTCCACTTATATGAAGAATCTAGAATAGTCAAACTCATAGATGCAGAGATTAGAATGGTGGTTGCCAGGAGAAAGTGGGGAGTTTTGTAATGGTTATACAGTTATGGTTATATACAAGATGAATAAATTCTAGAGCTCTCCCGTATGACATAGAGCCTACAGTTAACAACAAGGTATTGTACACTTAAAAACTTGTTGAGAAGCGGGGCGCCTGGGTGGCTTAGTCGGTTAAGTGTCCGACTCCGGCTCATGTCATGATCTCACGGTTTGTGGGTTCGAGCCCCGCGTTGGGCTCTGTGCTGACAGCTCAGAGCCTGGAACCTGCTTCAGATTCCATGTTTCCCTCTCTCTCTGCTCCTCTCCTGTTCACACTCTGTCTTTCCCTCTCTCAAAAATAAAATAGACATTTAAAAAATTTTAATAAAAAAAAAAAACCTGTTGAGAAGGTAGATCTCACGCTATGTGCTCTTAGCTAGAACAACAAAGGCAAGGGGACGTATAGATGCAACCTTTTGTATATTCAGTTTGCCTCAATAAAATTGAAAACAACAACAACAACAAAAAACAAAGAAAAAAGGATGAGCACAAAAGAAAACTGAGAATATCAAGTGTTGGCAGAGATGAAGAGCAACAGGAATTTTCATTCTCTGCCAGTGGGTTGTAAATTGGTAAACCAAAAAACTATTCGGCAATGTCCACCAACAGTGGACATATGCACATCCAATGCCATAGTAAGATTACTCCTAGGGATATACCCAAACCAAACGTGTAACTATGTGCAAACACCTAACGTCAAGCAGTATCAGAATGAATGGAGACATCTTGGAAGTATACACAAAAAATAAACTACTACATTCTTGAATATGGATCAATGTTACAAATATATTACTGAGCAAAAAGGGCCACATGAGAGTACACACTATCTTTGTCCATTTACAAGTGTTCAGGCAGGCAAAACTAATTTTGGTGGTAAAATTCAGAATCGTGGCGATTTGTGTGTAGGAGAGCAATGACCAAGACGAGGATGAGGAGAGAGTCTATGTTCCTGGTGAACTTTTAAAATCTTGGGCTAGGGAATGGTTACAGAAGTTCATTCACTTTGTTACCAAGACACGGACACATGATGACTGCACTTCTTTTGCACACGTGTCATCCTTCAAAATTTTTCTTATACTCATCAATTCAGAAAATTTTTTTAATCTTTATTTATTTTTTTTTTTTAATTTTAGCAAGGATGCAGGGAAAGAGTTGCTCATATATTACCGGTAGGACTGTAAGTTGTAACAGCTACTTAAAAGGACAAATGAAGGGAATCTACTATGAAGATTTAAAGTGTGCATTCTCTATCCAATTCACTTGCTGGTATTTCTACCCTAGAAAATGCTTGGGTATAGGTTCGACTTATGTTGAAGGTAGCGATGCTTCTGATAGAAAAACGAAAAGAAAGGAATTACATATCGAAGGGTAAGGAAGTCATAAACTGCTTCTATTGGTTCTGGACTATTGGTTCTGAGGACTAACGTGCAATAGTTTTAAAAGAATGTTGATTGGAAAAAAATACCTACACAAAATGCACAGGAACTAGGGGTCATCCTATAGGGACTGGGTTTGTAATTAATGCCTGAAAAGGATTTTATTCTAATTTGTAATGTTTCCATTTATTATTCTGTGTAACTTAAAATTAATAATAGCACTTAGAATGTCTCTGGAAGAATATTCACCGAGTAACACTGGTTGCCTCCAATAGGTGAACTGAGTGCCCCAGGAACTAGTAGTGGAAGAATTTCCACTCTGTAGCCTTCTACATCTTTAAATATTTGAACGTTATAACTAGCATCTATTGGTAAAAAGTTCAATTGAAACTTAAAAGTAATTTGAAAAATAACAATAATTAAAAGATGCTCAGTCTCCTGGCCAAACATACAAATATAATTAAATGTGACTACTATTAAGATCCAAGTGTTAGATATGCGACAGGAGCACAGAGAAAAGGTCTCCTAAATAGGTCTGGGGACCTGAGAATTCAGGGTGGAGGTGACGGTTGAACAGAGCAATGTAAGGTCCTACTTTTTAATTCCTGGAGAGCTCAGTGCGAGGTGCCAGGTGCCCTGAAATCCAGGCCACGACTATTTTCCACGAGCCGGAACCTAAATCCCCACCAAGAGACTGGAGGAAAGCGGAAGAAGCAGAATCGTCAATAACGGGAAAGCAGCCTCTTAATAAAACGGCAAGAGACAACAATCGGGCAAGTCCAACCAGCCCGCAGCTCTCAGAGACCGAATTTCAGATTCCCACCCTCTACACGGGCGAGGCGAGCCCGCCCTCTCCCGCCTTCCGGCGTTGCTTACTGGGCGGCAAATGATCGATAGACCCATTCACCAATCGCTGGCTCTGTTACGGGAGGCAGGCGGGCCCCAGCCCAGTCTTTGGTCCCTCGGGCGAGATGGGCTTCTGTGCGTCGACGTCAGCGTGTTGACGTCACGGGCCCGGTACCAGAGGAGGTCCGGGGACTGCTGGCTGCGGGCGGTGGGCTGCGCGTCGCCTGCTGGGCTTGGTCCCTCGTCCCCGCCCCGCCAAGCCCCGCCCCTCCGCCCGCTAGGGCTTCCGCGGGCTCAACCGCGGAACCGCTGTCCCCGGGCCAGCCTGGGGCTGCCGGCCCGAAACCACCCGATGAGGTAGGCTGGGTTTCTCGTCACCCTATTTGACAGATTGGAAAACTGAGTCACCCGGGATCAGATGACTTGCCCGGGGCTCAGGGGAGACCCGTGAACGGAGGCCAGAGCCCGGGCGTTCGGGTGTTTGCTGAGCGCTGTGCGGTCCTCCGGGGAGGAGGAGGGGCTAGGCGGGCTGTGTTTATAAAGGATGCAAAAGTGAAGTTGCAGAATGCCGAGCCCCACCTCGTTCCACTGCTTGGGCTGGGATTCGGGGGATGGATACAGGTTGTGAGTCTCCATTCCTTCACCCTGCGGACCCCGAGGAGCCCTCCGTGGGGTCCCGCCCCGTGCTGGCGCCATGGGCCCTCCAGAGTCACCAAGAATGGTGACTGGGGTGATGCGTGGGTTATACAGACAAGGTCGATCATTGACCTCTTTTATTCATTAAAAAAAAAAAAAAAAAAAAAAAAAAAAAAAATCTGTGTTTCAAGCAGAACAAAATGGAAAAAGCGCAAGTTATGAGTGTTCTGGCCACAGTTTCATTTCACTGCTTTGCCCACTCATGGTATCCGGCCATATTTTGAAATCTCAGCAGCATGCTTATTTTTGTTTAGGATTTTCTAGAAAGATCCCCCCCCCCTTTTCGTCCAAATACGGGTTAACATTGTGGAACTTTTCCTTTACCATCCCATTACTGCACCAGTTATTCACCATGTCATTTGTCTTCTGTTTCACAGATGGAATCACTGAATTCATCACTTGACTCAGTAATAGTTGGGATAAGTTTAGCAAGGTAACAAAGTAACGGGTCTGATCTCAAATATACTGGAATTAGTTAGGTTTGTTTACTCACAGTCATTGTTGAGAAGGGTTCTGATAGATAATTCCCATCTATATACCATCTACTCATCCACCCTCTCTTTCTAAAAGCAGGATCTCGAAAAACAAAACTTACAGTACCTTTGCTTTATGTATGGATTCATGCTCGTAAAGTGAAAAAGTGTACTGTACAACATATGCATACATATATATTTTGTATTTTCATAAAAATGGACTTTTCCTTATGTTCACAGAAGGATGGCAGTTTTAATCATCGGAGTTTATTCTTTGAACAAGTTCATCAGATGAATACATCTGATCCTACATCATCTCTGTGCCACATTTTGGTTTAAGGTGTTGGGGGATTGAGTGCTGAAGAATTTAGGTCAGCTTCCTGCCCTCGCGGGCCTTCCATTTTGGTGGAGAAACGATAAACATGCAAACAAAAATGACAATTCTAGATAATGATAAATGCCAGAAAAAATACTGCAAGATAAGAGGGTAGGGTGTGACTGGGATGTGTGTGTGTGTGGGGGGGGGGGGGGTGGTGGGAAATTTAGATATGGTGGACGCGGAAGACTTCCTTGAGGAATTGACAGTTTGGCGAGACCTGAGTGTGTGGAATGAGGCAGCATGGGAAGATCTGGTGGACGTTTCCAGGCAGACAACAGGGCAAAGGAACTAAAGGAAAAATGGGCTTAGCATGTTACAGGGGTGGAAGAGGAGCCGTGTGGAGTGCAGTAAACCTAGGAGACAGTGAGGTGGGGTGGGGCAAATGAGGTGGGCAGGAGCCACGGGCACAATCATCTGAACCCTGAGTAAGGATTGCAGACAGGCAAAGGAAATAGGGCTTGTGTATTGCCAAGACCCGGTATTTAGTGAGACTCATAGACTGTAGCCAGCTCTCTGCTTTATTTCGGTTATGAAATCATCACAGTAATTCATTATGGTTTGTTTTGTTTTGTGTTGTTTCACCAGTAGTCCTCTCTCTCACTGAAAATCTGTCCTCTTCCCTGTATCCCATGCTGTTGTGTTCCTGGTTGTCATTGTGACGTGCAGGACTCTAAGCCTCTGCTGCTTATCATCAGCTCCCTGCTTTTATCCTTCCTTCCTATGAGTCCTCCAGTATTTATGTGCTCACCCTTTGCAAAGGACTGGCACTCAATCCCTGCCATTCTCCACGCTGAGTTTTAGGAAACTGTGTTGTCAAGTGGATTACCGTTTGCCATCAGGACTTTCATCACTGGCCAGGGACTTAACGTCCACCTTTATTTAGTGCCTATAATGTGCCAGGTGCATTACGTACATTCTAACCCTTCCAGCATATTGCAGAGGTAAATATTATCCCTTCTTGAGCAAAAAGGAAGCGTGCGCTGAAGGCCATCCAGCTAGTACTGAGTGAGCGTAGATCTGAGCACTCCAGTTAGCCTGCCCACAGAGCCTCTTCCGTGCCACTCCGCCTCACTGCTTCCCTGGATATGAAGCAGCAGCTATACATCTCCACTATCTGAAATTAAATTTTTTGAAATGGCATTTCAGAGGTCATGATTCAACCCTCTCAGTTTAGAGGTGGGCCTGTGGAGGGCCGTAGATGTTCAGTGATTTTCAAGACTTAACTGCCACCAAATTCTCTCACCTTCCTGATTCGCAGCCTAATTGTTTTTCTGTTATACTACATAAGATTTCTGCATATATGAAAATACAATATTTCAACATGACGGGCTTATTGTCCAAAACTCATACAAGGTAGTAATGCTCCTTGGGATAAAATAATCCATTGTTTTCTTTCCCTTTTCTCAGCGGCGAGCAGGTGCAAACTTGCTGGACGAATCTTTGCTTTTAGTTAGGAGAAAGACAGTGGTTTCAAAATGACTTTAAAATTTAAGGTTTAATTTCACCTGTCTCTGAAAGGGAACTTAAAGCTTGTTACTGGTTTCCCAGCTTTAATGTTGTGTTTAACAGTATGGGAACATTGCCTAGAGTGGCTGCCTCATAGTTTCTGTTAGCAGGTGGAGTTTCTTCCTAGAATGGAGGAAGCCCTTGGGTTAGCTCAGGGATATAACTTCTCTTTCTTGGTAATTATCATTTGTAAAAATAAGGAAAAATCAGTTCGTGAATTCTATGGTTCAAAAATGTTCCTACAGTTTAAAAAATACCCATTATTTATTTCCAGGCTTCGCTTCTCAGTTATGATTGGGATATGGTAGGTGAATAATAGAAAAACTCACAAATAGTTAAGTTCACATTCTTGTGGCTTTTTGACTCTCCTCTAGCTCAATAGAGATTGCCTGTCATCAGTCAAATTAGAATTATGTTAATGGAATTGCCTTCTTTCTTACATGTGGAAGCTACTTAAATTTAGGCAAAAGAGAGTTTTTGCTCTTTAAGCCAATTGCTGGGTATTTTGACCGAGTATCTCCATCCTTCAAGATTGTTGGTGCCACTGATGTCTATGTTCTGGTGATCTGGGCTGTCATGATTTGACTGTAGTGCCACCCTTCCACCATGAGCCCACTGCCCCAACTGGACTCCTGGCCTTTCCAACTTTGGTGTCTTTGCTCGTGTTCTACCTGGAATGCCTTCTAGATGGACATGTCGATCCAGCCAAAACTCTGTCCGTCCCTCTGTGTCCATCTGTGCTGCTTATTTAACGAGATATTTCCTGTGTCTTTAATGGAAACCTCTTTCCCAGCCCCTCTGGGAGTATTTCTCTGACAGTTTACCAATCCTGGTATCTTTGGTAATACATTCTTTTATACATGAGTGTTAAATATATATTTCTTTGAGCTTAAAAGACACTTATCAATTCGTGTTACACATGCAGTTTTTTGTAGATTGTAGAGACCTTTGGTTTTATTTACATGTTTACGATTTCCTCTTTGAGAGAAGCACCATTCTGCTTTTCTTGGCTTTGCTTCAACAGAACCTCTTTCCTGTTTTCGGTTAAGGGTCTGACTTACCAAGGGATCCTGTGAGAGGAACTCAGATCTTTGGGTTGTGAATATTTAAGGCACACTGCCCCCCAGAAAATCATTCTCTGTGTTTATGGTGTTGGAAAAAGTAAAAGCAACTCCACTTGTTAATATTAAGATGAGAAAGGGCCAGAGAGGCCAGCCTGGGGCACCTGTGGTGCTGGGCTGAGAAGCCTGGTTTGTACTCCTGGTTCGCAACAGCCACGTGTCCTGGGTTCTGATGCCCGGCATCAGAAATCCTGGCAGCCACTTATAAGCCTATCAGCGGAGCTTTGGAGCAGAGTTTTGGAATGATTTCAGTAAATAGCATTCAAAATACATTGGAAAAAGAGATGACCAAATTAATTAATGTGGGGCATTTTGATTAATTGTTTTGCCAGTTATAGTTCATTAAAGATGGAATATTTTTGGCTCATTCAATATCATATATTGAAACTCCAGACGTGTGTAGACTTGCTTCATTTTGGTTAACAAATACCCAGATCCCATACTTTTATATGATGATATTTGTAATTCATGAATTGAGCAAACAAATCTAATGCCTAACATGTGGCCAGGCATTTCCCTGCCTGCGAAGAATATAGACAGGTCTTCTGGGAGCTTTTGGTATAGTACTGAGAAAAAGACATGTAAGCAATATGTGAAATGTATATGAAAGATTTGAGGTGCCATTAAAGATATGTGGCATGTATGTTATCCAATTGGATTCAGAAGGTTTCTTTGAGGAAGTGGTACTTAAGCTTCCTTGAACAATGAATAGGCTTATTATTGCTGTTGTTGAAGTGCTTGGAAGAAAAGGCTCTCCAGGAAGAGGGAGCATGAAGGAAAAGGCATAGATGGTGAAACCTCCTCCTGTACAGGGAACTTAAAATAGGTCTGTATGGCTAGAGCCCTGGGTGTGAGAGAAAAGGAGTTTTGAATAGAGGGATGAAATGGTTCATTCAGGTTTTCATTTTTAAAAAATTAGCATGATACCAGCATGGAGGATGTTTTGTAGATGAGCGAGTCTGAATTACTAGAGTAATGTGAATGAGTGGTGATTGGGAAAACCGTGGAAAAGTCCAATAAGAGATATTAGGGGAATGACATGGTCATCAATCAGTTTGGAAAATGGAGCTCACAGCGGAATCAAATTTAACATATTGTCTTCATAATAATGCTGTACACAAGATCCTATGGGTTATTATTGGTTCATTTTTCCTACCTGAGACATTTTTGAAATATTTACAGGTAGTGTATGTTATACATCAATATATGTATGTTTAAGTCTTTCTTATAATTTTCTTTTTGACTTTGTAATTGCTTGTCTCTTATTAAATTATTTGAGAGGAAATAATAGAGCTGGTTTCAAACCTTTTTTGAGCTTTTCAAACCTTGTGAGCTTATGGAGATCCTGCCACTTTGGTGATATCCTCTGCCTCTGTAACACGCTCTGAGCCCATTCTTACTTATTACGAGGTTGTGATTCTGTTTTCTGGCTGTATTAGCCTGTGGTTGCATTGAGTCTTATAAATTAGTGGGGTGTGTGTGTGTGTGTGTGTGTGTGTGTGTGTGTGTGTGTGTTTGTTTTCTGAAGCACAGGTGAGTCTGACATGCTGATATCTTGAATTTCCTATGTGACCACCTAAGAAGTCTGATGAAAAAAGAAAAGGGTACTGTTTTGTTTTTTTTTTTAATCCAGGCATCGAAATTTTGCCATTGACTTTCTTTATATACCATGTGCACCAAGCAGACCTTCATCCATGATAAAGATTAATAATTCTTTTAGGAACTGTGTGCCATCTTTGTATATCAAAGTATAGGAGAAAGAGCCCAAATGTCTGTCGACTGATGAATGGATAAAGATGTGGTATATATATATATATATATATATATATATATATACACATTCATACATACATACAATGGAATATTACTCAGCCATTAAAAAGAATGAAACCTTGCCATTTGTAATGACGTGCATGGAGCTAGAGAGTATTATGCTAAGCAGAATAAGTCAGAGAAAGACAAATGCCTTATGATTTCACTCACGTGTGGAATTTAACAAACAAAACAGATGAACATATGGGAAGGAAAAATAAGGGAAGGAAGCAAACCAGAAGAGACTATAGAGAGCAAACTGAGGGTTGATGGGGGATGGTCTAAATGGGTGAAGGGTATTAAGGAGGGCACTTAATGATGAGCATTAGGTGTTGTATGTAAGTGATGAATCACTGAATTCTACCCCTGAAACCAATCTTATACTATATGTGTAATAACTAGAATTTAAATAAAATAAAAATTTGAAGCAAAAAAAAAAAGAAAAAAAAAGCAGGGAACTTACTAATAGTAATGTTACTTAACACAAATAAGGAAACTGAAATTTGGAGAAATTAAGTGACTTGTCCAAAGCCATACCACTAGCAAGGACTTCCAGATAAGAAATAAGGGGGCATCTGGGTGGCTCAGTCAGTTAAGTGTCCATCTCTTGATTTTGGCTCAGGTCATGATCTCACAGTTCCTGAGATTGAGTCCCACATCAGGCTCTGTGCTGACATCTTACCTGCTCACATGCACATGCTCTCACTGTCTCTCAAAATACATAAATAAACTTTAAAAAATAATAAAAAATTAAAAAATTAAAAAAACTTAAAAAATAAAAAAAATAATAAAAAATAAAAATGTTCATTTTTATAATCAGGATTTTCTCAGCAAAAAATAAATTTTCTGGACAGAATGAGAAATATGTCTGATTATAAAAACAAAAACAAGTGTAGGAGATAACATGTAACTTTTGCCTGTTGGGTGAAGATGTGAATGGCACTTCCTCTTACTGACTTGCTCTGGTTTGTGAATTAGGAAATTGGCCTTGGATAACTCCAGGGGCAGTTGATGTTTTATCCCCCCTGGCATTACGCTTAGTGCGCCACTTTTGCCAGCTATGGAGCCCCTGCAGGAGCAGTGAGTACAGGATGGGACACTTGTGGGAACCCTTCTCTCTCCTCTTCCATGGAAGGAGTCTTGTGCTTTTGAATGAAGAGAAACCCAGTTCGCCCCTGGATAGCCACCTTAGCTTTGCTGTCTCCTCATCAGCTGGCTACTTGAGTTTAGCTTCTGTCTTCCTGTATAGAGAATATAAGTTTGGGGAGGCCTATGGAGAATGTGCCATGAACACATTCTTAGTTCTAGTCATTGAGATGAAGACAGGTAGTCGCTAAAAGAAGTGAACTCTTGGGACGCCTGGGTGGCTCAGTTGGTTAAGCATCCAGCTTCGGCTCAGGTCATGAGCTCATGGTTTGTGGGTTCAAGCCCCACGTCTGGCTCTGTGCTGACAGCTCAGAGCCTGGAACCTGCTTCAGATTCCATGTCTCCCTCCCTCTCTGCCCCTCCCCTGTTCACGCTTTGTCTCTCTCAAAAATAAATAAACATTAAAAAAAATTTTTTTAAAGAAAAAAGAAGTGAACTCTTGTAGCCACTTTCCTGTGACTCCTGGCAGATCAGTGAACTCCCTGCCTTGGGATGGTACTGATTTTCACATCTAGATCAATAAGACCATGGTTCTGTTCTGAGAACGGAAAGCTTCTATTTGAATACTGCTTGCAGTAAGTACTGGTGCAGAGAGGTCTTCCTTCCAATGCATTGCAAAATATTTCAAGTTTCTTAATTGAGGGACTTTGTTGGTTCACGACTTCCTCAGGAGCTTCCTGGGTGTAATCTGAAACTGGCCCCTATATGTGTAAGGCAGGGAGAGAGTAAAGAAAGAAGAAAGAGGCAGACCACTTCACATCGGTAGTGGTGTCTTCAGGAGCAAAGGAGCTTACTTACAAGGCTGTCTTGAGCACCTGCAAGACAGTGGCTTCTCTCACCCGCCCTCCAGGGTCTGCAAAGTTGATGTAGAGGCCCTGAGTGAGTTCAGTCAGTCATATACCCAGTCCAGATAGCCTCGGCACCACATTTGTGTTTCAAGGCTGTATCTTAGGAGCAGCTTCTGGGAGGGAGGAAGGCAAGCAGAGTACACATGCCAAGGCCGGGGGAGGGGGCGGCGAGCCTCCGGCTGGCCAGGTCCGGCTCACAGGTTGACTGGCGGTCACATCTTAATCTCCAGCAGATGTCATCTGTCTAGATAGTAATGTGACTGTTGACGCCATCGTTGCTAAAGCTGGAGGCGCATCTCTAAGAGGAAGCTTGAAATATTCATGAGAATGTGAGGTACTTAGGAGCAGCATGTTCTCTGAATTACCATATACTGATGGTTGACAGTACTAATGAAGTCCAAATTGGGAAAAATAGTGGTAACTCCATAATAACCACCAAGTATTTTATTACTGATCTCTTGTGATTTTTAAAGAAAGCTAGATGTTCTGGAAAATGATGGGTAGTCAGCAACCAGAAAAAGCAGTGTTACACCTGTGGAAATGACTCCGTGTGACTCGTGAAGGAAAATGGGATTACGTATAGCTTCTGTGACCTAGAAGATTAAAATAAAGCTGTTTGTAGAGGAGCCGTGTAAGAAATATTTGAGTATAGAAGTTAGAGCTGAAGCTGAGAGAGGGAGAAAAGCTGTAATATCTGAGCACCAGAAGAGACCTATTGGAGGAGAATCAGAATTTGGAGAGAGACTGTGGAAGGTAGCTATAGAGACCCATGTTGTTCCACTCAGTCGGGGCCCAGATAGCAGTTTCTGAAAAAGACGAGACAAGTGAAAGAATGTTCTTGTTCGCCAGAGCCCAACTTGAGACAGACTTTTTTTTTTTTTTTGGAACAGTGGTAAGATGTAGCCGTAACATGCCAGCCATCTGACTCAGCCAGTGCTGGTGACATAACTGGCTACCAAGGTGTCAATCCCTGCAGAGGTACTGAGCTAACAGCATGAACTACCCAACAAGACTGGCTACTCCGTGGCATGCTGCCATTTTGCCAACCTGTGATCTGAGGAGGAACAAATATACGTTGTCAAGTCCTTGACAGTCTCCAGCTGGCTCATCTTCCCCCGGACCCGGCACCACCCAGGGGCATGGTTATTGTCAAGGGTACATTGATTTCCTTCCTTTCTTTCTCCTCAGTCATTCCCTTCTATTATCTATCTGTCTCCTCAACTAGATGGAGATTCTGCTAAGAGCATGGGAACTCTTGCATTGCCCTTTGAATCCTTTTAAATGTCCTTGGTATTTTACATTTTGTAGGTGGTCACTGTTTATTATTTAACAACATGGGAACTTTGAGTGGACTTAAAGAGGGCCCCCCCTTAATTATTTTCTATTCTACAAATAAAGGCACTTTGTTTTTTCTCTATCTTTTATGGAAAGAAGGGAGAATATTCAAATTTCTGTTCTCTTGCATGGTTTTAACTTCCATCTATATGCTATCAACTCTCAGATTTCTATATCTAGCTCAGACCTCTCCTCTGAACTCCTGACTTAACGTACTGTACTATTTACTTTAATAATGATCACTGTCAGTGTGGATATTAATACGTATCTCATACTTTACGTGTCCAAACTAAACTGATGTTCTTCCTCAAAGTTGCCCTGAGACTGTCTTCTCCATTGCAGCAAATAGCAACTCCATCCTTCCATTTCCCCAGGCTATAATTCTGAAAGTTCTCCTTTAGTCCTTCCTTTATCCCCCCTGCCGCTCCCCCGCCCCATATCCAGTCCATCAACAAATGCTTTTGGCTCTGTAGTTAGAACCAATCGATTCTTACCGCCCCCACTGCTACCACTGTAGTCTCCCAAGTCAATGCGTCACCTCTTGCCTGAATCGTTGGCCATAACCCGCGAATTGGTCTTCCTGCTTCTGTGGTTCAGTTAGAGAGCCTCTTAAAGCTTCAGTTGACTCAGGTTTCTCGCCTAGTGAAAACTTTCCAGTCTTCCTATCTCATCAAAGTCTTTACAGTGGCCTGTAAGATCCTCTGCCCCTTCTTCTCTCTTACCCTCTCATGTTGGTCTCCAGCTCTGTTACTTAGCCCCGGCAAAGCTGAAAGCCAGTGACCTGTCTGGACACCTACGCGGCCAACTTCACCCCACCTCGGGATGTTACCCTTATCCTTCCCTCTACCTGCCTTGCTCTCTGCTGGTCTTTGCTCCACCTTCTCAGGGAGGTCATCCTGACCACTCCCAGTTTAAAATTACAATGCTTTTTTGTTTATCTTCTGTCCCCTTACTTTAGAAAATCAGCTCAGTGCTCAGAGGAAGGCCTGACACGGTTTGGGTGCTCAAGACGTATTTGTGGAGTAAATAAAGTAGACATGCTATATTCCTGGCAAACTTTGAATTTTCAGAAATTATCAAGGACAATTTTAAAATTTTGTAGTGCCCATCCAGATTCAGTTTCTCGGTATATGTTTTGGTTTGTGTCATAAAGTACAAGAACATCAGTATGCACTTATCCAGCCATCTTTAAATCTAATATTTCTTTTTTTAAAAAATTTTATTTATTTGGGGGGAGGGGCAGAGAGAGAGAGAGAGAGAGAGAGAATCCCAGAATCCTGTGTGGAGCCTGATCCCATGAACCACAAGATCATAACCCAGGCCAAAATCACTTAGAGAATTAAGTTTTTCTATGAGCGTCTTGGTGGCTCAGTCCGTTAAGCACCCAACTCTTGATTTCAGCTTAGGTCATGATCTCATGGTTTGTGAGATTGAGCCCTGCATTGGGCTCTGCGCTGACAGCATGGAGCCTGTTTGGGATTCTCTCTCTCTCTCTTTCTCTCTCTCTCTCTCTCTCTCAAAAATAAATAAACATAAAAAAAATTAAGTTTCTCTAAAAACAGGTGTGGGCTTGGGAGATAAATTAGTGTTATTGAGGACTGACTTAAAAACACCATATTTGTTTTCTGCTTTAGTTTTTCCAAGCCATTGGTAATTAATTTCTAAATAAATCTTAGTCTTGAAGCATATTGTTGAAAGGTTAAATCCTGCTTATGTACAGTTACTTTGCTCTGCTGATATTAGCAGGAATCACTGAATGAGACAAGGCCGTGAGAAATGACGGGGTTTTAACAGAGAGCCCTGAATGTGTGTGCTTGGGGCAGAAAGTGTAGCAGCGAAGAGCGAGTAGATTTATCAGGATAGAACGAAAGCTTTCATTATATCCCAAGTGAGTAAAGAACCGTAGAAAATATGAGACCCAGAAAATAAATATTTGGAATAAAGCCATGGACATTATATAGAGATATCACTATGGAGCTGGACATTCTAAATTCTTAAAGCAAAGAGAAAGGACAGAAGGAAGTGGTGTGGAAGTGTAGGTACCAGTGTTACTATAAGAAACCAGCTGCACGGGGGCACCTGGGTGGCTCAGTTGCTTGAGTGTCCGACTCCTCATCTCTGCTCGGGTCATGATCTCACAGTTCTTGAGGTCAAGCCCCAAGCCAGACTGCCCTGACAGTGCAGAGCCTGCTTGGGATTCTCTCTCTCCCTCTCTGCCCCTCCCCTGCTCGCTCACTCTCATTCTCCCTCTCTGAAATAAACTTTAAAAAAAAAAAAGAAAAGAAAAGAAAAAGAAAGAAATCATCTGCATGAATAAAACGGCACTGAGGCTGAGCCTCAGTGGATGATGCCTTGTAAAATTCTTTCCTGAGGTGTCTGGGAACAGTTTGGGTACAAATCTTTGGAACCGAATGAAGGACAGATTTGGCTTGGAAAAGCTTACAGAAAAGTGATATCTTATGCACATTTTCATTAAAGACCTAAGCAAACTTTAGACCCTGAATTCTCGCTCAGCATACCCTCCACTGTTTCATTTAGGCCTCGTGACAACAACAACAAAAAGGCCATTCTTAGGTATTTGACACGGGCTGAAAGTTCAGACAGAGTGACTCCTGTCTACAGTCACAAGCACTTTAGAAGTCTTCAGCCAGTTTTCATTTGTGTGGGGATAATTTGATAGTTATTATATAATGGGTAAAATGATTTGGGGGTCCTGAGCACTTATAGAGGTTTTCCTTTTAGTCTGTCACTGTGTCTCAAACTGTCATGTACAGAAGAATTATTATGCAAATGTGTACAAAATCGAAGTGCATTCTGCGTTATAGAAAAACTGGTTTAAGCCGTTTTCTAGGATGATTCTGGTTCCTCTGTACTCAAAGAAGGTAGCCCCCACTGTAGCAAAGTCAATTTAATGATTTTTTTGCAATGAAAATTTGCCTGTGCTCTCTTTAATATCTTTATATGCTACATATGCATATGCATACTGTATATACATTACATGTAAATATATTCGTATCATATGTATGTTTATAGATGCTGGATGGGTGGGTAGATAAATAGAGCAACTTTATTACAAAACATCTTTCTGTCCTTAGTTTTTCTGAACTATTTGTAAGTTAAGCTGTGTACTTCACGTCACTTAACTACTCAGGACTTCGTCATGCATTTCCTAAGAATAGGGCCATTCTCCTACATAACCAGAATACTAAGCTATAATCAATTCCCCAATTGTCTTCTGTAACTTCTCTTCCTTTTTTTTTTTTTTTTTTAAATTCAATTTCAGTCTAGGCTCATGCATTGCATTTGATGGTTGTGTCTCTTTATGCTTTTTTTAAGTTTGAAGAGTATCCACAGCACTTTTCCTTTTTTCTGTTCTTTATTTTCTTTTTAACCACATTGACTTCTTTGAACAGTCCACAGTACCTGTCTTGGAGAACGTTCCAAATGCTGTGTTTGTCTGGGTGTTTCTTTATGACTGAAATCAGGTGAAACATTTTCGGTGAGGGTGTATCATAACAGATGATTGGTGTTACGTACTTCCTCCTACTTCATGTCAGAAGATATATAATGTCTGCTTATTCCAGTATTGGTGATGCCGCCTCATTACTTGGTACAGATGGTGGCTGCTAGATCTCTTCACTGTAAAGGTGTATTATCCCCAATGGAATTATTAAATAATCTGAGGGATAATACTTTGAGACTGTGAAGATCCTATTTCTCAACAGCTTCATAATAATTTTTAGCATTCATTGAAGATTCTGACATGATTCTGTTATTCTAACTAAGGGTTACAGATTATTGATTTTTCTCATTTTATTATCTTTTCTTCCTTCTTAAAAATTTTTTTTAATGTTTATTTTTGAGAGAGAGAGAGAGACAGAGTGCAAGCTGGGAGGGACAGAGAGAGAGGGAGACAGAATCCCAAGCAGGCTCCAGGCTTTGAGCAGTCAGCATAGAGCCTGATGTGGGGCTTGAACTCATGGACCATGAAATCATGACCTGAGCTGAAGTTGGATGCTTAACTGACTGAGCCACCTAGCTGCCCCTTTTCTTCCTTTTTTTTTTTTTTTTAATCTGATATATTTTTCTGTAAAGTTAATAATGTCATTACTTGTTTTCATGTTCAAGTTGTCCCACATTGGCCAGTGGGAACCCCTCAAGACAGCCAATATAGTTTTTTAATAATGATTATGGTTTTGTTGTGTGTGTCTTCTCTAAGAAATCTTTGCCTACAAATAGGTTGTAAAAATATTCTACTTCACATTCTTAATTTTTGTCTGGTGTTAGGGTTCAAGGTTCGTTTTTGTTTGTTTGTTTGTTTGTTTTTCAGTTTTGATGTCTGGTTGTCCCAGCAGCATTTGTTGAACACAGACTTTCTTTCCACCATTGGATTGCTCTGACATCTTTGTCAAAAGTCAAATGATCAAATAAGTGCAGCTCTATTTCTAGGCTGTCCGTTATGTTCTGTTGATCTATTTGTTGATCTGTATATTAGTACCACACTGTTTTCATTCCTGAAGCATTATAGATGATCTTTAAGTTAGGTAGTAGGAATCTTCCAATTTTGTTGTTCTTCCTCAAGATTGCTTTGGATATTCTCATTTCTTTGCATTTCTATATACATTTTAGAAATAACGTATCAATTTCTACCATAAAAACCTTGGTGGGGTTATTATTGGAATTAAGCTGACTCTGTAGATCAGTTTGGGAGGAATTAAAATGTTACCACTGAATTCTTCCAATCCATAAATGCTGTATATTTCTCCATTTATTTTCATCTTTATTTCTTCTCTCTGCAATGTGTTACAGTTTTCAGTGTTGGGATCTTGCATATGTTTTGCTAAATTTATTCCTTAAATTTATTGCATATATTTTATTAAATTTATTTTAATGTTTTCAATGCAATTTTACATTTTCTTCTTTCCTTCCCCTCTTCCTTCCTTCCTTTCTTCCTTTTTTCCCCTCCTTCCCTTCCTTCCTTTCTTCTTTCTTTTCATCTGTCTCTCTCTTTAGTTTCTCCCCACTCTCACTGTCCAGAATGAAGGAATTGGTAAATAGGTGAATCACAACATTGTAAGCAAGCTGTTGCTTTAAAAAAAAAATGAGCAAAAAATAGTCTTGCTGCAGCATAATAAATGTCATTATAGAGGTCTATGCTGTTCTCTGCTCAGGGGAGAAAGGTGTGGAAGAGTGGGAGGAAGCCAAAGCCTCCCAGAGAAAATGGCGTTTGAGTTAAGGCTTATGAGATGAGTAAGCCAGAGATGTAGGGAGAGGAGCAGTCCAGGTAGAGGGAAAATTACAAGTAGAGGTGCCTGAGAATGTGATTCCTTTAGGGAAGTGCTTGTGATTTTCGGCCTGAAGTGGTTCTGGAGAGGGAGGCAGAAGTAGGCCACGTGTTAGGTTAGGCAAGATTAAGGAGTTTGAGGTCTACCTGAAGGTCCCCGGAAACTATTTAATAAATGATCTCATGAATTTAATTTGCTTCTCTAAAAAATTTACAGGTGTTGGATGAGAATTCTTTTTTATTCAAAAGAAATTTCTTTTCCTTGTGTGCCTTGTCTTTCTTTGCCCATTTTTCTAATTGAATTGTAAGGTCTTCATTGTGTCTTTAATCACGTAAGTTTTACTTCTAATGTGTTTAAGATAGGGAAGCTTTTTATTTTTATGTGTTGAGATCTGTTTCTCTTTATTCTTACAGATTCCTCATCCTAAAATCATGTTATTCACCTGCAGTTTCTTTTACTACATAACCCATGAAGATGGCTTTGTTTCATTAACTTTTATTTATTTTCTAAATGCTTATTTTTTTGAGAGAGAGAGGAAGACTGTGTGTGCACAAGCAGGGTGGGGGCAGAGAGGGAGGGAGAGAATCCCAAGCAGTCTCTATGCTGACAGAGTGGTACTCAAACCCACAAACTGTGAGATCATGACCTGAGCCTAAAGCAAGAGTCGCTTAACCCACTGGGCCACCCAGGCGCCTCTGTTTCATTAACTTTTAAGTGGAACCCTCAGTATATTTTGATGTGTAGGTTTCTTTCTCCATGAGCTAGAAAGACTAGTCGTTTTAGTCTTTCGCAGCTGAATTTCAATGGCATCTTTATCATCTGTAGATATTTTTTGCAGAAAAACTTAAGAAAGTTCTGGGCAGATAGTTTATAGGTAATGAGTTTTCCTTGATCTTTAGTAGTTTTATTATTTGTTTAATTGAACTAATATTTGGTACTTGGTCAATTTCCTATTACAGTTCAGATTTCTGACTTCTCCTGATAAATCAGTAGTGTGGCACACATATGGCCCCTGAAGATGGGCACACAGTCCTCTCCTGTCTGCCCCTGTTCTGTGTCTCCTGATGCTGATTATCAGTTGTCGCTTTTTCTTCATTTACACTGTTGTCTTTCTTATATCACTAATGTATTTCCTTATGTCTCTTTCAAAACTTGGAGAATAAGAGACTTGAGAGAACCACATTTTAAGGAAAGCGGAAGACAGTAGATATCTAGATGGAGATGAAGAGTCTCACAAAGTTTGAAGTTATGCCAGTCCCCCCCCCCAGTCAAAATGTGCATAATTTCAAAGCTTTTTGGCCCAAATGAATTATAGATTGTGTTTATGAATGTTTTTGAAATGCAAAGAAACATTTTAATGGGTGAACAGAGATAATCTACCTTCTTATTAGGTTTAGTTTTTATTTATATGAGTTTTTACTTATTTATGTGATGTTTCAGGAACATTTGAATACAGAAGATCTACTCATGGGAGTAGTCGCGAGGATTAAAGGAATCTAATGTACGTTAAGAACTCAGCACTGTGCCTAACTCAGTCTGCGCTACGGAAATGAATCATTTTGCTATTAGGTTAATATGTGGTATATGCATTGTTATATAATATATAATAAGATGTCAATAGATAGGATTAGTTCATACTTGTGTTGTATTCTTTGTCCCTGCATGTTCTTGGTCAGATAATGTCGGATTATTCTAGCTTTAAGGGTAACCTCACTTTCTTTGTTTCTTTTTTTTGATGTTATGGAACATAACATAACATTTAAAGTTTGTAAAATTTTATTTTTTCCCCCAATTTTGAAATACCAATCAAACTGTCTGACTCTAGTTCCTTTGCCAGGTAATTCTTTGTCAACTTTTTCACTTTTCCTTTTGGGTTCATTCTGGTTGATTCATTCTAGTCAGCCCATCTACATCTTCTTGATGTAATATTTCCAAAGTATTTATGCTTTTCAAACACAATGAGTGTGAAGTGTCACCTACTGTTTGAAAAACCACCTCTCCTAATAGTGTTACTTGTATTCCTTTCTTAATCGCCCCCTCTGCAATCTAGGTTTGCTTGTTTGCCCATTTCTTAGGCTTATTTATATATCTTAAACTTATGGAAACGTTTAGCCATGTACAAAAGTAGAGAGTTTAGTGTAATGAATCACATTATACCCATCCCGCAGCGTGGAACATTTATCATTCTCCTTTCAGATTTATTTATTGATTGTGTTTACTGTTTTTCTTTTTTCCTTTTTAATGTTTTTCCCTGTGAGATACTTACAGTTTTTGTAATGTTATAATTTAAATGCCTCATTTTTAAAATTTTATTCTTTATTTAAAAAGGAATTAAAGCACTTTAAGGAAATGAATTTGGTGATAAGCACAACTATGACATCTTTCCACTGTTTTTACTGTCATTATTTTTTTAATTATACAACATAATTTATTGTTTTTCAGAGTAAGATGTGTTACTTCTATTGTATGCATTTCTCATCCCTGATATAGGAGAGGAGAAAAATGGATATTTACACTGAATATCAGAGAGTTTGACATGTTCTTATCTAAATGCATCTTTAATAGAACATTTTTAGAGTTCTTTTATAAACATCTCCCTGTGAACATTTTCGTAAGGTCTTACTGTCATTTTAAAAATACTATTTAAAAAAAAATTAAATATATTTATCTCAGTAGTTATTTTAGAAAGTACTGCTATGTTATGAGTGTCTATTATGCATTGTTTTTCTGTAGACAGTTCCTAATTGCAAGACTTACTGAATTAGATATTTTTAGTAGGATAGTTTTATGCTAAATGTTGTAAGCGTATCAAAATATGCTCAAAATAGTATATAGTCTGTGATTGAAGGGTTACAAAAAGAATTATCTGTCTTTAAAAAACTTTATTATGTATTCAAATAATCAGCATCCGTATGTGTATCTTTAAGATACCAAATAGGATTTTTTAAAAAATAAACTGTCACACCTTCCATTTTGATCATGATCTATCGTTTACTTAGCTTTTACATTTTCTTTGTTTTTAAGATGCATTTGTTATCTCTGTTCTTTCTGGTAAAGCATACATTATTGATACTGAGTGGTAAATCTTAAAGCTGATTTCAAATGTATTACACTTCTCAATTTTTAGAAATACAAACATTAGCTATACTTGCTTAGTTAAGAGGATATATGGCAGAATCTTTAGAGCTTAATTATGAATCTTGAGTTTTTGAAGATTTTGTATACTTACTAAGAACCTCCCTGCTTTTTTTTTTTGGTTATGAATTAGTAATCATACTCAAATACTTGTAAGTCAGATTTTATTTTTTTTTTATTTTTATTTTTTTTTTTTCAACGTTTATTTATTTTTGGGACAGAGAGAGACAGAGTATGAACAGGGGAGGGGCAGAGAGAGAGGGAGACACAGAATCGGAAACAGGCTCCAGGCTCTGAGCCATCAGCCCCAGAGCCCGACGCGGGGCTCGAACTCACGGACCGCGAGATCGTGACCTGGCTGAAGTCGGACGCTTAACCGACTGCGCCATCCAGGCGCCCCAAGTCAGATTTTAAAATAAGCAAATGTACTGTATTAGCATTGCAGAGTCAAGTTCAGTTATTCTATATCTGTTTGGAGCCTGATAACTGTGGTGCTCTTAATAATTCACTTACAGAAATTATTGATAATTGCATGTAAGCTTACAAAGAGATATTGGAAGAGGGGACGCCTGGGTGGCTCAATTGGTTAAGTACCGACTTCAACTCAGGTCATAATCTCACAGTTCATGGGTTTGAGCCCCATGTCGGGCCCTGTGCTGACAGCTCAGAGCCTGGAGCCGGCTTCACATTCTGTCTCCCTTTCTCTCTGCCCCTCCCTCACTCATGCTCTGTCTCTCTCTGTCTCTCAAAAATAAATAAACGTTAAAATTTTTTTTTAAAAAATTAAAGAGATATTGGAAGAATACTTCAGTAAAGGCACAGCTTTCTATACTTCTTTTTTAAAATGTCACCTCTTGCATATTATACACAGAATATGCTAATATTTTAAAGATGACTAACCCATCACTAAGGTGGTGTCTGAATGGTATCTCTAGATGTTTCCAGAAAGCAGTGCTTTTGAGGGTCATCAGGAGACAGCTAGACATCCATCTCCCAAACAGCTTCATAGTGGCATCACATTGACTTTGTTACTGTTATAGTCCAGCCCTCTTTCTTGTTGACCGGGAGACCTGATTTGTCCCCATCTGTTTACAGAGAGCCCAGTGGAGAGTGGCTCTGCCTCACATGGGTCAACTCACATCGTAAAACCTGCAGTGAACACTGTAAGTGCTGTGTAGACTGAGTTTGTTTCAAGCTGACCAGTCTTACTGTCTCCCTACTCAAACTATGATATTTTAATAAGAAACAGAATGTTTAAAAGGTGGTGGGAAGCATGCAGGGAATTATTAAATTGTTCAGTGACAAAAGGGACTAATGATACCCTTAGCCATCGTATTAATCAGAGGAATAATCTGACTGCTGGACTGGAGATACTTAAAATCCACCAGGCAAGGCACTCCCTCTTGAAGATGCCAGGTTGGGTACAGCCACCATTCGTTTGTGACACTCCTCTCCCTGTGTTTTCTGGACTGACCCATCTCCTCTCTGAAGGGCATATTTCCTCTTCCACTCCTTACAGCCTAGCTGATGATAAGTCCCGTCAGCACTCTTCTATCTTGGACTGCGAGCCCTTTGGCTTCTTGAGGGACACAGTACATCCGCTCTGATTCATTGTGTGTTAAATGTATAGTTTAACTCTCAGAGAGCAGTATTATTTTAATTGTTTCAAAGTTCTCCCCCGCTTTCCCCCATTGTAATCCTGATGATATGGGGAAGTCTATAAAAAGCCTTGCAGGGTTTCATACATGCACATAATTTTTTTCTTTCTCTTTTTTAAATATTCCACTCAGGCCAAAATGAACAAATCAGGAGACTATAGATGCTGGAGAGGATGTGGAGAAACGGGAACCTTCTTGCACTGTTGGTGGGAATGCAAATTGGTGCAGCTGCTCTGGAAAGCAGTGTGGAGGTTCCTCAGAAAATTAAAAATAGACCTACCCTATGACCCAGCAATAGCACTGCTAGGAATTTATCCAAGGGATACAGGAGTACTGATGCATAGGGGCACTTGTACCCCAATGTTTATAGCAGCACTCTCAACAATAGCCAAATTATGGAAAGAGTCTAAATGTCCATCACCTGATGAATGGATAAAGAAATTGTGGTTTATATACACAACGGAATACTACGTGGCAATGAGAAAAAATGAAATATGGCCTTTTGTAGCAACGTGGATGGAACTGGAGAGTGTGATGCTAAGTGAAATAAGCCATACAGAGAAAGACAGATACCATATGGTTTCACTCTTATGTGGATCCTGAGAAACTTAACAGAAACCCATGGGGGAGGGGAAGGAAAAAAAAAAAAAAAAAGAGGTTAGAGTGGGAGAGAGCCAAAGCATAAGAGACTGTTAAAAACTGAGAACAAACTGAGGGTTGATCGGGGGTGGGAGGGAGGGGAGGGTGGGTGATGGGTATTGAGGAGGGCACCTTTTGGGATGAGCACTGGGTGTTGTATGGAAACCAATTTGACAATAAATTTCATATAAAAAAATAAAAAATAAATAAATAAATAAATAAATAAATAAATATTCCATTCAGTTGTCAAATTAATAGGTATCTACTGGCAAAATTTGACTCCTTGACTCAGGAAATATTTGTTTTTATTTGAAGTAATACCAAACAGTTGGAGGGTTTTATTTAATTCTCCATAAAAATTTTTCACTATTACTTTGAAATAACTGATCCCCCCCCCTCCCAGATTTCTCTATCTAGCAATCTCCAATTGTTTCTCTCTATCCAGGAATTTCTTCTTGTTTAAACTGCTAACTTGAATATGCTGTGTAGGTGTTATAAAATCCAATCCAGTATTCATCTGTTTTGTATCTTAAATTCCACATGTGAGTGAAATCATATGGTATTTGTCTTTCTCTGACTTATTTTGCTTAGCGTGGCACTCTTTAGCTCCATCCACATCGTTGCAAATGGCAAGATTTCATTTTTCTTTAATGGCTATAGAGAACAAACTGAGGGTTGAAGGAGGGGAGGTGGGTGGAGGGATGGGCCAAATGGGTGATGATGGGCATTAAGGAGGGCACTTGTCAGGATGAGCACTGGGTGTTGTATATAAGTGATAAATCACAAAATTTTTCTCCTGAAACCATTATTATGCTATATGTTAGCTAACTAGAATTTAAATAAAAACTTGAAGCAAAAAAATAAAATTCAATCCTATAGCCTAGATTGTAGAAGTATTTTTCTCAACGTTGTATTTCGTTTGGAAAATACGTGGTGTAAAGTAAGCCAAGACTGTTTGGAAATGTGAACATAATGGTAGTGGGCAGTCTGCTCATAAGTTAAACTTCTTGTAGTGTTTCGTAACGCCAGTTCTCCTGCTCAGGAAGCTGCAGGGTTGTACAATGGTGTCAGCTCCTTAACCTTGCCCCCTGCCAGTCTTTCTCAAGCCAGTTTCGTCAGTGTTCTCCCAGGTCTTTACTTTCAGGGTAAGGTTGGCATATGTCACAGCATCAACAGCACCAAGAAGTACAGGACGGGGAATCATACTTGTTTCTTCGTTTAGAACATCTTACCTACAAACAACTTTGGAAGTTTTAAAAAATACAAGCAGCTTCATGTAAGTAAGCATTAAGTAGAAAGCTGTTGATTGAATTTGACATGACATTTTTAGGCATGGCAGAACTTTCCTCCCCCCATATTGATAACTTTAAAATATGAAGGCCATGGGGTGCATCAGTGGCTCAGTTGGTTAAGCGTCCAACATTTGATGGCGGCTCAGGTCATGATCTCATGGTTCGTGGGATAGAGCCCCGCGTGGGGCTCTGTGCTGACAGTGTGGGATTCTCTCTCTCACTCTCTCTCTCTCTCTCTCACTCTCTCTCTCTCTGTCTCTCCCCTACTCAATGCACGTACATGCTCTCTTTCTCAAAATAAGTAAATAAACTTAAAAAAAAAATATGAAGATTGCTTTACTATGTTTTTTAATGCCCCAAATTAGCTTTAGCTTCCTTCCCACATCCTCTCTTTCTGTGCATATTTATTCTTTAAAGTCTCTAGGTTTCTTAGTTACCGTGCCTCTTTCTCTTACTGGCAAGGCATGTTTGTAAACGTCAGGTTATCCGCTCAGTATTCCCATTCCCCAGTTCTAGCTGTTTCATCTTGGAACCTGCAGGCTCTAGATAGGACTTTTACCATCATAAACTAGGTCTAACATATGCGCGTCGCAAGAGGATAGTCAGCTCAGTCTGCTACCTGCTCCCACAGAAACCTGGCCTTAGGGTAGAGCGGGCCCAGCTGAGGCAGCCCGGGTCTTTGGGGAAGCTCAAATTCAATGCCTGCATCCAAGGCCCATTTAAACACCTACAGATGTCCCTCCTGTTTCCTCTTAGTAGTGATGGAGAGGAAAGAAGTAAAAGATTTGAGCTTTAATCCTAAAATATATCTTAAAATCTCTTTTAGATGGGCACATCCCTGTAATCCATGTAGGCCTCAAATTCTTATTTCTTTTTTTTTTTTTTTTTTTCAAGTTTAAGCATACATTTGTTTTACAGGCAAGAATAACTTGGTTAACAAAGATGAGGAAAGCTTTGAAACAATATGATGAGACACAGTCTTCAGGCACTAATATGTCTCTTTGCCTGTGAAACAAGGGAGTGGAAATCAATCAGACTGGCAAACTTAAACCCCTCCGAGCTAGGTCGAAACTGAGGCCGAGTGGAAAGTGTGTATTACGTCTAAAGAGATCAGCAGCCTTACTGCCGTGGTAAGGAAATGCAGGCCTCCTGATTCTGCTTTTAACTTTTCAAGAGAAGCTGGAAGTCTGGAGTTTTATATGAAACTTCATTATTTAAAATGTTGACAGTTAGTTCAAAATCTTGAGAAACACTGTGCCAGACCAAGCAAAACATGTCGATAAGTCAGTTCTGCTCCCTAGGCCTTTGGTTAAGATGAGGACCTAAAGTCATTCTGAATTAAATGATTTCAGTGTCTGTTATTCTGGCACTCTCTTGGAGGAGAACATACAGTGTCCTGACTGTAGCCATAAGTAGTAAGAGAAGAAGGCTGGGTGTTGGGGATGAAAGGTATGGTTTGATGCCCCCAGCTGGTGCCCAGAGGCTCTCTCTAGGAAGGTACAAGAAACTCTGGGACTTTTGTATGAGGCCAGCAGTGATGACTAGTGCTCAGAGCAGCCGCTGTTTAACGTCTGGAGAGTATCGATTCTGTGCTCAAGCAGATGGAGTTGAAGCTTTGGCTCAGCTTTGCACCCAGCCTGGGGACCAGTGCGGTGGAAGAAACCCAAAGATGTAAGCAATTCTTCTTGGAAGCAGAAAGGATCTCAGTTCTTTTCGTTTTGTTTTTGTTTTTTTCCACGTGGGAAGGATATCCTCATTTAAGAAGCTACCAGCATAGGTGAGACAGAATTTTTCTCCAATTTTAGTAGTGTGGAGTTAAGGAAAGAGAATTAAGTCCACGAGCAGCATGTTCATGCCATTTGAAGTGGCCCTCAGGTAAATGAACTGCAGGTTTTTGCTAGCCACACAATCGGAACATGCATTGGAAGGATTCATATTCATCAGTTAGCCTGCGGTTGCTAGCCTGAATCACTCCAGATCTCGCCTGGGTCTCCTTTGTGAAGCTGATGAAAGCAATCATCGCTTTTTCTGGAAAAATGCAGAAAGTAAATATGGTTTCTGTTGTGATAGTTCACCTCTGTCGTCCTAGTGTGAAAGCATCCACAGACCCTCAGAATGGGTGTGGTGGTGTTCTGTTAAAACCTGATACTCAGAAACAGGTAGCAAGCCATAGTTGACCTCTAGGCTACAGTTTGCCAACCCCTGGTTTAGAGCACTGATAGCTGTGCCAGGCTGGAATATTAACCAGCAAATGTTCACTTGCCTTCTCCTCTCTGAGCAGAGTGTACATCCCAGCTCTACTGCCTTTGGTCATGGCCTTGAGAGAAGATTTTGGCCGATAGAATATGAGCAGACGTGATATGTACAGAGATTTTAAATGTATTTACATGGTCTCACTTGTCTCGCGTGCTGTTGCCACTTGCTGTGAAAAGCACATGACCCAGATAATCCTGGCCTGAGGAGGAAGACAGACAGAGAGCCGACCTGCATCCAACACGATTTGAAGCCAAGTTGTGCTGCCCTTAGAAGCAGAGTTGCCCAGCTGAGCCCCCACGAGATCAGCTGAACTTCAGGCAACCTGTAGACCTGTGAGCCTGAGAATAAATGTAGATCGTGTTATGCCTCTGAACTTTGGAGCACCTTGTTAATGTAGCATAATGTAGAAATGGCTGGCTAATATTACAGTACAGAGGAGGACAGCGATTCATATGAGATTCACGAAGACGTGAATCTCATTTTCAAAAACTGAAAGAACAAAAAGATTCTCATCTCCTCACGCAAATGCCAGAAAAAGATAAGGGGATGTTTTTCTTTTCTTTTCTTTGTAGTTCTCCACCCTCATCCCCCATATGTTCCCCATGGTTGGAATAAATCTTGCATTGCAGATTTAGGTTCCTGTGTATACAGCTCTTTGGTACTTACCCCCCTCCTTAGAGAGGCTTAGCTTTCCTTAAACCAACCCCAGAGAGGCTCTCAGTACCAAGAACTGAATATTTAGTGCTTCCAAAATTATACCTGGGAGAATATCCAAGCTCTTCCTTGGAAAAAACAGTTGTGGCCTCTCCAGTGCAGAGAATGTGAAAGCCGGCTCTGCGGGTCTCTGTGTGAGGTGGTAGAATTTACTTAGTCGACATTTGTTTTGTTCTTGCCATGTCCCGTGTACTGGGGTAGTCCTTGGGGCACAGGGATGTGCAAATCAAATTCAAGGCCTTCACGGAACACATTGACTAGCAGGAGAGACAGGCGAGTGGATAATTAAGGCACATTGTGGTAAGCAGTTCCAGAAGTGACATAATATCCACGGCCCTAGGGGGACTTGGAGGAGATGTACTTGACCTGCCTGGGGATTAGAATGTGGAGAGCATTTCAGTGACGTCTACTGTGAAGTTTCATACTTGAACCTTTTGGAAGGACAGGGTTAGGATGAAGTCCTGTCATTATAGAGTAGAAAGGGGCTTTGTGTGGTGTCCTCTTTTACACCTTATAAGGAAGCTCTCTCTCTCTTTCTGCTCACAACAATCTGTGCTTTGGGTAACTGTTGCTAAAGGTGTGCAAGTATCTGTAGATTCTAGCTACTTAGCAGTTCTGTGTATGCATCTGAAAGATAACGGAATGATCCTCATTTCTCAGGGAAGGTGTATGCCATTGAATGATGTCAGATTTTAGTTTGAAATAGCCTCAGATTTCTAGGAGTGATGTTTTGCTTTGGGATCCCTTTGTATTCATGAGGAGTGGGCTCAGGGATGGAGGAATGCATGAGCCTGAGAAAAGCGATTTTCTTCCTAAAAACAGCCCTGAGTTTGAATTGTGAATTTGTTGAATCGTCCATACGGTTTAGTAGATTTAAGAGTTTAAATTAATTTTTAGGGGTGCCTGGGTGGCTCAGTCAGTTGAACATCCGACTCTTGATTTCGACTCAGGTCATGATCCCAAGGTCATGGGATCAAGCCCCACGTGGGGCTCTATGCAGAGTGTGGAGCCTGCTTAATTTTCTCTCTCTCTCTCTCTCTCTCTCTCTCTCTCTCTCTCCCTCTCTCTCTCTCTCTCTCTCTCTCTCTCTCTCTCCCTCTCCCCCTCTCTCCCTCTCTCCCCCTCTCCCTCTCCCTGTGCCCCTCTCCTGTGCACCCATGCTCTCGCTCTCTCTCAAAAAAAAATCATAAAAAATTTAAAAAATGTTTAAATTTTTAAATATACTTGCTAATAGAATAATATTAGATCAGTTTAAAAACTACTTGGGTTCCTTTTTCTTGCTATAGAATGTGTTGCCACAGAAATATGTCTCTATTTATCCAGGTTCAGATTTAGAGAGCATCTCTGGTATCTTTTTGAATTTTGTGTGTGTTTTATCACAGAAAACATAGTTACATTCCTTTTTACTTACTGTTCCAGAATTAACTGTTAGAAGTCTGGCAGAATAAAGTTAGTGTTTTGCAAGCTTTATTTTAAAAACAACTGGACAGGGGAATATGCCATTGGAATCCTTTCCCTTAGGATGGTGTTGGTCTCATTGAGAAAGAAATTGTGTAGAAATACTTTGAACTTTTGGAATTTTGTATTTTATTTTACAAAGCACTGAAGTGGACTCCTACTGAGCTTTTCAGAATGCTCAAAAGGCTGTTATCTCCTGTCACCCAGATGTGTGAAAGAGAGGGAAGAGCCCCATAGAGTCCTGGGATATCTGTCTAGGACTCTACCACAATGATGTTTTAATTTAGTCCCTGTGTTGTAGACACAATATGTGCAAAATAGGAAATACAAAAACATGGAAAAGGTAAAAGGGGGAAAATATATCACCAGGCAGAGATAATCAGTATTAGCATTTGATATGTTTCATAGGTACATTCTTTTAAAAATTTGGTTTTATTTTACAAAGTTGTGAAAATGCTGTCTGTGCCTATGTTCCATTTGATGTTGACATTTTAGTCTAGTTACTATTATAACGTAATCATTTTTCTAAGTTTTGAGTACCTTATTTAATGACTATACTGTGGTTATACTATGAGTTATCTCATTATTCCCTTTTTGTTAGATATTTAGATTGTTTTCTCATTGGGACTATTATACATATATAATGATAAAGTCTACCTAACAGACACACACCTACCATTCATATATGTGTATGTGTACGTAAGCATACAGCATTTTGAATATTTGCAAGTCAGTGCCCCATTGAAACTACTACCCTACATCAGTAAATTATCACTAAGGGAGCACAGCCATGGTAGCTCTACTCAGGCCAAGAAATGGAATTTGACCAAACTTGTGAACTCTAGTCTCTGTTCCCTCTCTCTTGCTCACGGGTAATCACTAACATCACTAACCCAACCTCTAGTGACATAGATCAGTTTTTGTCTTGGCCTGGGGTTACCGGACCAGTAGGTATGAATATCTTAAAGCATCTTAGTTCGTATAACCAAACTGCTTTGGAAAATGTTATGTCGTTTTATCATATGAAAATGTGGAAGGGACTTTTGTTCCTGGAATATGGGAAGGGAAAGAAATGAGGACCATGTGTAGCAACACTGTTCTGGACTGTGAGTAGGACCGAGCGGGACCATGATGCTTCTGGGAGATGTCAGCAGTCTGTTTTCAACTTCCGTTTTACCCGCCTTGAAAATGCTCTTCCTTATCTGGACATTGCCAGTCACTGTGGCAGAAGGAAAGGAGAACCAGTGCAGGGTTCTTACGTGTGGACAGAAGCAGGTTAAATTGGCCCGGGGAAACGCACATGAGGTCAGTAGAGCCAGGGGTCTAGTGTCCCCCTATGGGGAGAGGTGCTGTAGAAGGAACACAGCAACACCGTCCACCATACTGTTTCATGACTTTGCCTCCTTCTTGAGGAGGTCAGATCATTTAGGTTAGTAATCTTTCACTTTTAGCATAGAAGCACATCCTAGCCTTGGGGAGAGGGGGTCTTGGATCTCTAGATAGAGCTGTAACTTGGGTCATCAGCAGAGGTGTTTGTGTAACGCTGATGAACTTTGGAGGTGTGGGTACTTTTCCAAGAAGGGGCCTGACACATGCTTATTCATTAAGACGTAATGGGGGAAACGTTAAGATCAGTTTATTAGATACTTTTGGTGGAAAGCAGTTCCTCTTCAGGAGACAATGTTTTCTGTGTCTAGTTTTCACGTCCTAGTCACACGCTCTCTGGGGAGCTTTCAGGAAATGTTTTCCTGAGTAATGACACACACTTGGAGAGGTTTTCTCCCTGGAAACGCACGGGAACCGGCTTGCTCCAGGTTCTCAGTTACCCCTTCCTCGTGTGGTCAGCATCCTGTCTTCCCTCTTTAGTGCGGCACACTTTCATTCTTCTCTGCTGCCAGTCACGTCTGTACCAGCTCGTTTGTAATATTGAGAGCATCAAGAGGCACGTCTCATTTCCCTTTGGCTTTATGTCTTCATCAGGACACAGGTGTCTTCAGTGACGACACTGTCGCTCAGTTAGAGAAACAGTTGCGCGGAGGTGGGGGTGGCATGGTGGTTTCAGGTGAGCTCTGATTTCACACAAAGCTGTCTTCTCTCCAGGGATGGTGAAGTTGGAGAGAGGCTCCCTTAACCCGCCTCCAGGATGAACCCCCTGCAAGAAGACATGGAGAACGCCCTCACCGGGAGCCAGAGCTCTCACGCTTCCTTGCGCGACGTTCATTCCATCAACCCTGCACACCTCATGGCCAGGATTGAGTCCTATGAAGGAAGGGAGAAGAAAGGCATATCTGATGTCCGGAGGACTTTCTGTTTGTTTGTCACCTTTGACCTCTTATTTGTAACGTTACTGTGGATAATAGAGTTAAATGTAAGTGTTTTTCTTCCCCATGACTTTACATAAGAATTGTTTCCAGAGCCAAGAAACAATTTTCTTATTTTTCTCCTCATTTCTGTGTCATTTAGTGAATTCTGTGTTTTTCCAAAGGGGGGGATAGTGCTCTTTTCCAGCTGATTTTGACCTCTCTTGTTCTGTGCTGTTATTTTTTAAAACAAAGGCTAGTTCATTTAAAACTCACTTTGAAATTTGAATTCATGGTGTTTTGTTCTCTATCAGGAGTTAGTGAACCATAGCCTGGGGGCCAAATTCAGCTGGCCTGTTTTTATAAAGTTTTATTGGAACACAGCCCTGCCCATCTGTTTACCTTTTGCCTGTGGCTGGCTTTTGTGCTATAGTTGACTTGAGTAGTTGTGACAGAGTCCATCTGGCCCACAAAGGCAAAAGTATCTATTTCCTGGCCCTTCTCAGAAAAAGATTGCTGGTCCTTGCTTCAAAAATGTAGCATGCCTCTGGAATATGTTTTAGATGTTACATCTACTTTTCTAATCCCCATGTTTAAGAGTTTTCTTGCATTTATTCTTTACTTTTTCACAAAGAGATCATTCATCTTTTATTGAAAAAAATGTTCAGAACCATTTGGAGGTTTGTCTCGATCTTGTCAGGTCTATGCAGTTATATTGCCAAATAACTCTCTAGACTAGTACTATCCAATGGAAATATAATGCAAGCCTTGTAGACAATTAAGTTCTCTAGTTGCTACATTAATAAAGGTGAAAATAGACAGGTGAAATACATTTTAATAATATATTTTATTTAGCCCAATATATCTGTTTTCTCCCAAAGCCTTGACTCTGTTTACAAATAGGTAATCTCTTCCAAATGCTTTCCTCACAGGCAAGAATTGTTTAAAACCACACAAGCCAGTGATATGATGCAGTAATTTAGAGTCTCTTTGTATTATTTGTTCCACATGTATATATTAAAGAAAACATTTAAATTAACATATATTTCAAAGGAGTAATATGTTTTTAAAACTAGTACCTATTAAGAAATAAAAAAGAAATACATCTTTTTAATTTATTTAAAAAACATTTTAAAGTTTATTTATTTTTGAGAGAGAGAGAGAGAGCAGGGGAGGGGCAGAGAGAGAGGTAGAGAGAGAATCCCAAGAAGGTTCTGCACTGCCAGCGCAGAGCCCAACTCCGGGCTCAAACCCACGACACTGCGAGGTCACGGCCTGAGCCGAAACCAAGAGTCAGACACTTAACCGACTTAACCAGGCACCCCTTATTATTATTATTATTTTTTTATTTTACTGAGAGAGAGAGGGGTAGAGGAGGAGAGAGAAAGAATCCCAAGCAGGCTCCACGCTCAGTGCAGAGCCCAACGTGGGACTCTGTTCCACAACCCTGGGATCACGACCTGAGCCAAAATCAAGAGTCGGATGCTAAACAGACTGAGCCACCCGGGCACCCCAGAAATACAACTTTCAACAGGAAAGCATAGCAGCAGTTTTAGGGAGCTCACGTAAAAATGATTGTAATGACAGCACAAAATCAAAGCATTTATTGATTTACCACCAAGATCACTACCTACTTTTAAGTGAGGGAAGCCTGGGGGTAGAGCTGTGGTGAGGGGTTCGTAGGATCACACTCACCTCCCTCCTCCCTCCTCCCTTCAACTGAGTGAAGTGGACTGAACTCTGTTTTGTTCCTCAGGAGGGATTGGTTCATGTCTGTGTGTGACAGGTTATAAATGAAAAAAATCACCAGGCCTAGCAATTAAGAGATGTATTTTTGTTTATTTTTTTTTTATTGAAGGTAATTAACATATGCAGTGTTAACATTAGTTTCAGGCATAAAACATTTCAGCATTTCTGTACATGACTCGGCGCTCATGCAGTAAGTGGAGTCACCATCTGTCACCAGACAACACTATTGCAGTCTTACTGACTTTGTTTCCTGTGCTGTGCTTTTCATCTCCATGATTTATCTATTTTATAACTGGAAGGTTGTACCTCTTAATCTCCCTTTTCAATTTCTCCCAGCCCCTCCCCGCCAACTCCCCACTGACAGTTTGTTCTCCATATGTAAGAGTCTGGTTTTTGTTTATCTCTTTTTTTCTTCGTTTGTTTCGTTTCTTAAATTCCATGTGTGAGTGAAATCATACGGTATTTGCCTTTCTCTTAGCATTTCACTTAGCATTATACTCTCTACATCTAACCATGTTGTTGCAAATGGCAGGATCGCATGATTTTTTACAGCTGAGTACTATTCCATTGTGTGTGTGTATATAATGTATGTATTTATATTATATGTATAATATATATGTGTGAGTATATATATATTGTGTGTGTATATATCTATACATGTCTATAGATAAATAGATATGCACACCACATCTTCTTTATCCATCATCTGTGGATAGATACTGAGGCTGCTTCCATATCCCAGCTTTTATACAATGCTGCAGTAAACCTAGAGATGCATATTTCAAATTAAGAAATGTATTCTAAAACTTTTCCACTGACTGCCAGTTGCCCCAGTTATAAAATGAAAAGATCACACAAGACTATATGATCTTTAAGACAACACATCTTGACTTTTTTGGCAAGGTTTGATATTTTGGTTTTTTTTTTACATTCAGTTTCTAGTTGTGTTTGATTTAGATTGTCAGTCCTGACCTGGGCTTTTCACCACACACTGTACCATATGCCTTTTCTTTTGTGGTCTGTTTCTGTAATCACTCTAATCACTGAAATCCATTGTTCTTTTCACCTGTCTACACATATACTGAGTGCCAGACATAGGCTTCAGATTTAGGTGTGGCAGGCTCCACAGAAACATTAGTAAGATTTGAAGTTTAGCGGAGCAGATACAGCACATATCTTACACTGCCCTATCGTGCTGGTCTTTGAAAGAGGAAAGAAATAGTGCCAGGGGTGCTTAGGCCTTCAAAAGAGTAATGGGACTATGCAATCATAACAGTAACCCAAGTACTTTGCCTTTATATATGACTTCCAATTTAGCCAATTTTTCTCCTTTCTCCAAGAAAGCAAGATGCTCAGGCCAAAAATGAAGACTCATCCTTAATTAATTTGCTTGTTTTGTGTCTCTCACATTCCCTATCCAGTTGAAAAGTAAGCCCTGTGGGATGTGCCTGCAAAATAGATCCAAGTCATGACGTCTTCTCCATTTCTACCGTGGCCACCCTCAAGCAAGCCAGCATGTTATGACTCCCCCGGACTCCTGTACCAGGAGCCCAACTGATTAGCCAGCTTCCATTCTTGCCCTCCTAATATCCATTCTCCTCCTAGAAGCCAGAGAGATTTGGGGTGCCCGGGTGGCTCAGTCAGTTAAGCGTCTGACTTTGGCTCAGGTCACCATCTCGCAATTCGTGGGTTCGAGCCCCACGTTGGGCTCTGGGCTGACAGCTCGGAGCCTGGAGCCTACTTTGGATTCTGTGTCTCCCTCTCTCTGCCTCTCCCCTACCCGTGCTCTGTCTCTTTCTTTCTCTCAAAAATAATAAATAAACATTAAAAAAAATTGTAAAAACAAGCCAGAGAGACTGAAAACAACAAATCAAACAATGTTACTGTCTATTTATAACCCTTCTGATGGACCAGAGCACTTTGGATAAAATCCAAGTGCCATAGCTTGGCCAGCATAACCCCCAAGGAGCCTCTCCAGCCTTCCTTTCCTGCTCTCTGTTCCTGGCCCGCTTGGATAAGCCCAGACTTGCCTCCTGGTCTCAGGACAGAACAAGCTCCCTTCTGTCTTGGACCTTTATACTAGTTCCTTCTAAATGAAAATGGTTCATTTCCTTTATCTTGATGCAGATGCTGACGTCTTATGCTGGTATCTGTCAGCTTAGATCTCACCACAGGGAAGGCTTCCACTTAGCATCCAACCCAAAGAAGTCAACCATCACTCCTGTCGCACTGCCCTGCTTCTGTTCTCTGTACAGCACGTATTTTCTTGTTTGTCATTTCTCACTCCTTGCTAAAACATAAGTTCCATAGAGACAGGGATACTGTTTTGTTTACTGAAGTATTTAGAACCATATTCGACACTTAGCAAGTGTTCAGCAAATATTCGGTGAATGGATAAAGATCTCATGGCACTGGTTTGCCAGTAGGATTACATTAGGGACAGATTGGCTGCGAAGCTGTGAAAGGAATCCCATGCAAAGTGGTGAGAATCGGAAGGAAAAAGTTAATCTTAGAGGCATCCTAAAAAAATAAGTATGCTGGGGGCACCTGGGTGGCTCAGTTGGTTAAGAGTCCTACTCTTGATTGTGGCTTAGGTCAAGATCTCACGGTTTATGAGTTCAAGCCCCACATCAGGCTCTAGTGCAGAGCCTACTTGAGAGTGTCTCCTTGTCTGCCCCAGCCCTGCTCACTCTCTCTCTCAAAAAATAAATAAACTTAAAAAAATTTAAAGAAATGTAAGTATGCTGATAGACTTATTGATAAGCTGAGTTTTTTTTATCTCCAGTATTCAGGAAGGAGTCAAGATTTAAACAAAATTTTTTTTAATGTTTATTTATTTCTGAGACAGAGCATGAATTGGGGAAGGGCGGAGAGAGAGGGAGAAACAGGATCCGAAGCAGGCTCCGGGCTCTGAGCTGTCTGCACAGAGCCCGATGTGGGGCTCGAACTCACAGACCGCAGACCGTGAGATCCTGACCTGAGCCAAAGTCGGACACTCAACCAACTGAGCCACCCAGGTGCCCCAGGACTCAAGATTTCTAATGATAGAATATAAAAAGAATAGGATCAGCTCTGTCAGAATTGTGGGAAGAGATACCATGTGAAACTAAAGACAAATCTATGGGGGACATCTTGAGGTAGAGCCAGAGGTTTTGAAATTGAGAATTTAGAGCACAAGTTGGAGCTCTAGGTAATAGATTTTCGATTTCTCTGTTTAAAGGCCAGGCAAAATCAGGGTCTTTTAAAGTATGCAGATACCGTGGAAAACCTTTTTCTACTGAAGAACTGTTATCAGCAGCTTGATTCCCGGGCTCTCAGCCAGGAGGGTGGTCTCTGCGCCCTAGGTCACTTAGAATAATCATTCTTTTAGTATTTTAGAGCCTGGTAAGCTTCCTTAGTCTGGACAGACACACTTGATAAGACTACATGGTTGGTTGCCTTTTAATAATTATTTCCTTTTGCTCCCAAGTTTTCTGTTCTGTTTGTTATTAGGGATCTATAGTCAAGCACATCTATAGCCCATCTGCACAAACTACACAGAAATCTAAACCCCCTTAAGAGATTTTAAAGTACTGACTAGTGTTTATAGTAAACTTTCATTTGAATAACAAATACATATACTTGTAAAAGTATCTAAGCGAAGAGGAGCCTTCCCTTGGGGCAACTTTAATTCCAGTTAGGCCGATTAGCAAACCTCGCAGGGGTGTTCCTTATTAATTTTCTCCCCCTTTGCCCAGGTCTTTGGCTCATCCTCCTTCACTTTGTCCTTTTTCAGATATCTCCATCAGTTTACCAGGACAAACGATGTGTGTACTCCAGATCGGAAATGGGAATTTACTGTTGTACGTCCTGTGCCCTAATCCACGGGCCCTAACAGTTGTGGTGTCTGCTTGGGTGCTGCCGCAGGTGCCAGACACACATTCCATTACTTGATTTTTTTTTTAATTTTTTAGGGCGCCCGGGTGGCTCAGTTGGTTGAGCCTCCGACTTCAGCTCAGGTCACGATCTCACATTTCATGACTTCAAGCCCCGCATCGGGCTCTGTGCCGACAGCTCAGAGCCTGGAGCCTGTTTCAGATACTGTGTCTCCCTCTCGCTCTGCCCCTCCCCTGCTTGTGCTCTCTGTCTCTCAAAAAATGAATAAATGTTAAAAAAAATTTTTTTTTTTAATTTTTTAATGTTTATTTGAGAGAAAGAGAGACAGAGACAGAACTGGAGTGGGGGAGGTGCAGAGAGAGAGGGAGACACAGCATCAGAAGCAGGCTCCAGGATCTGAGCTGTCAGCACAGAGTCCGACGCGGGGCTCAAACTCATGAACCGCGAGATCGTGACCTGAGCCGAAATCAGACACTTAACTGACTGAGCGACCCAGGCGCCCCTACTTGATTTTTAAAACAATATTTTCTATAGTGTAATATGTAGAATCTGAACTTGATCGTTTAAAATTCATCTTGATAGGAGAATCGAGAGAGGACAAAGTTTATCATCTTAGGGCTGATTTTCATCATTCACTGTAACTTCATCACATTTGATTGTAGGTCTGGTCTTCCCCTTATTTCATTATCTATCAAATGAAAAGTATATATGAAAATTGCTAAGAGGGCAGGATTTTCAAATGCCAGGAACAAATAAAAAAGAAAAACCAGAGAGAGTATCTGAACCTCTATCTTGTGTCACAGTAACTGCTGTCATTGATCTTTGCTAAGATCAGGGGACCCGTTGGCCTTCCAAGACCTTAAACAGCAGAGGCTGGTCAGAAAGTGAGGGCAGGCTTGGAGGAATGTGACTTGTCTTCTTTAAAATTATACATTGGTATGTTTGAAGATTTTGTCTTAGAAGAGAAAAAGAATCATTTTTGAACATTTTAGTTTGCCAAAGTAGGAACTAGTTTTTTACAAGGCATTGTTTTTCATTATATGTTTATATTTGTCGAGTGAATGAATTCAGAATTGAAGTGGGAAATACTACTCAGCATTTTTCTATTAGAGTTGATGCGTGTTTCGTTCCTCCCGTTTTAACATTCCAGGGTTCTGAGATGGTAGGCAGAAAAGTGTATACGAGAACAACCTTAGTTGTATATTTTCTTGTATTATTTTCACACGTAAACCTCTCAGTTTTACTTCTCACCATCTTTCCCAGGTGAATGGAGGCATTGAGAACACCTTAGAGAAGGAGGTAGTGCGCTATGACTACTACTCCTCTTACTTCGATATATTTGTAAGTATTTTCTGTTTTCCATTTTATTTCAGATATGATGAATCTGTAACCAAAAGGTAAATTTCCCCTGAATAGATCTCCTAGTCTGTGCCATTCTTTTGTCCTCTCCTGAACACTGTCTTTCTTTCCCCTCAGTTACTGGCCGAGTCAACGCTCTCTCTCTCGCTGTAAGGAATTGTTTGGTCATAGGGAGGAGAGAAATGAGAGATAAGGGAAGGCAGCAGAAGGAGCCATTCTGTTTTCTTGGAGGAGAGCCTTTATTCTTTTCGTAGGAGCCGTGGATGTGTCCTAATCACTAAAAGGGAAAGTGACCTATTTATATAATAACTTGATGAAAATGCCATTCCTTTTCTACCTTGAGATAGATTTCTGAGTGTACTTTTAATAATACTGTTTCGTTTTTCTAGAATAGTTTTTGAGGAAAGTTCCATATTGGTAATCCTGAGCAACATTAGTCAGTTACGGAATTACACAGGTGCAGTTCTCTGTGGATGAGGCCTTCATTTCATTCAAAGAAATGCTTGCACTCTTTCTAGGGCATTCTGTGACTTTCATTGGGCTTGGTACCTCTTCCTGGTATCTCTTTGTAGCGGATGGTGTAAGCAAGTCAGGTTCTAACGTTGTGTTGGATGCGGGATAGGCAATTAATGTTCGCGGTGAGTTCCTCCAAATTGATTTTAACCCCATTAATCACTATCTCTAGAAGCTTTATGCACACCGGTTAAGAGTAGGACCCTTCACGTCAGAAAAACCTGGGTTTGATTCACAACGCTATCACTATTTGTATCCATCTTTTAATATATTGGGTCTAAACTTCAGTTTTTCATATGTAAAATGAGATCACCATAGTTCTAAAAAGTAAATGAAATACTATATGGAAAACATTTAGCCCAAGGATAGATACCTCCAAGAAACTCAGAGAACCACCTGCAGTCACTAATCAACATCATCATTATTTTTGGTCGAGAATTTTAATAATCGGGTGATTATATTTTCTAGTGGTTTTCAAATTATACTAGAAAGGCTTTTGTGTTGTGGTGGTTTTATTTTTGAAGGGGGCTGCAGAAGTGTGTGGGGAAGGAGGTAAGGCTTCCGGGAAGTAGAGGTTAGGGTTCCCTGTCATAGCCCCTTGCAGCCTAGGTGGTTCCATTTTTATCTGTACGGTACATTTGAGTTCCAGTAGGATTGTGCTGAAAAAGTGTTTGGCTGCTACAGAACGTCTGGAAAACCACTGATACAATTTAATCCCCTCGTTTGTCACAGGAGGAAAGTGAGTTTCATGGTTTCAGCGTCTTCGCCTACCTGCGCCAGGTCATTGAAGCAGGGGGAAAGAGCATGTCACATCCCACATCTCTTGATATTTCTTTCTTCTAAAGCTATTGACATGTAATAGCAAGATTGATTTCTCTTCTCTTATTTCCCTTGCTGAATTTATCTTCACATAGCCTCAGCCAGGAAGCCAGGTTCATCTACCAGCTAGACCACCAAGGGTTGTCTGTCCTTTATGCGTAGGGACTTAATGGTCCTGGACGGATAGGTGGAGCCCATTAGCTCAAACTGAAAGGACTGGCATATCTGGCCTGGAAAGTGGACACAGCTTCCAGGAAACCTTGGCACCCAGGAGACTTTGAGATAGAGGGCTGAAGAAGACTCATACTTTTTTTAAAAATATTTTTTCTAATATTTATTTTTGAGAGAGAAAGAGACTGAGTGTGAGTGGGAGAGGGGCAGAGAGAGAGGGAGACAGAATCCGAAGCAGGCTCCAGGCTCCGAGCTGTCAGCACAGAGCCTGACACAGGGTTTGAACTCAGGAACTGTGAGAGCATGACCTGAGCCAAAGTCGGCCACTTAACTTACTGAGCCACCCAGGTACCCCAAGACTTATATTTTTTGCCAAATCCAGAACACAGGGATAGAGTTGGAATGAATAGAGAAGCTAAACTAAGTTTGAGGATTGTTGGAAAACACACTTTTTTGAACTTTTCTTTTAAGCTTATTTATTTTGAGACAGAGAATGTGAGCAGGGGAGTGGCAGAGAGAGAGGGAGAGAGAGAATCCCTAGCAGGCTCCACGCTATCAGAGTAGAGCCTGACGTGGGGCTTGATCTCACAAGCCAGTCTTTGGACCGGTGGCGGTCTGTGGCAGCCTTCAGCTAAACAGAATGATGAAGACACTTTGGTGGGTTCTTCCTAAAACTCAGTGATCTTATATTTGTATCTATTTTTTTTTTTAACTTACCTTGTCATTTTTGTTTTAATCTAGCTCTTGGCAGTTTTTCGATTTAAAGTGTTAATCCTCGCGTATGCCGTATGCAGACTGCGCCATTGGTGGGCAATAGCGGTGAGTATGTCACCACGGTGAGCGGTCCGTCTCCTCCAGTGCTGCTGGCCCAGGCCCGCTCACAACAGGGCTGGGCTGGGCCCAAATGCACCTCTCATCTGGGATGAATTCTACCAGCTTTTCCCGAGGCCCCTTCCTCCACACTTCCGTAGGTTTAAGACCAGGGCTTTGTTCCAGTAGTGATGAGTTCCTACCTTTGTCTCTACGGATACCGCCCCAGTTGAGGAACGTAGGGACCCATCAGTGGTTCTTTGCCATGCACCAACTCGCCCTCTACTGCATTTTACAGATGAGTGATAAGATCAGTACCTCTGTCACAAAGATACTTGGAAAATTTCCCCTTTGCTCGTTGGTGATTTTTCGTGACTGACTTGCTGCTTATTTTGATCATTACTTTTCTTGCTGTTTTATCCCCTCCCCTCCCTCCAGTCTTCTTTTAAAATTTTTTAATGTTTATTTTTGAGAGAGACAGAGTGAGTGGGGGAGAGGCAGAGAGAGAGGGAGACACAGAATCCAAAGCAGGCTCCAGGCTCCGAGCTGTCAGCACAGAGCCTGACGTGGGGCTCGAACTCACGAACCGCGAGATCATGACCTGGGCCAAAGTCGGACGTGGACGCCCAACCGACTGAGCCACCCGGCGCCCCACCCTCCTTCCAGTCTTAAAGGGAAAAGTTCCCACGCTGCCTTTTACGGTTGCCTTCAGGCTTCTTGAAGGCAGTGGTGTTTTTTACTCATCCCTGTTTCTTTGCATCTAGCACAGAGCTTTGGCACATGCTGTTCACCCTCGGTAAATATTTATTGGTTGAAAGAAGAATTATAAGCCATTCTGCCTCAATTATTTTTGCCATGGTCACAGATGCCAGAACACTCGCCTTTTTGAGAGCTCTAAGAAGGGTATATGGGGGGAATGCTGAGCTCCCCAAGCTGGAGTGGCCTGCTCAGGAACAGCCTACAGTTTTGTTTCTGGAGTGAGGCCTCAGTCAGTGTGGGCCAGTGTGGCGTGCCCAGCTGAGGATGGGGTTGTGCTTCTTTCCCGAGACACAGTCCACAGGAGCCACATCTCCCTGGGCCATCTCTTCCGAGCATCCGCAGAATCATAGGGCTGACATCAAGACTGTCAGTTGAACCCCAAGCTAATGTATCTCAGATGTAGGCTGACAGTAGTAGCCAGACTTGAGTCCCTTTCCTGAATACGTTTCTGCTGGTACCAAATAGCTGTGGCGATGGTTTCTTCCCAGTTTTCTAGGGTCTCCTTAATATGCACTAGTATTTGTCAGACCATCTGTCTCAAATTTGTTTCAGGAAAGTGAGTGACATTCACTGACTCTTCAGAAAGTGTCTTTAATATCTAAACCAAATTATGAAGTGGCAGGTCATGTTCAGCGCATCCATTTGATTGGTTTTGATTCTTCTTTTTAAAAACATTTGCAGGGAGGGACCAGCCAGCTGGAACAGAAGGTTGAGTCACCTGATACCTAAAAATGTACTGTCAGCATACAAAGTTAATTAGTGTCAGAATGTAAAATACCTTCTCTTCCAGGTAGCTCAACTGGCTGGGGTGTGTGTGTGTGTGTGTGTGTGTGTGTGTGTGTGTGTGTGGCAGTTTGCTAACAATGCTGACCCTGCACTTGGTTAATACTTCCTGAGCTTGACACCCATGTCCCCTGACCTCCATTCTGTCAGTCAAGGCTACTGTGGACATCACACTGGTCAGCTGTCACATTGCTAGGATCCTAGTTGGAGGAAGGAGGGACAAGGCCCAGGTCCCGTGGGATTGTCTCTGGGCTCCCCAACCACCAGGGGGAGCCCTGGCTCTGTATTCCAGGGGTCCCTCCTGTGGGGAGAGGTCTTTGCAGGTTGGAACTTGTGGGGGACAAACCTGAGTGTCCCAGCACACCAGCCTGCTAGACCGAGGGAGGTGGGTCGCTGACCTGCTAGACCGAGGGAGGAAGGGTAGCATGCGTAGCCAGTCAGGGATCGGGCACCACGGAGAAGCCCACTGTGGCCCCGTCTGCGTTTAGGGGCTGGGGACAGGGTGATGTGGGAGGGCCCGGGCTGGCAGAGCTGCTCCAGGCCTTAGGTGCTTCTGGCGCCGACAGGTCTCTTTGTGAGGAGGGGGCTTCCCAGCGTAAAATGTCTAACTCGAATGGTGCTGGGTTATGTGTCTTTCAGCTGACGACAGCAGTGACCAGTGCCTTTTTACTTGCAAAAGTGATCCTCTCAAAGGTACAGCCTCCCACGTTTTGTGTACAATTACCGTCTATACTGGCGAAGGCTCATGTTCCAGTGTGAGCTCCTGGTAACTGCATTTCCCTCTCCTGGTCACGTCTGTCCTTCCAGCTTTTCTCTCAAGGGGCTTTCGGCTACGTGCTACCCATCATTTCGTTCCTCCTTGCCTGGATTGAGACGTGGTTCCTGGATTTCAAAGTGTTACCTCAAGAGGCGGAAGAGGAAAACAGTAAGTGTCTCCCAGGTTAGGCTCCTCAGATGGGCTGGGGACCGAGCCAGAAGGAAGAGCCTGGAAGTCAGATTTGAAGGGAGCCACACTGGATGGGGTAGGCGGGTCTCGGGTCTCCACCGTGCAGAGGACCCAGCAGAAATCCAGAGCAAGGCAGAGGACAGGACAGTGAGAGCACGTGGCTCCTCTCTGGAGCTGTGAAGCCAGACTTCTCTGGAAGAAAGTGTGAGCCCTGGTGAGAGGGACAGTCAGACAGCAGAAACAGCCAACACTTCCTTATCCCCAGTGATCGTGGTCCCAGGACACCAAGCACTTTGTGCATCTGAAGAGGACTGTTCCTTAGGGACACAGGGATGGCAGACAGGATAGGCTGAGCTGAGACAGTAAGTCTCAGAGTCCGCGATCCTGCCAAGTCTCACGTTGCTACCTTACGGCAGGCGGTGGCCTGGAAGGGGCCCCAATTAGCACAGGGGGTGCCTGGTGGGGGAGAGGGGTGGGTGAGTGAGGAACCCAGAGGGCGGGAGGGGGAAGACAGCGGCCAGACACGTGTGCTCAGCTCAGGGTCCACCTCCCCCTGTGAGTAGCGGAGGGACTCCTAGCAATCTGTGACCATGAGCCCTGCGGGGCGGCCGTCATCTCCTGCGTGGACTCATGTGGATACTGACCAGGAAGGCCCAGTGATGGACTGAGCTGCATGATTCAGTATGGGGCTAGAATTCCTCTCTGCATGATGGCCTGAGTAGAAGCCCACGGGCCACATCTGCCCTCTGGCGGTGACATGTTTGAAACTCAGTACAGAGACCCAGGCCTTTTACCACATGCCATGGTTAGGTCCTTCAGGCGTCTGGCTCAGATTGCCCTGCAAAATAGGAAAAATAAGGTCCTATGTCCTAGAGAAAGTGAAGTATGATTGTAACGTCAAGGGATAACGGAGAATGAGTAAACATGTAAATGGATTTATTTTGAGTAATCTCATTTACAGAGTAGAAATCTATAAGAACAGAATTATTATTCAAGAGTGCATTTTAAACACCTGTCAGACCTAGATAAGTCTTCTGTCCTGTGTCCTCTGTGCTTGTATGAAAACCTGTTGTGGAGCAGGGCAGGTACATCTAATGGAAGTCGCTTTTGGACTCGTGTATAAACATCAAATCGAGCTTGGGTGAAAGCATATCAGCTGTTAATGTCCCTGGGGCTTGAATGCGAGAGTGATGCCACCACGTTCAAAGGCACTAACAGGGCAGAACTGGCATGGATGAAAACGTGGAGCAGAGGGTACGCTCACGGTCACGAGCAGGCAGTGAGCTCACACCTGCACCTGCGATTCAGCCGCGGCTTCCTCCAGCTTCTCTCGTGTTCGCTCAGCTCCGGACGAGACTCGCCGCAGAGGCTCCCTGTGCTCGCGGGCGCCCGTCCTGAGCTTCCACGTCAGTTCCTCCCCTTTTCTGTATTTGTTCAATTCCCTTTTCTGGGGGGACCTTTTTAAATAATAAATCTTTCTTCCCCATCTTACTGACGCTTTCCACATTTATACAAGTCTCTCCACTTATTGTGCCTTACATTTGCTATTTCCCTAACGAAGTGAATACGGGAGGCCATTTGTATGACCTACCAGGTGGTTTTGCTTTGTGCTTTGGTTTTGATTATGGTGATTTCTGCAGGGAGGAAAGTGTTCTCCAGGGAAAGAGCCATAAATACTGACTCAAAGAATCCCTGAGTCACAGGCAGGTTTTTAAGTCTGCTGCCATGTGCCCTCACAGCACTGGTTCATAGTGTGATAACAAAACCTATTTTTTGTTTGAAAGATTTTCTTTCTGGCAAGGGTTTTTCTCTTTTTTAGCGTAGCAACGACACCATTTTATTGTGCGTAACCTCGCCGAGAAGCTACCAGAACCGTGACGTCACTCTCAGCCTCTGAATTTCTTCCCTTCCAGGACTCCTGATAGTTCAGGATGCTTCGGAGAGGGCGGCACTCATACCTGGAGGTCTTTCTGATGGTCAGTTTTATTCTCCTCCTGAATCTGAAGCAGGTAACAAAAATGTGATTATCGTCTGTGTTTTCATCCATCATTCAAAAGCTCAGCCCTCCCTCCCTCTCCTGTCAGAACGCTGCTGAGCAGACATCTCACAGCGCAGGCACGTAGGAGACGGAAATAACCGAGACGTGGTCTTGATGTGGGAGCAGTGGGGAGACACGGAGTGTAAAATACGTGTAACCCGGGGACACAGACCCCGTGTGACCGGCCATGTGCATCTCAGACCACAGGCAGACGAGGGGAAGGGTCCGCTCCTCTTCTTACCCGTCATCCCCTAGCCCGACCTTCCTCCCGGGTCCCCGTGTCTGAGGGTGCAGCTCTCTCTGAGCTGTTGCCCGTGAAGAAAGCAGAGCCTCCCTGGGGACTCGGCCCTTTCTTAGGCCTCACATCCCTGCCTTCTCCAGGCCATTTCCACCCTCTGTATTTCTGCCTCCTTTATCTCATTCACGGCACCACTTCCTGTCTACTCCACCTTCCCTTCAGCATTTCCTGCTTTGGTTTCTGCAGCCATTTGCTGCCTCGGTCACCCTCTCCCTGCCCCGCCAGAGCGCCATGTCAAATATAACAATTGCATTGTCGTATGGCTTCCTCAAACCACTCGATGCGGTGGGAGTCTCATTATCCCTATTTCAGAGACCATCAGATTGAGGCACAGAGAGGGGAATCATTTGTGCAAGGTCTCTGGAGGAGTAGGAGGTGGTGGGATCTGAACCCCGGCTCAGTGCTGGAATCCGCGCTCACAGCTGATCCATGTGGGGCCTCTCAGTATTAATGGAAACGCAGCAGTGACCACCTCTTCCCCTGCCCAGAAGCCTTCAGTGGCAGAAAGGATTAAGAAGTCCTGGGTCCTGAGCCTGGCAGAAAGCACCATTTTGACCTCATTACCCAGTTGTCCGACCTCCTGGGACCGTCTCCGTGTGTTCTCTTCTTAGCTTTGCTGAAAACGTTGTGAGCCCAAGCCATCAAGCCAGCGGGCAGCTTGCTTTTTCTGTTTGTCACACTGTCCCTCCGCAGGCCTGCTCTCCACACTCGGGAGAGAAGGCTGTCCCACCGCACCCCTACCCTCTGGCTCCTGGGAGAACATTCTCTGCATTTCCTAGGACATTTCTCCCACCTGTGCGGGCTGCACTGCCTTCAGCCCTGACCTGGCCTCGTTGTATCACTGGGGTGGAAACTTGAGTTAGAGAGACTGCGTTATTTCATTCCCCGCATTGAGCTTAGTAACTATTTGAAACACACACACATAGGATAGTAAAGCAGATTCCAGGCAGAAAGAGCCATGTGAAAGATCAAAGGCCCAGCAATGTGAGATAGTCAATCATTGGAACTCAAAGTAACTTGATATCCTGGGCTATTCGTATTTGATATTAAAGTAGGTTAAATCAGGAAAGCATAGGTTCAGATGAACTACAGATGTGAATTGGCAGAATTTCTCTTCTCAGTCAGCAGAAGGTCAAAGAAGTATCAAACTCTCATTACCTCAGTATGAGGGTTACTTCGGGGAGATATTTGGTATGTCATAGGACTTGTTCTTTTGGCATGAAGGCAGTTCACAATTTAGTCCGTGCTTTTGCACAGCTGTTATTTTTCTAACACTAGTAAAAGTTCTCAGCACTAATGTATTTACTTAACTAGAAACCCTAACTTGATATTCTCTAGACTATGTTGGATCTAAGCATGGGGTCAGACAAAATACAGATATGAACTAGGAGCCAATCTCTTTTTCAGGCGGCAGATACTCAATATAAGTATTCAATTTTTCATTACCTCGCTATGAGGGTTATTTCATTGTGGTTTTTTTTATGTCATAGGAGTCATTCTTCTGAAAAAAGGGAGTTCGCATTGTTGTTCATGCTTTTATCTAGCTTTTATTTTTCTAGGACTCATAAAAGTTCTTGGTGCTGATATCTTTACCCAATTAGAAGTTCAGAACAGCCGGATAATGATAATGGGAGGAGTTACACCTTAGACATTCTTCATCAAACTTTCCAGTCCTGAATCCATTGGCTTCCTGCCTCTGACTTTTACCCCCACCTAGTGGAGGTTGGGAGCATGACCAGTTCATTGGATTATGAAACTGACCTTGAACATGGTCCGGGTGTTCAGGTAGCTGCTTTGTTCAAGACAAAATGCAGGTAAATAGTCGGGAGAGAAGGAGGGTTCAATGTGACTTACTCTATTGTATTATATTTCATTGTATGAAGATGCAAGTTAGGAAAGAATTAAAATTAAAAACTGTTATTGCAGGGCTCAGTCAGTTGGGTGGCCACCTCTTTCAGCTCAGGTCATCATCTCATGGTTCATGAGATCAATCCCATGTTGGGTTCTGTGTGCAGGGCATGGAGCTTGCTTGGGATTCTCTGTCTCCCTCTCTCCCTGGCTCTCTCCCTCTCTCTCTCAAAATAAATAAACGTGTTTGAAAAACCTATTATTGGAATTAATGTATCTAGAAAAGAAGGTTCTCCTCTAAAGCATGGCTGGCTCAATAGGCCGGGAGAAAGAAATCAGAGTCACCAAAAATTAAAATGTTAGTATTTTTCCTTGTAAAGGAGTCGCTTGAATTTTAGCATCAGAGAGATTCTGAAAGTTAGAACCTTTTCGTGACATGTACTTCTAAGGAATGTAAGGGTGGTTTGTTGGGAGGTTTCTTTGTGGGTCTAACCATGTCCTGCTCACCTGTGTATTCAGTGGAAGGATGAGGAAGCACAAGCCTTGTCAGATGATTGGGCTCAAGTTGTTATGGCGGTCAGACAGCCGTGATGCTGAGGAAAAGATAGTTCGTCACCTTGTAAATCGTCTTCTAAATCATCTTAATACTTAAATTGAAGAATAGCTCAATTGCATTATATAATCTGTGATAATAAGCAAGTCTAGAAGAAGACGGTATAATTCAAATTGGACACTTTTTAAAAAAATTTTTTAACATTTATTTATTTTTGAGAGACAGCACGAGTGGGGGAGGGACAGAGAGAGAGACACAGAAAACCAAGCAGGCTCCAGGCTCCAAGTTGTCAGCACAGAGCCTGAAACGGGGCTCGAATCCACAAACCATGAGATCATGACCCGAGCCGAAGTCGCATGCTTAACCGACTGAGCCACCCCAGCACCCTTGTTTGACACTTTCTAATAGCAAGCAGCCATGCATGCTGGTTTGCCCTGGGTAGTCTTGACTTACTCCTGTGGCCCCAAGTAATGATTATTAGAACCGCTTTGATCTGTAGGAAATGTTCTTGTTTAGATGATGAATTCTATAGTCACCCCATGTATAATCAATAGATTTGAAAGACAGTTTTTATGATTTTTATTAAGAATGGTAAATTGTATTGAAACGTCACTGCCGAGGATACTACATAATCTTTATTTAAAAAAAAAAAGAATAGCTTGACTGAGTTATAATTTTCATACCATAAAATTCATCCATCGTAAGTGTGCAATTGCATGATTTTAAATAAATTTACACTTTTTAAAAAGTGTTTTATGTTTATATTTGAGAGAGAGAGAGAGAGAGACAGAGTATGAGCTGGGGAGGGGCAGAGAAGAAGTAAAGAATCCGAAGCAGGCTCCAGGCTCCGAGCTTTCAGCACAGAGCCCAACGCGGGGCTTGAACCCACAAACTGTGAGATCATGACATGAGCTGAAATTGGACGCTTAACCAACTGAGCCACCCAGGCACCCCAAGTAAATTTATACTTTTTAAACCAACTTCACAGTATAATATTAGAGCACTTTTTTCATCTGAAAATATTTGTATCTAAGCCTTGCTCCTATTTGCAGTCCTAGATAAACCACTGATCTCCTTTCTGTCTTGAAAATTTGCCTTTTTTGGGGCGCCTGGGTGGTGCAGTTGGTTAAGCGTCCGACTTCAGCCAGGTCACAATCTCGCGGTCCCTGAGTTCGAGCCCCGCATCAGGCTCTGGGCTGATGGCTCAGAGCCTGGAGCCTGTTTCCGATTCTGTGTCTCCCTCTCTCTCTGCCCCTCCCCCGTTCATGCTCTGCCTCTCTCTGTCCCAAGAATAAATAAACGTTGGAAAAAAAAAAAAAAAAGAAAAAAGAAAATTTGCCTTTTTTGGGTAATTCATATCAATATAATCACAGAATATGTAGTTTTCTGCATGTGGCTTCTTAGGATAGTGTTCTTGATGGCCATTCATGTTGTACTATGTATAAGTTCTTTGCACGGCTCAATACTATTCCATTGTATGGATATACAGTGTTTTGTTTATTCATCAGTGGATGGACGTTGGAATTGTTGGCAGTTTTGCTGTTATGACTCATCCTGCTATGAACTTTTAAGTGCATGTCTTTGTGGCGACGTTTGTTTTTCTTTTCCTATAGATTCCTAGGACAGGACTCACTGAGTGTTTGGCAAGTTTCTGTTTAACTTTTCCAGTAATTGCCAAAGCGTTCTCCAGAGTTGCTGCACATCTTGCACTCCCTCCAGCAGTGTGTAAGGGCTTGCTCTCCTTGTTCTCACAGACAAGCCTCATGGCCGAGGCTGTCTTTTTGATCACAGTTATTCCAGCAGGTGTGAAGTGCTATCTCCTATGGTCCTCATTTGCCCATAAGGACTGGTGGCCTCAAGAACCTGTTCATGCGCTAATTAGTTATTCAGATATCTTCTTTGGGGAAATGTCCATTTCACACATACCCCCCCCCCTTTTTTTAAGTTATGTTGCTTGCCTTTTTACTGAGTTGTAAGAGTTCTTCATACATCCTGGATAAAAACCCTTTATCAGATAAAAGTTTCTTCTGTGATGCACAGATACTTCTTTCCAAGGTTGTAGTCTTTTCATTTTCTTCCTGGAGCCTTTTGAAGCTCATGTTTTGTATCGTGATGAAGTCAGAGTTTATCAGGATTTATTCTTTTATGGATAATGCATTTGGGGTCACATCTAAGAACTCCTTGCCTTAACCCTGTGTCACAAAAATTTCCTCCTATGTTTTCTTCTAGAAGATTTTATAGTATTAGCTCTTCCATTAAGTTTATGGTCCGTCGTGAATTAGTCTTCACACATGGAGGAGGTAAGGAGTGACGTTCACTCTTCTGCCCTCAGATACCTGGTTGTAGCTGAAGCATTTGTTGAAAAGTCTATCCTGTCTTGCACTGAATTAACTCAGCGCATTTATCAAAGTCCAGTTGACCATAAATACAGGTTAATTTCTGGTCTCTCTGTTCTCTTCTGGTGACCCATATGCTCTCTCTGAACCAGGACCACCCTGGCTTAATTACGTAACTGAATTCTGTGAGCTCTGAAATCAGGTGCTCTTAAGACCTTGTTTGAATGGCTCGTCCTGCTGTCCCCAGGACCCCAAATTGTGTCAGTAATAAACCTGTTCACACCCTCTGCGTGCGGCTTCATCAGTTTCAACATCCAAGTCAAATTTGGGGTGCGCCCCTCCCCCACATTGCTTCTGCAAGGTGACCTTATCGGTTCTCCCAATTGTGTTCCTTATCAAAATGATTTTGCCTGTTCTAGGTCTTTTGTGTTTTCATGTCAATTTTGGCATGAGCTTCTTAATTTTTTGTGAATAAAGCCTGCAGTGGATTTATAGATGAATTTGGGAAGACTTGCCATCACAATAATATTGAATCTTGTAATCGATGAACATGGACCCTCTTTGCATTTATGTAGATATTCTTTAATTTTTCTCTGAGTTGTTTTGTAATTTTCAGCATAGTTTTGCTCTACTTTTGTTGAATTAATTCCAAAGTGTTTTATCCTTTTTAGTTCTATAGTAAATGGAATTGTTCCTTTAATTTCATTTTTAATTTGTCCATGCTAGTACATAAATATACAACTGATATTTTGTATAGAATTTTTATGGAATTTGAACTTCGCAACAAGGCTAAGCTTGTTCCTTAGTTCTAGTTTTGGTTTTGTGTGCCTGTAGATTTCATGGCATTATCTACATACAAGATTATGTCATCTGTGGATAAAGACTTTTAGTTTTAATTTTCAATCTGTTAGATATCCTTTTTTCCCCTTGTTGCACTGTCTAGAACCTTAATACCGTGTTAAACAGAAATGTCAACAGCAAGGGCACCTGAGTAGTCAGTCGGGTAAGCATCTGACTCTTGATTTCATCTCAGGTCATGATCTCATAGTTCGTGGGATTGAGCCCTATGTTAGGCTACACACTAACAGAATGGAGCCAGCTTGGGATTCTCTCTCCTCTCTCTCTGCCCCTTCCTTGCTCTCTTTCTCTTTTTCAAATAAATAAATAAAGATGGATAAAAAATTTCAAGAGCAGACATCCTTGTCTTGTTCCTGGTCTTTGGGGGAACACGTTCAGTCTTTCATCATTAAGTACGATTAGCTCTGAGTTTTCATAGATGCCCTTTATCAGGTTGAGGAAGTTTGCTTTTATTCTTAGTGTGTTGGGAGTTCTTATCATGAATGGGCATTAAATTCTTCACGTGCTCTATATGCATCTATTGAGATGATAATGTGGTTTTTGTCCTATTTTCAGTTAATATGGTGATGCATTAAATAATATTTGGATGTCAAATCAGCTGTTTATATCTAGGAAAATTCCTACTTGGTCATGCTGGATGATCCACTATTATGTTTCTGGATTTGATTTGCTAATATTTTCTTGAGAATGTTTATACTGATTCTCATGACATTTTACCTATTGGTCTTATAGTTTTCTTTTTATGTCTTTGGCTTTAATATCAGTAATGCTGACCTCATAGAATACATTAGAAAGTCTTCCTAAACACTGTATTTTCTGAATGAATTCTTCTTATGAATGATTAATATTGTTTCTCCTTTAAATGTTTGATAGATTCTTCGAAGAAACCATCTGGGCTAAGAATTAATTATCTTTGTGGGAACACTTCTAATTGCTAATTCTGTATTATGTATAGATGTATTCAGATTTTTTATTTCTCGAGTCCATTTTGTTAATTTGTGTCTTTCTAGGAATTCATTTCTTCTAAATTATGTAATTGTTGACACAAATTATAATATTTCCTTATAATTATTTTAAATTTCTGTAGAGTTGTTAGCGATATTCTTTTTTTCTTGATTTTGGAAATTTGTGTCTTCTTTCATTTCTTCTTTGTAACTCTAGGTTGATGTTTGTCAAACTTGTGATTTTCAAAAAAATGGACTTGTTTTCATTGGTATTTTTCTCTTGTTTTTCTGTTTTCCACTTCAGTTATTTCTGTTCCAATTTTTGTTTCCTTTATTCTGTTTGGGTGAGTTTAGCTTACTCTTCTTTTCCATGATTGATTTTAGATTTTTCTTCTTTTTTGATAGAGGTATTTAAAGCTATAAATTTTGGGGTGCCTCGGTGACTCAGTCGGTTAAGCATCTGACTTCAGTTCAGGTCATGATCTCGCCGTTCGTGGGTTTGAGCCCTCTCTCAAACCTTCTCTCTCTATGCTCCTCCCCGATTCACAGTCTGTCTGTCTGTCTCTCTCTCTAAAAAATAAATAAACATAAAAAAAAAGAATATGAATTTTCATCTAGGCATTGCTTTAGCGACCTCTTAAGAAATTTAATGTGTTACGTTTTCTTTTCATGTGTGCTTGGCTCTCATCAGGTTGCCTATTATGTGTCTACATGTGAATCTGTTTGTATACATCATAATCAGTATTTCTTTACTTTATTAAATATCTAGATTATTATCTCTCAAATAAATTGGGATGTTTTAGCCATGAGGGAGTTTAGGCCATTGTTTCTTCAAACATTTTTTCTGTTCTTTTTTTCCTTTCTGCCTCTCTGGGAGTTCATTCCATATATACTATCTCATTGGTCTCTGAACTCTTTTCAATTTTTCTTCAGTCTTTTTCTCTCTTCCTAAGATCGGATAACTTATACAGCCCTATCTTCAGTTTCACAGATTACTTCTTCTGCCAACTTGAATATTCTTTTAAACCCCTCTAGAGAATATTTTGCTTAAATATTATATTTTTCTATTCCAGATTTTACATTTTTAAGTACCTTTTCTGTTTTGTAATTTGTCTCATTCTTTAGAGTCTATTTGTTCATTTATTGTGGTCATGTTTTCCTTTAATTCTTTAAACGTGGTTTTCTGTATGTCCTTGAACATATTTATAATAGCTGCTTTGAAGTCTGTCTGCTAGATAAAATACCTGGACACATTCAGAGACAGTTTCTATTGAATTGTTACGGGGTTTTTCCCCCTGAGAATAGTCACACTTTTTGATTCTTTTCCTATCTTTTTTTTTAGTTGAAAAATATTTTGTTGAAAATATATTTTAGCAATTCTAGATTCCGATTTCCCCCCCCAGAGGTTGCTTTTATTGTTATGTTTTTGCTTAGAAAATTGCTTAGGCAAAATCTGTGAAATTGTGTCCCTTGCAGTGTGTGAGTGTTAACTCTACTCAGATTTTTAATTTTTAATGTATTTTTAAGCTTAGCTGTGGTCGCCAGTGATTAGTGATTAGACAGAAATTGTGCTCAAACACCTTCATAAGACTTTCATCCTCTGCTAAGTGAAGTAAGTCAGTCAGAGAAAGACAAGTACCATATGATTTCACTCATTTGTGGAATTTAAGAAAGAAAAAAAAAAAAAACCACAAATGAAAGACAAATAAAAAAACAGACTCTTAAATACAGAGAACAGACTTTTTACCAGAGGGCAGGTGGTAGGGGTGGGGGGGGGATTGGTAAAATAGGTGAAAGGGATTAAGAGTACATTTTTTGGGATAAACAGTGAGTAATGTATAGAATTGATGAATGAGTATATCAGACTCTGAAATCTAATCTAACAGTACACATTCATTATACTGGAAATGAAAAAAAGACTTCCATCCTCTGACAAATGGTTATTTGTATATATTGAGTAGCACATTCACATTTTAGGGAATATCAAGTCGTCCTCTGCTTCTACTCTTGGCTGAGTTTTTTCACATCTCCTCTGCCTATGTCCAAGGCCTCGGGATTGACCAGGAGTGTGTGGCCGGCTTGGGCTCTGCTGAGTCTCCGCTAAGCGTGCACACGGCTTCAGCCAAGCACACATTTGCTGCAGCCACGACCGCAACCTCAGACCAGCACAGCCCCTGCCTTCCTGCCAGCGCACCCCTGAGTCTGTCGGTTCGCCCTCACACTGCTCCCCACTGCCTGTCCTATCTTGGAAGAACCTTCATGCCCAAGCAGGTGGGAGGTGGGGGAAGAATGAGATCAACGCCAGGCAAGAGCACCAGTGTGGTTCCCTGAATTCTGCAGTTTTTCAAACATAAACACTTCTCAGATTGTTGTATGTCTTTGGACATTTCCCAGCTGCTGAAATGGTTAGTTTTGCTCGTCTAGTTGAGTGTTAACAGTTGCTTTTCAAGGAGAAGGTTTGTTAACTGCACTTGACCATAACCAGAAGGTCTTGTTATTATTTACTTTTGAATTATGTAAAGGATACATATTATTTAATGTACCTATGTTTTAATTAGAAGTTTGGCTTTATTTAGAACTCCCAAATTATTCCAAGACACTTGTCACTCAAATGCTATTAGCCTGGCAGGTGGAAAGTAAGGTCAGAAACAGGAAGAAAAGGTATGACCATTCTCCTTAGACTCGTTTCAGAGTGAGAACTTGTTAACTGGCTCCAGTGTGTCTACGATTTACAGCAATTTAATAGGCTAGAAAGTGAAGCGTTCCAGCCACTGTGCCTTCATCTATTTATGTCACCACAAGCTCACCTGGACTGTGTGACATTTATGAGGTTAGGATGTGGGACACAATCTTTTCTTCAGATTCTCCACTGTTCATTCTACTGGACCAGATTTGCTCTTGGCTCTAAAGCAGGCAGGCATTCTCAGAATGGAAAAAAAAATGTGTTGTTTGAGGTGTCTTATCTGACAAGAGGAAAGCAGCTGTGAGGCAGGCTGTTTCCTTTGTGCGTGAGGAGGCCCTATCCCTAACCTGTACCTTGGTCTTCCCACTGCTCCTTTTTTATGTTCCTTCCCTGATTGTGAGAATAACACAGGCCTTTTATAAAAATGTGCATAGAACAGCAACCAAAGAGGGGCGCCTGGGTGGCTCAGTCAGTTAAGCGTCTGACTTCGGCTCAGGTCATGACCTCACGGTTCGTGAGTTCGAGCCCCGCGTCGGACTCTGTGCTGACAGCTCAGAGCCTGGAGTCTGCTTCCGATTCTGTGTCTCCCTCTCTCTCTGCCTGTTCCCTGCTCACTCTCTCTCTCTCTCTAAAATAAACATTAACAAAATTAAAAAAAAGAACAGCAACCAAAAAACCTGTCCTTCAAACTCTGTGTCCACATCAGTATTAACAATTCAGTTTGTCTCCTGCTAGTTTTGTGTTTGTAATGTCACGTAAGTGTGGCCATACTGCTGATGTTATTTATACCCTTTTTTAAAGATGATAATTTAAAATTTATAAAGTCAGTTTGTTGTATGTATTTTGGAATATCCAGAAGTGATTCAAGTCATCTGGTTATTTTCTTAGAGTCTTTCTTATTGGCATGCATGTATTTAAGTTTTTATTTTTATCAATACGATCTTACGGGATACAGTTTTTTTCATTGTGTATTTGCTTTTACTTTATTATAAAATAGGCACTTCCCATGCTGTTTTGAACTGTATAAATATAAATGGATACAAGATATTTTGTGGAAATAAGATAATCATTTAGCTTTTCTCCCACCCTCAAACATCTAGATTTTTTCCCAGATTTAAAAAAAAATGTTTACGTCTATATATTTTTGAGAGACAGAGAGAGTCAGAGTGTGAGTGGGGGAGGAGCAGAGAGAGAGGGAGACATAGAATCTGAAGCAGCCTCCAGGTTCAGCTGTCAGCACAGAGCCTGATGAGGGGTTTGAACTCACGAGTCGTGAGATTATGACTTGAGCCAAAGTCAGACACTTAACTGACTGAGCCACCCAGGCACCCTTTCCCAGATTTTTTAGAAGTAAAATCTACTTAATGGAAAAAAGTATGATTGCGTCAGACATGTTTCCTCAAGGAATAATTGCAGAATGAAATGGCGGGCTCCAACATACCAATAATCTAAGGTTCACAAGGCAGGACCCACCGCGGTGTCCCAGTGCTACAGCACTGTCACTCTCGGCATCAGGAAGTCCTCAAAACTCTCACTCACTGGGTACAGCGACTTTTAAAAATAAGTAGGGCGCCTGGTGGTTCAGTTTGTTAAATGTCCAACTTCAGCTCAGGTCATGATCTCGCGGTTCATGAGTTCGAGCCCTGCGTCGGGCTCCGTGCTGACAGCTCAGAGCCTGGAGCCTGCTTTGGATTGTATGTCACCCTCTCTTTCTGCCCCTCCCCTGCTCATGTGCTCTCTCTCTCTAAAGTAAACATTTTGAAAAAATTAAAACAAAGTCATAAAAAAATAAAACAGTACTATATCGGAAAAACCCAAATATAAGTGGACTTGCATAGATCATAACTATGCTGTTCAAGGGTCAACTGTATACCTTAAAAGAACTAAACAGTTAATATTGGAAAGTTTGTTTCTATAGACATATTCGAGCTAATATGTCATAAGCCATAAGATTAACATAGCATTGGGGCACCTGGGTGGCTCAGTGAGGTAAGCGTCCGACTTCGGCTCAGGTCATGATCTCATAGTTTGTGAGTTCGAGCCCTGTGTTGGGCTCTGTGCTGACAGCTGGGAGCCTGGAGCCTGCTTTGGATTCTGTGTCTCCCTCTCTCTGTCTCTGTCTCTCTCTCTCAAAAATTAATAAACATTAAAAATAAGTAGATTAAATGATTTGTACCAAAGCTCAGTGTCATCTATACTTGAAAACTACCTAAGCCTGTCAGCAAAGAGGAGGAGGAAGAGGACTAGGAGTAGATAATAATTCTTGCTTTATATGAAAACTTTCAGAACTACATAAGGGGAGTCCATTCAACTGATTAGTATGAGTGATCGATCCTATTTTAAGTGTTTTCTTCCTACGAGAAATAAAGTAAAACTTTATTTTACAGGTACAGTTTTTTAACTCCAACCTTTAATACTGAGGATGAAATGAGCAGATGCACCTCCCACATAAAATTTGATGCCCGTATATTATCATTTCAAGCAAATGGCTTGTGTCCTTAATGGAATCTGATACTTTTTCTCCTTCCCTTTCCCTCCCTTGTAGGATCTGAAGAAGAAGCTGAAGAAAAGCAGGACGGTGAAAAACCACTTTTGGAACTATGAGTACTACTTTTGTGACAGTAAGTGCAACCAAAAGCATAGCAACAAACTAGTTAAATATGGATTGTTTCTCTGAGTAGATTCAAGGTGAAATTCGAAGAATATGAGTATAAATCTAGAGCCAGCTCTGTCCCATTCACATGAATTTATGGTTACATTTTTTTCATGTGAAATTTCTTACCATTCTTTTGCATCAGTATGAATTTGTAAAGTATAAAAAATACCCCAGAGTTCCCATTTCTTCTTTTTCTAACTGAAGTTAAAATTGGCACATAGCCTTACGTGAGTTTCCCGCCTACGGCATCGTAATTCGATTATTTGCATACACCGTAAATCCCTGCTGCCAAGTGCTGACTGTCATACACCTGCTTCCCATCCACATCTCTGCAGAGTAAGAATGAGTTCGTTACTGTTTACTTAGCCAGAGCGTCTCCATGTCAGGTGTTACTCAGTTACAAACCCTACCTAGTGTGCTGGGTGAGGGTAGCAGTCCTACGCGACGTGGGTACCGAGCATCTCTGTCTACACCTGGGCAAGTGGGACTAGCATGGTGAGTGACCGTCCCAGCGGGCACCGCTGGCGAGTGGCAGAGCTGGGACTCGGGCCCGCCCAGTCTGGTACCAGGGTCCGCCCTGGACCTGCACCCAGGTGTCCCCAAGTGCCGTGGAGCTCCCGAGATGAAAGGTGTGGTCTGGCCAGAGCAGTAGCCTGATGGGCCTCAAGGTGGAGCATGTTGTTCAGCCCCTTGAGGTCATCAAAGGGAAACACTTCCACCCCGGAAATGGCAGCAAATGAACACAAAGTGAATTGTAGTGGCAGCGTGTCCGCCTAATCACGTGATGACGGAAGGAAAGTGGTGCCGGGCTCAGAGCTGCTGAGGAGCTGGGACAGGCAGGGACTAGCTTTGGAGGCAGCCTGGGGGCAGCGAGTGGGCCCTGTTTCTAAAGCCCCTGCGCCCCAGCCCGCTCCAGCCCCGCTTTCTGCATCGGTGCTTGAGAGGCAGCAGAGATGGGGGCACGTGAACAGCCAAATTCAAGAAGGCTTTAAAATAAGTTCTTAAGTGGCCACACCCAGGTCTTCACGTGTTTGTAGCCGCCCAGCTTCGCACAGACTTTCTCATCGAAATACAGGGCAAAGTGTAGCACTTTACCTGTTAACACTGCGTCTCAAATATTCGTGTGTTCTCGTCTCTTCTTCCAAGTGTGAGAAATCCATCACTGAAAGTCACTGGAGGAGGACAAGGACCAGAGCCGGGGTCTTTCCTGTTGCAGGTTGAAGTGCTGACACCCGCCGCTGACTTCAGCGGACGGCCGATAAGGAACTTATTTATTGTAATACCTCATAGACGTCTTACCACACCCACGTACATTTAGGAGCCTGCCTGCGGCAGGTGCATCATGTGATGAGCCACACCGCCTTGGGTGAGACTGAGTCTGATCTGTCCATGAATACTTGGAGCCGAGTCTTGTGCTGTATTCCCGATCAAAAGACTTCTTAATATATTGGAATAACACTTTTTTAGTAAGCAAAATCTCTTTTAATTTGCTTTGCAGGGTTGGAGGTTTTTTTTTTTTTTTTTGTTTCATGTCTCAGATTTCTTTTGTATTTCTTTTTTTAACATCCTACATTTCCCTCGTGTTTTTTAACTCACGCTTACGCGCTCTTTGTACAATTTTAAAAAGTAATAAAATCCAACGTATCGAAGTGGGTCATTTTACTTTCCTTATTTGGCATTATGTATTTGGCTTAAAGTATTGGGATTACCGAATGGGGCACGGAGGGGTGTGGATGCATGTTCGAGCATACCCAGACATTTTGCATTGTTTTCATTATGAAATGGTATCCTTCCCTTAGAAGTACGGTTCTGAAATAACGTGAGAGTCTTCTTTTGGATGAACAAGAGAAGACCGTGGCCATCATTTCTCTTTATGTGGCTAATTTGAACTGAAATAAACTAAATTATATCGTGAACTCCTTCTTTCAGATATGCATGTTCACCTCAATGCCTCATAGAAGGCAGCGTGTCTGTTAGTTTTCTGGTCTTATTCACTGTGTCCTTCAAGAAAAACTCAACTGTGTGCAGTGACAGTGGTGGCAACTGGCCGTCTGTGCCGGTCACGTCAGCTCCGTCTGTGCTCGTTCTGACACTGGACTAGAGGACCAGAGTGCCACGGGGAGGGTTGTGGGAGGCTGAGGCCTAAGCGGAAAGAGGCTCCTGGTGGAGAATGGGCGAGGAGTGTCTGCAGGGTCTGGCCGAATCTCGAGAACTCAGTGGAGGGGCCTCAGGTAGAATACCCTGTCCCAGGAGGGGAGCCGCATACACACCAGGCCCCCAGATGATGCCTCAGCCGGATGTCCCTGTATATTTACCCTGAGAAAGAGCCCTCACCTACATACGCTGGGCTGAACCAGTAGCACGTGGCCCATGCTCCTGGAAGCCGAGACTCGCCCAAGAAGTTGACTCTCGGAGCACAGACCAAGAGGAATGAAGTCTGTGTTGAGAATGCGCAGTGAAGGCAGACTGGAAGCATAAAAGGCTGATCTCAGAAATCTTCTTTGCCAGGCACCGGACAGATTGGGTCCCGGGGCTGGGCACCCTCTCTGTACCGTACGCGGGTGGCATGGAGGTGGGTGAGCTCGTTGTGCTCACATTACTGAATGCTCTTCCACTTGACCCCTAGCACACTGTTATCTCCTGTGCATGTCTGCTATGGAACCTTGCTTAGCTTCATGCTACGGTATTGTGTCCCTTTGGAAGGACTAAGATGATCCAGCACATGACATTCAATTACACAGTTGACTAAGGGCCTCCATATGTCTGTTCTCATGAGGAAAAAAGTCCCTTCCTGTTGCCCCGTCTACCCTCTACCTGTGCTAATAGTTTCATGTGCCCGGGTCTTGTGTTCCCCTGTCCACACTGACAAAATGAGACCAAAAGTACCACCTGAGGAAATTGTACGCCGGGGAGAAGCACAGATCCTTGGTAGATGTCAGGATTAGCTGGGGCTACGAGAAGCCTGCAGGCTGTTTCCCGCAGAACAGAGGCATCGGACTGGACTGAAGGTGCAGCGTCTCAACAGTCCTGGGCATACAATTCCCAACTCATGAAGCAGCTACTTGGAATGAACTTGGTATAAAATAGGGGAACCTCTCACCCACAGGATAAGAATATGTTTGGCAGCAATCGTATGCGTGTGTGCAGATGGATTTTTCTTTCATTAGCTGTGACCTTTTGGAAGTGAGCAAAGTTGGCTGTGGTTTAACTGCCCTTAATTTATCATGCAGCACCCCAGCCACCACTTGCACAGCCCCAACCAGTAGGGGCCGGTTTGACTTCAAGCATTTTCCATGAATCAACCACATTTGATAGAGCAAATAAACCAGAAAAACCCTGAGAAAACAAAACACCAGCCCCTTCCTGCCCCCCACACTGTCCCCTGCACCACCGCCCTCCCCCTCTCTGCACCTGCCAGTGCAGAGCAGAGCCCTCAGGGCTGCCCAGGTCGGGTTGGGGAAGGGAGGGGTTGAGGATCGGAAGCCACGGGGGACACTGGCTAGGAGTGCCCGGCCCTGAAATCAGCCCACACGGCTCTGGGTCATTTGCTAGTCTCCCCTTTGCCTCTGTGCTTTCCATACACAGAAACAGTTCCAGATCTCTAAGTAGAGGCCCAGGTATTTGGTCTAAAGAGGCCTAATTAAATCCCTGAAAATGAAGGAATGGATGAAAATTAAATTTCCTCCTTTTGTGTATTTGGTGGGTCTTGTGCTGTTTCTACCTCCACTTAGTCTCCAAAAGCACCTGTTTCACAGAAACTGAAGCTGATTGTAAATAAACAAATAATCCTTCCCAATTTTAAATGAGACATTATTTTATTCTAGTATATAAAAACTTTTACTTTAGGGGCGCCTGGGTGGCTCAGTCGGTTGGGTGTCCGTCTTCTGCTCAGGTCATGATCTTGTGGTTCCTGAGTTCTTGCCCCATGTCAGGCTCTGTGCTGACAGCTTGGAGACTGTAGCCTGCTTCGAATTCTGTGTCTCCTTCTGTCTCTGTCCCTCCCCTGCTCACGCTCTGTTTCTCTTTCTCTCAAAGATAAACATTAAAAATTTTTAACTTTTACTTTATATTTTTTTTAATGTTTATTTATTTTTGAGACAGAGACAGAGCATGAACAGGGGAGGGTCAGAGAGACAGGGAGACACAGAATCTGAAGCAGGCTCCAGACTCTGAGCTGTCAGCACAGAGCCCCCAACACGGGGCTCGAACCCACGGACCATGAGATCATGACCTGAGCTGAAGTCGGACGCTTAACCGACTGAGCCACCCAGGTGCCCCTTTTTAACTTTTACTTTAAAAGGATTCATTAGAAAAAGAGAAAAACAATCACTAATGTCTTCACCCACCTACCGTGCATTGAACATTGTGTTTTATACCCACATTTGTAGAAATATACATACACATATAAATGAGTGTCATACTTAATAGTATTATTCCTCAGAAATTATGGTCAAAGGACTGGACAAATATTGTACAAAAAAAGAAACATAAATGGACTCAATCTATGAAAATATGGTTATCCTCATCAGAAAAAACAAAACCACGGTGGAATACCACTTTTCACCTGTCAGGTTACCAAAATCCTGATGTTTTACAAGCACAGTCCTGACACTGACCTACACTGTGGTGGGAAGGGCACAATGGCATTACCTCTGTCAGGGTAAGTTGGCAATACCTTCAAAATTACAAGTACACATGTCCAATATTATAAAACAAGATTATAATTTCAGCATATTTTGTAATAGTAAAAGATTGGAAGGAATCCATTCGTCTATCACAAGGAACTGATCTTACAAAATGTACATTCACCAGTAAAATACTGTTCAGCTACGTGTCCTTATATATGGACACAAAAAGAGCTGAAGGATATATAAGTGAGAAAAGCAGAATAATGTATGTTGTATACTACCTGTGTGTTGGAAGAAAATGAGACATATTTGTATTTATGTTTATATGTAAACTCATATTTGCAGAAATAACTCGAAAGATGCACAAGAAAGAAAAATGTGACCTGCAAATGTTTGGGAGGTAGAGACAGTGGTTGAAACAAGATTTCTTAGTTCAATTTTTAGAGTGTTTTGAATTTGAAATCATATGAAGGTATAATCTACCAATTTTATTATGGTCCTGCCGTGTATATTTCTTCAACAACACTTCCTGATTAATTTTCCGTATCTTTAACAATCTGCATTTTTTTGTAGATGCATGTTAGTCCGTCATGTGACATCATTTAGTTTATTTTTCTGGTTTCTTATTGGGCGTTTGAGTTCATTTGTGACTGTTGTGAATGGTGCTACAGCATTGCACGTAAATCTTAGTGTGTTCAGTGTGTGTGTGTGTGTGTGTGTGTGTGTGTGTGTGTGTGTTCTATATTACTTCTAAAGTATATCTGCCAACAGTAGATGCAAATGCTATTGAGGACTTGCATGTATTCAGCATAAAAACTCATTGCATTCACAAAACTCCAGGAGATGTGTCGCTGTAAGTCCGTTTTATAAATGGGAAAATTATGGCACAGAGAGTTCAAATAGCTATAGACCCAAGATTTAAACCCAGGCACTTGGGGTCCAGAGTCCAAGCACTTAACTCCTCCAGCACCCTCCCTTCCCGTGTTAGTGCAGCTCTCATGGGGTTCTTGTGACATCGGGAAACATGGTGCACGTGAGACACTGGTCCAGGTCTGACACACCAGCCAGGCATGCAACATGTTATAGCCTTTGCCACTGGAGTGTCTTAAACCAAATGAGTCTAATTCAGCTGCCTTTTGAAGGAGTAATAACTTGGGCACCTTCACTGGCTGTGGCTCCCCTGGGGACAGTGCCCCAAAGAAGGCATCACAAGGACTCTCTCAGGGAAAGAGTTAGAAATGTGGAATTGGCCATGATTACAACCAATGCTGAATTTGAAGGCTCAGTTGTCATACTGTTCCTTACCTTAGCCTCTCAGATTTCACCAAATGAAAGAACACAGAGATAAAAGTACACTTTTGATTATTTTTATTATGCCTGTTATGAACAACAGTACAAAACTCAGGTAGCAAAGGTGGCAGCTTCCAGAAATGTAAAACAAAAGGCCTCCAGGCAGTTATCTGGATACAGAGCCCCAGGGGCCGCTATAGAAGCTGCACGCCAAGTGTACTCAGAGGCGAGGGTGCTGGGTGGCTGACGGGCTGGTGGGCGTGAAGGAGAGAGTGGTGCTGAAGCCCCCGTGGGTGCCCCCCGGCCCCACCCCTGAGTCACGGCAGAGTCTGTTCTTGGTGCAGAGTGACATTTCCTGTTTGCCCGGCGGTTTGTAAACCCGTTCTGCAGTGATGACACATAGAAAAAAGACACGTGTGAACTGCAATAACCCAAACCCAGAAAGAAAGCCCCGCTAGAGCCTCAGCAGACACCTTTAGCGACAATAGCCAGTAAAGAAAAGTGGAGCCTTGGGCCACCATGTGTTACAACTCTTCTCATTGCGGCAGAGTGCTGGTCTCCCAAGCAGACAGTAGGTGATGATGATGGTGTAGACCACGCTCTTGACGAGGAGGATGACGTAGGTGTAGTAGGCAGAGGTGTTCGCAAGCTGCAGCTGTAGGGGGTCTAAAAGAAGCCATCGGTTAGTTTCACCTGTTGTTTTGAAAGGCTAGGACTTATTAAGGGGAAGTAGGTCGTATTATGCAATTCTGATGACCTGGGTGGAAGTGACTTTCCTGCACCAACCCAACCCAACAGTAAACGTCTATACCACTGTCACCCCTACCACCACCACCAAGACAACCCAGAATCCAGCTTGCGGATCAAGTGAATCAACAACTTCTGTGAAATTCACTTAGTACATTCCAAAGTCTTAAAAAGCAAGGTTATGTTTTAGATGAATGAGTCACCCTGAAAAAAGCATTCGTGATAAGTAGCTTTTACCATTTCTTCACCCCCCCAGCATGTCTGTAAGCAACATATTGTTAGCTATTAAGCTAATATGCTTTAACCACTAACTAAATGCCAAATATTTAATTTTGGGAGTTTTGTGGGCAAAGCCTTAATCTTACTTAATTTTTCAGTAACCTACGAGATTATTATTTTCATTCCCATTTGACAAATAAGTTAAGGACAGAAAAGGAATTTGCCAGGTGTCATACAACTAGTAAGTATCACCAGCCAGATCTTAATCCCCGCAACACAATGTTCAAGAATACATTCTTACCAGCTCTAATCTGCACCCATGCAATAAGTACCCCCAGCAACAAACAGTTAAGCAAAAATATAATGATGCATTACTGATTTAGCAGCATCTTAGCCATTACACATTGTGCATTAATGAGATTCCTACCAAGTGTAGGAATTTCCACACTCCATGGAAATTTGGTGGTGTTCACAGTAGGGTGGGTGGGAGGTTTTACAAGAAGGCATTAGTTGTGGAGAGCACTAGGTGATGAATGGAAGTGTTGAATCATTCACTATATTGTATACCTGAAACTAATATTACACGCGAAGTCAACTAACTGGAATTTAAATAAAAACCTAAAAAAATAACAAAAGAAAATAAAGTGGAAGGGAGTAGTTAATCCAAATTCTCTCCAATGTTAGGAGGTCATAACTAACTCTCTTGCCCTTCCTGAATATTCCTCATTGGAGCTATGATGTTATAGAATGATTGCCTTTACTATCCTTTGAAGTTACCCAGGAAATATATGATGTCAAGAAGTAATCAATGACAATGGTTGTGGGACCAACTGACTACTCAATGAACCAGAAGGCAGGGTCTCTTCCTGTGGAAACTTCTTGTACAGGCTTTATCTCCAGAGAATCAGAACTCCAGAATTATTAGTACTTGGTATGAAAAGGGACGTTGAGAGGTGAGGTACTCATAACTTCTTGCCTTTGGTCAGGTAATATGTTAGCTAAGGTCCTCGGTATTGGATATGGAGGGCAGATCAACGGGGGTAGAACCAATGCTCCTCGTCACTTTCTTGCACAGATGTGGGGAGAAAGGGACAGAAACTAGTACTTCTAATGTGTCAGCTAAATGAGATACCCTATGCTAGGCATTCCACATATGTGACGTTACGTCTTCAACAACTGAGGGAGGTGTTATTCATGTTATTCCTGGTTGGCTCAGATAATGTAAGTAATGTACCCATATTCATGCAACTAATAATTAAAAGGCTGAGGTTAAAAGTCCAGTTTGTGGCACTTGAAGCCCTGCACCCACACCCACGCCCCATGTGTACACCTGTCTCAGGGCCTTGGCTTTGGAGTTTCTTGCACTATGATGACATCTTAGAGGAAGAATAGAAAACTGAGTAAGTATATGAACTCTTTTCTCCCCCACTTGTTTTTTGAGAGAAAGAGAGCGAGCGAGCGCATGAGTGAGGAACGGGCAGAGAGAGAGGGGGACAGAGGATCTGAAGTGGACTCCACGCTGACAGTAGTGAGCCTGATGAGGGGCTCTAACTCGTGAACTAAGAGATCATGACCTGAGCCTAAGTCAGACACTTAACCAACTGAGCCACGCAGATGCCCTAAGTATATGAACTTTTAAACCCTCTGTGTTGAAGCCTCAGATCTCACTGTGTGGCATGGTGCAAGGGATTTAATTAATTTTTGATCACTGCCCTCTTGTGTAAAATGGGAATGAAATCCTTCATAGTGAGTATTAAGAGAATTAAACAAAATGTACTCACAGTAACACAACGCCTTCTGTACAAGAACCTCTCAGTGTCGGTTCATGTTACTAAATATGAGCAAGAACACAGACTTAAAAAAATGTAGAAGCAACTTGATACCATGTTTTCCTCAGTAAAAATAAAGACCACAGAAGTGAATAAAGTCCATTGGGGAAAGACTTCAGAGCCCCTCACTGCACCCCTAAGACTATAAAGTCCTCTCATTCCCAAACCAGCATTTATTGTGTGAAGTTGATCCCTGGGAAACGAAGGACTGACTTAAGTCTATTTTGTCTTAAGTCTATTTAAGTCTAATAGACTGAGTCAGTCTATTTTGCAAGATCCTGCCATTATGAGGCTTCTATCTGAAGCCAGGAAAGTTCAAAAGTAAAGCTGATCAGGAGGAAAAATGCTATAACATATCATAAAGGCAAACATACAAAGCCTTACCATTTTCATCTTTCAGAGAAGCTTCTATAGAATCAATGACAGCAAGCTCTACAAGATATAAGAACAAGTATTATTCAATTGTTCATATTCATTATTTGATATGTGTCTGTGTTGGGGCTGAAAAGAAGAAAAGAAAGAAAAAGAAAAAAGAAAAAGAATGAAGGAAGGAGAGAGGGAGGGAGGAAGGAAAAGAGAGAGGCAGAAATAAAAGAAAGAAAGGGAGAGGGGAAGGAAGGAAGAAAGGGAGAGAGAGAAAGGGAGAGAGAGGAAGGAGGGAAGGGAAAGAAGAGAGAAAGAGGAAGGAAGGAAGATAGGAAGGAATGAGGAGGGGAAAGAGGGAGGGAAGAAGGCAGAATCTGTCAATCCAGATAGAGCCATTACAAATATGAGCCCCACAATTCCAGAAATGGTTGACCTGATTTTATATAATTCAGTAGATCAATTCATAGATTGTGTTTCTGCACATGAAGACGTTGAAGTTCATGAATGATGCATTTTTTTTTCTTTTTTTCTCACAACTAGCGGGTAATGTCTGCGACTATCTTGTTTTCTTCCTGTGCTCATAGCTCCTAGCACAGTGCCTGCCTCAAAGTAAGTGTTCTGTAAATACTTGTTGAATTAAAATAATAAAAAAATAGAAAAAGTGATTGCTATACAGTCCTCAGCACCCACTGCTGACATGAAGGGATACTACCAAAATAATTCTTCCAATCCTGGAATCCACAGCAGAATCTTACATGTTGGGAGAAGTTTGGTTTACATAATTCTCCCGTAGAAGCAAAGAAAAGCAGCCCTACCTTTCAAACCCTGCACTCCCCAGTAACCCCAACTCCTGCGCATGATTTTCTGGAGTGGAGCTGTTTAAGGACGTGAGAGCAATGCTAATGAAAGCCAATACCTATCAAGTGATTATGACCTGACCGTGCCAGGCACTGTGTGAAAGGTTCACTTGCATTGTCTCACCTGATCCCTCAGTCACACTGATGTGAGTTTAATCTGGAGGGCTCCATGTTACACACAAGGAAATACAGTTTAGAGAGTCTGACTTGCCCAGACTCATACCAGAAATTGGCTGAGCCAGCACTCACATGACAATTATGGGAGCTTAGATGAGCTAGAGCAAGTGGGAAGTACCTTGGGACACAATCCACAGAAATCAAACATACCTCCAGCACTGTGGACTCTCAGACATCATCTCTTCTAGTACCTTAATCATTCTTGCAAGTGACCCTTTTTATAACAGAAGCTCAGCATTTCAGTACATTCTTTCCAGGGACAGAAAGATACACTGAGTAATAATTACAGTTTTCTGAATATATAAAACCTGAGGTGAGGGTTGTATTTCTCTACAATGTTTAAAAAAAAAAAAAAGCCCAACATACATAATAAGACAAAACTCCTTTAAAAAGATCACTGAATCGGGCTCTGTGCTGACCGCTCAGAGCCTGGAACCTGCTTCAGATTCTGTGTTTCCCTGTCTCTCTGCCCTCTCCCACTCACACTCTGTGTTTCTCTGTCTCTCAAAAATAAATAAACATTAAAAAAATTTTAAAAAGGTCATTGACCATGGGATGCAGGAAGAGAGAGTTACAAGGTTGTTTTTGTTTATCTTTTTCCACTCGATGTGTCCTTGTCCATACACACATGGTTCTGGGAGGCAATTTTACACATTCCACACAATCCTGTTTTGGGGTGTGCTTAAATATGGGTTTGAGGTGCAGTCTTTGGGGTAAATCCCCAAAATAAAAATGTTTGTGTAATCATATTTAGATGTTAAAGTATCCTTAAGAACTAATTTAAAAAATTTTTTCTATGTTTATTCATTTTTGAAAGACAGAGACAGAGCACAAGCAGGGGTGGGGCAGAGATAGGGGGGACACATAATCTGAAGCAGGATCCAGGTTCTGAGCTGTCAGCACAGAGCCCGACATGGGGCTCGAACTCACGAACCGCAAGATCATGACCTGAGCCAAAGTTGGATGCTCAACCCAGTGAGCCACCCAGGCACCCCTCCTTAAGAGCTACTTTTAAAGTGTCTTAAAAGTCCCTTTCTGGGGCGCCTGGGTGGCGCAGTCAGTTAAGCATCCGACTTCAGCCAGGTCACGATCTCGCGGTCCGTGAGTTCGAGCCCCGCGTCGGGCTCTGGGCTGATGGCTCAGAGCCTGGAGCCTGTTTCCGATTCTGTGTCTCCCTCTCTCTCTGCCCCTCCCCCGTTCATGCTCTGTCTCTCTCTGTCCCAAAAATAAATAAAATAAACGTTGAAAAAAAAATTTAAAAAAAAGTCCCTTTCTATTTTATATGGTGCCTTTACTCATTAAAAGAGAAATAAGAATCTCTTATCACCATGCATTGATTGAGGTAAAAGCAGTAAGGTAGCAATTTTTCAAATTAAAATCTGTGTATGTACCCTAGGTTCTCTTTCTCCATGCAAGTTGATTGAAAACTTGGACCAGATTAGTTTTATCTCTTCAAAAGCATGGATTTTTTGTCCTATATATTTTTAGCTTTCATCAAAAATAAAAACAACAAGCAGCAAACCTAGAAATTTGTTGTAGAATGGTATCAGAAATGCCTTTGTTAGCTTTGTTGCTATGAGAAGACCTTGGGAGACATTCCTTTCAGAAATTAATTCTCAGGGAAAACACATCATAAATTAGAACTTCCCTCTTTTCAGTAATCATCACCATGAAACTTACTGTGTTTTTACTTTGATCACTATAAAAATCAATACCTAAAGGACATTAGCCCAAGGGCTACATTAAACTTGTGCTTTGCTCATTTGCCTCCTCTCTGTTTCTTAGCTGTAGAAATTTTAAAAAATTAGGGCTGTTTGCACTCTTACTTCAGTTAGTTTTAGGAGAGGATGCACATAAATACAAGAAGCACATGAATAAATGCATTCATGTTATATTTTCAAAAGCAAGCATTTTCACTGACATGATTGTATTTCTTCTTCATCACAGCCAGGGAGAAAGCAGAGATAAATGTTCAGCCCTAATTTGATCATTGGAAACACTAAGGATCCAAGAAGATAAAGATTTATTTCAACAATTTTAAGCGGTACACAGCAAAGGTCTTTGCACATTTAGTTACGTGCGTGTTCCCCCTGCTTCCAAAGGGCTTGTTAACCACAGAGAAAAGTACAAACTAGTCCTGTCCAGTGGGCCCTCTTGGGCCATGGTCTCTTATGTCAAGGCTCAGGACTTGACTTCTGAGTCTAGAGGTTATTGGATCACAGCCAGGTGCCCACGCTATCGAAAAATGATCAGCATTTGTACCAATGGTGATCCTACGGGACACCATGGCTGAATCACAAGTGACCGTGAATGATTAGGAAACATGTATTCACTCTACAGTAGTGATCCTCCTGGGGACAGTGGTCCATCTTGCATCCTTTCCAGGCCTGGCACACACTCGTTCTGCAGTGTTTGCTGGGCAGCATTTCCCAGGGCTAGAAATACATCCATTGTGTAGAATGGAAGAATATTTGTATACATTAGCCTCACACAGTCTTTACTTACCAAATTTCACCTTAGAGTGGTATGTAAAATTCAAATCTAAAAAACCCAAGACCATACTAAGACCTCAGCAACCAAATTATACTTTTTTTTTTTGTTGAGCTGCACTCTGGCTTTTCAAATGAACAGCATTTTGTCACATACAGCTCGTTGTTTATGGGTTATACTTTGAATACAGCAAGATTGAAATGAGAGGGACTTGGCTGGGTAGAACATTCTTGAAAGATGTGTAATTGTTCTTATTTTCTGATCAAGTAAGATCCTTAGAAATGGACTCTCTTGAACATTTATTGTGTGTGAGGTTGCTAGGTGCCTTTACATGTACTGTTTCATTTAACCCAAACAATGATGCTAAGAACATCACTGTAACCTTAATATTTTGGTTGATGAAACTGAGGTGAAAAGGCTAAATGAATTTTTCTTTTTCTTTTTCTTTGTATGTTCCAAAACCCATAGTATTTTAGTTCTATGGAGAAATAGCAGGACATTTATGCTACCATTAGGTAACAACATTTAAGAAAGATTTCTATTTGTTTCTTTTCATTAATATTTGACAGAAAAGATAGGCTACTGGAAGGTTATATATTATATTATATTATATTATATTATATTATATTATATTATGTTATACTATACTACATTATATTATACTTAGATTAGATTAGATTAGATTAGATATGCACATACCTTTTTTCATTGAGTGAAAAACAATCTCATGATCAACCCCTCCTTTATTAGTCTCATGTGTGAAGATACATTTGTGTTCTTTATTTATTGACTTTTTAGTGCGCGACAACCAGGTGTATTTCATGTATGTGTCCTTTGTCTTCATGGTGTTTCCCTGCTGGGATATCAGAATTCTTTTGCTGTTCTTTTCTTTCCAGTCTATCTTGACAACATCAGGGAAGAAATTCTCAAGAAGACAAAGATACGTTCCAGTCCTAGCGAATTTTATTTCAGCCATTGAAGGAAGAAAGAGTGTGGGCTTGGGGGAGGTGTCTGCATCAAGGCTTCTATCTATGGGAGGAAATGGAATAACAGTTAAAAACATTATTAGAGAAACACAAACATTGTGTGGTTTGGAACCACCTAGCACAGAGTGAAATGAAAGAAAGTTGCCATAGTATTCCTGCTTACCATGGTCTTTCATCCACAGTGGTTATGAGTTGCTCACTTTCTTAGTTTCCATGGGAAAACAGGTACAAGAGGTCATGTAACTTTCCCAAAGTCACAGCTAATAAGTAAGTGGTAGAGTGTGGATAAACATGAGATTTTTTAAAACCGTATACATAGTCACTTTTTGAATGGGAATCTACTTCCACACATAACTTGACAATCTATCAAGTTGAACTCTTAGCTTCAAATATGGATCCCATGCCCACTTCTAAAGTAGTGGAATCCTCCTCCTTGACTTCTGATTTTATCCCGCCTGAATCACGCAGTTTTTTGAGTAGGACAATGTTTAAAGCTGCACCTCCAAATTACTTACAGTGCCTTGAATTTAGAAGCAACGTGGCAACATATACAAAACTGCTATTAAAAAACTCTGATTATTTTCAGAAATGCCTTTATATTAGCTTCATGGAATAACACACTTACCAGAATTTGGTTTTGCTGTGGAAAATGGTCACTAAAAGCACATTTTCTATTGGAATTTCATTTGAAGTTCAAGTGTGACTAGGAAGACATCGTATTTTGACTCTCAGAGTCTCCACTCAAAGCATAATCTTCCTAGAAAGCTGCTGAACTGTTTACAATGCCACAATAATCGGTGATGTCAGCTGCTGAATAAAGTTTTATGTAAGTAGTGTAGTGTTAACAGTTAGGGTTCCAGAGTTTCCTGTAGACATAATGGCAGAATACACAACAAAACATCATAGTTTTCAAGGGCAAATGTTGGTATGTTAGTTGATCACACATTTACTGTTAATGATTGAAATTATAAATGTTAGAATCCTTTCAAAATTGATTTCCAACTGAAATGCAAGTGCTTTACTGATACTCTCTTTGGGCTAGTTTGGAGTTAGTTTAACAGTCCAATGGACAATTTCTTAAAAAAGCAGTCGGATTTCTCATTTGAGAAGTAAAAGTAAAAAAATTATTTTTGGGGGGTACTGTTAATACTCAATTTTATTTTTTTAGGAAAAAAATTTTTTGAAAATTTCTACCTGTGTAGCAAAGCTCCTGATTTTTATACTAAGTCAGTAAGCAAAGGATGAGTTTTTATTCATGCTGCAGGTAGAATTAGGGCATAATGTGCTTATTTTAAGTTTATACATCTTGCTTGTAGTACAAATAGTTTTTTATTCATTATAACAATAAGATACTGTATATTTCTCCAGCCATATACTCTGCTTTTAATTTAAAAAACAGGCTAGATAGACAAGATTAATTTTTCAGTTGTACATGACATTTACATAATTTTAGCCTGTAGTCAATATATTAAGGAATCTAATTTTCATCTTAGAAAATTTGTGTTTTTTTTTAAATAGGAATACTTCTGATTCCTGATAGTATACAACTTTAAAATCAAATGATGAACTTGAGAAGTTTCTGGATGGTAACATACTGTTTCTAACTCTTGTCTCTTTTCCTTTTTTTAATTTTTATTTTAAAAATTTCTTTTTAACGTTTATTATTGAGAGACAGAGAGAGACAGAGCATGAGCATGGGAGGGGCAGAGAGAGAGAGGGAGACACAGAATCCGAAGCAGGCTCCAGGCTCTGAGCTGTCAGCACAGAGCCCAATGCGGGGCTTGAGCGCACAAACCATGAGATTGTGACCTGAGCTGAAACCGAGAGTCGGATGGCCAACCTGCTGAGCCACCCACACACCCCGAGGTTGATAGTTTTTCAAGTCTAACTGAAGATGACTTGAAACATCAGAGAAGATGTTTGCAAATCCCACTCTGCCACACAGATGCTAAACATGCACCATTCAAACGCATTAAAATGCCAGAGCCTAAGGTGAGGTTTACTTCCCAACACAATCCCTCAGGTTGCCTTATGTCCTTGGGCAACGTCCTCAGTAGAGTAAGCTCTTCTACTGCTCTGCTTTGATTAAACAATACTGCTTGGACAAGATATCAACCTGAAATAAACCCAATGCTAGTTTCAGAGGTAGCGCTGGTAACATGGATTTGGCAAATATTACTTGGGATGAAAAGCGCTACACTTTACGCTTACATCGCACAAGTATAGAATAGTGAAGTGAATGAAAAAAATGTTTTTTAAAAAAATTTTGTAAGTGAGTAATTTTCTCTTCAGATAAAAGATCCAGTGACAGCATCATAACGGGATGCCCAAACAGAAACTCGGACCCGGAGACAACTCAGGAATTTGCTCTAAAGTGGATGTTTTAGATGCATATGAAAAGTCTGAACAAAATTTGTAATGAAATGTGAGGGCAGAAAAAGCAATATTTCTGAAGTGATGCTGTACTGATATCATTTTTAACTTTGTAGGTATAATTCAATTAAGATATTAAATATACAAATGAATACTTGACTTTTTATCTATATCACTGTAAGTTTATATATTTAAGTTCTGAAACTTCCTCCCTATTTCTCTATGTCTGGATATTTCCACTGAAAAATGAGAGATCACCTTTTATTCAGGCTAGCAGTCTTTAAAGTGAGGCTTATTACAGTCTCATCATTTTTACAAGCAGGTGACAATGAGTCTTAGAAATTGGAAGTATTTCATAAATTCGACCATTTGTTCTAAAATGACATGTAGACTAGATGGTAATTAACATATTTTTCTGTACTCCTGATTTCATTAAAAAATTCCAGGGGCGCCTGGGTGGCGCAGTCGGTTAAGCGTCCGACTTCAGCCAGGTCACGATCTCGCGGTCCGTGAGTTCGAGCCCCGCGTCGGGCTCTGGGCTGATGGCTCAGAGCCTGGAGCCTGTTTCCGATACTGTGTCTCCCTCTCTCTCTGCCCCTCCCCCATTCATGCTCTGTCTCTCTCTGTCCCCAAAATAAATAAACGTTGAAAAAAAAAAATTAAAAAAAAAAAAAAAAACAAACAAAAACTCCAGTGGGTGGTAATTTGAATTCTTGAAATTGTCATTCTTTATCTCTGACAACCTAATTTTTATAGTAGCTATTTCCATATTTAATTTCATTTAGTCTTTGTAACATCCTCTTGAGATGGTTGTTACATTGACAGAATGAATGGAAGGAAAGATGGCAAATATTAACAGCAATAAGTGTCACTGAAAATTTTTAATTTTTTTCTTTATTTTTCTATTTTCCAATTTTTCCCATGATAAGCATTTATTATTTTTATAATTTTAAGAAAGCAATAATGACTGAATCAAAATTTAATCACTAAAGGATGGTTATCCAGAAAGTGATAGATCCAGATCCACGGTCTATATTTTGTGTACCACATTCTCCTAAAAGACATCTTTCAGGACTCCATGAATTATATCTAGGTCACCATTATTTAATTAGATTGTAAGAATTTACATTGATTACGTAGTCAATTGGAAAAAGGACCAGAAGCTTGCTTTTCAGCTTATGAGTTCATTTGTGCCTATGATCACAGCCATTAAGGAAAACACGATATATCATCTTTCATTTTTTTCAATGTTTTACCACCTTTGAGAAAATTCTTAAAAATTTTTATTTGACTCACCTAGTATGCTAGCCATCCCTGTTAGAAATTGTCCCCCCTCAGGCAAAATTTCATTTCTAAAGCTAATGAAGAATGAACAAATTTAATACTGCATTTAGGGGAAAAAGCCTAGCTTATCACATTTTTGAATATGTTTACACAGGTAAATATTTTGGTATTTGATATTAATTATCCTTTGACAAAACACAAGTTTAGCAATTTTTTTGTTCATCCTTTTTTTTTGTACCATTTATTTATTTTTGAGAGACAGAGCCAGAGCACGAGTGGGGGAGGGACAGAGAGAGAGAGGGAGACACAGAATCCGAAGTAGGCTCCAGGCCCCAAGCTGTCGGCACAGAGCCTGATGGGGGGCTTGAACCCATGAACTGTGAAATCATGACCTGAGTGGAAGTCAGACACTTAACCGACTGAGCCAGGCAGGCACCCCGTGTTCATTCTTTTCCATTAGTTATTTTTGGATTTAAATGAATAAGATAAACTTCTTTACAAAACTTTCAACACAGAAAACCCAAATGGCCCTAAAATCTCCATCCCTTAGAAACCCCCAGTTGCTGTCACAAGTTAGCTCCTTGTCAATGTCCTTCACGGGAGCTCAGGTGGCAACTACCCCCAAGGACTGGGACACAGTCACCTACCTCTCCAAGGATCCCGCTGCCATTTGTGACCAAACTGGGACCGAATCCTAGAAATCTGAGCCGGCACCAGCACCTAGCCTTCCGCCCCTGCATCCCCTGCTTCCCCTCCCTACGTTATACAGAAAGAATGAAAGAATATTTACCTGTGACCCTGAGCAGTGTGCCAGGACCGAACACTTTGTTGCCCCCGCTATACCAGCCATACCCATCATACCACTCCCACTGTCTGAAAAGCTTGTACAAAAATCTCCCTTTGTGCCACCTTTTAAAATTGTGCCCACATTTTTTCAATATTTATATAAACATATAAAAAGTAGGTCCTGCTAACATTACACAAAGATGAACCTCAAGCAACATCACATCAGAGATGAACTTAGTCAAGAATGGATGAACTGACCTCTCTCTGCCTGGGCAGCTGGGTTGTGTCTTTCCATCTCGCTCACACGCATTGGAGAATATGGTTTTACCTTCTCTCGACATTTTCCTGACCCTTAGAAATCTCTTCCCTTAAAAGACTTTGTCGTGCAATATCGCTTCTTTTATTAGAGTATAATTTGCAGTTATTATTTATTTTGTTTTTGAAGAGGAACAAAAAAGTATTTAATAAATGAGTCTTCAATATTTTTACATGTGTTTTTCTTATTTCTAGGTATTGAGGGGTCGCTATCTTGTTTGACTGTAGGTAAATTCTTTCCAGAATCCAAGCCCCACTGGTGGTAGACCAGATGAGTAGTTACAGTCTGAAATATTAATAATGATCTCTTAATCTATTCATTCCTGAAAGACTGCCTGTTTGAACATGAAATTACCCCAACAGTTTCCAGGCATTGATTTAAAATCCTGAGATGCTCGTGGGGTGCCAGGGTGGCCCAGTCGGTTGAACATCCGACTTCAGCTCAGGTCATGATCTCACAGTTTGTGGGTTCAAGCCCCACGTCGGGCTCTGTGCTGACAGCTCAGAGCCTGGAGCCTGCTTCGGATTCTGTGTCTCCTCCTCTCTCTGCCCCTCCCCTACTCATGCTTACTCTCTCTCTCTCAAAAATAAATAACATTACAAAATTTTTTAAATCAAATCAAATCAAATCAAATCAAATGCTGAGCTGCTCATCAGAGGATCCTGTCTGGTCTGGTCTTTCTGCCACTGCCCCGGCCTGAACGGAAAGGCAGCTGTGGGTCATGCGGCCAAGTCCTGCTTGTAGGTCACCTGCTCCAGCTGTCCTGCCTTAGTCAGTGTTTCTGGCACACTTGATGCCGATGCAGAAAGAAGACTGAATGCGATGGTGTGGAAAGAACTTGTCATTTTATAGCAATACCCTAAGAATCACATTTTGAAAATCTAATGAATGCGTATTCAGCATGACTTACTGGATATTTTGGGGGGAGGAGAGGCCATTGTAATGCCATGATTGGAAGCAGAAGCATTGTTTTCTGTATGAGGAGCAGTATAAATTATGAGCTATTACTTTTTTTTTTTTTCAACATTTATTTATTTTTGGGACAGAGAGAGACAGAGCATGAACGGGGGAGGGGCAGAGAGAGAGGGAGACACAGAATCGGAAACAGGCTCCAGGCTCCGAGCCATCAGCCCAGAGCCCGACGCGGGGCTCGAACTCACGGACCGCAAGATGGTGACCTGGCTGAAGTCGGACGCTTAACCGACTGCGCCACCCAGGCGCCCCGAGCTATTACTAATTAAGCATTCAACTAAAGAGTCTATTTTATTTTTATTTAAAAAAATTTTTTTTGATGTTTATTTATTTTTTGACAGAGAGAGAGACAGAGCATGAGCGGGGGTGGGGCAGAGAGCGAGGGAGATACAGAATCGGAAGCAGGCCCCAGGCTCTGAGCTGTCAGCACAGAGCCTGACGCGGGTCTCCCAACTCATAGACTGCGAGATAATGACCTGAGCCGAAGTCAGACGCTCAACCAACTGAGCCACCCAGGCGCCCCTAAAGAGTCTATTTTAAAGGTCAGGCTGCACATGAGTAAATATGGACATATAAAAACATGGCTAAATGTTTCTAGTATCACATCATGGCCTACACCATGCATTCTGGGATGGACAGGTCTCTACTGGATCCCACTTTTTGTCATAGTAACTCGCCATGTGAGTTAAGGCAAATGACTGAACTTCTCCAGACCCCACTTTCCACATCTGTGAACTTGGAATACGAGGACTTCTGTATAGGGCTGTTGAGGAATGAATGAGATAAGGCGCTGAAACTAGTCAGCATGGTATCTGGCCCTCAGTGAAACTTAGCTAATATTATTATTCTCTTCAAGGGGGTGGTTTCAGGCCATTTTGTCAAAACTTTCCACCAAACAAAACATCTGGATTTTATAAGCAATAGGTATTATACAAATTAATAAAGAGAGCTCATGACTTTCTCTGTCTCTTACAGCTACATGCCGAAAAGGGATTGTGGCCTGAAGAAGCCACGATCTAGAATACTTGTCCTGTAGATCAAAAGCTTTTTCAGTGTTGGGGCTGTGTCTTTTTTACTCTTTATCTCTAGCATCCAACACGGAAACTGTGTTCAATAAGTGTTTCCTGAGATAATAAATGAACCAATGAAAACGTAAACCCAGGCAGACGGACTTTTTCTATGGACTTTGGAGTTGAAATGGTTTACTGAGCTCACAAAATCCATTCAACTGGACCGTCGCTAGGCAGTATCACAAGACTCACAATAGCACAAATTTCAACTAGTCTCAGGCTGCCCTCTAAGAAGCTAGAGTAATAAGAATTAATGGGATTATTGACATTTTGTAGTCATTTACTGTTAAGAGTAAATTATTTTTCAACCGCTAAAAGCTGAAAGCAAAAGCAGTTACAGAATTTGGCAGGTTATTAGAGGAAGAAGCACTAGTCATTAAGAACGGAGGACTATTCATACTAAAAGGAACTTAATCAAAGTGTCTGTCTCTTCAGAGACCATCTACAAAAAAAGCAGCTTGAACCATTAGCTCACACCAATGGTTTATAGACACAGTCCTAAATATCATTTTAATTTCAAGACTGAGTCTATTTTTGTGTGTGTATATTTTTCTAAAAGTAGAAGTTCGCTCCACTTGCAAGCAGAGAAGTAAATAAACGTTTGCAAAGTAGTTTTATTTCCATGTAGAGTGGCTGTAGCTGCGAAATTGCTGCCCGTAAGCTGCTCTGATCCTAAATTGTTTTTTTCTAAAAAACATGTATCAGTTTTTTTATTCACACGATCAAAGCAGAACAAAGTTACTTACCCGGGGGAGTTACTATGACCTTAGTTCCTTCTGCAAATACCATGATCCAGCCTGATTCATCACACTGGTTAGAACATCTACAAAAATGTCAGCCTTGTCCTGAGCCTCATGGCATGACTGGCAAGTAGAAACCTGGTCCTGGCAACTTGATCTTCTGGGTTCCCTTGGAAGTCCTTGAAAAAGGCTTCATGGCGTCTGACATTTTATAAATTTTCCTCAGATTAGTTGGCAAAAATGTCTGTTTTCCAAGGAGCCAGTAATTACTGAAAGTGCTGATAAAAAATGGAAACAATGAAAGCACCAGTAAAGAAGAGAGATTGGAAGTAACTAGGCAACCAACCAGTTATCTAAATTACCAGGAAAAGTGTTCAGAGAATTAAGATGTTTTGATTTCCAGGTGTTCGAGTGTGTGAAACTGCTTAGAGATCTCATCAAAGGCAAAAAACCCTTCTGTTCTCACAAACACCAAGCCTGCTCCGTTAGCAATCTGGGATTGTGTTTCTGAAAGAGGAAACTCTTCAGTAACCAGAAATACAAACATACCAACAGAAATATACTCGAGAAGTGTGAACAATGTTCTCCATTTTAAAATCAGCTACTTTTACCATTTGACAACATGATTCTCTACCACACAGTGCAAAAATGAGAAAATAATTTGTTAGGACATTTTTTCCTGGAATAAAAGAAGAAAATTGTAGAAGTCCGTCTTCTATGAAATACTAGATTCCTATTTAAACCATAATTTGAAAACAAAATCCAGTTCTCTGATATGTTGAAAAAAAGAAGCCTCTTGGAAGTTATTCTGTGGTCTTTGGAAATGCACATGTAGCCCTATCTCTGTGGTTAACTAGCTTTGGACAAGACATTTGCCATCTCTGGGTTCCCATGTCTCCGCTTGTTGGGTGAGCATTGGGCTATGTGTGTCCAACAGGCCCTTCCTCTTCCAACAGCTCATAAACCTGTGACTAAGAGCAGGAAAGGGCCTGCTGTGGTTGCTCAAGTGAGAAAGGAGTTGAGGGTTAGTAATAAAGAAGGTTTTCTTACAAGTCCTTCTGACTCTATGACATTGTGAGATCCCAGCAGGTACACTAGCAGGTATCTTCATCAGACTGGAGGACCTAACTGATTATCAGGTAAAAGACTCTGTTGTCTTTCCCGTCTGTGTACAAGCCAGAAATGGTAATATTGGTTGAGCCATACAGGATTCATTTCAGAGCCTCTGCTTCTTTTGGTTGTTACTGGTGGACGATGGTCTTCGAGAGAGTAACCCAGACTGCTTACAATGTATATAAACTGTTCTTTCTGTTAGGTAAAGGAGAGTCGATCCTGAGGGATGCTTATTTTGGTGTCTCCATTTGGAAAGCATGGGAGTGAAATCAGAAGCACTTGAACAAGTTGAAAGTGGACATAAAAACAGTGAAAAGACAGTCAATCTACAAGCCCAAGCCAAAGACACACAAATCCATGGGGTTGGCATTGCCAGTAACTAGTCAGAATGGACTCTAAGTGGGGGGCATGAATCAGGACTGGGGAATCAGTGGCAGCCCTCATTTTTCAGAGGCAAGGAAGGAGAGGAAGATTTACTTTAGAACCAATGACACACTTCCTCAGTAAGACCTATGTCAGTGTTATTTTATTATGTTCCTGTATAAAGAACTATGAGATCCCAGAAGACCTCACCAAGACATCTGTGTAATAATAATTCAATATTATCTTCCCTTTGGGGTAAATACCTTCACATTTTTCCTTTAGCTTTTGCTTCAAACACATGTACCCTTAAGCTCTTTTTCATCTCTGAGTTATAGATTTTTCACCAAATTTTGTGAGTGTGGGAGCTATATGGCTATCATGAGAATTGGAAGAAAACTCTTACTACTGTGTAATAAGAAATGAGATAATAACCCCAAAATATTATGCAGAAGTATCTACATTTTATAGGTCATTAGTTTATAGAAAGTTCCCAAAGCGTGGTGAAATTGAACTATTATTATAGTTACTGCTTTAGATGTTATGACATTACTGTCCTCTGCTGTGAATGAAGAAAAACCTTGGAAGAAAAATATCCTTTGGTTTATAACCCTCAACTCTTACCCTATTCAAAATTCTTAGCTTTTCAAAATAAAGAAAACTTTACTGTTGTTTGAAGGCCAATGTCAGATGTGACTTTTAATGAGTCCCTGAGCTCCTGTGTTAGCTGAGATGGCTCAGGGAAGCAGTTCAGTTGTAATGGGAAAGGACACTGTGATGTGTTGACCTTGTGCTTGAACTGTCCTGTGTGGAACCTCCTTCGGTCCCCAGCAGCCCTATGAGAAATATTTAGTAATGTTCCTGGATCGTGCTGTCAGTTAAGTGGCTGAGCAGGAATTCAAACCCAGGTTTGCATCACTCCAAAGGTCTTGTGGTTTCCATCATCCATCCAGCCAGCCAGCCAGCCATCCATTCAAAGTCAGCAAACCATTTTGCACATTGATATGGCTCCCTTCCCAGAAAGCTTCTCATCAAAAGAGAAGTGGAAGATCAGGACACGAACAAAAGCCAGCCTGGGCCCCAGAGAGTAAATAGATGATAAAGTGACCTAACTGAAAGATCATCACAGATTGAGTTCTTAGGCTCTAACCTAAAACCCTGCTGAGGACACAGATGCAGGAGAAAAGTCTTGTATAGATGGTAGCCAGGTCCCTCTGGGAGGCAGAAAGGCGTGGGTATATGTTTTTGGGGGTGTGGCGTAGTGGGAGGGCTTCTGTTCAGTGTCAGTGGCGCATTTCCATACAGTGGATCCCAGCAGGTGCAGTCATACAGCCCAGCACCTGCCTCATCAACTCGGTGTATCCTCAGGCTCGCTTGGCAAATCCCTCTGTCGTTTCCTGGCTTCATATTTTTCCTCACTACACCTTGTTCGTGGACCCCATTTTCACTTGAGGAAATACACAATGCATTTTAGAGGCTGGTCTGGCTTTTGTTGCTACCAGTGTATTATTATACATTCTTCCTTAAGACCCATTTTTATTTGGCATTCAAAAATGTTGTGTTTCCTTTTTTCTTGGTAATAGATGGTATGAGTTGTGTTATAAAAATGTCTCCACTTGAGGATGGTGTCAGGAGAAGTGGTTGAATACTGGGCTGATCACAGAGCACATGTGAGGGCTGATGTGGTAAGAGGAAGGGGAGTTCTGAGGACACAGCGAGGAATCATAGATGGCAGAGAAAGGGACCCACAACATTTACCCCAAATCATCCTGCAAAATAAGACTACTAACCTATTTTATCAGCAGAGTTTTCTCATTACTGTGCATTTGTTACCATCCAATGATATTAGTATAAAGAAGCCATTTTCTTGTTAAAGGATTATCGTCCTTCACCAGTTCAAATTAGAGAGTGGGAGGTGGGGGGTAATTCTTACAGTTCTCTTCTTCTATGACTTATGAATTATCTGCTTTCTTTCTCTGCCTCTGCCATATTCTCTCTCTCTCTCTCTCTCTCCTTCTCTCTCTCTCTCTCTCTCTCTCTCTCTCTCTCTCATCCTTCCATTGCAGTTTGGGTGATTTCTAATGGCCTATCTTCATGTTAACTAATTCTTGCCTTATATCTCTTAAATCCACTGATGAGCCTTTCAGGGCATTCTTCATGTCTGTTACGATGTTTTTTATTTCTTGCATTTCCTTTGATTCTTTCCATCTCTCTAATGAAATGATTTGTCTGATCTTGCATCTTGTTTACTTTTTCTATTAGATTAGATCCTTTAAAGTGTTCATCAAAATTATTTTAAGTTCCCTGATGGTTCCAACAACTCTGTCATGTCTCAGTCTGGTTCTGGTGACTGGTCTGTGTCCTCACACTGTGTTTCTTCTTGACTTGCTGAGTCAAGAGTCTGAGTGTTTGGCTGGAAGCTGGCCACGTTGTGTGGTAGAATAGATACGGAGGTAAATATATTTTGTGCTTGAAAATGAGCACACCTTTCCACTTTGGCCTTTAGTGTGGGGCTTTCTGTTAACTATTCAGGAGGTAGACTGGATTTGGAGCTGGTTGTTGCTAAGTTATCGGGTTGAAATGTGTTATTGTCAGAGTCCAGACACTTAAAAATTCTCTAATTGTACTTCGTCTCTTCACTTGTCTTTGAGTCTTCCCTTTGTTCTGATCCCCAGAGAAATTCTGTCTCTCAAAGTTCTCTTAGCTCTATTCTACTGTTACTTTCACTCAAAGTTTGCTACCTTGGAGGTGAAAGGTCACAAAGGGAGACATTCTCTGGTATTTTTAGTAAGTCTCATTTTGAAGCAGATAGAATGAAACTGGGTCTTAATGTCACAGTCTTCACAAGTATTCCTGCCTCTTCTTCAGAGATGGAACATTTTCAATCCTTGTTCCTCTCCTCCCAGGGCAGGAAGTACCCACCTACTTCAGGTCGTGGGTTTGATGCCTGTCCTTCTGCAGATGACCTCTTGTTACCTTGGGACACAGGGGAGATGTTCTGGAAAAAGTTTTGGTGGTTGCCTCCTTTGCCTTCTCTCAACCGCAGCAGATTCCACCGGCACCTCCCCTGCAGATGAAGTCACCTCTTGTCTCCAGGGGTAACGGGGTGGATGGGGTCTGGGTGGATTTCAGCGGTAGTTGCTGTTTCCCTCCTGCAACACCAAAGGGGGAGCTTTGTCTGGATTGTCCCTGGTCTTCCCTGCAAGAATTTTATGGGATTCCTCCAGAAGAAGCTTAAAAGGTGATGGAAAACCCCCTGTTTATGGTTCCAGGGGTTCACCCCCCCCCCCCACTAGTCTATACTGTCTGATATTTTCTAAGTAAATATGTTTGACAACATCTATCCAAAGTGAGAAATGCTCACATCCTATGTCTCCCTGAAAGTGCCTGTCTGCCTCCAGTTTTTGTGTAAGTCACTTACCTACAACCTCAGTTCTCTGATGGATTCAAACAAAGTATTAAATCTCAGTTTGTCCCGATTTTTTAATGTTCATTTATTTATTTTGAGGGTGGCATGGAGGGACAGAAAGAGGGAGAGAGAGAGAATCCCAAGCAGACTCTGCACTGTTAGCACAGAGCCCGATGTGGAGCTCGACCTCACCAACTGCGAGATCATGACCTGAGCCAAAATCCAGAGTCAGAACGAACCATCCAAGCCCCCTGTTCTGCTTTTTGAGTGTTTCTGTAAGATGGGAGCTGTGACATTTCCAGCTCTCTGTATCTCTGAGCACATGTGGGTCCTTTTTCTTCCTTTTTTTTTTTTGGTTTGTTTCTTTAATGTAAATTGTTATTTACATTAAAATTCTTCTATCAGAAGAAGAGAAGTAAATTTCAGTTGAGTTCTGCCCAATTACCATTATATCTCTTTCCAATTTTTAACTGAATTTCTTTTATTATTATTGAGTCTTGAGACTTCTCTCTGTATTCTGGACATCAGTCTTTTCTCTACATGTATTTTGAGAATATTTTCTTTTAAGCTGTGGCTTTTCTTTCCATTTTATTGAAATGTTCTATTTTCTTTCCATTTCAGTCTTGAATAGAACAGAAATGCTAATATTGAGGAAGTGCAATTTATTAAATATTTCTTTTATGATTCTTGCTTTTCGTGTCCTATATGAGGAATCTTTCCCCAGCCCAAGGTTACAAAGATTGTCTCCTATATTTTCATCAAGAATGTTATTGTTATAGTTTTTACAGTTAGGCCTAGAATCCAGTTTTTTAATGTTTATTGGTTTATTTTGAGAGACAGAAGGAGCATAAGCAGGGGAGGGGCAGAGAGAGAGAAACGGAGAGAGAGAAAGAGAGAGAGAGGATCCCAAGCTGGCTCTATACTTGGCATGGAGTTGGACACAGGGCTCAAAGTCACAAGTTGCAAGATCATGACCTGAGCTGCAATCAAGAGTCAGACACTTAACCAACTGAACCACCCAGGGGCCCCTAGAATTCATTTTTAGTTAATTTGTATATATAATGTTTGGTATGGATTGAGGTTTATTTATTTATTTATTTTTACATAGATGAACAATTGTTTCATAATCAGTTGTAGAAAACTGTATTCTTTGTCCATTGGATTTCCCATGGATTTTGTCCATCTTTGTTAGGAGTTAGGTAAGCACTTCGGTGTTGCCCTATTTCTGGATTTTGTTCCTCTTACCTATGTGGGTATGATTTCACCCAAACCCCTTTTTCTTGACCATTGTAGCTTAATAGTGTTTAAACTCTTTTCAAAACAATTTTGGCAATGCTATGTTTTCTGTAATCCCATAGAAATTTTGCAACCAGTTTATTGATTTCTATGAAAAGTTTTCCTGGGATTTTGGTTGGGGTTACATTAAATCTATTTATCAGTTTGGAGAATGTTTGCCATCTTAACTATATTGAGTCTTCCAATCTATGAACATGGTACATCTCTTCATTTATTTAGTTCTTCTTTGATTTCTGTCATTAAAGTTTTATTGTTTTCAGGGGCACCTGGGTGGCTCAGTTGGTTAAGCGTCTGACTTAGCCTCGGTCATGACCTCATGGTTCGTGGGTTCCGGCCCCAAGTCAGGCTCTGTGCTGACAGCTCAGAGCCTGGAGCCTGCTTTGGATTCTGTGTCTCCCTCTCTCTCTGTTCCTCCCCTGCTCACACACACACTCTCTCTCTCAAAAATAAATAAACATTAAATTTTTTTCAAAAAAAGTTTTATTGTTTTTAGCATACAAATCTGTTTTTGCTCAAATTTACTTCTATGTATTATAGAGGTTTTTTGACATTGTTTTTGTTGGTATTGTAAATGATACTATTTTGTAAATTTCTGTTTCCAAATGTGAATTGCCAGGATATGAATTAAAATTGATTATTCATCTCACATTCTATTGTATTTTGTATAGTCCTCCGTTAGGTGTATGTGCCATCATTTATTCCACCACTGTCCCTATGTTTGGATATTTATATCATTCCCAACATTTTGCAGTTACACAATGAATAACTTTATCCATTTGTATTTTCACATTTTTGAAAGTTGTGCCTTTAGAGTATATTTCTAAAAAGTGTTTTTACTTGACAGATAAATGCATATAAACTTTTGTTATATATTTACAAATTTCCCCACAAAATGATTGTATTTTGCACCGATGTATGATTGCCCGTTTTCTCCCACTGCTTCACCAACAGAATGTATTGTCAAACTTTTAAACTCTTGCCAATCTCATGAGTGAGAAATGGCATCTCACTGTAGTTTTTATGGGTACCCAGAAAATCAAGGGAGACAAACTTGATTGTGTGCTGGTTTGGGGATGATGAGATTGCCTTATTTCCTTCACACACCCTGTGCCCCTCCCAGGGTTGCATACAGTACATAGGAAAAGACGCCTTTCATGTTCAGTATGAAACCTTTCACCTTCTGGTTTCAGGGCGGAGTGATGTGAAACAGTGCAGCAATTTCCAATACCTATATCCAATACTGAGATCCCTATTGATATTGTTTGGATGCCACAATAATTCCAAAGGCGTGAGCAGTAGAATGCATTTAAAAACTTAATTTGGCCCCCACAATACAGATGCAATGCCAGAAAATCCTAATTTCAATGTCCTATCATTCACTTGTTTGGGACAACACCAGATAGACTAGAGTGTAGACTGGGTCATGCTTAAAGCCTGCCTAGACCTCATAGCCTCTCTCATGAGTATGTCAATACCTAGATCTTCTAGAAGTAATTTTGGTATGGGATAACTACATTGATAGTACTATTTTTTTTAGCATTTATTATCTTTTAGGTGCCGTGCCTTATATGTATTATTTCACTTTCTCATCTAAAAGGTCTAGACCTTTGAGATGTTATTATATTCACTGTTGTACAGATGAGGAAAGTGCAGCCAACAGATGTTAACTTGTGTATCCAGATGCACAAAGCTGGTACCTATGGGAGCCCAGATGCGTACTGGGAACTCAGTGAAAAAATTCTGTGGAAAAGTCAAAATACAATGATGACAATATAGGTCTTCCATTATTATAGCACTGTTGGGCAAACACCGTTTTCACTGTGGACCATTTATTTATAGTTTTACTCCTACAGTGTATACATATACAGATACACATAAAATTATATAATTATATACAGAAAACTAATTTATACACATATATAATTTTAAATTATATGTACACACACACACATATATATATATATAAGTGGTCATTCACATATAGACTTGTATATACAATTTATCTTTATTATGATCTTATGAATATTTTTATAGCTGAAATTTATAATTCAGTGTACACTTTAACATCTTAAAGTGTGTATTTTTCTTAATAAATTTATAGTAAATCATTTTTAACATTTTAAAAATCAGCAAAAGTGCACAGAAATAAAAATTATCCATCACTGATGGATAATTTACCATCTTAAAACTTTTAAATTTACATTGATTTGATTAATATACACACATTCACATAACTGAGAGCTGACCATATATGCAATTCTTTGCTCTTTTATCTTTCTCAACATTTCCAAGTTAGGATTTTCAACTTTATTCCTTAAAGTTGAAGGAATTCCTTAAAGTTAAACCTTATTTTTGGTAGACATCTAGTGTTTCATATTTTGAGTGCAACATTGATATGCTTCACCATTTGCCCACCATGGACACCCCCGGGAGGGTAGTGAGAAGCTGATACAACCTCAACCCTTTTGTATTACTCATAAATGACCCTGTACTTTTAGATCCTGACTTCTCCGACTGTGAAGTATGCAGGGATCCTGCAGCAACCTTGTGAAACGAGATCGGCATTTAGGAGGCCTGGCTGAAGTTTGATTTTCTGCATTTGTAACAAGCTCCTAGATGAAGTGGAGGCTGCTGGTCCATGAATCAAATGTTGGGCACCAAAAAGTTAGAATACGCATCCAAATGATTTCATTTTCAAATAGGCAATAATAACCCATATACTCACTGCGATGCCCCAATATATTGAGCATGAGGCATGCCCCAAGCGTCGTGAGAACTTTATAGGTATTATTGACGTTACTTCTCTCAGGACCTCCTTCAGGTTAATATGTTTCCATTTTAAAATAAGGAAAATGAATCAGAGATATGTTATACAATTTATTCAGAATAAGTTCATAGATGGGGAGGGTGGCTATGTAATGAAGGGACATTGAAGAAACACTAAGAAATAAGGAAACATATAATAACAATAAATGTCACTCTCAGTGTATCATTCTACAGTGGTGATTGACAAACTTTTTCTGCAGAGGGCCAAATGGTAACATTTTAGGGTTTCTGAGTCTCTGTTGCAACTACTCAATCTGCAATGTATTGCAAAAGCCTCTATAGACAATTTATGAACATGTGGACAAGGTGGTGTTTCAGTAAAACTTTATTACAAAATTAGGAGCTGCTGGGTATGAATATAGTTTGCTGACTTCCTGTTCCGTGGCAACCATTATGGTTAATTGTAGTGTTTTAGTGTTTTAGTGTGTGTGTGTGTGTGTGTGTGTGTGTTATAGGAGATACAGAGTAGTAATATTATTACACAGAAGATTAAAAATTCATAACAATTTAAAGTGTGTCTTATAGGGGCACCTGGGTGGCTCAGTTGGTTAAGGGTCCAACTTTTGGTTTGGGCTCAGGTCATGATTTCACAGCTCGTGGGTTCCAGCCCCACACTGGGCTCTGCATTGGAAGTGTGGAGCCTGCTCTGGATTCTCTCTCTCTCTCTCTCTCTCTCTCTCTCTCTCAATCCCTCTTGCCCCTCCCCATTTGTGCTTGCTCTCTCTCTGTTTCTCTCAAAATAAATAAATTAATTAAAAAATAAAGTGTGTCATATATACAGGTATATTCTATATTGTTACATAAACAATCTCATCATTAAATGTACAAAATCAATACAACAGTGACTGTTATGTATACATAATAAAAAGCTTTTTGTTACAATGTGCAAAATATCTAAAGGTACCAAGAGAATTAAAACTACCTTTCCAGGGACATCCACTGTTGAAACTTTGAAGAATTCCTTTGCGTTTGTTTTTTTAATGTATTTGAGAGCTTACTGTATAAACCAGTTCTGTGACATTTTCCTTGCAATACATGGTGAATATGTTCAAGTTCACTAACAATTGATCAAAAATCATGTTTTAATGGGTCCATAATATTTTGTCACTTCCAAACCTCATAGATAATGTGCCCCTTCCCCTGAGTTTCATCACTATAATGTTTCCTGGTTGTTTTGTGTTGAAAAGTCAGGGTGGCTCTCCCTCCTGAGATCAGTCTCCGTGGGGCCACTTCAGGTGAATTCTGCCCTGCTCTTCTCATTATTAAGTGATATAATCTGTGTAAAGCATTTGACACAGATACGATAAGAAGCTAGGTACTTCTTTTCATCCCCTTCTTTCTGGAAACGGTTCACATTCTCTGACTCTATATTCCCCTCAGGGATCTTCCTACTGTTGCTTCTGTAGATGTGTTAGGGGACAGGTGAGGCCCTTTGAGACCCAAGCCCTCCGGGTCCTCCAGCTGGGGACCCACCACTGTCAGGAATCATGCTGGACAGAAAGTGGGACACAAGATCCAGAGTTTGCCCCTAGGAAGTAAGACATTCAGTTTCCGTAGCCTCTCTGCACGTGATAGAAGCACCTGATCCGTAGAATGAGAAACAGAATGAATGTGTTGTCATTATCTCAGGAAGCAGGGATAAAGTGCATGGCAATTATGTGGTCAGATGTTCACATTTACCAAAGGTACTAAAATTTTTGCCAAGTAAAGGTTTTTTTCTCATCGTTGACGGTGGACTCTAAAGAGGTGGGAGAGGAGCTGGAATTTTTTTTTTTTAATTTTTTTTTAGAGAGCGAGAAACAGAAACAGAGCCTGAGTATGGCATGGACAGGGGAGAGAGAGAGAGAGAGAGAGAGAGAGAGAGAGAGAGAGAGAGAATTTTAAGCAAGCTCCACGCCCAGCCTAGAACCCCATGCAAGACTCAATCTCAAGACCACGAGATCATGACTTGAGCCAAAATCAAGAGTCTGACGCTCAGTCAACTGAACCACCCAGATGCCCCGAGAGGGGGGTTTTACAGTTTACACATAACACGGTGTTTTGCCATTTTTTGAAAACTCAAAAGCGTCCAGTTCCTAATCACAGAATTCAGTTCCAGTAACTATGTTTCATTTTATTAATGTGTGAGGGACATTGCTTTTCTTTTCTTTACAGATGTAGGGAGTGTGTATTATCTATCTTTTTAACCATCTGATTCTTATTCAGGATCTTTCTGCTTCTTTGTAGAACCCTGGAGACCAAAGACTCAGAGGCATATCTGCCATGTTGGAGGCACAGGGTGTGCTCGAAGGCCTGTTCCAAAGGAGCAGTGCTGGTTTTGTCCCACTATCGATCCCTGGATGTGGAGTGAGGTGCTGCTTCTGCCTCTAGGACATAGGACTTATACCTTGGTCTCTCCTCTTTCCCAAAGAGCTGGTTGCTTACTTCAGAGTTAATGGTTATTGCTTCCTTCAGGATGGCCTCAGTTATTATGTCTGACAGATCATTCCACCTGTGAAGAACTGTAATGCCCGTGAATTAAATCAGAAAACAAAAATGACAGGAAATATTTATGCCCTTTCCTCTCTTCATTCTGAGCCACTCGGGTGCTAGAAACCTCTGTCTCTCCAGTGAATTAACAGACACATGGATTTTCCCCTGATCCAACCACGCGGTGTTTTCAGAGTTCCCAGACAGCTGAATCCAGCGGGAACCAGTGTCAAACTGCTTTCACGGGGACCGTCATTGCTGGTATCGCGTGGGGCTCGCTGTGCGAGCAGAATCTACAATGTCTTCCTGCAAAGGTCAGGAACTACTGCAGAGGGAGAGGCTCCGGCTGGGCACCGGGCTGTGCGACCTCTGTGGTTGCCCACGTGGAGAAGGATGTGGGTGGACCCAGACCCGAGCACGGTTCTTGCGCAGCTTCTCCTGGCAACTCTGGTGCTGTGGCTCCAGTCCCAGCAGGCACAGAAGTACACGGCCTCATCTTCTTGCTCTAAGAAATTTATTTTCAAAGTTGCAGTGGAAGTGTGAGCGTTTTTACTTGCCTCAAGTTTGTCGCTCTTCCCTCCTAAAGAAGCTCGAACGGGGTGTGTTGAGACGAATGTTAGATGTTCTATCTCCTGATCTGGCTTCTGCCGGTACCAGTGTATGGCTGTGTCGATGACCTCAGTGGACATCTTGCACGATACGTGTGCACTCTTCCCCCTTGCTCTGGAAATTGATATTTCAGGTTGTTCCAGTTTCCCCTGCCCAAGGCCAACTGCAAGCCAAGAAGAGAAACCCCCATGAGCAAATGATATGGAAAAAGGCAACAATAAAGAATTTCTCAATTCTCTCCTGTAGACTGAAGTGACTGGGGGACACTCACAGGCCCAGAGAGACGAGAAGATGACGGCCTCCAGCAGTGACATCCCGCGGGCCAGGCTGGCTCCCCAGGGACAAGGTAAGAAGTGAGGTCCCCGTGAGCAGGACTGGGCAGGTGAGTGATAGGAGGGCGGAGCTGGTTCAGGATTTAGAAGAAGTGGTGGCTTAGAGAGTTTCCTGATCAACCACAGGTATGAGCAGTTCTGGGGCTTCCTGAGTCCCGTGAGTGCTGGGCAGATGGGGTAAGAGGGCCCCCAATCTGGAAAGAGATCCCGGTACCAATGTGTCTGTCTGGGGTGGGGCAGGATGGTTCTCACACCCACTCAGCCATTCCCCCTGGGATCCCAAACCCCAGAGACATTGCCCAGAGACATGGGGCCATGCCTGCTGGGTTCAGCCCCCATGTGTATCTGCCTCTGATTTGCTGTTGACTCGCGACTCGGATGGGAAACCTGACCTTTACTCTTCTGTAACAACCACAACAACACAACAATCAGAGACTGAAATATTTCATCGATGATTTGAATATGCCACGTGAACAAGCACCAGAGTATCTTTGGGTCTTGTAAGTTCATTGTGATGTCAGCAGGCAGATGAGGACTCAGACAAATCAAATTTCGTTTATAATCTGGGTGCCTCCGGGAAGGGAGTAAGCTGCAATTGCTGGGGGTCGTGGGTCAGGGCAGTCTCTGGAAACCAGCTTCTACTTGCCCTGGGCCTTGCCACTGTCTCATGAGCACGATGTCACATGTGGGATCATTTTCAAAGCAATGTTGTGTTTCAAACGTAATGGTTTTTAAGTGTTAAAATTAATGTACATCCAATGTCCATTGTGGACTTGCTTTTGTTAGGCATATTTCTGAAGGTTTTCCTGTATAATTTATGTAATCCTCTCCCCTGTCCCAGGAGATGGCTGTTGTGATTAATCTCCATGTCACAGATGAGGACCTTAGCAGGTAGGGTCCTGTGGCAGACTGTCCTGAGAGGGAAATCTTCCAGATGTGTGCCCGCTGTATTCCTTTACACGTGACTTCTTTTTTTTGTTTATTAATTTATTTTTGAGAGAGAGAGATAGAGAGACTGCACAGGGTAGGAGCAGAGAGAGAGGGAGACAGAATCCCAAACAGGCTCCCCACCGTCAGCGTAGAGCCCAACCAGGGTTCCAACTAACGAACCATGGGATCATGACCCAAGCCAAATCAAGAGTTTCTGCTTAACCGACTGAGCCACCCAGGCGCCCCAGCCATGGTTTCATGAGTGACACTCATACTGTCCTGCCCAGGCTCGGCTGGGTGTGGCGGCAGGTCTGGGACAACCCATGATCGCCCACAAATGCCAGAGTATGTTCTTGTGAAGTTAACAAACACTAAGGGAATTCAAAGTGGCCCAATGTCGCAATTGAAACAGCATGGACTATGCATTTGGAAACACTTCTGTTCCTCTCTAAGCAACAATTCTTTCTTCCATGAATTAGGTTCGTTTGCAGGATTTTTATGATGATCACATGAACTCCTGGATGCACACAACATCTGGCTCATTATGTGGCAGCCAGGGAAGCGAATGGATATGAATTCCATGCAGTTCTTTGCCAGCCGAGCTTTTGACACTTCTGAAAATCTCTGGGGAGTGAAACACTGCACCTTGCTTCTCTCTGAGATAATCAGACCATTTCAACATACCAAGTCTCCAAATAGGAATCCAGCCCAATAGGAAGTTAGGTGAAACCAAACATCTGGGGTACAGTTGGTAGCATCTGTGGGGGACAATCGACAACCATCAGGCTGTCTTTTCTCTTCCCTCTGAGACTGAGGCATTGACCCGAGGAAGGTCACAGGACGTAGTGCAGGCTGAGGCTGAGGCCTAGTCAGGGCTGAGGTCTGGGCTTGGGGCCAGAGTTGATGGGAGGGATGCGGTCACAGTCATGATTAGGGGTGTGTGTGATTATTAACTTGGTGTAATGGTAACGTAGGTTTCTGGGGGCCTTTCTACTAGGTCATCGTGTCCTCTTCTACTTCTGCACGTTTTATATTAAGGACCAAAGCAGAACGGACAGAATTGTATGCACCTCGTGGTTGTGGTTCTTTGTCTGTAATTGATCTTGAACAAGGGTTTTCGATCCACAAATCTTGATTTGGTGTTGTCGGTACCTGTGTGCATGGAAAGTGAAATCTGGATACCCTGTAGTGAAAATATCATTTCCATTATTGAAACAAATATTTCTGTTGCTTCCATTATGTATATCCACTTGCAAATCTAAACAAAAGAACAGCATTTCAAGAAAAGCCAAGGTTATCAAGAAATAAAACATGAAATTTAAAAATTTAAAAGTATCACTCAACTAATCTGAAAAGTTGGGAAACAAATTTACATTCTCAGGTGAATACTGTCTGCTCAGGCTGTCTGCCCACAAAGAAGGCTAAGGAGGAGCCAGGGACGCGGGAACAGGAAGAGGAGAGGGAGCCTCCAGGAGTGTGAGCACAGGAGAGGGGTGACTCGGGGCCCGATGCCAGATCGGGCATTTCTGACAGTGCTCTAAATGGCCAGCAATATGTGGGAATTTTATCCATATGTATATGATGCCAAAATAAGCAATCCATTTACAAAGGTGGAAGTTTCCCCCAGGATGGTTATTAGGAAGATTATTATTTTATCAAGAGGACTTTTTGATTTCAGTAGGAAAGTTGGCCCCAGTTACCAAGTCTGAGATGACCTGAAATCCCCTTTTGACTTTCTAGGTGACAGTCATCACTGGTCCCTCTGACCATCTACCCCTTGGGACTCAGGTCAAAGGCTTCCATGACCCTTTGTACAGATCTTGACTCTGAATCTCTGGTGGCCCCAGGGCCTGGGGAGTCCTTTTGTTTGTGTGAAGGTGGGAGGGCTGTCTCCTCATGTCCTCATCTGAATAAGAGACAGGTTGCAGTGATACTCCCAACTCTACCCTTTAGAGAAGGCTCCATAGAGTGTCTCCGGGGGTGTAGGCTCCTCTTATAGGCTGGATGTAGTTCAGGAGCCAAAGGTTGGAATTATCAATTTTTTGGTGCACTCAAATGTGATCAATCTCTTGATTTATTTATCTACTTCTTCATGATTGGTGTATAGAAATGCAACAGATTTCTGCTGGTTGAGTTTTATATCCTGGGAGTTTGCTGAATTTAAATATTGGTTCTAGCAATTTTTTGGTGGAGTCTTTCAGGTTTTCTACACAGTATTATGTTGTCTGCAAATAGTGAAAGTTTGACTTCTTCCTTGCTGATTTGGATGCTTTTTTATTTCTTTTTGGTTTCTGATTACTGAGGCTAAACTTCCAGTACTATGTTAAATAGTAATGGTGAGAGTGGACATCCTTGTCTTGTTCCTGAACATACGGGAAAGGCTCTCAGTTTTTCCCTATTGAGGATGGTATTAGCTGTGAGTGTTTCATATATGGCCTTTATGATGTTGAGGTATGTTCCATCTATCCATATATTTTGGAGGGTTTTTATCAATAATGGATGCTGTATTTTCTCAAATGCTTTTTTCTACATCTATTGAGGGGATCGTATGATTTTCATCCTTTTTTTTTAATGCAATCTACACCCTCTTTAAACAGGGCATAGGCCATAAATAATAATGACAAGTACTATGGTTGTTGAATTCTTACTATGCGACAGGCATGGGTCTAAGTTCTTCGCATGTATTAACTCCATATATCTTCCAGCAACCCTCAAAGGTAGGAACACTTATACCCTTATAAGTGCTGGGGAGACTGAATCTCATAATGTCGAGCTGGGTAGTTGTATGTTTTCTGTGGGAGAAGAGGGTTTATGAAGGTGGAAGGGGCCACACTCCATCACAAATGTCTGAGCTTCACACAGTTAATCAATTAATGTTCTGGATAGAGGTCTCCAAACATTCTTGGTTCATTTTTGAATTTTTGCAATAGTGGTTCCCTCCTTCATGAACCTCTTCTCTCCAAATTTGGGCACTATGACCTACTATCCCTCATAGGGTCTAATGCTCATGTTCTTATCACCAAGGTTATTTTGTTTCTGAGCAGCAATCAGGCTGTTACCAGTGGGGCTGGGAGTGCGTTCAGGAGCATTTCAAATACAGCAAACAAAGTGGTCAAAGCAATTTCAGTCACCATGATTGACCTGGAGGTCCTTTACTCTCTTGTCCATCCACCTACAAGGAATATGTCTGTACTTTCCAGTGGGCTGAGGGTGGGGGAGTGGAGCACAAGGGCAGAAATCAAGGAGCACATCCTTGTGTTCCATCTTGATGCTTCTTTGCTCAATAAACAGCTTTTGTTATGCCTATCTTTCCTCGTAGAAAAATTCTGGGGACCCAGAAGTCAGAAAAAAATTGACTGCGTAATAAAATTCTCTGCAGAAAATTCTCTGCTGATTGTCTCTAAATATACACCACAGGGATCAATTTAAATAACTCTGTGTGGTTCCCAGGGATGGAATATGCTTCATATTTTTAAAAAAAGAACGTAATCATTAAAAGGATGGTTAAATTCTCTATTTCTGTCCAACATGCCTGCTTCAAGTGTTTTCTTTGTTTTGCTTTGCTTTGCTCATCAGATTTTGTAATCAGACAGATCTGGACTCAGATTCCAACTTGCTCCTTATTATCAGGGAACTTAATTTATCAAAGTATCAAATTTCTAAAATATCTATAAAATTGAGACAATGATAATAATTAATAGTTATCTCACAATATTGTTATTAGAATTACATAACAAAAAGTATATGAAGTACTTAACACAGCACGTACTACATAAGGAATGCTCAATTAACATTAGCTATTAGTATACTTATATCAAAATATCACACTATATTTCTTCATTTTCATATGGAACTGAGCTTCTTTTTTATTTTTATTTTTTAAATTCTTTAAAATGTTTTTATTTATTTTTGAGACAGAGAGAGACAGAGCATGAGCAGGGGAGAGGCAGAGAGAGAGGGAGACACAGAATCTGAAGCAGGATCCAGGCTCTGAGCTGTCAGCACAGAGCCCGATGCAGGGCTCGAACTCACGGACTGTGAGATTGTGACCTGAGCTGAAGTCGGAGGGTTAACCGACTGAGCCACCCAGGTGCCCCGGAACTGAGCTTCTTGAGAGAATGAGTACACATTCAACTCTGTACACAGAAACTAATTAATTCTTTGTTTTGGTTTGGATGAACAAAAAAAGAAGTAGAGTCAAAGGAATCTGTTGACCCATCAACTGCAAATTCTATGGCTTTCAGAATATAACTTCAGATTTTTGGCAATCATTCTGGAAGTTGAATTTAGAAGTTCAAAAAAAAAAAAAAAAGGCAACAGAACCACAGTAGGCTGGAATGATCAGGTTGTGACTGAAAGAGTTAAATATAATTGACTCAAAAGTGACAAAACAAGTAGATTAAGAGACTACAGAAAAGATGGATCAGTTAAAACAAGCGTGGGTGGTGGATTTTGTTAACATTCTGAAAGTGACAGGCATTTCTCTAGTCTTAGTTATTTAATAAGAACTGGCATTGTTTCACTCCTGTACATTTGTTTATTGTATTAACATCCAGAACACAGAACTGGATACATCATAGTATCAGTTCATAAAGCACTATAATCATGTATCTACACATGCATCTCTTTTATGTTGTTTATTTTTTTTTATTTATATGTTGATAACTTACTGAAAAAGTCAATAAATCCATTATTTAACAGAAGGAAAAAAAAAACATTACAAATAATCTACATGCTCCTTTCTTAGTTCATCAAATAGAAAGGCACAGAATTTAATGATAATCTCTCAACACTTATCCAGTTTCCTGTTTTGTTACTGAAGGAACGGGGCACATCTTGTTCCGTTAGAGATGGGACCTTGGTGGCTTTGTGGAAACTGAAATGAAACAAACTAGATGAAATCTTCCCCCTACTCCCCAGCTTGTTCTACCAAGTTAGAACTAACATAACCCACTTATTTGACCATCTGCTTGATTTCTTCCTTTTGCTCCTCCAGATGGACTGTCCACCTCCGGTTACCTTGTCCTGGGCGTTACGAGGTGGACCCTCCTGGACCGCATGGATCGGTTTCCTTATTCTCTGGTTGCTATTTGGAAGCAGTCAGTGGAAGCATCAAGAGGAGGCTGGGAGTTGGGAGCAGAGTGAGCTCAGGGTTCCCTCCCTGACGGTTGGGTTGGCTGCAGCGTCCCCCGGGGCCCAACATATAAGGTCATCTACCCCAGTGACAGAGCTTTATGCTCAGGAAATAAAAGGTGCAGGTGGGAGTGGCCATTTCCTTTTATACCAATTAGCCCACTGGAGGAATCTGTTTCTTTTCTCCCAGGGCCCTGGATCCACAGGCTTGGAAATCTAGTGCTCAAGAAGGAATGCTTTTGTCTGGTGACATGGTGATGATTTTTTTAAACTTCAATTTTGATTTGCCACCATTAAAGAGAAATCAGAGCAAAGATGCCCATTAGTGGAATCCATAGGGGTTAGTCTCAGGGGGTCACAGAGTAGGGTGGGGAAAGGTGGAGGGGAACAGAAGGTTCCAGCAGAATCTACCCTTAATGTCCCTCAGTAACCACACTTGTTCTTTGACTGGGAGACAAATCCACGCCCCCAAAGAAGGGGACCCCCAGAGTCCTAATCGTAAGAGAATGAGGGAATCACCCTCCTGCAGCCCCTCATAAGACACTGGATTCAGACACATGTCACCCAGGGGAAGGGGGTCACAACTCCGTCACCTGCACTGGCGCTGCTCCCACTGCCCTTCCGTGTCCCTGTCCCCTCCTGACGTCCCTCTGTCTCCCTCGCTGTGTCCAGCTCTTTGCCTTTCTCATTTCCTGTTGCTGTCCATCCCTCTGCGTCTGTCTTCATATCTCTCTTTCCAGCGGGGTCTCCTCTTTTTTATTTCTCTCTATCTCTCCTCTGTCTCCTCCTGATCGCTCTCCCTCTCTCTGTTTCTCTCTACATGTCTCTTATTTGTCTCTGTGTTTCTGTCTCTGTTCATCTCTATCTACCACCTAGTTTCTATTTCTATTTCTCTCTCTCTTATCGACTTTACACACTCTCTCTCCCTCTACCTCTCCTTCCACGGTCACAGTAGCTACTTGAAATTCTTCGTTATTTTGACATCTGTGTATTTCCCTGTCTTCTGATGACCACTTCCTGTCCTCTCAGCGCCCTCTTCATAGGAGCCTCTTCTGTCCATCGTCCCTTCTTCTTTCTGCTCTTCTCTGTCCCCTGGGGCCTGTGGGATGCAAGCCTGTGGTCTGTGCTAAGGGGGCAGGATGGGCCCAAGCTCACAAATGTACGTTTACTCCTTCAGTGTCTCCTGATGATCGCACCTGCCACATATCAAGTGATCAGAATGATAATGGCAGTGACAGAACTGTCCCCAACATTGCTGCCCTGGGGGACAGGGTCATCACATGCACATGAGTGCTTATATTGCTATCAGCTGGTTGTGAGGTGTTACCTAGTGACAGTGTGAGAAATAGTCTCTTTATCGTGATTTATTATAATGTCCTACGATTTCATGACCTCGTAATGGGTCTCTCTATGTTGTTTTGTGACCACAGTGAGGCAGGTCAGTAGTGTTCGTAGCAAGCCATACCTCTCTACATGGACTGGTTGGCCTCTGGCTGGTTTTTGTGGCCAAAGTGTCCTGGGTGAAGCTCACCTTAGCCAAAAGGAGAAGGGCAGGAGGAGGAAATGACCCCAAACATAGACTTGTTTCTTCCTCCACAAAGGGGGTGTTTCCTCCCTGTACAAGGCCACTGTCCTCTCAGGCTGTACATCAAAAGCACAATGGATCCACGTGGAAAACTGAGATTGACATGGACTTGGGATCACTTCTCATGAGAGTGTCTTCATATTTATCTCACTTCCCTCTAACTAAACGATAATAATCAGATCTCAGAGTCACCCCTCTGCGGAGTCAGGCACTGAGAAGGGCAGCAAGATGAGAGGGTTCAGTTGTATTAGGAAATGGGGAGGACACATGAGGGGACCACCCCCAAGAGGGAGGGAAGGTGACTTTCTGCCCCCTCAAACCTTCCCCCTCTCACACACTTCCTGCACTTGCTGGAGGCCTTAACCTTGACCCGGGTCTTCAGTAGAGGGTCCAGATGTTGTTTGGGCTCCTTCACAGACAGGCATGTCTTAAATATAAATCTTCATCCACAAAAACAGAAGCTCATCAAGATGGAGGAAGATTTAGCAAATCCGAGAAACCAATTTACTTCCGATCATTTAGACTTCCCTTTCATTAATCATTTTTGCCAATGCTATTATGTCACATAAGGTTGGAATTTTCAATTGAAAAGGCATTTAATTCAGCTTAGACCTCCTCAGAGAGCTTTATCTTCCCCCCACACAGCAGGGCCTTTCTGTTTGGGGCTGGAGGATCAGTAAATAGCTTTTCTTTTCTTTAATTTCTCTTCTTTCTTTTTTCTTTTTTTTTTTTCTTTTGGTCAAGAGGTTGACTAGCTTTATTAGAAGTTAGTGAACATAGTGATATATTTTTGGTATAATTTTGCTTTAATACAGAAATCAGTCACACAACTGTAGCAGTTAAACCTCCTCACTTTACAGAGGAGAGAACAGAGGTCCAGGGAAGCTGGTCCCCAGATCCCATATGGAGTCACTTTCAAGGAGAAGGGGAAGGCGGAGGGCCCGGGGTCTCGTCCAGGGCTGATGCATGCACCTGCCCTGAGGATCATTTCCCCCGCAGGAGAGTGAGCGCCAGGCATGGGTGAGGGTGCTGCGAAGTCAGCCACACTGTTTCCTGGGCTTCTGATCAAGGAATCTCTCTCTCTCTGCACAGGAACCAGCGGCGGGCGGGGCGGCAACTTAGAAACTGGAGTCAGGAGCTGCCTTCCAGTCTCTGCTTGCACCCATTTTGTGCAGAATCCCCAGAGAGTCTCTCGGCCTTGAAATTATTTGCACGATATTTTATTCTTGCATTCTTCAGGGGATGTGGTCAGAATCTTAAATGGCCATCCGTCACAGCTCTGTTCAATAGAAATAAGTGTAAGACACAATTTGAGAGACAAATTAATAATTTCCTAACTGCTGTGTTAAAAACAAAGTTAAAAAAATAATTCTCGGACAAATTTTATTTAGTGAATGATATCCAAAATAGTATTTCAGTGTGCAGTCAACATAGAAATTTTTAAGGATATATTTCATCTTCTTTTATAGTCTCCAGAATATGATTTGTACGCTCACAAGCAGCCCATCGCGGCGTGGACTAGTGCACTGGCTACATTTCAAGTGCTCAGTAGCCACATGGGGCTGGTGCCTGGTGCTCGTGGCTGCTGCCTTGAGCAGCTCAGATCCTGCTCCAGATGCTTCAGAAGCTCCACCCTGGACAATCTTTAGAAGAGTGTCTCTCTTCTAAACAGGAGGCTCAGTTTGCTAAGTGTCTGACTTTGGCTCAGATCACGATCTCATGGTTGGTGAGTTCGAGCTCCACCTAGGGCTCTGTGCTGATAGCTCAGAGTCCCTCTTGCGCTCTGCCCCTCCCCCAATCATACTCGGTCTCTCTCCCTCTCTCTCCCTCTTTCTCTCAAGAATAAATAAACATTTGGGGTGCCTGGGTGGCTCAGTCGGTTAAGTGTCCGACTGCAGCTCATGATCTCGCGGCTCGTGAGTTTGAGCCTCGCATCGTTCTCTGTGCCAACAACTCGGAGCCTGGAGCCTGCTTCAGATTCTGTGTGTCCCTCTCTCTCTGACCCTTCCTCTCTCTGTCTCTCTCTCAAAAATAAATAAACATTAAAAAAAAGAATAAATAAACATTAAAAACAAAGTGCCTCCAGACTGGACAGCTCCCTGGTTCTGCACCAGGCTGCCCACCAGGGGCTCCTTAGCCTCCTGGGTTATAGCAGTGGACCCGCGGAGGGGGCGTGGGTGTCAGGGGTACTGACCGTTGACTCCAGGAAGCCCCAGGGACCCAGCAACCCTGGAAGGTCCGGGCCTGGAGCGCCCTGGGAGAGCGAGACTTTTTGCTCAGGGAGCAGAGCAGCGTGTGAGGCTGTGAGCTTCCCAGGCAGCACAGTAATACACGCCCTCGTCGCTCTTCTGCAGCTTCTTCACTGACAGTTCACAGCTGTTGCTTTCCTTGCCTTTCTTGGCATCGATTTTGTCCGCTTCCAAGCCCCCATACTTCTGCACATTTAACCTTGACATGTCCAGCCTGACGATCCTCTTGGGCGCAGTCCCCTCCTGGTGGAGGTACCAGTGGATGTAGCTGACGTAGGCGCTGGCTTGGCAGGACAGGGTGGCCGAGCTGCCCACACGCCCCACGGCCACAGCCTGCTGAGTCAGACTGATCGCTGCCACGCCACCTGCAAGGGGGACAGCGGTGAGATGGAGAAAGATAGGAGCCTCAGCTCACCCCGCACCAGGGTCACCCCGCACCAGGGAAGGAGTCGGGACCTACCTGGAAACAGGAGGGCACACAGGAGGGCGAGGGGACCCAGCATGGTTCTGCTTCCCTGCTGGTGGGGAGAAGCCCAGGGTGACCTCCCAGCTGCACCTTCTGGACGGAGACTGACTGGATAGGTGGCAGAGGGCAGGTTAGGGTCTGAGCTCTGCTTCCCTGAGGCATCTGCAGGCACTGGTGAGAGAGAGGCGGGAGGGAGGAGGGAGGGAGGAGCCAGAGGGCAGGGACAGGTCTGACCACAAGGGGGAGAGGAACCACCAGTGGTCAGGGTGCTAAGAAACACTGAAGAGCTTTGGTGCAGTTCTAATACTAATAATAGCACCACTAATAATAGCAATTTTTGATTGGACATCGACTTTGCTTGAGCAGAGCACTAATATGTTTCTGCTCAGTGTCTCTTCCAAGGCTGCATGCCTAAGGCGAATCAGGTGGGATGACAGCTGGGTCTGGCTGGAGACAAATCCCAAGCCTCAAATGGCCACCTGGCACTCACAGAGCAATGGGTGTGTGGCCTCCCTGGGGGGCAGGGACAAGCAGAGCAGCAATTCCCCCCTAAAAGGCATGGGACTCCTGAGCAGGCACTGGAGCATTGTCCCCAGAGGTGGCATCAGGAGATTAAATGCCCTCACATAACACGATAGCTGTGCAGTCGTGGGCGAGCTGTTTCTCCTCCTGTTCTTCATCTGTCAAAAGGGACCTCGTTCGTTTGCAGGCAGAGTGAACAGGAAATGTGAGCATAGCGTGTAGCCTGTCCCAGGTGCATAGACAAGGCTCAGGAAATGTTGGGGACGGGTGTTTCACCTCAACGCTGGACTATTGGCAGTAGTTTTCTGGGCAGTAGATATTTTCTCATGCATAGGATTAGTTTTGAAAAAAAGAGATGTTGACTTGCATGGGCACACCTGTGTGTGTGTGTGTGTGTGTGTGTGTGTGTGTGTGCATCCAAAGGAAGAAGCCTGCATTGACCCAGAGGCGGTATAGACCAGGAAGTGGGACCAGGTCCTGCAGTCCCAGGGTCAGATCCTCAGAAATGCTAAAGGCGGTGCCTCATGAAGGGGCAGCTGAGGAATGTGTCTGAAATGAAATTTTGAGAGATAAAGTTTGCATTGACTTCCAACTGAAAGGAATATTCCTTTTCATTTATGGCAAGTATAACAAGGCTTCCTGGGTATAGTTATGATAATTAGTTATACTCATTATAGCCTGACCTCCTGGAGGGCGAGGGCAGTGGGGACAGCCAGGAAAAGGACTTGGCTGGGCTGGAGGGCTGGGTCCTGCAGCACCCATGACCAGACCCAGCTCCTGTGCTCCTCCTCCTGGTAAAACTGGAGGGCAGACATGCTGAGCTATAACTGGGATTCAAAGCTAAAGTGTCCCAAAATGCAGGCTTTGAGGTTGTGCTGAGATGGTGAGGTGTTGAGTAGATGCTCTGCTAAAAGAATATTCCAGGCCCATCATTCAGACCCTCAGCAGGTGTCTAGGGCAGCTGTGCTTATTACGTGTTAAGTGGACAAGAGAGTGACAACGGGGGAGACATCTGACCAGCAAAACGGCAGGTGGAAAAAGTCTCAATATAGAAGGTGAGCAGTGTGGGTGGTGACAAATTGGGTGACATTTTTCTTCCTGCTTTCTCTATTTCCTAGATTTTCACTGATAGGAAAATCTTACTTTGGGGGAGAAAATCCACAACCTTCTCTTCTTTTATGAAAACAAATCTTATTTCACATTGTCAGCATTCAAAAATCTGTTTCTCTCAATGACTTTTACCATGTTTGTTCAAATACTGCTCAAATTAAAGGCCCAAAATTGTTGGCCATGACCATCCTTAGTGGGTAATGAAGTCTGCCCCAAACCTCCAGCCAAATACTCTCTTGGGTGTGTCAAATGGCAAAAGTGAAACAATTTAGTTTGTAGAGTGTGATGTCCTTTATTGAAAGAAGAATAATCCATGGATTGGGGCGTTCAGTGCCTCACAAGCAGTGGACACGGTTCCCCAGGGATTTGGGCAAGAGGGAGTCTATGGAGCCTTAGGAGCAGCCAAGGGGGAACAGGCAGGATTAGGTGGTGTTCAGGGATCTCCCTACAAGGCTAGCAGGTCACTGAGGGAATAAGGAGAGAGCTTTTGGCTCAGGTTGATTGGCTGGCGTTGCATATCTGATCCTATTTAGAACAGGGAAATCATTACAGATTCCTGGTGATGGGGACCGGCTGGCTGGGATATACTGTTTCTGGTCAAGGGCAGCATTGACAGGGCCATGTAGCATTCAGTTGGTGAGGTGTTGTCCTGCTTGCTGACCTGGGACCCTGGGCAGGAGTGGCTCCATCCTGGGCCTGCAGATGTATGTCAGCAGGTGACCACTGTTCACCTTTCCTCTACTTCTCTTCCTGCTGTGGGGCTTCCCTCCTCTTCTCTAAGTGGCATTAAAGGTCATATTTCTTAAAAGATGCTCATGTTTAAAGAAATAATAGGGAAAACTCTTCAGCAGGAGAGAAAGAGTAGCCACCCTTATGTGGAGAGTGGAGGGTTCTGATCAGGACCCCACTGACTCCAGGAAGAGAGAAATTACGCTGCACTTGAGGGAGCAGGACGTCCTGTCCCCCCAGGTCATCCCGCTGCTGCCTGAATGAAGCTGCTCTGATGGCCCCAGACCTCAGCCCCAGGGGAGAGGCGGCTGCGTCACAGCAGGTGTGGACTCAGGCAGACCCTGTGCAGAGGGCCAGGTGCTGAAGCTTGGACCTGCTCGGTTAACCTCTGAGAGGCTGGCGTGCTCGCCTCACCTGGGGCAGCTCCCCTCCGCCCAGCAGAGAGTCTGCGATCTCGTCCAGTGTGACCGCTTCCCTTGGTCACGTGGAATAAATGGATGCAGACATGACGTCAACTTTTGGTGAACGGGACAAGCCCGAAAGCCCAAAAGAGGAAAGACATTGATATATTTTGATGAGTGGACTGTCCATAAAATATTCTTCCTTTTTTCTTCCATTTACATGTTTATAACACTTTGTGTTGAATCCACATTTTTTCTAAAATTTATTTCTCATTTGTTAGATTAATAATCCCATTTTTTAAAAACTAAATCATGGGTAGCATCCTGGATATTCATACTTTGCTACAGAATCACAGAACTTTAAACACTTCAAGATGAAGAAGAAAACCCTCATTCCAGATGCCTCGTTGTTTCTCATCTTTAAAGATGAGAGAACAGCTCCCAAAAGCAGGTGATTCCTTCAATATAACAAGATCATGAGTAACTGAGGTAGGATTCGAACCCCCGTCCCTCCTCGGTACCGTGAACACATCGCATTGAGTGGACCTGTCATTTCTAATTCAGTATCTACATCAGAGTACCCGCTACATCTCAAGGCTGGGACCAGGCCCTTTTCCAAACATAAACGTTACTTTCGTAACCCTTGAGAGTTGTAAAATTCTGTGAGGCACACATTAGTGTTCCCAGTCAACAGATGACGACTGTCAGGCTCCTTAAGACATTCCTCACATTGGACTTTGGAAAACAGCTGAGGAAATCTGATAATCATTGAACCAGCTTTATTAGAAGAAATTAGGATCAGTTATGTTGGTCTGCATTGGACCCTTTTCAAAGGTAAATGTGTGTGTGCGTGTGTGTGTGTGTGTGCGCGCGCACTCATAACAAATTAACTTGATAGAGAATTTCCTCCTCAAGTAAAAAGGCAGCCTCACAAAGGTTGTCAGATTTACAGGAAATCGCAAAATGCAATGCAATATTTGGACATAAACTACAATGATTTTGTTGTTTACCTGGAATTCAGGGAAATGTAAATCAAATCCACATTGAGCTAGCACCTCACACCTGATAGATGGCTGTAATCAAAAAGAGTACAATAACAGGGGTCATCGCAGAAGCTGGGAAGGGAGGAAGGGCAGGGACTCTGGCTGACCGTCCTCTGCTCAGGGACCACGTGAAGGGAACACGAGGCTGTCGCAGGAACAGCTCCAAGAGCCGACTGTCCCAGGCAAGCGTGAGTGTCTGCGGTCCCAGAAAATCCCTGCTGGGCCAGATGGGGCATGGTTTCAAAATTAAGAATGTATACCATGTATCACACTAGAGTGGAAGGGTAATTCTTAAAAAACCAAAACCAACAGGAGAAATCTCCTCCACCAGAATGTTACAGAAGCTATAAGCTACAGCACAAAAAAGAGCTCAGTATTGGCCCCAGAGTTTATTCATGAGAACAAGGTGCCCTAGAGGGGGTGAGGGGAGACGGAGAGAATGAAAAAATCTTAAATTGCATCCTGTGGGCTTAGTGTTGTTAGTGGTGATTACAATTTGTTTATATTCATATTTTTAAATTCATGTTGAGAGTGTTACTTAGCAAGATGTCAGTATAAGGGGAAAATGCAAATATACAATTTTTAAGGATTAGCAAAACTGTAATCTATAATTGAATCCTCGTCTCTAAAAATTACTCCCTTTGTAGATATCCACTGAGAAAAGTGAAAGCCGTAATAACCCGGAACTCTGAGCACTCCTGGCATCGATGTTGTGGGATCAAACACCATTTCTTACTACGAGCACCAGGGCTCAGGTGAGAAATGACTGAAACCAGAAATGACACAGTAGTACAGAGTCACCACGTACGCGCCCGTCTCCATAAAACTATGTTTCAGGACAGCACAGAGCTGATGAACGACAGCTTCGTTTCATGGGCTCAGGATCATTACGTGCGGGAGAAATTAGAGAGAACTGGAGAAGGAGGGAATTGCCCTCCTGCAGCCCCTCATGAGACACTGGATTCAGACACGTGTCACCTGCGGGGGGGGGGGTGTCACAGCTCCATCACCTGCACTGGCGCTGCTCCCGCTGCCCTTCTGTGTCCCTGTCCCCTCCTGACGTCCCTCTGTCTCCCTCACTGTGTCTAGCTCTTCGCCTTTCTCATTTCCTGTTGCCGTCCGTCCCTCTGCGTCTTTCTCTCCACGTCTCCCTTTCCAGCCGGCTCTCCTCCTTCTTTATTTCTCTCTATCTCTCCTCTGTCTCCTCCTGATCTCTCTCCCTCTCTCTCTGTTTCTCTCTACATGTCTCATATCTGTGTCTGCGTATCTGCCTCCCTACATCTGTTTGGCCATCTCTAACACCCAGTTTCTATTTCTATTTCTCTCTCTCTCTTATTGACTTTCCACTCTCTCTCTCTACCTCCCCTTCAATGGTCACAGTAGCTACTTGAAATTCTTTGTTATTCTGACATCTGTGTATTTCCCTGTCTTCTGATGACCACTTCCTGTCCTCTCAGCGCCCTCTTCATAGGAGCCTCTTCTGTCCATTGTCCCTTCTCTCTGCTTCTCTTCTCTGTCCCCTGGGGCCTGTGGGATGCAGGCCTGTGGTCAGTGCTAAGGGCGCAGGATGGGCCCAAGCTCACAAATGTACGTTTACTCCTTGGGTGTCTCCTGATGATCGCACCTGCCACATATCAAGTGATCAGAACAATGATGGCAGGGACAGAACTGTCCCCAACATTGCTGCCCTGGGGGACAAGGTCATCACATGCACACCTTGTATTTCTATCAGCTGGTTGTGAGGTGTTACCTAGTGACAGTGTGAGAAATAGTCTATCATGAATTATTAGAATGTCCTACGATATCATGACCTTGAAATGGGTCTCTCTATGCTGTTTTGTGACCACAGTGACACAGATCAGTAGCGTTCATAATGACCACATGCCTCTGTATGGAGAGTACTTGGAGAAAGGCTTAGAAGATGCTATACATTTAATATACGTGTATGAGATACCATATGTTTTAGAATATTATTATCAGGGTGTCAATAACACTGAATTACATACTGTGTTCCTTGCATAGAAGATTAGAAGAAACTGTCATGAACAGAATTCTCACGCAGTCTGGGCTGGGACATGGGTGGGAACGTGACTTTATGCAAGTCACTACTGAACACACTGGACTAAAACAGGGGCTGACAGTGGGGGAGAGAGGAAGCCTCACTAGGGCCCAGTTCACTCTCCTGGGCCCGGTGCTGCTTGGGGCCGCCCGCAGCTTCCCAGAAACCAGCCCCGTCCCCTGCTGGTGCCGGGGAGGGGCTGGGCCAGGGCACTTTCCAGAAGAGTTGAGGGCAGCCCGGAAACCTCAGCCAAAGCTCCACATCCTGCCTGCCTTTCCCACGGGCTCCGTGGCTGCCAGGTGTGCGCGGTCTGCAGGGACCTGCCCGTTCAGATGCCTCCACGTGTGGCCAGCCTTCCAGACCCGCTTGTCTGGTGAGTGGTCCAGTCGTGGGGCCCAGCCAGGGGCCCCCCCACTCTCTGAGCAGCCGACGCTGTGATCTGACACATGGTGGCTGAGGGGAGAGGTCCTTCTCAGCATGGAGCTGCCCAACAGGGACATTTGAAAGCTCTGAATGACACCTCCTGAGTCTGTGAAGATTTATTACATTGACAAGGACAGAATGACAGCTCCAGTCCAAGCCCTGCCACTTGGAGGATGTGTGTCCTTGGGAAAGTCACTGTGAATGGGAATAATAATGCCTACTCTGGAGACATCATCCACTAAGGGCAAGAGATCCGGCCAAGGTGGTTGCTTTGTAAATAAATACGATCAGGCAGTCTTAAGTGTAATTCTTATGACCATTTGTTCCTTGTAATAACACATCAAGGTACTTCTAACAACCACATCTGACAGATCAACTAATTGGAGTCTGAAGACATTTCACCTGCTCAGGGTCATGCAAGTCAGTCAAGGAGCCTTGACTCAAACCCAAGTCTAACAGAGTCCAAAACCCGTCACAGCATCCACTGCATATAAGTAGAATTCCATGTGTACATATAGTTTCTTTTAAGCTCTAAAAAGTAAAGGGCCATAAAGGAAATTCCAAAGAGGTCGCAGAACTCGAGAATTTCTCTCACATGCCAATAAGCAAAGAGCATGAGCTATTCTTGAAGAGCAGTCAATCGGGTGACAGTGCTGGACTCCTGAACGTAGTAGAGATTCTTCTAGCACTGCTGAATTAGTAGTTTGCTTTTTGTGATGACCAATAGTTTGAAGGTCATAACAGCAATCATTGATCCCTTAAATAATACCAAATAACCCATTGAATGTCAAACACTGCACATATTCATTCCTTCCTTGCAAGCATAAGTAGGTATTACTCATCCCATTCTGCGGATGAGACAGAGGTGTATTTGAGCTTGCCTAGCTGAGAAAGAGCACAGCCAGAACTTCGAGTCGGCCAGGGTCTCATGGCCTGTGCTCTAAGTAAACTTCTTGGATGTTTGTGATTCGGGGCTTAATTTCTGTCCTCAGTGAGCTGTTGCTTTGAATGCAAAATGTGATGTGGTTCTACTTCCCTCTTTTTCTCAATATTGTGCTTCCTGCTTAAAAACCGTGGTACTTTGCTTGTTACTTACGCTGACTTCTTGCACCCCCTGCTGGCCGTTGCAGGTATGTCCTACACCTTATAATCCCTGGATTCTCAGCAAGTGAATTCTCTCACAGGAAAGACTCAGCTTAGTGAGTGGAAGAGCCCAGAAATACCAGGCAGGAGACCTCTTTTTCCACTTGTGTACTCGGTGTGCTTGGGAGTTTTAGGTAAGCGGCTCCTTCTTGTAAAATCCCCATTTCTTCAGGCACAAGTGAGAATTGTCTGATATGTCTGGTGTCCTATGTACTTGTGAAATCTACGGAGAATTGCTTGTGAATAATGCGTCTTTACATCTATATAAACGGCATCGCATTCCCGTCAATCCGTGTCTGTCCATCCGTCTGTCCACTAGGCTCACTGCTCCTCTGTGCTGCTCCTTCTGCCGCTGGTTGCAGCCACTGCATGAATCCCTCCACCGCCAGTGACAGGCACATTTCCCTGGGAATGTCATCCGGGGGTCACTGGTGCTGTTAATGTGACTGACACTTGAATGCGAGAGTGATGCCACCACGTTCAAAGGCACTAACAGGGCAGAACTGACGTTGATGAAAACGTGGAGCAGCGGGTACGCTCACGGTCACGAGCAGGTAGTGAGCTCACACCTGCACCTGCGATTCGGCTGCGGCTTCCTCCAGCTTCTCTCGTGTTCGCTCAGCTCCGGACAAGACTCGCCACCGATGCTCCCTGTGCTCGCGGGTGCCCGTCCTGAGCTTCCACATCCTGCTGCCTCCTCTCTTCTTTCCCCTTGGAATTCCCTTTGTGGGGTGGAAACTGTTATATTGAATCAATATTTCTTCACCATCTTACTATCACTTTATGCATTTATAAGATGCTCTCCATCTACTATCTTTTGCACTGGCTTGTCTCTAACAAAATGCACACTGTAGGCCACTGGTCTGAGCTGACCAAGTTTTTCATTTGCTTTGTGCTTTGGTTTTGATGATGGTGTTGATTTCTGCAGGAAGGAAGGTGTTCCCCCAGAAAAGGTGCCATCAGTGCTGAGTCAAACAATCCCCTGAGTAACAGGCAAGTTTTCAAACTAGTTGGAATCTGTCTTATAGCACTGCTTCATAGTTTGTTAGCAAAAAAGTTTTTGGTTGTAAGATTTTCCACTTACCTGGGCTGGAATACAGATGGCCTATAACATGCATGACATACCTGAACTGGCCAGGAGGGGGCGCGAGAAGTCAGGGTAAGTAACAAGCAAACGACTGTAGTTTTTAAGTGGGAAGCACATCATTGACAATAAATGCAAACTCTAAGAAGATCACATTTTGCATTCAAAGCGACAGCAAAAGGAGGACAGAAAGTAATCCCTGCATCACAAACATCCAAGCCAGTTATGTGGGTCACAGTCTTCAAGAGCCTGGTGGACTTGAAGTTCTTGCTGTGCTCTTTCTTAGCCAGGCAATCTCCAGTATGTTACCTAACGTCCCTAATAAGCCTCTGTTCATCTGCAGAATGGGATGAAGAACACCTACTTTATGCTTACAAGGAAGGAGTCAATATGTATAATGTTTGACATTCAATAAAGAGTATTTGTTATTATCTAATGGATCAATGATTTCTGTTATGGCCTTTAAAAAATTAGTATTTCACAAAAGGCAAGCAACTAGTAATATGCAAGAGGTAAAAGAATTTCTAATGTGTTCTGAGATCCAGCATTATTACCTGAAGGACTGCTCTTCAAGAATAGTTTATGCTCTTTGCTTACTGGCACGTGAGAGACATTCTTGAGTTCTGCAACGTCTCTGAAATAGTCTTCATGGTGTATGCATATATGTGTATATGCATATGTATATAACTATAACATCTTCATGATCTATATATATATATATATATAATTATAACACATAAAACTTTTTATTTATTAGGAATCGATAGCATCATGGATTTTGGCATTTATTAGACTTGGATTTGAATCAAGACTCCATTACTTACATGATCTAGAACAGGTGAAGCATTTTAAGATTCTAATTAGCTGATCTGTCAATGCGGTTGTTGTAACTACCCTGACATGTTATTTGAGGAATAAACTGTTATAAGAATTACATTGTATTTAGGCTGATAGGATTTATTTACAAAGCAACCAGTATGGCCCAATCACTGGCCCAGGGTGGATGTTGTCTCCAGAGTAAGTATTATTATTTCCATTTACAGTGACTTTCCCAAGGATGTACATCTTCCAAGTGGCGGGGCTTGGACTGAAGCTACCCTCTCCCTCCAGGCGGTCAGGCTGTAATTATCATATGTAATGACCATAACTATACCCAGGAGGCCCTGATACCCTTGGCATAACTGAAAAGGAACCTGCATTTCAGTCGGAAGTCAATGCTCCCTTTATCTCTCAAAATTTCATTTCAGATGTGTTCCTCAGCTGCCCCTTCACAAGGCCCTGCCTTGACCATTCCTGAGGATCTGACCCTGGGACTGCAGGACCTGGTTCTGCCCCCTGGTCTCCATGGCCCCTGGGTCAACGCAGGCTTCTGCCTTTGGACACACACATGCACACTCACACTCACACATTCACACATGCCCCTGATTTTCCAAAACAGTAATATTCCCTACAATTTTGTACTATGAGGATCCCAGAAATCATCGACGGCACCCAGGCCAGTGTTGAGGTGAAACGCCCGTCCCCAACATTTCCTGAGCCTTGTCTATGCACCTGGGACAGGCTACACGCTTTGCTCACATTTCCTGTTCAGTCTGCCTGCAAACGAACGAGGTCCCTTTTGACAGATGAGGAAAAGGAGGAGAAACAACTCGCCCACGACTGCACAGCTATCGTGTTATGTGAGGGCATTTAATCTCCTGATGCCTCCTCTGGGGACAATGCTCCAGTGCCAGCTCGGGATGGGGGGTGGGGGGCATGCCTTTTAGGTGGTGATTGCTGCTCTGCTTGTCCCCACCCCCCAGGAAGGCCACACCCTTATTGCTCTGTTAGTGGCCATTTGAAACTTGAGATTTGTCTCCAGCCAGACCAGGCTGTCATCCCACTTATTTCCCCTTAGGCATGCAGCTTTGGAAGAGTTATGTAAAATACCAGCCAGGTTAGCAATATTCATCCCACAGGGTTATTTTCAGGATTTAATCAAACAATGAACAGAAACCAATTAGTGCAGTGCTCAAGTGTAGTCCAGGATTATTATTGTTGCTGGTGCTTTTACTGCACCAACTTTCTTCAGTGTTTCTCAGCACCTGACCATTGGTGGTCCCTATCCCCTCCCGCATGTGGTCAGACCTGTCCCTGCCCTCTGACCCCTTCAGTCCCTCCCCCCTCTCTCTCATCACTACCTGCCAGGGCCACCTGGAGGCTAGGAACCTAACCAGCTTTCTGCAGTCACCTCCTAGCAGGTGCCGCTGCGAGGTCACCCTGGGCTTTTGTCCACCTGGCAGGAGGTAGAATCATGCTGGGTCCCCTTGTTCTCCTGTGCACCTTCCTGTTTCCCTGTAAGTCTGGACTCCCTCCCTGGTGCAGGGTACACAGGGTGACTGAGGCTCTAGGCCTCCCCTGCCTCATGGAGGTCCCCTTTGCAGAGATCAGGCTGGAGCAGCCGGCTGTGGTCGTGGCTCATGAGGGCAGCTTGGCCACCCTTCCATGCCCAGCTGGAACCAAAGTCAGCTACACCCACTGGTACCACCACCAGGAGGGAAAGGTCCCCCAAAGGCTTCACTAACTGGCCATGTTCCATAGGATGTGCAGTGGGAATCTGTCGAGAAAGCAGACAATGTCATGGCCACAGAGGCCAAGGATGGCAGGAGCTGTACCCTGTCGGTGCTGAAGATGCAGCAGCATGACGAGGGCATGTACTACTGTGCTGTCTGGGAACCGCACGCCCCTCGAGCTGGCCTGGCTCCCACCCTCCCACCCCCGGCTGCACATAAAGGTCTCTGAATCTGGGCCCTTCAGGCCTGATACCTTCCACCACCTCTGGGTTCCTGGGCTGCCCTGAGTCAGCCCTCAGCACCCCTGGCTCTCCCCAGTGCCCCCTCCGTGGGTCCACTGCACATAACCCAGGAGGCTAAGGAGCCCCTGGCTGGCAGGCTGGTGCAGACCCAGGAGCTGTCCCGTCTGGAGTCACTTTTCAAAGACCGTCCAGGGCAGAGCTTCTGAAGCATCTGGAGCAGGATCTGAGCTGCTCAAGGCAGCAGCCACGAGCACCAGGCACCAGCCCCATGTGGCTACTGAGCACTTGAAATGTAGCCAGCGCACTAGTCCACGCTGCAATGGGCTGCTTGTGTAGCATACAAATCATATTCTGGAGACTATAGAAAGAAGATGAAATACCTCTTTAATAATCTCTATATTCATTGCATGTGAGAAATGACTTTGGATATTTGGGATTACTAAATAAAAATAGTCCTAAAGTGAATTTTACTCATTCTTCTTACTTTTTTAAAAATGTAGCAGCTATAAAATTTGTAGTTTTGGCTTCCACTGGGACCCACATTTATTTCTATTAAAAGCACTCTTATACACTGGCAATTTAAAAATCTGACTATCTGCCCTAAAGAATGTGCAAATAAAATATGGTGCAAATAGTATTAAGGGGGAAGGACTCTCTGGAGATGAGCCACAAAATATTTGAAAGCTGAGACTGGAATTAAACTCCTGACTCCAGTTTCTAAGTTGCCGCCCCGCCCACCGCTGGTTCCTGTGCAGAGAGAGAGACTCCGTGATCAGAAGCCCAGGAAACAGTGTGGCTGACTTCGCAGCACCCTCACCCATGCCTGGCGCTCACTATCCTGCGGGGGAAATGATCCTCAGGGCAGGTGCATGCATCAGCCCTGGACGAGACCCCGGGCCCTCCGCCTTCCCCTTCTCCTTGAAAGTGACTCCATATGGGATTTGGGGACCAGCTTCCCTAGACCTCTATTCTTTCATCTGTAAAATGGGGTGGTTCAACTTTAAGATTATGTGACTGACTTCCGTATAGAGCAAAATTATACAAATAAGATATTACTATGTTCGTTACCTTCTTATAAAGTTAGTCAACTGAAAAGACCAAAACAGAAAGAAAGCAAAGCAAAGCAAAGCAAAGAAAATGTGTTACTGATCCTACAGCCCCAAAAGGAAAACCCCCACTACTATATGTGGGTGGGGGAGGGAGGAAAAAAAGCTGTTTGGGGAAGTCTGAGTGGAATTAAACCCATTTACAGTTGAAATTTCAAAGTCTATATACAGCTTAATGGCATTGCTAACATGATTAATGAAGAGAACGTCTAAATGATCTCGAGGAAATTGGTTCCTCAGGCTCACTAACTCCTCTGCCTCCCTTCTGTGTTTTTGGTGGGAGATTTATAATTTAGACATACCTCCTTTTCAAAGAGCCCAACTAAGACCCTGACCTTGTACTGAATGCCTGGGTCAAGGCCAACACCTCCAACATATGCAGGAAGGGGTGGGAATAGCTGGCGCAGAAGTTTATCTTTGCTCTTTTCAGGGGATGTTCCTTCATTCGTCTTCCCCATTTTCTAATACAACCAAACCCTTTCCTCTTTGGCACCCTCTCATTGTCCGACTCCGGCAGAGGAGTGACTCCGAGATCTGAGTATTACAGTTTAGGAAGAGAGAAATTAGCAAAATATGAAGGCACTCACGAGATGTCATCCCAAATCAATTAAAATCTAAGATTTCCACATGGTTCCTTAGTGCCTTGGTTACACATACCTGGGAAGGACAGTGGCCTTATGTATGGAGCAAACAATCCTTTGGGTGCAAACACATCTTTCGAGTCATTTACCTCCTGCTCTTCTCCTTTTGCCTAAGGTGAGCTTCACCAAGGACACTTTGGCGACACACACCAAAGGCAAACCAGCCAGAGGCCGCCCAGACCTCCTTTCCTAAGTAAATATTTGCCAATGAAATGGTTGTTTAAATGACCGATTCATAAAAACACTGAAAGTATCTTATTAGAATGTACAGGACTGGGTATGGTGGAGGCTCCATCAAAGTCTGTTGAAGGGAGGTTGATATTTTGAGTATTACTGAGGGGCCCACGTTATCTCCAGGGTAGGGGATTTTGCACGGATGGAACTCAAAATGCCCCGAGAATTTGGGCTCAGCTCATTTGTTTCATTCCTGAGGTGGGTGAGACACAAAGACTTTGAATAGTCCGACCAACGTCATATTATCATATCAAGGCTGATAAAGTCTAAGGACATCTTAAATGTCACAATTTTCATAGTTATATTATCCATTACCAACTGCGCCCACACACTAGTACTGTGGGAAAAGTGATGTCTGTTACCTCAGAATCATCTAGAAAAATCAAAATTGTGAAGATTGCCAGGCACACCTGGATATTCAGGTTGACTGTTTTGTGTTGGGTGCTTTTTATGTTCAGCTGCGAGAATGGGCTTGGGGACACAGCCCGGAGCAGAGGAAAGGACCAGCTTTGGAGAGGTCACCTCTCCACATTGAGCTCAGGATAGTTTTTTCTTTTCTTTTCTTCCTTTTTTTTTTTTTTAATGTTTATTTATTTTTGGAGAGAGAGAGAGAGAGACAGAGTGTGAGCGAGGGAAGGGCAGAGAAAGAGAGAGGGAGACACAGAATCCGAAGCAAGCTCCAGGCTCTGAACTGTCAGCACAGCTCCGATGTGGGGCTCGAACCCACGAGCTGTGAGATCATGCCCTGTTCTCACCCTCATCAACCAGAGAACCTCAGGAGAGTCTCCAGGCTAAGAAGTACAAGCCCTTAGATCTGCAGCCCAAGAAGACACATGCCATGCTCCGCCTGCTGAACAAATACAAGGAAAACCTGAGGCTCAAGCAGCAGCAGTGGAAGGAGCCAGCTGTACCCCCTGTGGGAGTCCCCGGTCAAGGCCTAGCACAGACATCAATTAAACAAAAAGAGAGAGAGAGATTCACTTAGGTGTTTTTTGTTTTTGTTTTTGTTTTCTTGCTTGCTTGTTTTCCAAAGTTTATTTATTTACTTTGAAGGAGAGAGAGAGTGCATGCATAAGCAAGGGAGGGACAGAGAGAGAGAAAGAGAGAGAGAGAATCCAAGCAGGCTCCGCCCTCAGCGTAGAGCCAGCAGCGGGGCTCCATCCCATAGCTGTGAGACCATGACCTGAACCGAAACCAAGAGTTTGCGGCTTAACAGACTCAACCGCCCAGGGAACCCGCAGGTAGTTTTTAATATTAAAATGTCTGCATATTACTGAGCACTTAGACACAGCAGGTGAAATGTGATGGTTAGAAAGACCTGTAACTGACTCTGTCTTGATCACGTTTCTCCCCTCTTCTCAAACAACCTTTGCTTCTTTCACTAAAAAATCTTATTTTCTCTCCTGATTCCCATGGACTCCAAGTCAGAGACAAGGGTCATGCTCGGAGAGCTCAGAGTAGGTACTTGGGCTGAGTGTGTCTTTTCCCCTGCGTAGGACAGTACCAAGTACTACGGAGAGTGGCACAAATACTCAGTCTTCTTAGTAACACTGTGCGGTAACTTCCTTGTTTTCTCTATGTATCTTTTTCCCACATGCAGATGCAGGAATGAGATGGTCTCCAGCAGAATCACACACAACCATAGTTTCCATCAAGTCGATTGGTACTTTTATTGTGTGAAAACGTAGTCTTCTAGCTTTCATGGAAGGTTGCTGGAAGTCAACCTCATGTATCTTCACCTGGTGACAGAGAAGATAGACTTTCAATTAGGACGCTGTGTGTCCCCTTCTTTGGGGGAACCCATTTCTCTCCTAGTCAAAGGACAAGTGTGGATGCTGAGGGCCATAAAGGTGGATTCTCCAAAATCTTCTGTTTCATCCCCAGGATCGATGCTCCCCATCCTGCTCTGGGACCGCTGAGACTAACCCCTGTGGATTCCACTAATGGACATCTTTGCTCCGATTTCTATCCAATGTTGGCCAATAGAAACTGAAGTTCAAAGAACCATCACCATGTTACCAGACAAAAGCATTTCTTTTTGGGCACAAGATTTCCAATCCTGTGGATCCAGGCCCTGAAAGAAAAGAAACAAATTCCTCCAGTGGGTTAATCGGAATAAAAGGGAATGGCCACTCCCACCTATACCTCTTGGGTCCTGAGCATAACCTCTGTCCTGGGGTAGAGGGCCCTATATGTTGGCTCCAGGGGAGGATGCAGCCAACCCAAGGCCACCTGTCAGGGAGGGAGCATTGAGCTCACTCTGCTCCCACTTTCCTGCCTCCTCCTGACGCTTCCATTGACTGCTTCCAAACAGTAACCAGAGAATAATGAAAACCATCCATGTAGTCCACTAGGGTCCGCCTCGTAATGCCCAGGACAAGGTAAAGAGAGGTAGACCATTCATCTGCAGGAGCAAAAGGAAGAAATAAAGCAGATGGCCAAATAAGTGGGTCATGTTTCCCATTAAGTAACTAAAACGGGAGCAGGGAGACCATTTTATCTAGTTTGTTTCATTTCAGTTTCCACAAAGCCACCAAGGACCTGTATCTAACAGAACAGGATGTGCCCTGTTCCTGCAGTAACAAAACAGGAAACTGGACAAGTTTTGCGAGATTATCATTAAATTCTGTGCTCTTCTGGTTGATGAACTAAGAAAGTAGCATGCAGATTATTTGTAATGCTTTTGTTCTTTGGTTACATAGTGGATTCTGTGGTATTTGTTGACATATTAAGTAAGTCATCATCGTGTAAGTAGAATAAAAGGAGTAACCTAAAAGAAGTCCATGTGTAGACGAATGATTATAGCGCTTTATTCACCAATGTTATGAGGAATCCAATTCTGTGTTCCTGATGTTCTTTAATATAATACGCAAGTAGGGTAGTGAAACAACCCCAGCTCTTATTAGATATCTGGGGCTAGAGAAACGCCTGCTACTTTCATAATGTCGACTAAAATATAGCCTCTCTTGCTTCATAATTGATCCGTTCTCCTGTCCTTCCTTTATCTGCTTGCCTACCATCTATGAGTCAACAGTTAACTTTTCAATCACAAGCTGGTCATTCCTATGTACTGTGGTTCGGTTGCCTTTATTTTTTTAACTTCTAAGTGGAAGTTACAGAGTAATTAGCAAAAATCTGCAGTTTCATTTTGGACGTGGTGGAATTAGCATTTGTATGGCTATCTTATGCTTTATTTGTATTGCATGTCTGTGAGTCACCAGATTTCTTTGACTCTACTTTTTTTCTTTGCTCAGCCAAACCAAAACGAAGAATTAACTAGTTTATGTGTTCAGAGTTGAATGTGTACTCATTCTCTCAAGGCGCTCGGTTCCATATAAAAATTAATAAATATAATGTAATATTCTGATAAGAATATACTAACAGCTAGTGTTAATTGAATATTCCTTATGTACTAGGCACTGTATTAAATACTTCACATACTTTTTGTTATGTAATTCTAATAACAATATTGTGAGATAACTATTCATTATTATCATCGTCTCAATTTTACAGATATGTTAGAAATTTGATGCCTCGATAAATCAAGTGCCTTGATAATAAGGAGCAAGTTGGAATCTGAGTCCAGATCTGTCTGATTATAAAATCTGAGCTCTTGATCCAGACTGGTGAGCAAAGCAAAGCGAAACAAAGAAAACATTTGAAGCAGGCATGTTGGACAGAAATAGAGAATTTATTTAACCATCCTTTTTATGATTATGTTCTTTTTTTCTTTAAATATAAGGTATATTCCATCCTTGGGAGCCACACAGAGCTATTTAAATTGATCCCTGTGGTGTATATTTAGAGACAATCAGCAGAGAATTTTCTGCAGAGAATTTTATCATGCAGTCAATTTTTTTCTGACTTCTGGGACCCCAGAATTTTTCTACGAGGAAAGATAGGCATAACAAGAACTGTTTATTGAGCAAAGAAGCATCAAGATGGAACACAAGGATGTGCTCCTTGATTTCTGCCCTTGGTGCTCCACTCCCCCACTCTCAGCCCACTGGAGAGTGCGGACATATTCCTCGTGGGTGCATGGACAAGAGAGTAAAGGACCTCCAGGTCAATCACGGTGATTGAAGTTGCTTTGACCACTTTGTTTGCTGTATTTGAAATGCTCCTGGACGCACTCCCAGCCCCACTGGTAACAGCCTGATTGTTGCTCAGAAACGGGATAACACTTGTGATGAGAACATGAGCATTAGACCCTATGGTGAATAGTAGGTCATTGTGCCCAAATTTGGAGAGAAGAGGTTCGTGAAGGAGGGAGGCACCATGGTAAAAATTCAAGAATGTTTGGAGACCTCTATACAGAGTGTTAATAACTTTAATCTGTAGAGTTCAGACATTCATGATGGAGTGTTCCCCTCTCTACCTTTGAGGACCCTGTTCTCTAGTATATATAGGTGCCCACACAGAACATACAGCTACCACCCGGCTCAACATTCTGAGATCCAGTCCCCCAAGGCATTTAAAGAGGTATAATAAGTGTTCCTACCTCAGAGGGTTGCTGGGAGGTATACTGAGTTTATATATGCAAAGAATTTAGACCCATGCCTGTCACATAGTAAGAATTCAACAAAACTCTATCACTTGTCATTATTATTTGTGGCCCTGATTAAAGAGGGTGCAGATAAGACACAACAGGAGTGCACTATGGTGAGTGTTCCTCCCAGGAGCCTCTTGGAGCTCAGACGTTTGAAAACAAAACAGCAGCCTTGACTCAAATGGCCAAGATATGCTCACTTCCTCTGTGGCTGCCAGGGAGGGCCTGGCATGAAATGAGGGACAAGTAGATGTCAGGTCCTGAACTCCTTACTGCATTTACGTAGTTAAGGACACTGTTAGACAGCCAGTAAGTCATGCTGATAACATGCAGAATGGGATTTAGAAGCAGTGGGGATGTCTTTGGGTTCTCTTCTACACTGTGTGCACTTGGCATTAGAGAAATAAGTGTGACTTTCAGTTCCACCATGTATGATCCAAGAAGCCTTACGTTACACCCTCATCGCTCTGGGAATCACTTCTTGCCTCAAGATAGCGTCATTTAGAGAAAACGAGCTGAAGGATGTAGGCATCTTGGAAATTGTAAATACTGTACTAAAGACTTAGCCTTTTATTTTAACAACTGTCATTTGTGCCAATAAGCTGTAGAATATGAATGATCATTTAAGGATAATGAATATTTAAAGAGCTGTCACTAAAGGGAAGGCACCATGCTAGATGCAGTAGGGAAATTGAGCAATGACTAAAACGCGTGGCTGACGTAGCAAAAGTGAAACTTAGCACAGGATATATGAAAGTAACAGGTAACAGCCGGTCAAGCAAGGCAGGACCTGTATGTTAACAAAGTGATAGAGTTGTTTCCTGTTACACTCACCCAGATGAGGGAGCGAAATCCCCAAGGAAAGTACATTAATGGCGTTGTTCATTGAGCGAATGGAACTTTTGTGGGCTGGATGTTAATGGGAGTATGATTTTGTCCCAGCCTTGGCTGGCTGAGGCCCACACTCAAAACCATAGAAATAAGGTGGGCCTGTATCCTACAAGAGGGGCCTAAACCTTGATTCTCAACCGGAGGCAATCTCCCTTCCAGAGGATATTGGCAATGTCTGAAGACGTTTCTGGTTGTCACAACAGGTTGGGGGTGCTATAGGCATCTCGTGAGTAGAGGCCAGGAATGATGTTAAACATTCTACTGTGCCCAGGATATCCCACCCCCATGCCAAACAAATACTGAGCCCCCAATGGTAGCAATTTTCAGGCTGAGAAATCCTGGCCTAGCTACCTTTCCCAAAGACTTATTGGGAGGTGGACAGAATTCAGAATTAAACGTTGGGCTCTTGCACTACATCCAGCCCAGCTATAAGGGGAGCTTAAATCCTTGGGGACATTGATTCTATGGAGTCTTTCTCTAAAGATACAGTTGGGAGTATCCTGGCTTCTTCCAATGAGGACAAGAGGAGACAGCCCTCCCACCTTCACACAAACAAAAGGACTCCCCAGGCTCTGGGGCCACCAGAGATTCAGAGTCAAGATCTGTACAAAGGGTCATGGAAGCGTTTGACCTGAGTCCCTAGGGGCAGAGGGTCCCTAGAGGGACCAGTGATGACTGTCACCTAGAAAGTCAAAAGGGGATTTCAGGTCATCGCAGACTTGGTAACTGGGGCCAACTTTCCTACTGAAATCAGCAAAATCCTCTCAACGAAATAATAATCTTGCTAATAATCATCCTAGGGGAAACTTCTACCTTCGTAAATGGATTGCTTATTTTGGCATCATATACATATGGATAAAATTCCCACATATTGCTGGCCATTTAGAGCACTGTCAGAAATGCCCGATCTGGCATCGGGCCTCGAGTCACCCCTCTCCTGTGCTCACACTCCTGGAGGCTCCCTCTCCTCTTCCTGTTCCCGCGTCCCTGGCTCCTCCTTAGCCTTCTTTGTGGGCAGACAGCCTGAGCAGACAGTATTCACCTGCGAATGTAAATTTGTTTCCCTACTTTTCAGATTAGTTGAGTGATACTTTTAAATTTTTAAATTTCATGTTTTATTTCTTGATAACCTTGGCTTTTCTTGAAATGCTGTTCTTTTGTTTAGATTTGCAAGTGGATATACATAATGGAAGCAACAGAAATATTTGTTTCAATAATGGAAATGATATTTTCACTACAGGGTATCCAGATTTCACTTTCCATGCACACAGGTACCGACAACACCAAATCAAGATTTGTGGATCGAAAACCCTTGTTCAAGATCAATTACAGACAAAGAACCACAACCACGAGGTGCATACAATTCTGTCCGTTCTGCTTTGGTCCTTAATATAAAACGTGCAGAAGTAGAAGAGGACACGATGACCTAGTAGAAAGGCCCCCAGAAACCTACGTTACCATTACGCCAAGTTAATAATCACACACACCCCTAATCATGACTGTGACCGCATCCCTCCCATCAACTCTGGCCCCAAGCCCAGACCTCAGCCCTGACTAGGCCTCAGCCTCAACCTGCACTACGTCCTGTGACCTTCCTCGGGTCAATGCCTCAGTCTCAGAGGGAAGAGAAAAGACAGCCTGATGGTTGTCGATTGTCCCCCACAGATGCTACCAACTGTACCCCAGATGTTTGGTTTCACCTAACTTCCTATCGGGCTGGATTCCTATTTGGAGACTTGGTATGTTGAAATGGTCTGATTATCTCAGAGAGAAGCAAGGTGCAGTGTTTCATTCCCCAGAGATTTTCAGAAGTGTCAAAAGCTCAGGCTGGCAAAGAACTGCATGGAATTCATATCCATTTGCTCCCCTGGCTGCCACATAATGAGCCAGATGTTGTGTGCATCCAGGAGTTCATGTGATCATCATTAGGTTCCACGAAACTAATTCATGGAAGAAAGAATTGTTGCTTAGAGAGGAACAGAAGTGTTTCCAAATGCATAGTCCATGCTGTTTCAATTGCAACATTGGGCCACTTTGAATTCCCTTAGTGTTTGTTAACTTCACAAGAACATACTCTGGCATTTGTGGGTGATCATGGGTTGTCCCAGACCTGCCGCCACACCCAGCCAAGCCGGGGCAGGACAGTATGAGTGTCACTCATGAAACCATGGCTGGGGCGCCCGGGTGGCTCAGTCGGTTAAGCAGAAACTCTTGCTTTGGCTTGGGTCATGATCCCATGGTTCGTTAGTTGGAGCCCTGGTTGGGCTCTACGCTGACAGTGGGGAGCCTGTTTGGGATTCTGTCTCCCTTTCTCTCTGCTCCTACCCTGTGCAGTCTCTCTATCTCTCTCTCTCAAAAATAAATTAATAAACAAAAAAAAGAAGTCACGTGTAAAGGAATACAGCGGGCACACATCTGGAAGATTTCCCTCTCAGGACAGTCTGCCACAGGACCCTACCTGCTAAGGTCCTCATCTGTGACATGGAGATTAATCACAACAGCCATCTCCTGGGACAGGGGAGAGGATTACATAAATTATACAGGAAAACCTTCAGAAATATGCCTAACAAAAGCAAGTCCACAATGGACATTGGATGTACATTAATTTTAACACTTACCATTACGTTTGAAACACAACATTGCTTTGAAAATGATCCCACATGTGACATCGTGCTCATGAGACAGTGGCAAGGCCCAGGGCAAGTAGAAGCTGGTTTCCAGAGACTGCCCTGACCCACGACCCCCAGCAATTGCAGCTTACTCCCTTCCCGGAGGCACCCAGATTATAAACGAAATTTGATTTCTCTGAGTCCTCATCTGCCTGCTGACATCACAATGAACTTACAAGACCCAAAGATACTCTGGTGCTTGTTCACGTGGCATATTCAAATCATCGATGAAATATTTCAGTCTCTGATTGTTGTGTTGTTGTGGTTGTTACAGAAGAGTAAAGGTCAGGTTTCCCATCCGAGTCACGAGTCAACAGCAAATCAGAGGCAGATACACATGGGGGCTGAACCCAGCAGGCATGGCCCCATGTCTCTGGGCAATGTCTCTGGGGTTTGGGATCCCAGGGGGAATGGCTGAGTGGGTGTGAGAACCATCCTGCCCCACCCCAGACAGACACATTGCTACCGGGATCTCTTTCCAGATTGGGGGCCCTCTTACCCCATCTGCCCAGCACTCACGGGACTCAGGAAGCCCCAGAACTGCTCATACCTGTGGTTGATCAGGAAACTCTCTAAGCCACCACTTCTTCTAAATCCTGAACCAGCTCCGCCCTCCTATCACTCGCCTGCCCAGTCCTGCTCACGGGGACCTCACTTCTTACCTTGTCCCTGGGGAGCCAGCCTGGCCCGCGGGATGTCACTGCTGGAGGCCGTCATCTTCTCGTCTCTCTGGGCCTGTGAGTGTCCCCCAGTCACTTCAGTCTACAGGAGAGAATTGAGAAATTCTTTATTGTTGCCTTTTTCCATATCATTTGCTCACGGGGGTTTCTCTTCTTGGCTTGCAGTTGGCCTTGGGCAGGGGAAACTGGAACAACCTGAAATATCAATTTCCAGAGCAAGGGGGAAGAGTGCACACGTATCGTGCAAGATGTCCACTGAGGTCATCGACACAGCCATACACTGGTACCGGCAGAAGCCAGATCAGGAGATAGAACATCTAACGTTCGTCTCAACACACCCCGTTCGAGTTTCTTTAGGAGGGAAGAGCGACAAACTTGAGGCAAGTAAAAACGCTCACACTTCCACTGCAACTTTGAAAATAAATTTCTTAGAGCAAGAAGATGAGGCCGTGTACTTCTGTGCCTGCTGGGACCGGAGCCACAGCACCAGAGTTGCCAGGAGAAGCTGCGCAAGAACCGTGCTCGGGTCTGGGTCCACCCACATCCTTCTCCACGTGGGCAACCACAGAGGCCGCACAGCCCGGTGCCCAGCCGGAGCCTCTCCCTCTGCAGTAGTTCCTGACCTTTGCAGGAAGACATTGTAGATTCTGCTCGCACAGCGAGCCCCACGCGATACCAGCAATGACGGTCCCCATGAAAGCAGTTTGACACTGGTTCCCGCTGGATTCAGCTGTCTGGGAACTCTGAAAACACCGCGTGGTTGGATCAGGGAAAAATCCATGTGTGTGTTAATTCACTGGAGAGACAGAGGTTTCTAGCACCCGAGTGGCTCAGAATGAAGAGAGGAAAGGACATAAATATTTCCTGTCATTTTTACTTTCTGATTTAATTCACGGGCATTACAGTTCTTCACAGGTGGAATGATCTGTCAGACATAATAACTGAGACCATCCTGAAGGAATCTAGTGACCGTGAAACCATGAAGTAAGCAACCAGCTCTTTGGGGAATAGGAGACTCCAAGGTATAAATTCTGTATCCTGGAGAGATAGACAGTGCCTCACTCCACATCCAGGGATCGATACGGCGACAAAACCAGAGTTGTACTTTTAAACAGCCCTGAGCTCCTCACATGCTTCCCACATGGCGGATATGCCTCCAAGACTTAGATCTCCAGGGTTCTACAAAGAGAAAGAAAGATCCTGAATAAGAATCAGATTGGTAACAAGATAGATAATACATGGTCTCTACATCTGTAAAGAAGAGAAAGGCATGTTCTTCACACATCAATAAAACACAAAATAATTATTGAGAATTGAAATCTGTGATTGGTAACTGGATGGCTATGAGTTTTCAAAAATAAGGAAACACACTGTGTTATGTGTGAAGCTATAAAACTCCCTCTCTTGGGGCGCCCGGGTGGCTCAGTCATTTGAGCATCAGACTCTTGATCTTAGCTCAGGTCATGATCAAAGGTCGTGAGATGGAACCCTGAGTTCCGCACTGGACACGAGCCTGCTTAAGATTCTCTCTCTCCCTCTCTCTCTGACCCTCCCTCACTTGAGCTCTCTCTCTCTCTCAAGAAAAACAAAAACAAAAAAACTCCAACTCCTCTCCCACCTCTTTAGAGTTCACTGTTAACGAGAAAAAAACCTTTACTTGGCGAAAATTTTGGTACCTTTGGTAAATGTGAACATCTGAATATATAATTGCCATGCACTTTATCCCTGATTCCTGAGATAATGACAACACATTCATTCTGCTTCTCATTCTGAGGATCAGGTGCTTCTATCACGTGCAGAGAGGCCACGGAAACTGAACGTCTTCCTTCCCAGGGGCAAACTCCGGATCCTGTGTCCCACTTTCTGTGCATCATGATTCCTGACAGTGGTGGGTCCCCAGCTGGAGGACCCGGAGGGCCTGGGTCTCAAAGGGTCTCACCTGTCCCCTAACACATCTACAGAAGCAACGGTAGGAAGATCCCTGAGGGGAATATAGAGTCAGAGAATGTGAACTGTTTCCAGAAAGAAGGGGATGAAAAGAAGTACCTAGCTTCTTATCGTATCTGTGTCAAATGCTTTACACAGATTATATCACTTAATAATGAGAAGAGCAGGGCAGAATTCACCTGAAGTGGCCCCACGGAGACTGATCTCAGGAGGGAGAGCCACCCTGACTTTTTAACACAAAACGACCAGGAACCCCTACAGTGGTGACAGGAGGGAAAGGGGCCATCATCTATGAGACTTTGAAGTGACAAAATATTATGGAGCCATTAAAAACATGTTTTTTGGATCAACTATAAGAAACTGGAACATATTCACCACATATTCAAGGAAAAGGTTAAACACAGAACTGGTTTATGTAATACGCTTTCAAATACATAAAAAGAACTAACTTTGAAGAAAAGGAATTCTTCAAAGTTTAAAGAGTGGATGTCTCTGGAAAGATAGGTGTTTTTAATTCTTCTTGGTACATTTAAAGATTTTTTAAAATTTAATAAAAATCTATTATGTATACATAATCCTCAATATTTTATTGATCTATACATTTAATAATGAGATTGTGTATATAATAATATAGAATATAGCTATATATACATATGACACACTTAAAATTGTTATATATTTTTAATTTTCTGTGTAATAATATTACTACTCTGTATCTTCCATAAAAAATACAAACTAAGACACTACAATTAGCCATAATGGTTGCCATGGAACAGGAAGTCAGCAAACTATATTCATACCCAGCAGCCCTTAGTTTTGTAATAAAGTTTTACTGAAACACCACCTTGTCCATATGTTCATAAATTGTCTATAGTGGCTTTTGCACTAAATTCCAGAGTTGAATGGTTGCAACAGAGACCCCAAAACCCTAAAATGTTATCGTGTGGCCCTACACAGAAGTAGTTTGTCAATCACCTCCATAGAATGATACACTGAAAGTGACATTTATTGTTACTATATGTTTCCCTATTTCTTAGTGTGTCTTCAATGTCCCTTCATTACATAGCCACTCTCCCCATTTATGAACTTATTCTGAATAAATTGTATAACATATCTCTGACTCATTTTCCTTATTTTAAAATGGAAACATGTTAACCTGAAGGAGGTCCTGAGAGAAGTCACGTCAATAATGCGTATAAAGTTCTCACGACGCTTGGAGCATGCCTCATGCTCAATATATTGGGGCATTGCAGCGATTATTTGGGTTATTACTGCCTATTTGAAAATGAAATCATTTGGATGCGTATTCTAACTTTTTGGTGCCCAACATTTGATTTGTGGACCAGCAGCCTCCGCTTCACCTAGGAGCTTGTTACAAATGCAGAAAATCAAACCTCAGCCAGGCCTCCTGAGATCCAGCCAGGCCGATCTCGTTTCACAAGGTTCCTGCAGGATCCCTGCATACTTCACAGTCGGAGAAGTCAGGATCTAAAAGTACAGGGTCATTTATGAGTAACACAAAAGGGTTGAGGCTGTATCAGCTTCTCATTACCCTCCCGGGGGTGTCCACGGTGGGAAAACGGTGAAGTTAATTAATGTTGCACCCAAAATATGCAACACTAGGTGTCTACCAAAAATAGGGACTTTAAGGAATAAGGCTGAAAATACTAGCTTGAGGGGCGCCTGGGTGGCTCAATCGGTTGAGCATCCGACTTCGGCTCAGGTCATGATCTCACGGTTGGTGGGTTCGAACCCTGCGTCAGGCTCTGTGCTGACAGCTCAGAGCCTGGAGCTGCTGTGGATTCTGTGTGTGTGTGTGTGTGTGTGTGTGTGTGTGTGTGTGTCTCTGCCCCTCCCCCCACTTGTGTTCTGTCTCTTTCTCTCTCTCTCTTTCAAAAATAAATAAACCTTAAAAATATTAAAAAAAGAGAAAATACTAGCTTGAAAATATTGAGAAAAATAAAAGAATAAAGAACTGCATATGTGATCAGCTCACAGATATGTGAATGATATGTTAATAAAATCAAGGTAAATTTAAGAGTTTTAAGAGTGGTAAAGCCTGTTGTGGATAATATTTATTTTTATTTTTTGCACTTCTTCTGATTTTTAAAAGGTTTACAATGATTTTATATATAATTTCTTATGAAACATATACACTGTAAGATGTGTACAAGTGTATACTTAATTATTTATAAATTTCAGCTATAAAAATAATAAGTTCAAAATAAAGCTAAATCGTATAAAGTCTAAGTAAATGACCACTTAAATTATATATATGTATGTGTACATATAATTTAAATTTATATAGGGGTATAATTAGTTTTTTGAATATAATCATATAATTTTATGTGTGTCTGTATATGTATATGCTGTGGAAGAAAAACCATAAATAAATGTACCGCACTGAAAATGGTGTTTGCCCTACAGTGGTATAGTCATGGGAGACCTATGTTGTTATCATTATGTTTTCCCTTTTTCCACAGGAGTTTTTCACTGAGTTCCCAGGGTCCCGCAGATACCAGCTTTGTGACTCTGGATACATGAGTTAATATCTGTTTGGTGCATTTTCTACATCTGTACAACAGGCTATAAGGTCTTCAGACCTTTGAGAGGAGAAAATGAGATAACATACATAAGGCACAGCGCCTAAAAGATAGCAGATGCTCAAAAAATAGTACTATTAATGTTATTCCATACCAAAATTACTTCTAGAAGATCTAGGTATTGACATACTCATGAGAGAGGCTACGAGGTCTAGGCAGACTTCAAGCCATGACCCAGTCTACACTCTAGTCTATCTGGCGTTGTCCCAAACAAGTGAATGATAAGACATTGAAATTAGGATTTTCTGGCATTGCATCTGTATTGTGGGGGCCAAATTAAGTTTTTAAATGCATTCTACTGCTCACGCCTTTGGAATTATTGTGGCATCCAAACAATATCAACAGGGATCTCAGTATTGGATATAGTTATTGGAAATTGCTGCACTGTTTCACATCACTCCGCCCTGAAACCAGAAGGTGAAAGGTTTCATACTGAACACGAAAGGCGTCTTTTCCTATGTACTGTATGCAACCCTGGGAGGGGCACAGGGTGTGTGAAGGAAATAAGGCAATCTCATCATCCCCAAACCAGCACACAATCAAGGCTGTCTCCCTTGATTTTCCGCGCACCCCCGGGGTGTCCTATCTGGTGTGCAGCCAGCACAGGATGGCCTGTAGAGACCATGTGACCCACCTGGGTCAGATCACACCCTTCCCCCACTGACTGAACCATCTGGTCATCAAGCTCTTGTTTTCCTGCCTCCTCAGCAAGATGTCAGTGTTGGAAGTACTGACGTTCTGCTCCGTCTGAGCTCAGACCGGCTCTTCACTCGTTTCAACTTTTGGTGGGAGAGCAAAGACATGATTTAATGGTGCATCTTTATAAAGCAGGTGTTCAGAACTCCTCTGTGTTGAGCCCATTTTGTGTTTGACAATTTAAGTTGGAGCGATCTGAAATGCTAATCTTTCTGAGAAATATAGAAAAAGTCCAAATACTGTCTAAGATGATATCCAGCCACTCGTACTGGTTGAAGCATAGCCTGACAGATTTTTATCAACCATGAGACTCTGTCGCCAAAAACAGTGTTCCCGGGTCCATTTTGACCTTGAGAATAAATCCGCAAGAAAAGGAAATGTGGGTACTTACTACTGTGTCAGATGGACACATAGGTCAAGAGGTGCCCGGACAACCCACACGGAACCTTTTCTCAGGTCTGTGTCTACCCACATCCTTCCCTATGTGAGCACCGTGGCCAGCTTCTTGGCTTGTGCTCAGGGCTGGCCTCCACTTCCCAGGACGTCTTCCTCAACCTCTGAAAACTCAGACTATGTTCAACATCTGGACCAAGTCAGATAACTGTCTGGAGATTACCCGAAAGTTTATGTTGCTCAAATCCAAAGAAGAAATCACTGAGTGCCAGGAAACACGTTGCCAATATCACATATATATTATATTATGTATATTATGTATACATATTACATATATATATATATAATGATCACAACATTTTTGCAATGTAATATTCATTTTGTCCACTTTATTTTTTTATTTTTTGTTTATTTAGTTTTTAGACAGACAGAGCATGAACAGGGGAAGGGAGGGGCGGGGCAGAGAAAGAGAGACAGAAACATAGAATCTGAAGCAGGCTCCAGGCTCTGAGCTGTCAGCACAGAGCCGGATGCAGGACTCAAACCCAGGAACCATGAGATCACGACCTGAGCTGAAGTTGGACTCTTAACCGACCGAGCCACCCAGGCACCCCAAGGTGTGTTCGTTTTCAAGCACAAAACATATTTATCTCAGTATCTACTCTACCACACAACGTGGCCAGCTTCCAGCCAGACACCCAGAGGCATAGAGCAAGTCAAGAGGAAACACAGTGTGAGGACCCAGACCAGTCACCAGAACCAGACTGAGACATGACAGAAGATGTTGGAACCATCAGGGAACTTAAAATAATTTTGATGAACGCTTTAAAGGATCTAATCTAATAGGAAAAGTAAACAAGATGCAAGATCAGGCAAATCATTTCATTAGAGAGATGGAAAGAATCAAAGGAAATGCAAGAAATAAAAAACACAGTGACAGATATGAAGAATGCCCTGAAAGGCTCATCAGTGGATTTAAGAGAAATAAGGAAAGACTATGGGCCACTAGATATTACCCAAATGACAATGGAAAGATATGAGAGAGAAAGAGAGAATGACAGAGAGAGAAAGAGAGAGAGAATGACAGACATAGAGACAGAGAGAGGAAGCAGATAATTCATAACTCATAGAAGAACTGTAAGAATTACCCCCCACCTCCCACTCTCTCATTTGAACTGGTGAAGGACAATAGTCCTTTACCAGGAAAATGGCTTCTTTACATTAATATCATTGGATAACAAATGCACAGTAATGAGAGAAATCTACTGATAAAGCAGGTTATTAGCCTTATTTGCAGGATGATTTGGGGTAAATTCTGTGGGTCTCTTCCTCTGGTTTTTAGCTGTGTGCTCAGAGCACCACTTCCTCTTACGGCAACAGCCACCAGATCTGCGCTGTGATCAGCCCCGTATTCAACCACCTCTCCTGACAAGTGCGGGCAGAATGTGGCTCCTGTCCCGGCTGGTCCTGGTGGCCTCCCTTTGCAGCTGTGAGTGGCTCTACCCACGGGGCATTTCATTCAGTGAAGAAAGGTGATATTAAGCATCGACAGTCTAGTGGCCCATGTGGGCAGAAGGCCACCCACATGGTCATTCAAAGTAAACTACAAATTTCCCCATGACCTTGAATTCTTCCAGAAGAAAATGTTGACCCCCTGACCCCAAGCTTTTCATTAATGGGGAAGAAAGGTGTATTATTTCAATGAATGTCTAAATTTTGCTAATTGTTGCTTTTGTTTTTCTTTCAGATACAAATGGAGGCATTTCCATAACACAATTCATACCATCCATTACCAAGAAAAAAGGAAACACAGCATTTTTAGAATGCCAAGTAAAAACGGGTGTCTTAAAGAAAAACGTAAATATACACTGGTATCGACAGAGGCCAGACCAGCCTCTAAAACGCATTCTGTATATTTCCTCAAATGAAAATGTGGTCCACGAACAAGGTGTTAGTGAGGAAAAATATGAAGCCAGGAAACGACAGAGGGATTTGCCAGCGAGCCTGAGGATACACAAAATTAGTGAGGATGATGCTGGGCTGTATTACTGCGCCTGCTGGGATCCACTGTATGGAAATGCGCCACTGACACTGAACAAAAACCCTCCCATGACCCCACACCCCTGCAAACACATACACACACCTTTCTTCCTCCCACAGGGACTGACCACTGTCTCTACAGGACTTGTCTCCTGCATCTGTGTCCTCAGCAAGGTCTGTGCTAGGAGCCCAAGGATGTAATCCGATGTTTCTTCTAGTTAGGTCACTTTATCGTCTATTCTTATCACTCTTGGGGAGTGGATGGCTTTTGTAAGTGTCCTGAATTTTCCACTTCTCCGTCTATGAGAAGCTTCCTGGGTAGGAAGCCATATCCAATGTGCAAAATGGTTTGCTGGCTTTGAATGAATAATGAATGAATGAATGAATGAATGAATAGGAGAATGATGAAAACCACAAGGCCTTTGTTGTTTTTCTTTGTTTGTTTGAGAGAGAGAGAGAGAGAGATAGCATGAGCAGGGGAAGGACAGAGAGAGAAGGAGACACAGGACCCAAAGCACACTCCAGGCTCCTAGCTGTCAGCACAGAGCCTGATGCAGGGCTCGAACTCATGAACCTCGAGATCATGACCTGAGCCGAAGTCAGATGCTTAACCAACTGAGCCACCCAGGGGCCCCCATAAGGCCTTTGGAGTGATAAAAACCTGGATTTGAATTCCTGCTCAGCCACTTAACTGACAGCACGATCCAGGAACGTTACCAGATCTTTCTCATAGGGTTGCTGGGGACCGAAGGAGGTTCCACACAGGACAGTTCGAGCACAGGGTCAGCACATCACAGCATCCTTTACAACCCATTACAACCATTACAACCGAACGGCTTCCCTGAGCCATTTCAGCTAACACAGGAGCTCAGGGACTCTTTAAAAGTCACATCTTACATTGTCCTCCAAACAACAGTAAAATCTGCTTTATTTTGAAAAGTTAACAATTGTGAATTCTTCCTCCAAGATTTTTCTTCATTCACAGCAGAGTATAGAAACGTCATATAATCTAAAGCAATAACTACATTAATTATTAAATTTCAACAAGCTTTGGGAACTTTCTACAAACTAATGATCTATAAGATGTCCATGTAAATGTACATACTTCTGCATAATGTTTTGAGGTTATTCTCTCATTTCTTATTATACAGTAGTAAGAGTTTTCTTCCAATTCTCATGATAGCTATATAGCTGCCACACTCGTGAAATTTGGTGAAAAATCTATAACTCAGGGATGAAAAAGAGCTCAAGGGTACGTGTGTTTGAAGCAAAACCTAAAGGAAAATTGTGGAGGTATTGCCCCCAAAAGGAAGATAACATTGAATTATTATTACATAGGTGTCTTGGTGAGGTGCTGGGATCTGTTGGTTCTTTATACCAGGGACATAATAAAATAACATTGAGACAGGTCTTTCAGAGAAGCTCTTTCATTGGTTCTAAAACAAACTTTCCTTTCATGTCCTGGCCTCTGAAGAATGAGGCGTGGCCCTGTCTTCCCAGTCCTGATTCATGCCCCCCTCTTAGAGTCCATTCTGACCAACCACTGGCAATGCCAACCCAATGGATTTATGTGGGTCTTTGGCTTGGGCTTGTATGTTGACTATACCCCTTTCTTATCTTCTTACTGTTTTTATGTCCACTTTCAATTTATTCAAGCGCCTCTGATTTTACTCCTTTGGTTCTCAAATGGAGCCACCAAAATGAGAATCTCTCAGGATCAACTCTCCTCTCCCCAAACACCAGACAGAACAGTTGACATGTGTTGCATGTACTCTGGGGATTCCCTCAAGTAGACCCACTGGTAACAACGAAAAGAAGCAGGGCCCCTGAAACGAATCCTATATCCAATCCTATTAACAAATATTACCTGTAAGACTAGTCCAATTCTGGCTTGGACACAGATAAGAAAGAAAATGGAGGCTTTTACCTGATAATCAAAAATGTCCTGAAGTCCAATAAAGCCACCTAATATGGTGCCCACTGGGATCTCACAATATCACAGAGTCAGAAGGACCTGTAAGAAAACCTTCTCTATTACTAACTCTCAAATTCTTTCTCACTTGAGCAACCACAGCCCAACCTTTCCTGTCCTTAGTCACAGGTTATGAGCTGTTAGAACAGCGAGGGCCCTTTGGACATACAGAGTCCAATGCCCACACAACCAATGGGGATGCAGAGACCCAGTGATGGCAAAAGCTCGGCCAGAGCTAGTTAACCACACAGAGAGGGCTACAAGTGCATTTCTGAAGATCACAGAATCACTTCTTTTTTTCAACATGTCAGAGAACTGGATTTTGTTTTCAAATTATGGTTTAAATAGGAATCTAGTATTTCATGGAAGAAAGACTTCTACAGATTTCTTCTTTTTTTTCGGGGGGGGGGGCGGGAATGTCATTACACAAATTATTTCTCATTTTGCATTGTGTGGTAGAGAATCATGTTGTCAAATGGTAAAAGTAGCTGATTTAAAACTGGAGAACACTGTTCACATTTCTCGAGTATATTTCTGTTGGCACTTTTGTATTTTTGGTTACTAAAGAGTTTCCTCCTTTAGAAATACAATCCCAGATTGCTAACAGAGCCAGTCTGGTGTTTCTGAGAAGAGAAGGGCTTTTCCTTTGATGTGATCTCTGAGTAGTTTCACACACTTAAACACCTGGAAATCAAAACATCTTAATTGACTGAACACTTTTCCTGGTAATTTAATTTTTTTTAATGTTTATTTTTGTTTTTGAGAAGGAGAGAGGGAGAGACAGAATCTGAAACAGGCTCCAGACCCTGAGCCATCAGCAAAGAGCCCGACATGGGACTGGAACTTGGGAAAGGCAAGATCATGACCTAGGCCAAAGTCGGACACTCAACCGACTGAGCCACCCAGGTGCCCCTCCTGGTAATTTAAATGAGTAGTTGGATGACAAGTTACTCCCAATCTCTCTCTCTCTCTCTCCTCTTTTTACTTGTGCTCTAATTGTTTCCATTTTCTATCAGCATTTTCTGTAATTACTGCCTCCTTGGAAAACAGAGATTTTTATCAACTAATCTGAGAAAAAGTTATAAAATGTCAGATGCCATGAAGCCTATATTCAAGGACTTCCAAGGGAGTCCAGAAGATCAAATTGCCAGGACAAGGTTTCTACTTGCTGGTCATGCCATGAGGCTCAGGACAAGGCTGACGTTTTTGTAGAAGCTCTAACCAGTGTGATGAATCAGGCTGGATCAAGATATTTGCAGAAGGAACTAAGCTCATAGTAACTCCCCCGGGTAAGTAACTTTGTTCTTTGATCGTGTGAATAAAAAACCAAGAGATGCTTATTAGAGAAAACAAATGATCTATATGATCAAGTCAGCATACAGAGAGCCATTTTGCAGCTACTGGAAACTCTGTATGGAAATGAATTACTTTGAAAATGGCTTATTTACTTACCTGCTTGCAAGTAAACTGAAATTCTATGTTTTGACAATACGCACACGCACAAATAGACCAAGGCTTGAAATTAAAATTATTTTTAGGATGGTGTCTTTAAACCCTTGGTGTGAGTTACGGGTTCAAGATGCTCTTCTTATAGATGGTCTCTTTAAGAGAAACACTTTGATTAAGTACCTCTAGTATGAATTCTTTTTTTTTTTTTTAATTTTTTTTTCAACGTTGTATTTATTTTTGGGACAGAGAGAGAGACAGAGCATGAACGGGGGAGGGGCAGAGAGAGAGGGAGACACAGAATCGGAAACAGGCTCCAGGCTCTGAGCCATCAGCCCAGAGCCCGACGCGGGGCTCGAACTCACGGACCGCGAGATCGTGACCTGGCTGAAGTTGGACGCTTAACCGACTGCGCCACCCAGGCGCCCCTAGTATGAATTCTTAATGAGTAGTGCTTCTTTCTCTAATAACCTGCAAAATCTGTGATTGCTTTGGATCTCACCCTTAATGCAGTGCAAAAATTTTTACTCTTACAGTAATTGAACATAAAACATCAACAACCCCTCTTATTTTATTACTCTGGCTTCTTAGAGGGCAGGGTAAGACTATTAAAAATCCGTGCCATTGTGAGTCTTATGATATTTCTTAGAGATGGTCCAGTTGAATGGAACTATGAACTCAACAAATCATTTTAGCTCCACAGTTCATGAAAAGAGTCTGTCTGCAGGGCTTTACATTTTCATTTGTTCATTTGTTGTCTCAGCAAACACTTATTGAACACAGTTTCTATGCTGGATGCTAGAAAAGGGGTAAAGAAGACACAACCCCCAAACTCAAAAAGCTTCTAGTCTACAGGACAACTATTCTAGATTGTGGCGTCATGGGGCCCTATGTGTTTTGGCGTGTGGCTGTAGGAGACACAAAACATCTTGGAATTATGAGCTCTCTTGCTTTTTTAATTTATAATACCTATTGCTTACAAAATCCATACATTTTGTTTTGTGGAATAATTTGATAAAATGGCCTGAAACCATCCCATTAAAGACAATAATAATATTAGCTAAGATTCACTGAGGGCCAGATACCATGCTGACCAGTTTCAGCGCCTTATCTCATTCATTCCTCAACAGCCCTATACAGAAAATCCTCTTTTTCCAAATTTGCAGATGGAGAAATTAAGGCTTGAAGAAGTTCAGTTATTTGCCTTAACTCACATGGCTTATTACTATGGCATAGAGGGGGATCCAATAGTGACTTATCCATTCCAAAATGCATAGTCTGGACCATGATGTGATATTAGAAACATGAAGCCATGTTTTTATAATCTGATATTTACTCATCTGCAGCCTGACTTTTTAAATAGATTCTTTAGTTGAATACTTAATTAGTAATAGCTCAATTTATATTACTCCTCATGCAGAAAATGATGCTTTTGCTTCTAATCATGGCATTATAATTGCCTCTCTCCTCCACAAATGATCAAATAAGTCATGTTGAATACACGTTCAAAAATTGGATTTCCAAAATGTGATTCTTAGGGTATTGCTATAAAATGACAAGTCCTTTCCACACCATCACATTCAGTCTTCTTTCCACATCGGCATCAAGTGTGCCGGAAACACTGACTGGGGCAGGAGAGCTGGAGCAGGTGACCTACAAGCAGGACTCGGCCGCATGACCCACAGCTGCCTTTCCGTTCAGGCCGGGACAGCGGCAGAAAGACCAGACCAGACAGATTCCTCTGATGAACAGCTCAGGATTTTAGATGAGTTCCCTGGAAACTCTTAGGGTAATTTCAAGTTCAAATAGGTAGTCTTTCAGGAATAAGTAAGTTTAGAGATCATTATTAATATTTCAGACTCTGTAACAACTCATCTGGTCTACTATCAGGGGCGACAGGATTCCGGAAAGAACTTTACAATCAAACAAGATAACTACCCCCTCAATATGTAGAAATTAAAAAAAAAAACTGTAAAAATACTGAACACTCATTTATTAAATACTTTTTGGTTCCTCTTTGAAAACAAAAGAAATGATAACTGCAAGTTATACTCCGGTAAAAGAAGGGATATCATACAAGAAAACCTTTTAAGGGAAGAGATTTGAGCATCAGGAAAATAGTAAGAAAAGGTAAAATCATACTTTCCAATTTGTGTGACTGAGATGGAAAGACAGAACCAAGCTGACCAGGCAGACAGAGGTCAGTTCCTCAATTCTCGACTGTGCTCATATCTAATGTGATTTTGTTTGAGTTTCATGTTTGTTTAATGGTAACGGGGCCCATTTTTATGTCTTTATATAAACCTTGAAAAAATATGGGCCCAACCTTAAAACTGGCACAAAGGGAGATTGCGTAAAAGCTCTTCAGACAGTGTGATTGGTCTGGCTATTGCGAATCCAAGTGTTCGGTCCTGGCACACTGCTCAGGGTTACAGGAACCTTTTCTTTCCATTCTTAGTAAAGTGCGGGGAGGGAGATGGTGATGCCAGTGCTGGCTCAGAATTCTAGGATTTGGTCTCAGTATGTTCACAGATAACAGCAGGATCCTTGGAGAGTTTGGAGCCTCTGCCCCGATCCTTGGGGGTAATTGCCACCTGATCTAGCGTGGAGGACATTCACAAGGAGCTAGCTGGCTAGAGCAACTGGGGGTTTCCAAGGGCGGGGGAGATGCTAGATCCATTTGGGATTTCGGTCTTGAACGTCTTGTAAAGTTTGTGTATCTTATTTATTTAATTCCAAAAATAATCAAGGGAAAAGAAGGAATAAAATATTGCTGAACTTTCATTTTGTCAAAGGATGATTACTATCAAGTATCAAAATATTTAACTGCATAAACATATGCAAGAACGTTAAGCTAGGTTTTCCCCCTCTAAATGCAGTATACTGTATTTGTTCATTCTTCGTTAGCCTTAGAGGTGAAATTTTGCCTGATGAGGGAGAACATCTCACACAGATGTTTCCAGAGCACTAGGTCTCGTCAAATAAAAATTTTTCAAGAATTTTCACAAAAGTGGTAAAACACTGAAAAAATGAAAAAAGTGATATGGTTTTTTTCCACAATAGTTGTGATCGTAGGCACAAATGAATTCATAAACCGAAAAGCAAGTTTTTGGTCCTCTTTTTTCCAACTGACTACACAATCCATGTAAATTCTAGCAATCCAATTAAACAATGGTGACAGACGTATAATGCATGGAGTCCTGAAAAGTGTGTTTTAGAGGAGTGTGGTGCAGAGAAAAATCTGGACTATGACTCTGGATCTATCACTTTCTGTATAACCATTCCTTAGCGTTTAGATTTTGATTCACTCACTATTGCTTTCTTAAAATTATAAAAATAATACATGTTCATTATGAAAATAAGAACAGAGAAAAAAATAATGAAAACATTAAAAAAGTTTAGTGACCCTTATTACTGCTAATATTTGCTATATTTCCATCCATTGATTCTGTCCCTGTAACAACCATCTCAGGTGGATGTTACAGGGACTAAATGAAATTAAATATGTCAATAGGAACCATAAAGGTTGGGACATGGTCAGTGATAAAAAAAAATGTCATTTCAAATTACCATTCCTTGGAGTTCTTTATATTATCAGGAGTACAGAAAAATACGTTAATTACCATCTAGTCTATAGGTCACTTTCGAACAAACGGTTTAATTTGCAGTATGCTTTCAATTTCTATGGCTCATTGTCACCTGTTTCTAAAAATGATGATAATGGAATAAGCATTACCTCCACTATTGCCTGCCAGAACATAAGGTGATCTCTCATTTTTCAGTGGAAAGATCCAGACGTAAAATAAAAAGAGAAGAGATTGCGCAACCTGAATATATAAGCTTGCAGTGATACAGACAAAAAGCCAAGTATTCCCTTGTATATTTAATATCTTAATTGAATTACACCTACAAAGTTAAAAATGATATTAGTACAAAATAAGTTGAGAAGTACAGCTTTTTGTGCCCTGACATTTCATCAAAAATTTTGTTCAAACTCTTCACATGCGTCTAAAATGTATACTTTCGAGCACATTTCTGAGCCATCTCAGGGTCCCAGTGTCTGTTTTGGGATCTCCTTATGATGATGTCACCGAATATTTTATCTGAAAAAAAGAAAAAATTACCCACTTACAAAATTTTTAAAAAGCATTGTTTTCATTTACTCTGTTACTCTATATTTGTGCAATGTAAACATAAAGGGTAGAGACTTTGTTCCCAAGTACTGTTTACCAAATCCATGTTAAACTTCTTTATTGTCTTTTACCAGTGCTACCTCTAAAACGAGCATTGCGTTTATTTCAGGATGACACCTTGTCTAAGGAGTATTGTCTGTTCAAAGTAGAGCATTAGAAGAGCATCCTTTAAAATGAGAGGTTGCCCAGGACTGAAACATAAGACAACCCCTGTTTCATGACGGATGATGTTGGGAACGAAAGCTTCACCTCATGTCCCAGCATTTCAGTGTGTTTGAATTCTGCATGTTTTGTGTTTGTATCGCAGAGCGGGATTTGCCAACATCTTCTCTCAGTTTTCATGTCACCTTCGAGTTAGATTTGCAAAACTATCAACCTCTGAAGCTGCAAATGAAACAAACCCTAACGCACAAATCATTTCTCATTTATTTCAACTGCCTATTTCCAAAATCTATTTGAGAAGGCCTAAAATAGAATACACAAGTACAGTGAGGCCATGGAATAAAAAGAGAGGATCAAAAGCACTATGGAGAGCAGACGAAAAAATTCTGGGATTTCCTAACAGAAAGCACAGGGTAAAATTTAATGTTCAAAAGTAGGAAAAAATGTGGTGGAGTCCATACTTTATATTATCTAATAAAATGAAGATCACCAAATTTTCGTATTTGTTATGTGTTTCCCGCCATAAAATGAGAAAAGGACTTCAATGCGTGAGTCCTTTAGAAGGAATGTGAAGTGAAATAGCGGACATTACTTTCCAGATCCATCTTCTAAAATGAAGAAATGGTCTTTAAACAAAAGCATTTCATGCTACCGCTGCATCATTACTGTGGGCACCATGACATTGAATGTCATTCACAGATGGTGACCTTCAACAGACACACTCAGGCACCAACAAGTTTGGCCTTCATGCTCCTATTTATCAGAAAAATGTTTAAACTTTTTAAATATAGCTAGAACTTTAAATAAAGTTAGAAATGTCATACATTTGAAATACATTTTTGTCATAGACTCTGAGTCTAAAGCTCTCTCTTGGCCAGCAAGAGAGCGGATGCAGGATTAAAATGCGAGAGATGGCTCATGTCCAGGAAAAGACATGAGCCCCGAATAAGGATCCTTGCCCTGTATTTATTAAGATCAGAAGGCTTACAAACATGATGGACGTGCACAAAGAGACAATGAAACTGCGAACAGTAACTCGTGGCCATGAGGGAAAGGGGGTTTTGAAGATATATGGGGTTTGGGGTTTGGGGTTTGGGTCAATATAAAGCAAAATCCTGGCGCTGGGCAGATGGGCAGATGGTTGTTAATGGCAGACAGGAGGCGCTATGTCTGCTTATCTTAGCTACCCTAGGGGCTAAGACAGAGCATGTAACCTCAGGGTTAACAAGGCACCTTTTCTTTTGCTAATCAGCTCTGCCCTGGGCAGCATCACCTGCAACACCCCAGGTCTATAGCCCTCTGTACCTCTTTACCTAATTCGGTCCTTCCCTCCTGTGAAAGCAGCTTTCTGCGATAGTACTAAATTGGGGGGCATTTTGGTCCTGAATACCTAATCTTGCTTACCTCATATACCTTTGTATTGGGGGCCTTTGCCCCCCTCTCTATCCTGGGGGCCTTGGCCCCGCCTACTTTTTTCTGGGGGCCTAATCTTATCTACCCAAACTTGGGTGTGAGTAATCTATGGCTTTGTAATTCTTTATGCCTTGTTAACCTATTGGTGCATGCCCAGGGAATTCCTAAACTTATTCCCCACACATTTTAAATATGAAATAGCTATAATTATTTGTTTAATAAAGGAAAAATTAAAAAAAGTAGAACAGAATTAAATCAACATCAATATGCAGGTTCGAAGTATCACCCTTGCAAATTGAAAATGTAGTTGACACTTGGTACATGTATTTAAAATTCATATGTATGCATCTTAAAATATAAATAACTCAGGTGACTTAACTCAAATGTATTTTATGGTTATGAAAATAAATGTATATAAATATACCAGACAGGCTTATTTATTTTAGAATCTGGTTTCTATTTTTGCATCATAAAAATGATTTTCATCATAAAAATCACTGTTAACAGGTTTAAAAAAGAATGTTGAAGGAAAAACTATGTAAGATAATTACCCAAAATACAAGCATGAGCCATATATAATCAAACGGATGCTTTAATGCTCAGTTAATTATTCCATTGAGAAAATTGTGGAAGTTCAAGATTCATTTTATCTTGAAAACAGTAAAACATCAAGAATTTGGTTAAGAAAAAGGGACAGAGGGTAAAAACAGTATGCTACCGTCCAGAAATTTATCAAGTTCATCATTTGATTTTTGAGTTCTTCACTACAATGAATCAGAAGCGGTCCAATAAAAAACCCCACAAATTTTCAAAAATGAAAATTAGTTTCTTTAATATATTGACTAGAGGCTAAAGTCATTTAAATATCATGTACAATTGAAAAATTAATCTTGTCTAGCTAACATGCTTTTTACACTAAAAACAAAGTATGTGGTTGGCGAAATATACGATGTCTTACTGTTATAATCAATAAAATACATATGCACTACAAGCAAGATATGTAAACTTAAAAGAAGCACATTATAGGGGTGCCTGGGTGGCTCCGTCAGTTAAGCATCTGACTTCAGCTCAGGTCATGATCTTGCAGTCCATGAGCTCGAGCCCCACGCCGGGCTCTGTGCTGACAGCTCAGAGCCTGCAGCCTATGTCGGCTTCTGTGTCCTCTCTCTCTGCCCCCAACTCACTCGCATTCTGTCTCTGTCTCTCTCAAAACTAAATAAATATTAAAAAAAAAAAAAGAGCACATTATGACCTAATTCTACCTACAGCCTAAATAAGAACTCATCATTTGCTTACTGAGTTAGTATAAAAATTAGGAGCTTAGCTACACAGGCAGAAATTCTCAAGAATCTTTTTTTCAAAAAAAAAAAAAATAGAAAACGAAGAAAAAAAAGAGAGTATATTAAGAGCCCCCTCAAAAGAATTTTTTTTTCTGTTCTTCTCAAATGAACTCTTAAGAAATTGCCCATTGAATTATTAAACTAATACCAAACTAGCCCAAAGAGAATATCAGTAAAGCGCCTGCATTTCAGTTGGAAATCAATTTTAAAATGGTTCCAACATTTATAATTATAACCATTAAATCAGCAGTAAATGTATCAAGTAAAGTACCAACATTCAAATGACATGTCCCTGAAAACTATGATTTTTGTTATATGTTTTGACATTATGTCTGCAGGAAACTCTGGAATCATAACAGGTAACATTACACCAGTTACATATTATTCAGCCAGTGAAATCACCAAATATTGTGGGTTACAAGTTCAGCAGCTTTCTAGGGCAGATTCAACTTAGAGGGGAGACTCCGAGAGTCAAAATGCGGTGTTCTCTTGGTCATATATAAACTTCAGATGAAATGCTAATAGGAAATAAGCTTTCAGTGAACATTTTCCACAGCAAAACAAAAGTTCTGATAAGGGTGTTACTTTAATATAAAAGCATTTCTGAAAAGAATCAGTTTTGAAATAGCACTTTTGGATATATTGCAACTTTGTTTCTAAATTCAAGGTGTTGTAAATAATTTGGAAGTGCAGCTTTAAACATTGCCCTACACAAGTCCTGACATGGTTCAGACATGAAAGTGAGATGTTCTATAATTTTTTTAAATGTTTATTTATTTTTGAGAGAGAGACTGAGTGCAAGCAGGGAAGGGGCAGAGAGAGAGGGAGACACAGAATTCAAAATGGGCTCCAGGTTCTGTGCAGAGCCACACGCCGGGCTCGAACTCAAGAAGGCTCAAACTCAAGAAGGCTCAAACTCAAGAAGGCTCGAACTCAAGAACTGCGAGATCACGACCCAAGCTGAAGTCCGATGCTTAAGTGACTGAGCCACCCAGGGTCAACTCGATAGGTTGTCAAGTACGCCTGGAAATATTTCCCATTCAAACAAGCGATTGCGTACTGTTTAAAAAAATTCCATATTTTAATCCCGACTCTGCCACTTAGTAGCTGTGACTTTGGGCAAGTTATGTAACCTCTTGAACCTCTTTTTCCCATGGAAACTAAGAAGGTAAGCAACTCAGAACCATTGTGGAGGAAAGGCCACCATAAGCACTAATTCTATGGCAACTTTTCTTTCCTTTTACTATGTGCCAGGTGGTTCCAACCACACAATGTTTCCATTTCTCTAACAATAGCTTTAATTGCTATTCCATTTTCTCCAACAGATAAAAGCCCTGATGAAGACACTTCCCCCAAGCCCACGATTTTTCTTCCTTCACCTGCGGAAAGAACACTCCATAAGACTGGAACATATCTTTGTCTTCTTGAAGATTTTTTCCCTGATGTTATCAAGGTAGATTGGAAAGAGAAAAATGGCAAAACAATTCTGAAATCCCAGCAGGGAAACACCATGAAGACCAAGGACACGTACATGAAATACACCTGGCTGACTGTGACAGAAAAGTCAATGGATAAAGAACACAAATGTATTGTCAAACACGAGAAGAATAAAGGAGGGGTTGATCAAGAGATTCTGTTTCCTTCAATAAACACAGGTATGTGTGTATATACCAGTAACCCTTTTGTCAAAGGAAATATCCCACCTTTGCTGTCAAATATTAATGAAAAGAAACAGAAATCTTTCTTAAATGTTGTTACTTTTAATGGTAGCATAAACGTCCTGCTATTTCCCCATAGAACTAAAATAGTATTGATTTTGTAACATACAAAGAAAAAAAACAAGAAAAATTCATTTAGCCTTTCTGACCTCAGTTTCATAAACCAAAATGTTAAGGTTACAGTGATATTTTTAGCGTCATTATATGAATTACATGAAACAGTACATGCAAAAGCACCTAGCATCCTCCCAAACAATAAACGCTCGAAAAAGAGTCCACTTTTAAGGATTGTACTTGATGAGGAAATTAGAACAATTATACATCTTTAGGAATGTTCTACTCAGCAAAGTCCCTCTCACTTTAATCTTGCTCTACTCAAAGTATAACCCATAAACAATGAGTCATAGGCGACAAAATGCTGTTCATTTGAAGAGCCAGAGCACAGCTCAACAAAAAAAAAAAAAGTATAATTTGGTTGCTGAGGTCTTAGTATGGTCTTGGGTTTTTTAGATTTGAATTTTATGTACTGCTGTAAGGTGAAATTTGGTAAGTAGAGATGAATGAGGTTATGTATACAAACATTCTTCCATTCTACACAATGGATGTATTTCTAGCCCTGGGAAATGCTGCCCAGCAAACACTGCAGAACGAGTGTGTGCCAGGCCTGGAAAGGATGCAAGATGGACCACTGTCCCCAGGAGGATCACTACTGTAGAGTGAATACATGTTTCCTAATCATTCACGGTCACTTGTGATTCAGCCATGGTGTCCCGTAGGATCACCATTGGTACAAATGCTGATCATTTTTCGATAGCGTGGGCACCTGGCTGTGATCCAATAACCTCTAGACTCAGAAGTCAAGTCCTGAGCCTTGACATAAGAGACCACGGCCCAAGAGGGCCCACTGGACAGGACTAGTTTGTACTTTTCTCTGTGGTTAACAAGCCCTTTGGAAGCAGGGGGAACACGCACGTAACTAAATGTGCAAAGACCTTTGCTGTGTACCGCTTAAAATTGTTGAAATAAATCTTTATCTTCTTGGATCCTTAGTGTTTCCAATGATCAAATTAGGGCTGAACATTTAACTCTGCTTTCTCCCTGGCTGTGATGAAGAAGAAATACAATCATGTCAGTGAAAATGCTTGCTTTTGAAAATATAACATGGGGGCGCCTGGGTGGCGCAGTCGGTTAAGCGTCCGACTTCAGCCAGGTCACGATCTCGCCGTCCGTGAGTTCGAGCCCCGCGTCGGGCTCTGGGCTGATGGCTCAGAGCCTGGAGCCTGTTTCCGATTCTGTGTCTCCCTCTCTCTCTGCCCCTCCCCCGTTCATGCTCTGTCTCTCTCTGTCCCAAAAATAAATAAACGTTGAAAAAAAATTAAAAAAAAAAAAAAGAAAATATAACATGAATGCATTTATTCATGTGCTTCTTGTATTTATGTGCATCCTCTCCTAAAACTAACTGAAGTACGAGTGCAAACAGCCCTAATTTTTTAAAATTTCTACAGCTAAGAAACAGAGAGGAGGCAAATGAGCAAAGCACAAGTTTAATGTAACCACTGTAATCCTTTAGATGTTGGTTTTTATAGTGATCAAAGTAAAAACACAGTAAGTTCCATGGTGATGATTATCGAAAAGGGAGAAGTTCCTATTTGTGAGATGTGTTTTACTTGGCATTTAATTTTGGAAACGCATGTCTCCCAATGTCTTCTCAATGGAACAAAGCTAATGAGGGTATTTCTGTTAATGCCATTCTACAGCAAATTTTTAATGCTGATTCTAGTAAGGTTTTTTTGTTGTTTTTGTTTTTGATGAAAGCTAAAAATATATAGAACATGGAAACATGAATCCATGAAATGATTTGGAAGAGATAAAACTATATGGTCTAAGTTTTCAACCAACCTTGATTGAGAAAGTGAACCTAGAGTACACACACACAGATTTTAATTTGGAAAATTGTTACCTTAATGTTTCTACCTCAATCAATTCATGGTGATAAGAGATGTTTCTTTTTCTTTTAATGAGTAGAGCTACTGTATGGAAAAGAAAGAGACTTTTAAGACACTTTAAAGTCCATTTTTGAGGGTATTTTAACATGTAAACATGATTATACAAACATTTTTATTCCTGTGATTTACCCCAAAGCCTATAGCTCAATTTAGAATGTAAGAGCGCCCAAAACAAGATGGTGTGGAGTGAATAATTTGCATACCAGAACCGTATCTGTATGGACAAGGACTCATCAAGCAGAAAAAGGATAAGCCAAAACATGTTGGGACTATCTGTCCGTCCAGCCAACAGTCGATGATCTTTTTAAGGGATTTTGTCTTTCTATGTAACTTAAGCTTTTTTTTTTTTTTTTTTTTTTTTTCGCAGTAGAGAAATACAACCCTCCCCTCAGGTTTTATCTATTCAGAAAACTATGATTACTTGGCCAATCTTTCAACGCGCACTGAAACGCTGAGCTTCTGCTTTAGCTCATCTAACCCCCCACAACTGCCGTTTGAGTGCTGGCTCAGCCAGTTACTGGCATGGCTCTGGTCAAGTTACTTAGACTCTCTAAACCTTATTGCCTGTTGTGTAACATGGAGTCCTCCAAATTCAGCTCACATCGGTGTGACTGGGGGATCAGATGAGATAATGCACGTGAACCTTTCACACAGTGCCTGGCACAGTCATAATCACTCGATAGGTACCGGCTTTCATTTGTATTGCTGTCACACCCACGCACACCACGGGGGCGTGCATGGTTTGGAAAGGGAGGGCCTCTTGCCTTTACTTAGGTGAATTTAGCTCAACCAGACTACTTCCAACATGTAAAATTCTCCTGTGGAGTCTAGGGTTAGGTGAATTCATTTTGTAGCAACTCCGCATGTCTGCGTGGGTGCTGAGGATTGCCCAGTATTCACTATTTCCGGTTATTTTTCCAGTCAACAAGTACTTATAGAACACCTACATTGAGGCAGGCTCTGTGCTAGGAGCAGTGAGCGCAGAAGGAAAACAAGATAGTCTCAGACATTACCTTCTAGTTGTGAGAAAAAAAATGCATCATTCATGAACTTCAACATCTTCATGTGCGGAAATAGAATATGTGACTCGATCTACTGAATTACATAGTAACGGAGCAATCATTCCAGAAATTGTGGGGATCATATATGTCTAGGCTCTCTCCTCTTGGTTGACAAATTGTATGTATGTATGTTTGTATGTGTGTATGTCTGGAAGTATCTATCTATCCATCCACCCACAACTCAGACACATGTCAAATAATGGATATGAACAATTGAATCATACCTTCTCTATTTTCTTTTAGAACTCTCTGCTATTAATTCTACAGAAGCTTCGCTGAAAGATGAAAATGGTAAGTTTTTGTATGTGTGTGCCTTTATGTTATTCTATAGCATTTTTTCCTCCCAATCAACTTAACTGTTGAACTTCCCTGACTTCAGGTAGAAATCTCACAATGGCAGGATCTTGCAAAATAGACTGATAATTTAAGTCAGTCCATCGTTTCCCAGGAGCCATCTTCACATCTTTGTGGGTTTGGGATTGAGGGGACTATATAACTTAGGGGTGCAGTGAGGGGCTCCGAAGTCTTTCAGCAACAGATTTCACTCAGTTCTGTGGTCCTTGTTTCTACTGTCTGAGGAAAACAGGATATTGAGTTGCTTTTTTTTTTAAGTCTTTGTTTTTGTTCATAGTTAATAACATGAACTGACATTAAGAGGTTCTTGTACAGAAGGCATTGTGTTACTGTGAGTGCATTTTGTTTAATTCTCCTAATACTATGAAGGATTTCATTCACATTTTACGCATGAGGGCAATGAGCTAAAATGAACTAAGTCCCTTGCACCACACCGCACAGCGGGATCTGAGGCCTTAACATGGACCATCTGAGTCAACAATTGATATGCTTACTTAGTTTGCTATTCTACCTGTAAGATGTAGTCACAGAGCAAGAAATCCCAAAGCCAGGCACCCGTGGGGATGGGTGTGAGTGCAGGGCTTCAAGGGCCACAGACTGGACTTTAACCCCAGTCTTTTAATTATTTGTGCATGAATATGGGTACATTACTTGCATTTTCTGAGCCAACCGGGAATAACACGAACAACACCTCAGTTATGAAAGACATAGGGTCACATATGGCAAATGTCTAGCATAGGGTATCTCATTTATCTGACGCATGGTAAGTACTGGCTTCTGGCCCTTTCTCCCATGTATGTATAAGAAAGTGACGAGGAGCATTGTCTCCAGCCCTGCCGATCTGCCTTCCATGTCCAATATCGAGGGGCCTCTGGACCTTAGGTAACATATTACCTGACCAAAGGCATGGAGCTATGAACACATCATCTCTCAGGGTCCCTTTCCACACACCAAGGGCTAATGATTCTGGAGTTCTTACTCTTTGGAGACTACTTTTTTCCACTTTATTTCATTTTATTATTATTTTTTAAAAATTTTTATTTAAGTTCCAGTTAGTTGACATACAGGGTAAGAGTAGTTTCCAGTGCACAATATAGTGAGTGGTTCAACACGTCCATACATCACCCGGTGCTCATCACAGCCAACACCCTCCACTAAAACCTCCCTTCCAGCCTGCTATGAACACAACCAAATTTCCATGGACTGTACCGTTAGTAGGAACTTCATTAATGAACAATGTGTGATGACTAAGGTGCTTCTAAATCAACAATTTATCTTTACCCATATTCTTAACTGTTTGTTGGGGGTATTTGTAACCTGTGGAGGTGCAGAATCAGAGTAAGTAAGAATGTGTTCTCGAACATTATGTTGCTGGGATTAAAATCTGGCTTGTATTTACTAACTGTATGACATCAGATAAATTACTTCTCTGTCCTCAATTTATCTGTCAAATGGGAATGAAAATAATAATCTCCTAGGTTATTGAAAACTTAAGTAAGATTAAAGCTTTGCCCTCAAAACTCTCAAATCAGATGTTTGGCATTTAGTTAGTGGTTAATGCATATTAGCTATTATGGTAACTTACAGACATGGTGGGGGTGAAGAAGTGGCAAAAGCAACTTATCACGAATGCTTTTTGCAGGGTGACTCATTCATCTAAAACATAACCTTGCTTTTTAAGACTTTGGAATGTACTAAGTGAATTTCACAGAAGTTGTTGATTCACTTGACCCGCAAGCTGGATTCTGGGTTGTCTTGGTGGTGGTGGTAAGGGGTGACAGTGGTATAGACGTTTACTGTTGGGTTGGGTTGGTGCAGGAAAGTCACTTCCACCCAGGTCATCAGAATTGCATAATACGACCTACCTCCCATTAATAAGTCCTAGCCTTTCAAAACAACAGGTGAAACTAAAATAGCTTCTTTTAGACCCCCTACAGCTGCAGCTTGTGACCAGCTCTGCCTACTACACCTACGTCATCCTCCTCGTCAAGAGCGTGGTCTACACCATCATCATCACCTACTGTCTGCTTGGGAGACCAGCACTCTGCCGCAATGAGAAGAGTTCCTAACACATGGTGGCCCAAGGCTCCACTTTTCTTTACTGGCTACTGTCACTAGCGGTGTCTGCTGAGGCTCTAGCGGGGCTTTCTTTCTGGGTTTGGGTTATTTCAGTTCACATGTCTTTTTCTATGTGTCATCATTGCAGAACAGGCTTACAATCCGCCGGGCAAACAGGAAATGTCACTCTGCACCAAGAACAGACTCTGCCATGAGTCAGGGGCGGGGCCGGGGGCACCCACGGGGGCTTCAGCACCGCTCTCTCCTTCACGCCCACCAGCCCGTCAGCCACCCCGCACCCTCGCCTCTGAGTACCGCTGGTGTGCAGCTTCTGTAGCGGCCCCTGGGGCTCTGTATCCAGATAACTGCCTGGAGGCCTTTTATTTTACATACATGGACGCCTTCATCCTTGCTGCCTGAACTTTGTGCTATTTTTCATAATAGGTACAATAAAAACAATCAAAAGCCTACATTTGCCTCTGTGTGTTTTCATTCGGTGAAATATTACTGAGAGTCCAAGGCCATGAACAGCATGGCAACTGAGCCTCCACATTCAGCATTGATGTAATAATCATGGTCAATACCATATTTCTAACTCTTTCCCTGAGAGAGTCCTTGTGATGCCTTCTTTGGGGGCACTGGCCCCAGGGGAGCCACAGCCAGCGAAGGTGCCAGGTTATTTCTCCTTCCAAGGGCAGCAGATTCAGACTCACTTGGTTTAAGACATTCTGGTGGTGACAGTACCACATGTCATGTGACTGGCGGGTGTGTCAGACCTGGACCCGTGTCACACGTACACCATGTTTCCTGATGTCACAAGAACCGCATGAGAGTTGCACTAACATGGGAAGGGAGGGTGCTGGAGGGGTTAAGTGCTTGGACTCTGGACCCCAAGTGCGTGGGTTTAAATCTTGGGTCTATAGCTATTTGACTTCCCTGTGCCTAATTTTCTCATTTGTTAAATGGACTTACAGTGACACGTCTCCTGGGGTTGTGTGGATGAGATGAGTTAATTGTGCTGGGCACACACAAGTCCTCAAAAGCATTAGCATCTACTGTTAGCAGCTCTAGTTTAGAAATAATAGAGAACAATCCTCACACACACACGCACACACACACACACACACACACACACACACACACACAAGTTATGCGCTGAGATTTACATGCAATACCATAGTGCCATTTACAACAGTCCCAAATGAACTCAAATGCCCAATAAGAAAGCAAAAAAATAAACTAAATGATGTTGTATGATGGATTATTATGCATTTACCAAAAAGTGTATATTGTTAAAGAAATGGAAAATTAATCAGAGACTGTCACAGAAGGGGCGGCTGGCTGGCTCAGTCTTGATCTTGGGGTCATGAATTGGAGCCCCACATTGGGTGTGGAGATTACTTAAATAAATAAAAACTTAAAAAAAAAAGAAAGTGCTGTTGCAGAAGTATTCATGGCAGGACCATACTAAAATCGTTAGATTATACCTTCACATGGTTCCAAAAACCAAAACACTTTAAACATCGAACTAGGAAATCTTGCTTCAACCACTGTTTCTACCTCCTCACCTCTTTCAGGGTCACAGTTTTGTTTCTTGGGCATCTTTCCAGTTTTAATGTATACAAATATGAATTTACATACAAAATTAATAAATGCATACAGATCTAATGTTCTTCCTTCTAACACACAGGCAGAACACAACTTACATTATTCTGCACTTCTCACTTATACATCCTTGGGCCCTTTCTATGTCAGCATACAGGGACACTTAGCGGCACAGTATTTCGCTAGTGAATGTTTACCTTATAATGTTTACCTTATCTTTCTAAGATCAGTACCCTGTGATCGACCAATGGATTATTTCCTACCATTTGCTATTTTAAAATATCTTAAATTGGGGCGCCTCAGTGGCTCAGTCCATTGAGGTCTGAATTTCTCCCAGGTCATGATCTCACTGTTCCTGGGTTCGAGCCCCTTGGCGGGCTCTGTGCTTACAGCTCAGAGCCTGGAGCCTGCTTAGGATTCTGTGTGTGTGTGTGTGTGTGTGTGTGTGTCAAAAATAAATAATAAAAAAATTAAAATATGCTGAAATTATAATATTGTTTTATGTCACTTTGGACATGTGTACTGGTCATTTTGATAGTTATTGGTGTCTTACCATCATGTGAGTACCGCAGTGTAGGTGAATGTCAGAACAGTGCAGTCAAACATCAGGATTTTGCTAATCTGACAGGTGAAAAATAATATTGCATCATAGTTTTAATTTGTTTTTCTCTCATGAGTATAGCCATCTTTTCATATATTGAGTTTATTTACATTTCTTTTTTTTGTGCAATATTTGCCCACTCCTTTGACTATGATTTTTTACTGAGTAATAACACTAAGAAATATGACACTCATTTATATTTGTGTGTTTATTTCTACAAACATGAGTGTAAAACAAAATGTTCAATGTATGGTAGGTGGGTGAAGAAATAAGTGATTGTTCATTTTTTTCCTTTTCTAGCGAATCCTTTTAAAGTAAAAGTCTTGACATATTAGAATAAAACAATGTCTCATTTAAAATCTGGAAGGATTTTGTGTTTATTTACAATCAGCTTCAGTTTCTGTGAAACAGGTGCTTTTGGAGACTAAGTGGAGGTGGAAACAGCACAAGACCCACCAAATACAAAAAAGGAGGAAATTTAATTTTCATCCATTCCTTCATTTTCAGGGATTTCATTAGGCCTCTTTAGACCAAATATCTGGGCCTCTACTTAGAGATTTGGAACTGATCTGCAACTGTTTCTGTGTGTGGAAAGCACAGAGGCAAAGGGAAAACTAGCAAATGACCCAGAGCCGTGTGGGCTGATTTCAGGGCCGGGCACTCCTAGCCAGTGTCCCCTGTGGCTTCCAATCCCCTCCCTTCCCCAACCTGACCTGGGCAGCCCTGGAGTGCAGACAGGGGGAGGGCCGTGGTGGAGGGGACAGTGTGGGGGCAGGAGGGCGCTGGTGCGGTGGTGGGGTTTTCTTTTCTCAGGCTTTTCTTGTCTATTTGCTCTGTCAAATGTGGTTGATTCGTGGAAAATGCTCGAAGTCAAACCGGCCCCTACTGGTTGGGGCTGTGCAAGGGGTAGTAGGTTTTGTCAGATAAAATAAGGGCAGTTAGACCACAGCCAAGTTTGCTCTTTTCCACAAGGCCACGGCTAATGAAAAGAAAATATCCATCTGCACAGACGTAGGACTGCTGTCAAACATACCCCTAGGCTGTGGTCGATGGGTTCCCCTGTTTTATATCAAGTTCATTCCAAGTAGCTGCTTCATGAGTTGGGAGTCTTATGACCAGGACTGTTGAGACGCTGCACCTTCAGTCCAGTCTGATGCCTCTGTTCTGCAGGGAGCAGCCCGCAGACTTCTAGTATCCCGAGCTCCTGTTTTATATCAAGTTCATTCCAGGTATCTGCTTCCTGAGTCGGGAATTGTATGGCCAGGACTGTTGAGATGCTGTGCCTTCAGTGGTGCAGTAGGTTAAACGTCAGACTCTTGATCTTGCTCAGGTCATGATCTCAAGGTTTATAAGTTCTAGCCCCGCACTGGGCTGGGCGCTGATGGTGTGGATCTTTTGTGGGATTCTGTCTCTCCTCCTCTTTGGCCCTCCCCATGTGCTTGTGCTCTCTCTCTCTGTCTCCCTGTCTCTCTGTCTCTCTCTCTCTTTCAAAATAAATAAATAGACTTAAAATTTTTAAAACCATTTTAAGACCTCCACAGATACACATCTTTAATTGCCAAGAGTTCAGGTTCACAAAACTGTAATTGTAAAGTAAAGTTTTACTTTTACTTCTTGTAGGAGGAAGACCTTTGGTTAACTCGTGGTAACCTATCAAAATGGATGTCCCTTCTGTACTACTGAAAAGTTGTATGCAGACTAAGAATTATTATCTACTGCTCCTCTTCCTCCACCTCTTTGCTAAGAAGTTGGCATGTATTTTTTTCAACCGCAAATAACTGTGAGCTTTGGCACAGTCTAATGTACCTAATTTTAAAAATCGCTGTACCCAGTGAATGAGACCGGTGGGGACTTCTTAATGTCAAAGATCCCATAGGGTCATTGTTGTGTGCACGGTGGCCAGAGAGCGCTGCTATAGCCACTGTCGGTCATGCCTCATGAGTCTTATATTAATCATACATGTGACTCTGACATTTCACTCTAGAATGATTTCTTTATGAAATATCTCTGAGGAAAGAATAAATAATACTTGCTTTCCATTATGTACCTTTCCCCCCTAAAAATAAGGGCAAAGTCTAAATGTCTGAGAGTAGAAGAAAAAATTAAATAAGTGTTATATTTCCACAAAGTATGTTGCATCCACTAAAATTATATTTATATAGTTTAGAACAGCATGGGAAATGCAAATTTTATAGAGTAAAGGCAAATATGTAATGAAAAAACGATATAGCATAGAATCATACTTATGATACTAAATACAGTAAACACATATATGAAGATCAGAAAGATGAGAAGAAAATAATAACCAGATGACTTAAATCGGTCCTGGACATTCTAAAATACGTACAAAAAACTGACTTTATAATTTTTAAATTATAATTATTAAGACAGGGTGGAAATAATATTGGCAGTATGGCCACAATGATGTGAAATTTCACACAGAAAACTAGCAGGAGACAAACTGAACTGTCAATACTAATGTGGCTATGGAATTTGAAGGACAGGTTCTTTGCTGTTCTGTGTACAGTTATTTTTTTTAATGTTTATTCATTTTTGAGAGACAGAGGGTGAGTGGGGGGTGGGGGGCAGAGGGAGAGGGAGACACAGAATCCCAAGCAGGGTCCAGGCTCTGAGCTATCAGCACAGAGCCCGAGGCGGAGCTCAAACTCACGAACCACGAGATCATGACTGAGCTGAAGTCAGACACTTAACCGACTGAGCCACCCAGGCACCCCTGTGTAGTTTTATATAAAGCATGCATTACTTTCACAATCAGGGAAGGGACAATGAAAGCGAGCAGTAGGAAGGGCAGGTAGCAGGTTAGGGATAGAACCTACTCACACGCAAAAGAAACTGCTTGCCTCACTTTTGCTTTACTTTTTTCAGATAATACACCTCAAATAGGACGTTTCTTCTCCTGAGAATGTCTGCCTGCATTGTAGCCAGGAGCAAATCTGATGCAGGAGCATGAATAGCAGACAAGATTATGTTCCACTTCTTAACCTCATAAATGTCACACATTTGAGGTTAAAGTTGTGGCAAAATAAATAGATCAAGGTATAGCCGTTGGAAGGTTTCAATTTCCAGCATATTAAACTGCCGTAAATCTTAGAGACACTGAGGCAGATTAAATGCCTTCTCAATTTGAAATGAGTCTCAGGAGGATGGTCATACCAAGTCTTCCTGTTTCTGGGGTTCCTTTCCACATGTCAGGCTAGTGGCATTTGAGCCACATACCCTGTAATTATTTGGGCATCCTAATTGAAGACAAACTTTTATTTTTTTATTTTTAAATTTTTATTCGAGAGAGAGAAAAAGAGAGAATGTGAGGAGGGGAGAGGAGAAGAGGGAGGGAAAGAGAGAGAGAATCCTAAGCAGACTCCATGCTCAGCACAGAGCCTGACATAGGGCTCGATCCCACGACCCTGGGATCATGACCTGAGCTGAAATCAAGAGTCAGATGTTCAACCGGCTGAGCTGCCCAGGCGCCCCGAAGACAAACTTTTCATTAAAATACAATAATATGTATGCCTTGCATAATTTAAAAGTGAGATCTAGCAAGGGCTTCTGGCTCTGATCAAGTGAGGTTAACAAATCTTCTCCCTGAAAATCAATATAAAACTGTAGTAAACCAATTAAACCAGCCCTTTCACCCTCAAGAAGTGTCCAAAGGCAGACAATAATCTGAGAAGTGTTTAGTTTTGAAAAGCTACAGAGTGCAGGGAACCACAGTCGTGCTCTGGCCTGGAGTGGATCCCATTCTTCCCCCGCCTCCCAATACCCAGCTCTCTGAGCATGAAGATTCTTCCAGTTGGGACAGGCCATGAGGACTGGCAGCAAAATGACACAGTGTAAGGGAGCTCGGATAATCTGGGGTGGCGAGTGATTTGAGGGTGAACTGACAGACTCAGTGGTGTGCAAGGAGGAAGGGCTAGAGGCTCTTCTGGTTTGAGATTATGGTCATGGCTGAGGCAATCACGTGCTTGGTTGAAGCTGCGTGTGCGTTTAGTGGAGACGCAAAGCCAGCCCGATACTCCTGGTTGACCCTGAGGCCATAGGCATATGCCGAGGCAATGTGAAGAGACTCAGCAAAGTGTATAAGCTGGGTAAGACTCAAAATTGCCTAAAGTATGAAGGGGCTACCCAATACGTACAACATAAAGATTTGGCAGGGGATGGAAGTCTTCTTCAAAGTGCTTGACCACAACCCCTACCTGATCTTGGTTACCACTAGGCTATGTAGACACAGGGGTGATCTCCAGGAAGCTAAGCGTAGAAAGAAAATAACTTACAAAAGGAAACTGAGGAGAGTCATGAGCAGACACATGCCAGTTTGAGGGAGAAAAGATCAAGGTGCTGCAGAAGGGAGGGAGCCCCTGTTGTGGGGGAAGGTGAGAGAGAGCCGAACACACAGGGGAATGCCCAGGAGAACACTTCCCCAAAGCCATTGGCTGGGAAAATGAGAAGAAGTGATTTTCATTTTTGCAATCAGTGGGGTTTAAAGACCGGAGGTTTATAGGTCCCTGGGCTTGGCTGGGATAGAACCCTGAGGGCATTGCCCTGCTCTTGGAGAGAAGGCAGGCAAACAAATCTGGGGCAGATGGCGCAATTCGAAGATCACCTAAGGCACATGGGGAGAGACTGTTGCTCTTCTTGGAGCACATCTGTGAAAGGTGGCATTTGCAGAGACACCTCTCTGGGGACAAAATAGCCCGCGGGCACCATATCCCTCTCCTGCCTCTTGGCATAGGTGCAGAGCCACCTGCTGGACACTGGCTGTTTAGCTTGCCGTGCTCCAAATCTTACCCCTCTGCGACTGCCCTCATGAATCAACCCTAAATCAGGCCCAGCCAGCATGGTGAGACTGTTTCCTATGAACCGGTGCAAGCCCCCACCACACCAGGTTTCCTAAGTTTGGAGTCTTAAAAGTCAGCAGGATTGGGTGGGATAGAGCCCAAAGTGCACTGCACTGCTCCAAGCAGGCAAGCAAACTGGAGACAGACATTATTAAAAAAAAAAGCAATCTGAAAACCACCCGGGATGCAGGAAGGGAAATTATTTGCTCTTCTGGGAGTATTTCTCTAAGAGCAAGCAAGCACGGAGACCCTTCTCTGAGGAAAATGGAGCTGGCTGCCACAATTTTCCTCCCCCACCCCTCAGCATAAACCAACTTCAGTAAAGAGCACAGCCCCAAAACTGGCACATGGAACATTATCCAGAATAGATCACATACTAAGTCACAAATCAGGCCTAAACAACACAAAAAGATTGAGATCATGCCATGAATATTTTTCTGACCACAACGCTGTAAAATTGAAGTCAACCACAAGACAAAATTTGGAAAGACCACAAATGCATGAAGGTTTAACAACATGCTACTAAAGAATGAATGGATCAACCAGAAAATCAAAGAAGAAATAAAAAATATGTGGAAACAAATGAAAATGAAAACACAATGGTCTGAAACCTTTGGGATGCAGTAAAAGCAGTTCTAAGGGGGAAGTTTATAGCAATACAGGCCTACCTCAAGAAGCAAGAACAATCTCAAATAAACAACCTAAACTTTCTAAAGGAGCTCTACTAAGAACAACAAATGAAACCTAAAGCCAGCACAAGAAGGGGAATAATAATGATTAGAGCAGAAATATATGACATAGCAACTAAACAAAACCAGTAGAATAGGTCAATGAAACCAAGAGCTGGTTCTTTGAAAAAATTAATAAAATTGATAAAGCCCTAGTCACACTTGTCAAAAAGTAAAAAGAAAGCACCCAAATAAATAAAAATCACAAATGAGAGAGAAGAAAAAAAAACCAACACCAAAGAAATACAAATTTTAAGAGGATATTATGAGCAATTATATGCCAACAAACTGGGCAGCTGGGAAGAAATGGATAAATTCCTAGAAACATATAAACTACCAAAGCTGAAACAGAAAGATATAGAAAACTTGAACAGAGTGACAACCAAAAAAGAAATTGAATCAGTAGTCAGAAAACTCCTACCAAACAAAAGTCCAGGACCAGGCAAATTCTACCAAACATTTAAAGAAGAGTTCATACCTATTCTTCTCAAATATTCCAAAAAGTAGAAATGGAAGGAAAACTTCCAAATTCATTTTACAAGGCCATTATAACCCTGATTCCAAAACCAGACAAAGACTCCAACAAAAAAAGAAAACTACAGGTTTTCTTTCTACACCTGCTGAACATGGATGAAAAATTCTCAACAAAACTATCAAATTGAATCCAACAGTACGTCAAAAGAATCATTCACCACAATCAAGTGGGATTTATTCCTGGGCTACAAGGGTGGTTCAATATTTATAAATAAACCAACATGATACACCACTTTAATAAAAGAAAGGATCATAACCAAAGGATCATTTCAGTAGATGCGGTAAAAGCATTTGACAAAGTACAACACCCATTCATGATTAAACCCTCAACAAAGTAGGGATAGAGGGAACATATCCAACATTATAAAGGCTGCATATGAAAAACCCGTAGCTAATATCATCCTGAATGGGGACAAACTGAGAGATTCATGTATGGTCAGGAAGAGAGGGATGTCCACCCTTACCACTGTTATTTAACATAGTATTGGAAATCCTGGCCTCAGCAATCAGACAACAAAAAGAAATAAAAGGCATCCAAATCAGCAAAAAAGAAGTCAAACTTTCACTGTTTGCAGACTACATGATACTCTATATAGAAAACCCAAAGACTCCACCAAAAAGTTGCTAGAACTGTTACACAAATTCAGCAAAGTTGCAGGATACAAAATTAATCTACAGAAATCTGTTACATTTTTATATATCAATAATGAAGCAGAAGAAAGTGAAATAAAAGAAGCAATCTTATTTATAAATGCACCAAAACCATAAGATATCTAGGAGTAACCTAAACAAAGAAGTCAAGGAACTGTACTCTGAAAACTACAAAACACCGATGAAAGAAATTGAATAGGACGCAAAGAAATGGAAAAACATTCCATGCTTACAGATTGGAAGAACAAATATTGTTAAAATGTCTATACTACCCACAGCAATCTACACATTTAATACAATCCTATCAAAATATCACCAGAGTTTTTCACAGAGCTAGAACAAAGAATCCTAAATTGTATGGAACCACAAAAGGCCCCAAATTGCCAAAGCCATCTTGAAAAAGAAAAGCAAAGCTGGAGGCATCACGATTCTGGACTTCGAGTTATATTACAAAATTATAATCATCAAGACAGTATGGTACTGGCACAAAAACAGACACTTAAGTCAGTAGAACAGAATAGAGAACCCAGAAACTGACCCACAATTGTATGGTCAACTAATCTTCAACGAAGCAGGAAAGAACATCCAATGGAAAACAGAAATTCTTTTCAACAAATGGTGTTCAGAAAACTGGACAGCACCATGCTAATAAATGAACCTGGACCACTTTCTTACACCATACACAATAATAAAATCAAAATGGATGAAAGACCTAAATGTGAGACAGGAAACCATCAAAATCTGAGAGGAGAACACAAGCAGTAACCTCTTTGACATCAGACATTGTTTTGACATAGCAACTTCTTACTACATATGTCTTCTGAGGCAAGAGAAACAAAGCAAAAATAAATTATTGGGACTTCCTCAAAATAAAAGTCTTCTGCAGAGCGAAGGAAACAATCAACAAAACTAAAAGGCAGCCTTCGGCATGGGAGAAGTTATATGCAAATGACATATCTGATAAAGGATTAGTATTCAAAATAGATAAAGAGCTTATAAAATTGAACACCCCCCAAAATGTTCCAGTTAAAAGTTGGGTAGAAAACATGAATAGACATTTTTCCAAAGAAGACATCCAGATGTCTAACAGACACATGAAACGATGTTCCACATCACTCATCATCAGGAAAATACAAATCAAACCCACACTGAGATACCACCTCACACCTGTCAGAGTGGCTAAAATTAACAACACAGGAAACAACAGGTGTCGGTGAGGATGTGGAGAAAGAGAAACCCTCTTACACTGTTGGTGGGAATGCAAACTGATGCAGCCGCTCTCAAAAACAGTGTGGAGATTCCTCACAAAATTAAAAATAGAACTACCCTACAACCCAGCAATTGTATTACTAGGCATTTACCAAAAGGATACGAAAATACTGATTTGAAGGGACACATGCACCCTGATGTTTATAGCAGCAGTATCAACAATAGCCAAATTATATAAAGAGCCCAAAAGTCCATCGATTGATGAATGGATGAAGAAGATGTGGTATATATAAACAATGGAATACTATTCAGCTATAAAAAATAATGAAATCTTGTCATTTGCAAGGACCTGGATGGGGCTGGAGAGTATTATGCTGAGTAAAAGAAGTCAGTCAGAGAAAAACAAATACCATATGATTTCACTCATATGTGGAATTTAAGAAACAAAACTGAGGAACATAGGGGGAAAAAAAGAAGACAGAGGAGCAAACTGGAAAACAGACTCCTAACTATAGACAGAAAACTGAGGGTTACTGGAGGGGAGGTAGACAGGGGGATGGGTTAAATACGTGATGGGGACTAAGGAGGGCACTTGTTGTGAGCACTGAATGTTGTACGTAAGTGATGAAAACACCTAATATTACACCTGAAACTAATATCACACTGCCTGTTAAGTAACTGGAATTTAAATAAAAATTTGGAGAAAGAAAAAAGTAAAGAAAAGTATGACAACAATAAATTAACAAATAGCGATCTAAAAAAGGAGACAGAAATTACAAAAAAAGAACAGATATTTTTAAAAATCTGAAATGGAAAAGCGTTATAGTCAAAGTGAAATATTCACTAAGGGGCTTTAAAAGAATAATGCAGTCAGCAGAAGAAACAATCTTAATATCAGGGAATTTCCTCAACCTGATAAAGGGCATCTGTGAAAACCCATAGCTAACATCATATGTAATGCGGAAAGACTGAACACTTTTCCCCAAAGACCAGAAACAAGACAAAGATGTCTACTCTTAACACTTCTATTCATCATGGTATTAAAGGTAGACAGTGCACGTAGGAAAAGGTAAACATATCTAACAGATTGCAAAGGAGAAGTTAAAATGTCTTTATCCACAGATAACATGCTTCTGTACATGGATAATCCCCCTAGAATCTACATGCACGCGCACACACACACACACACACACACCCCAAAAGTAGAACTAATCAGCAAGGTTAGCATTGTCACATGGTACACATTCAATTTAAAAACATCAGTTGTATTTCTATATACCAGCATGAAAAACTCGAAAACGAAATTAAGGAAACAGTTCCATTTACAATAGAACCGAAAAGAATAAGACATTTAGGAATTATTTCAACACAAGAAGAACAACACTCCTAAGCTAACAAGTTACAAAACAATGCAGGTAAAAATGAAAGAATATCTAAATAAATGCAGAGAAGGCCCATGTTCATGGATTAGGAGATTTAATATTGTCATGATGGCAATTCTTTCCAAGTTCATTAAAGCTTTGTGGGCACAAATTAACAGGCTCGCCCTAAAATTACATGACACCCAATGGACTTTGGATACCCAAAATCATTTTGGAAAAAAAAAAACACAGTTGCAGGACAGTTATATGGTCACCCTGCAGAAGCAGTGGGAGGGAGGGGCGCACCCAAAATTTGACTTGCATGTTGAGAATGATGAAGCCACACACACACACACACACACGGTGTGAAAAGGTTTATTAGTATTGGTCCTTGGGACAGCAGCACGGACCTTTCAAGCAAGGCCTTATAGCACCTGATTTCAGAGCTCACAGAAGAATTAAGTTACCTACTTAAGCCAGCATGGTCCTGGTGCAGGGAGAGCATACAGGTCACTAGAAGAGAATGGAGAGTCCAGAAATAAACCCTTAAAATGGTACAGCAACTTTGAGGAGCTCTTCGGCAATAATTTGAAAAGTCAAATAGAACCTTGCCAAAACACCGAGCGAATCCTCTCTGAGGAATCTATCTAAGGAAAACAACCCATTTGTTCCCACAAGGACACGTATGTAAGTGTTCACATCAGGATTATTCATAATAGCCAATAATTGGCAACAATTCAAACATCCATCCACTGAGGAATAAACAAAACAATATATATGCATAAAATGGAATAGTATTGAGCCATATAAAGGAAGAGACGATTTATGCATATTAGAACATGATTGATGGTCAAGAACACTACACTAAGTAAAAGAAGCCACATGCAAAAAATTACATATTCTGTGATATTTATATTAATTGTCCAAAAAGAGCAAATTTTCAAGACAGAAAGAAGAACAGTGGTTTATCTAGGACGAGAAGCAGGACCAAAGAGTAGCTGCATATAAAGAAATATTTTTGAATGATAAAAGTGCTCTACAATTATATTGTGATGTTGGTTTAAAAAGCATAAAGTTACTAAATATCATGCAGTTGCACATGTACAAAAGAATTCATTTTATGCTATGCAAATTACACCTCACTAACACCGTTTGTTTGTTTGTTTTCTTTTTTAATCAAGGTTAGGTAGTATCCTGCACTATGATGCTTTAATACTTTACAAAATTTTTATTAAAAAGAAGAAAAATTGTGTTTCAAGTCTATGGACCATACATAGACTCACTATATAATTGATCATCTAAGCAGGAACACTTCTGAGACATGAGAGGTGCCTGGGTGGCTCAGTCGGTTAAGCATCTGACTCTCGATTTCTGTTCAAGTCATCATCTCAGGGTTTGTGGGATCGAGCCCAGTGTCAGGCTCTGCACTGAAAGTGTGGTACGTGATTTGAGATTCTCTCTCTCTCAGCTATATTCATGTTTATAGTTAGTATATTGATACTAAAATTCAAGCCATTCCATTAAAAGGAAAAATACTAACATCTTAATTTTTGGTGACTCTGATTTCTTTCTCCCTTCTCATTCCTTCCTTCCACAGTTACAAATCTACTAAGTACCGGCACTGCCCTGGGTGCTGGGGAAGGAAAGTCAAGAGCAGGCGAGCAGCCCCAGATGCCCTCTTGTCCCCCAGGCGCCAATCAGCGCTGTGTCAGTCCCAGGGCAGCAGAAGCACAGACTCCTGTTCTGTGTAGTTTTTAGCCACCAGCCTAATGAGTGAGCCCTGCTTTAGAGGAGAATCTTCTTTTCTAGACATGTTAATTCCAACAATAAGTTTAATTTTAATTCTTTCCTAACTTGCGTATTCATACAATGAAAATATAATACAATAGAGTAAGTCACATTGAACCCTCCTTCTCTCCCGACTATTTACCTGCATTTTGTCTTGAACAAAGCAGCTACCTGAACACCTGGACCATGTTCAAGGTCAGTTTCATAATCCAATGAACTGGTCATGCTCCCAACCTCCACTAGGTGGGGGTAAAAGTCAGAGGCAGGAAGCCAATGGATTCAGGACTGGAAAGTTTGATGAAGAATGTCTAAGGTGTAACTCCTCCCATTATCATTATCCGGCTGTTCTGAACTTCTAATTGGGTAAAGATATCAGCACCAAGAACTTTTATGAGTCCTAGAAAAATAAAAGCTAGATAAAAGCATGAACAACAATGCGAACTCCCTTTTTTCAGAAGAATGACTCCTATGACATAAAAAAAACCTCAATGAAATAACCCTCATAGCGAGGTAATGAAAAATTGAATACTTATATTGAGTATCTGCCGCCTGAAAAAGAGATTGGCTCCTAGTTCATATCTGTATTTTGTCTGACCCCATGCTTAGATCCAACATAGTCCAGAGAATATCAAGTTAGGGTTTCTAGTTAAGTAAATACATTAGTGCTGAGAACTTTTACTACTGTTAGAAAAATAACAGCTGTGCAAAAGCACGGACTCAATTGTGAACTGCCTTCATGCCAAAAGAACAAGTCCTATGACATACCAAATATCTCCCCGAAGTAACCCTCATACTGAGGTAATGAGAGTTTGATACTTCTTTGACCTTCTGCTGACTGAGAAGAGAAATTCTGCCAATTCACATCTGTAGTTCATCTGAACCTATGCTTTCCTGATTTAACCTGCTTTAATATCAAATACGAATAGCCCAGGATATCAAGTTACTTTGAGTTCCAATGATTGACTATGTCACATTGCTGGGCCTTTGATCTTTCACATGGCTCTTTCTGCCTGGAATCTGCTTTACTATCCTATGTGTGTGTGTGTTTCAAATAGTTACTAAGCTCAATGCGGGGAATGAAATAACGCAGTCTCTCTAACTCAAGTTTCCACCCCAGTGATACAACGAGGCCAGGTCAGGGCTGAAGGCAGTGCAGCCCGCACAGGTGGGAGAAATGTCTTAGGAAATGCAGAGAATGTTCTCCCAGGAGCCAGAGGCTGGGGGTTGCGGTGGGACAGGCTTCTCTCCCGAGTGTGGAGAGCAGGCCTGCAGAGGGACAGTGTGACAAACAGAAAAAGCAAGCTGCCCGCTGGCTTGATGGCTTGGGCTCACAACGTTTTCAGCAAAGCTAAGAAGAGAACACACGGAGACGGTCCCAGGAGGTCGGACAACTGGGTAATGAGGTCAAAATGGTGCTTTCTGCCAGGCTCAGGACCCAGGACTTCTTAATCCTTTCTGCCACTGAAGGCTTCTGGGCAGGGGAAGAGGTGGTCAATGCTGCGTTTCCATTAATACTGAGAGGCCCCACATGGATCAGCTGTGAGCGCGGATTCCAGCACTGAGCCGGGGTTCAGATCCCACCACCTCCTACTCCTCCAGAGACCTTGCACAAATCATTCCCCTCTCTGTGCCTCAATCTGATGGTCTCTGAAATAGGGATAATGAGACTCCCACCTCATCGAGTGGTTTGAGGAAGCCATACGACAATGCAATTGTTATATTCGACATGGCGCTCTGGCGGGGCAGGGAGAGGGTGACCGAGGCAGCAAATGGCTGCAGAAACCAAAGCAGGAAATGCTGAAGGGAAGGTGGAGAAGACAGGAAGTGGTGCCATGAATGAGATAAAGGAGGCAGAAATACAGAGGGTGGAAATGGCCTGGAGAAGGCAGGGATGTGAGGCCTAAGAAAGGGCCGAGTCCCCAGGGAGGTTCTGCTTTCTTCACGGGCAACAGCTCAGAGAGAGCTGCACCCTCAGACACGGGGACCCGGGAGGAAGGTCGGGCTAGGGGATGACGGGTAAGAAGAGGAGCGGACCCTTCCCCTCGTCTGCCTGTGGTCTGAGATGCACATGGCCGGTCACACGGGGTCTGTGTCCCCAGGTTACACGTATTTTACACTCCGTGTCTCCCCACTGCTCCCACATCAAGACCACGTCTTGGTTATTTCCGTCTCCTACGTGCCTGCGCTGTGAGATGTCTGCTCAGCAGCGTTCTGACAGGAGAGGGAGGGAGGGCTGAGCTTTTGAATGATGGATGAAAACACAGACGATAATCACATTTGTGTTACCTGCTTCAGATTCAGGAGGAGAATAAAACTGACCATCAGAAAGACCTCCAGGTATGAGTGCCGCCCTCTCCGAAGCATCCTGAACTATCAGGAGTCCTGGAAGGGAAGAAATTCAGAAGCTGAGAGTGACGTCACGGTTCTGGTAGCTTCTCGGCGAGGTTAGGCACAATAAAATGGTGTCGTTGCTACGCTAAAAAAGAGAAAAACCCTTGCCAGAAAGAAAATCTTTCAAACAAAAAATAGGTTTTGTTATCACGCTATGAACCAGTGCTGTGAGGACACATGGCAGCAGACTTAAAAACCTGCCCGTGACTCAGGGGATTCTTTGAGTCAGTATTTATGGCCTCTTTCCCTGGAGAACACTTTCCTCTCTGCAGAAATCACCATAATCAAAACCAAAGCACAAAGCAAAACCACCTGGTAAGTCATACAAATGGCCTCCAGTATTCACTTCGTTAGGGAAATAGCAAATGTAAGGCACAATAAGTGGAGAGACTTGTATAAATGTGGAAAGCGTCAGTAAGATGGGGAAGAAAGATTTATTATTTAAAAAGGTCCCCCCAGAAAAGGGAATTGAACAAATACAGAAAAGGGGAGGAACTGACGTGGAAGCTCAGGACGGGCCCCGTGAGCACAGGGAGCCTCGGCGGCGAGTCTCGTCCGGAGCTGAGCGAACACGAGAGAAGCTGGAGGAAGCCGCGGCCGAATCGCAGGTGCAGGTGTGAGCTCACTGCCTGCTCGTGACCATGAGCGTACCCGCTGCTCCACGTTTTCATCGATGCCAGTTCTGCCCTGTTAGTGCCTTTGAACGTGGTGGCATCACTCTCGCATTCAAGCCCCAGGGACATTAACAGCTGATATGCTTTCACCCAAGCTCGATTTGATGTTTATACACGAGTCCAAAAGCGACTTCCATTAGCTGTACCTGCCCTGCTCCACAACAGGTTTTCATACAAGCACAGAGGACACAGGACAGAAGACTTATCTAGGTCTGACAGGTGTTTAAAATGCACTCTTGAATAATAATTCTGTTCTTATAGATTTCTACTCTGTAAATGAGATTACTCAAAATAAATCCATTTACATGTTTACTCATTCTCCGTTATCCCTTGACGTTACAATCATACTTCACTTTCTCTAGGACATAGGACCTTATTTTTCCTATTTTGCAGGGCAATCTGAGCCAGACGCATGAAGGACCTAACCATGGCACATGGTAAAAGGCCTGGGTCTCTGTACTGAGTTTCAAACATGTCACCGCCAGAGGGCAGATGTGGCCCGTGGGCTTCTACTCAGGCCATCATGCAGAGAGGAATTCTAGCCCCATACTGAATCATGCAGCTCAGTCCATCACTGGGCCTTCCTGGTCAGTATCCACATGAGTCCACGCAGGAGATGACGGCCGCCCCGCAGGGCTCATGGTCACAGATCGCTAGGAGTCCCTCCGCTACTCACAGGGGGAGGTGGACCCTGAGCTGCGCACACGTGTCTGGCTGCTGTCTTCCCCCTCCCGCCCTCTGGGTTCCTCACTCACCCACCCCTCTCCCCCACCAGGCACCCCCTGTGCCAATTGGGGCCCCTTCCAGGCCACCACCTGCTGTAAGGTAGCAACGTGAGATTTGGCAGGATCGCGGACTCTGAGACTTACTGTCTCAGCTCAGCCTATCGTCTCTGCCATCCTTGTGTCCCTAAGGAACAGTCCTCTTCAGATGCACAAAGTGCTTGGTGTCCTGGGACCGCGATCACTGGGGATAAGGAGGTGCTGGCTGTTTCTGCTGTCTGACTGTCCCTCTCACCAGGGCTCACACTTTCTTCCAGAGAAGTCTGGCCTCACAGCTCCAGAGAGGAGCCACGTGCTCTCACTGTCCTGTCCTCCGCCCTGCTCTGGATTTCTGCTGGGTCCTCTGCATGGTGGAGACCCAAGACCCGCCTACCCCATCCAGTGTGGCTCCCTTCAAATCTGGCTTCCAGGCTCTTCCTTCTGGCTCGGTCCCCAGCCCATCTGAGGAGCCTAACCTGGGAGACACTTACTGTTTTCCTCTTCCGCCTCTTGAGGTAACACTTTGAAATCCAGGAACCACGTCTCAATCCAGGCAAGGAGGAACGAAATGATGGGTAGCACGTAGCCGAAAGCCCTTTGAGAGAAAAGCTGGAAGGACAGACGTGACCAGGAGAGGGAAATGCAGTTACCAGGAGCTCACACTGGAACATGAGCCTTCGCCAGTATAGACGGTAATTGTACACAAAACGTGGGAGGCTGTACCTTTGAGAGGATCACTTTTGCAAGTAAAAAGGCACTGGTCACTGCTGTCGTCAGCTGAAAGACACATAACCCAGCACCATTCGAGTTAGACATTTTACGCTGGGAAGCCCCCTCCTCACAGAGAGACCTGCCGGCGCCAGAAGCACCTAAGGCCTGGAGCAGCTCTGCCAGCCCGGGCCCTCCCACATCACCCTGTCCCCAGCCCCTAAACGCAGACGGGGCCACAGTGGGCTTCTCCGTGGTGCCCGATCCCTGACTGGCTACGCATGCTACCCTTCCTCCCTCGGTCTAGCAGGTCAGCGACCCACCTCCCTCGGTCTAGCAGGCTGGTGTGCTGGGACACTCAGGTTTGTCCCCCACAAGGTCCAACCTGCAAAGACCTCTCCCCACAGGAGGGTCCCCTGGAATACAGAGCCAGGGCTCCCCCTGGTGGTTGGGGAGCCCAGAGACAATCCCACGGGACCTGGGCCTTGTCCTTCCTTCACCCAACTAGGATCCTAGCAATGTGACAGCTGACCAGTGTGATGTCCACAGTAGCCTTGACTGACAGAATGGAGGTCAGGGGACATGGGTGTCAAGCTCAGGAAGTATTAACCAAGTGCGGGGTCAGCATTGTTAGCAAACTGCCATACACACACACACACACACACACACACACACACACCCCAGCCAGGTGAGCTACCTGGAGGAGGAAGCATTTTAATTCTGACACTAATGACATTTACAGTCTGACATTAAATGCAGTGTAGTACTAACGTCGGTGTATCATCAAACATCTGACAACCTTCACAATCAGCAATGTCTTCTTACACGAGCCGCATTTTGTTACTTTTCTTACTGACATATTTATAGTTATAGGTACATAAAACTAATAGATCATATAGAACAGAAAAGTCCAGTCATTGGTCTAATGTCTATACAAGAGAATTCTCAGTATGCTTCATTTTATTAACTTTTTTCCCTACATAAGTCAGTACTCAGCATCAGCTCATCAGGAGTGAACATCATGACTTTTCTCCACCAGTGCCCATTCAGTTTTCTTATTGTATTCAGTGTAGAAACAGTACAACTTAGTTTGTCATTTTCCCAGTAACTGAAAACGTCTCTACCGACTTATTTCTGAATATGGTGCAGGGATCTTCTACGGAAATGCCAGGAGACGCCGAGTGATTGACGAGTTCACAGAAGTCTAGAAACACTAATGCCAGGATCAGCGTGGGTGAAAATCTCAAACTGAATATAACAAGAAATGGTACAGGGCTTTTATATAATATTGGAGAAGACAAGTTTTTTTTAAATTTTTAAAAAATTTATTCACTTTTCAGAGACAGAGTGTGAGTATGGGAGGGACAGAGAGAGACACACACACACACACACACAGAATCCAAAGCAGGCTCTGAGCTGTTAGCACAGAGCCCGATGTGGGGCTTGAACCCACGAACCATGAGATCATGACCTGAGCTGAAGTCAGACACTTAACCGACTGAGCCACCCAGGCACCCCAGAAAGGTAAGTTTTCTTAAGCAGGACTCCAAATATGCAATGTATGTGGTAAAAAAAAAAAAAATCTGGCTACAAAATTGAGAATCTCTATTAATGAAAGTGCTTTAGACAAAGTTTAGACCATTGATAGATTAGCTGAGGATAGTTGTGAAAGTTAAAACTCGTAAAAGATAAATATCTAAGAGATAAATTCATTCAAATCAACAAGTAATTAATAAAGATTCCTAAAATCTTAATTAATTTTAATAATTTAACATATATAACATTTTATCTTTATTCGTATGGATGACATAGTTGTACTAACATATTATAGTAATATTTGCTTCATGTATATTTGTTTTTATAAGAATAATATATTACTGTTAATAGGAAATATAATTATAACTAACATCTTTATTTGCCTTACACTTTCCTAAGTGTTCTACCTGTATTAAACTATTTAAATTTTAGGGGCACCTGAGGGGCTCAGTTAGTTAAGTGACCAACCCTTGATTTTGGCTCAGGTCACGATTCAGGAGATTAAGCTCTGCATCAGGCTCTGCTTGGAGCCTGTTTGGATTCTCTCTCTCCCTCTCTCTCTGCCCTGCCCCCGCTTGCTATCTGGCTCTGTCTCAAAATAAATGAATAAATGTAAAATTAAAACCAAAAAATTACTTAAATTTTATAAGCCAATAAAGTATTTGCTGATTTCCCTTTTTGCAGATGAGGAAGCTGAGATTCAGCGCATTGAGAACCGGGTCCAGTCACACAGCCAGGAAAAGTGGGCCCGGCCGTGGGCAGCCTGGCTCCTCTGGGTGCTGTAGCCTCTGCCGCCGGCCTCCTTTCTGCTGTGCCCAAAGGACACGGACGGCCAAGTGTCCGAGGGACAGACTTTAGTGGGTGCCAGGTATAAACAGAGACCCTCAGCTTCCTCATCAGCGGCCCAGGGCAATAGCCTGCTGAAACAACGTGATCCTGTTTGGTGGCCATCAGGTTGGTAAAAACTATGATGTCAGATAATAAGCACAGTATTTAGAGACAAGGTGTATGCGTATTTCCTGGCAGCCGCAACCCCGGGATGATGTTCCCAGGGAAACCCGACTCCCAGCATGCAGAGACCCTGAGGTGTGGGTGCCAGCCTCGCTGGTGACAGCCAGTATGTGCAGCAGGACAAGTGCCTGTCACTGGCGGTGGAGGGATTCATGCAGTGGCTGCAACCAGCGGCAGAAGGAGCAGCACAGAGGAGCAGTGAACCTAATGGACGGACAGATGGACAGATGGATTGACAAGAATGTGATTCCATTTATATAGATGTAAAGATGCATTATTCATGAGCAATTCTCTGTAGTTTTCACAGCTACGTAAGACCCCAAATATACCAGTCAATCCTTTCATTCAAGGCTGGGGAAACGGGGGCCTTGCAAAGAGGAGATGCTGACCTAAAACTCCCAAGCACACCTGAGTACACAATTGAAAAACAGGTTTCCTGCCTAGGTTTTCTGGGCTCTTCCACTCACTGAGCTGAGTTATTTGCTGTAGTAGACTTCACTTACCTGGGCTCCAATGCAGAGCATAAGGTGTAGGACATACCTGTAATGGCCAGCAGGGAGTGCTAGAAGGCAACATAAATAACAAATGAAAAACTGTAGCGTGTAACCTCGGGAAGCACATTATAGAAAAGGAATGCGAAGTATGACAAGATGACCCTTTGCATTCACAGCAACAGCAAAATGAGGACAGAAATGAATTCCTGAAATACAAACATCCGAGTGGGTTACTTAGGGCACAGGCTTTGAGAGCCTGGCAGAACTGAAGTTCTTGCTGTGCTCTCTCTTAGCCAGGCAATCTCCAGGAAGTTACTTAACTTCCCTGATCCTCTGTTTCATCTGTAGCATGGGATGAATAACACCTACGTTACGCTTGCAACGACAGAATCAATATGTACAATGTTTGATGTTCAATAAAGGGTATTTGTTATTATTTAACAGGCCAATGATTTCTGTTATGATCTTTAAAAACAGTCTCTCACAGAAGGCAATCAACTGTTAATTCACAAGTGCTAGAGGAAATTTCTACAGGTTCTGAGGTCCAGCACTGTTAACTGAACGATTGTGCTTCAAGAACAGCTCACGCTCTTTGCTTACTGGCACATGAGAGTTATTCCAGAGTTCTGCAATCTTCCTGAAATTTTCCTTATGACCCCTACTCTTTAGAGCTTAAAAGAAATGCTCTCTCTCTCTTTCTCTCCCTCAGCCCCTCTTAAGGTAAGTTTTGCTGATTGAATAAAATCTAGTACTAATACTATGTTCGTTTCAGGGCTGTAGCTCCATCGTTTTTCTTGAACATTCTGGTGGAGGAATTTCTCTTGTTGCATTTTGTTTTCAGAATTCTCTTTCTGCTCTTGTGTGCTGGCAGATGCATACATTCTTGATTTTGAAACCATGCCCCATCTGGCCCAGCAGGGATTTTCCGGGACTGCAGACACATGTTTTTGCCTGGAACGGTCTGCTCTCGGAGCTGCTCCTGTGACAGCCTCGTGTCCCCTGCACGTGGTCCCTGAGCAGAGAATGGTCAGCCAGAGTCCCTGCCCTTCCTCCCTTCCTGGCTTCGGTGATGACACCTGTTATTGTACTCTTTTTTTTGCTAATTGTCATTATTACCGGTGGGAGATGATGACTCATTGTGGATTTGCTCGCATTTGCCTGAATTTCAGATAAACAACAAATAATTATGTAGCTTAAAAATAATTATGTGGTTTATGTCCAAATATTGCATAGCACTTCGCACTTTTTTTTCCATTAAATCTGATGAATCTATGCGAGGCTACTTTTTCACTTGAGGAGCCACAAAAATCTTCTCTCAAATTAATTTGCTACACACACACACACACACACACACACACACACATCCATTTACCTTGGAGGAGAGAGAGTCAAATGCAGACGAACCTAACTGATCCTAATGTTTTTCTTTTTTTTTTTTTTTTTCAACGTTTATTTATTTTTGGGACAGAGAGAGACAGAGCATGAACGGAGGAGGGGCAGCGAGAGAGGGAGACACAGAATCGGAAACAGGCTCCAGGCTCTGAGCCATCAGCCCAGCGCCCGACGCGGGGCTCGAACTCACGGACCGCGAGATCGTGACCTGGCTGAAGTCGGACGCTTAACCGACTGCGCCACCCAGGCGCCCCGATCCTAATGTTTTTCTAATAAGGTCGGTCAATGATTAGCACGTTTGCTCAGCTATTTAAAGGAGTCCAATGTGAGGAACGTCCAAGGAGCCTGACAGCCATCATTTGTAGACTGAGAACACTAATGTGTGCCGCATAGAACTGTATTATTTCCAAGGATGCCGAAACCGAGGTTAACGTTTCTAAGGGGCCTGGTCCCGTGCCTCACACATAGTGGGTGCTCTGATGTAGTTATTGGTTTTGATATGACAAATGACAGGTCCACTCAATGAGAAGTGCCCACCGTAGAGAGGAGGGAGGGGGTGTCTGAATCCTGCCTCAGCTGCTCATGGTCCCGTGATATTGAATGGGCCACCTGCACCGGGGAGCTATTTTCTCATCTTTAATGACGAGGAACAATGAAACCTCAGGAACGAATGCTTTCTTTGGCCAGGAAGGAAGAACTTCCTCTGCCTGTTGGTCCTTCTAGCTGGACTTGGAATCAAAGTGATGAGACAGATTGATAGGAGAAAATTAAATTTAGTAGGCATAAGCATAGGGAAATTCCAAAGACAATGAGGCAACAAGAAGCTTAGGGGAGCTAAGGAGGGAGAGCAGAGGACACAAAGGGGCCAGGAGCGGGAAGGTGAGAGGAGCTGTTTGGAAGAAAAAGCTTGCCCAATCATGCAGGTAAGTTCCTTAGGTAAAGGGGAGTCTCTGTTAATAGCTCTCTTGCTGGCACAGGCTCCCCTTTCCAGTGTAATTTGCTGTAGTTGAGGGCGAGGCACAGAGATTTTCCTGCATCTGGTGGGTTTTATTACCTTTCATTCAAAATCATCTTTATGGCAAAATAATATTTATGCCGTCAGGGGAAGCTTGCCTTGGGCCCCTACACTATTCATTGTTAAGTGTCTAAGCTTCTGGGCTTTCATAGCAAAGTAGGACTCTCCAGCACGCTGCTCAGGGCTTGGTTTTTAAAAAGAAGTTACTCGGGGCGCCTGGGTGGCGCAGTCGGTTAAGCGTCCGACTTCAGCCAGGTCACGATCTCGCGGTCCGTGAGTTCGAGCCCCGCATCAGGCTCTGGGCTGATGGCTCAGAACCTGGAGCCTGTTTCCGATTCTGTGTCTCCCTCTCTCTCTGCCCCTCCCCCGTTCGTGCTTTGTCTCTCTCTGTCCCAAAAAATAAATAAACGTTGAAAAAAAAAATTAAGAAAAAAAGAGAAGTTACTCATCTTGGGGCGCTTGGGTGGCTCAGTCGGTTAAGCGTCCGACTTCAGCTCAGGTCATGATCTCTCAGTCCGTGAGTTTGAGCCCCGTGTCAGGCTCTGTGCTGAGCTCAGAGCCTGGAGCCTGTTTCGGATTCTGTGTCTCCCTCTCTCTCTGCCCCTCCCCTGTGCATGCTCTGTCTCTGTCTCAAAAATAAATAAAAACATTAAAAAAAATAAAAAGACGTGATTTTTTCTTCATCTAAGAAAAGACGTGATTTAAAAAAAAAATTTTATTCAACACACAGTGTTATAAAGGTATAAGTGGAAGATTGAAGAAAATATTTTATCCACAGTCCAGTCATCAAAATATATCAATGTCTTTCCTCTTTTGGGCTTTCAGGCTTGTCCCGTTCACCGAAGGTTGACGTCATGTCTGCATCCATTTATTCCACGTGACCAAGGGAAGCGGTCACACTGGACGAGATCTCAGACTCTCTGCTGGGCGGAGGGGAGCTGCCCCAGGTGAGGCGAGCACGCCAGCCTCTCAGAGGTTAACCGAGCAGGTCCAAGCTTCAGCACCTGGCCCTCTGCACAGGGTCTGCCTGAGTCCACACCTGCTGTGACGCAGCCGCCTCTCCCCTGGGGCTGAGGTCTGGGGCCATCAGAGCAGCTTCATTCAGGCAGCAGCGGGATGACCTGGGGGGACAGGACGTCCTGCTCCCTCAAGTGCAGTGTAATTTCTCTCTTCCTGGAGTCAGTGGGGTCCTGATCAGAACCCTCCACTCTCCTCATGAGGGTTGGGTGAAAGCTTTGACTAGTCTTTCTGCCCTGCTCAAGAGTTTCCCTCTATTATTTTTTAAACATGTGTCACTGTTGGAGAAATGTGACCCTTTAGTGCCACTTACAGAAGAACACAGATGCACCACAGCAAGAAGAGAGGTAGAGGAAACGAAAGCCATTGTCACTTGTTGACGTACATTTTTGAGCCCAAGATGGAGCCCCTCCAGCACAGGGTGCCATGTAGTCAAACCGAGACTCAGGTACCTTTCCCATCCCAGTAAATGCTACCCTTGAGCAGAAACACCCTTTATCCCAGCCAGCCAGTGCCCAAACACCAAGAATCGAAAATCTAAGGTTCATAAAACTCCCTCTTGCCCATAATCCCTGGGGAAGCGTGCTCTGCTGTGTGTGAGGCACTGAGAGCCCCAATCCATGGATTATTCCTTTGAATAAAAGACATCACACTCTACAAGATAAATTGTTTTACTTTTGTCATTTGACACATTCAGAAGAGTCCTTGTCTGGAGATTTGGGACAGGCTTTATTAAAGAGTCCCGGCCAACAGTTTTGAACCTTTAATCCGAGCGGTATTTGAATAACACTGATAACCATAATCGACAGAAACAGAGTTTTAAATGCGGACCATGTGAAATAAAATTTATTTTCATAAATCAATAGATGGTTGTGGATTTTCTCCCCCAAAGTAAGATTTCCTTATTGGTGACCATGTAAAAAATAGAGAAAGTAGAAAGAAAAGAGTTCACCTGATTTCTCCCCACCTACATTGCTTACCTAATATGGAGACTCTTTCCACCTGCCATTTTGCTGTGTACGTGTCTCCCCCACTGTCACTCTCTTTTCCGCTTAACATTTTTAGCACAGCTGCCCAGACACCTGCTTGAGGGTCTGAATGATGGCCCTGAAATATTCTTTTAGCAGAGTATTCTACTCAACTCTTCACCAACTCAGCACAACATTAGAGCCTGCACTTGGGGACACTTGAGACTTGAATCTTGATTATAGTTGAGTATGTCTGCCTTTCAGTTTTTACCAAGAGGAGTTGCTCAGGAGCTGGGTCTGGTCATGGGTGCTGAAGGACCCAACCCTCCGGCCCAGCCAAGTGCCCTTTCTGGCCGTCCCCACTGCCCTCTCCCTCCAGGCTGTCAGCCTATAATTAGCATAACTAATTACCATAAATATATCCAGGGGGCCCTTGTATACTTGGCATAGCTGAAATGGAGCCTTGATTTCAGTAGGAAGTCAATGCTCCCTTTATTTCTTTAAATTTCATTTCAGATGCGTTCCTCAGCTGACCCTTCACAAGGCCCCGCCTTTACCATTTCTGAGGATCTGACCCTGGAACCGCAGGACCTGGTCCCGCCCCCTGGTCTGCACTGCCCCTGCTCTCTTCCCCCTCCCCTCCCACTCTCCCTCCTTTCTCTCACCAGTATCTGCTGGCACCACCTGGAAGCAGCAGCTCAGACCCTCCCCTGACCTCTGCCACTCACCCAGGTGGTCTCCTCCCAGCAGGCGCAGCCACTATGTCACCCTGGGCTTCTGTCTACCTGCCAGGACTTGGAGCCATGCTGGGTCTCCTTGCAATCCTGTGCGCCCTCCTGTTTCCCGGTAAGTCTGGACTCCCTCCCCTGTACCCAGTGTGGGGGGTGGCCTGGAACCTCAGGGGCTTCCTCCAAGCAGCCTTGTGTAGGTCACACTGGAGCAGCCAACCTTGATCGTGGCACTCGCTGGCAGCTCGGCCATCCTGTCCCGCCGGGCTAGAACCAAGTTCAGCTATATCCTGGTACTGCCACAAGGAGGGCAAGTCACAGTGACCTTAAATAATGGGACCAACATTATGTTATCAAATTAATGCTGAATAAAGTCTAAGAATATGTTCAGAATCACGATTTTCAAAGTTAACAGTATCCATTACCAGTTGCCCACACATCCTAGTATTGTGGGAACATTGATGTCCATTACCTCAGAGCCACCTGGTAAAATCTCAATTCTAAAAATTTCCAGGCACGCTTGGAAATCCACGTTAACTGTTTTGTATCAGGTCTTCTTCATGTTCAGCTCCGAGAACGGGCTCAGCCCTAACTGTCTCATAGAAATCTTGTATTGCTTTTGAATTTTGTTTTACAATGTAGTTTAAAAAGAACTCACGCATGTTAGAATGTTAAAAATCACTGCATAATATTGAACACTTACAGACAACAGGTGATGGTTAGACAATCTGATGGTTAGAAAGACCTGGAACCGGTTCTGTCTTGATCACTCTTCTCCCTTCCTCTCACACAACCTTTGCTTCTTTTACAAAACAGAACCTTTTTTTGCTCCCGATTCCCACGGACTCCATCAGCCAAGTTAGAGGAAAGGTTCATGCTTGGAGAGCTCAAAGCAGCTTCTTGGGCTGACTGTGGCTTTTCCCCTGTGGAGGACAGACACCAAGTGCTACAGAGAGTGGCACAAATACTCAGGACTTGCTTTATGTCTCTTGTACCCAAATGCAGATGCTGGAATGAAATCCTCTGAAGCGTATTACACACAGTGATGCACACAGCTGTGATTTCGTTCAGCAAATGTGGTCTGACACCTTTACTGCCTGAAAACATGATCTGCCTCCTTCCGTGTAAGGTTGCTAGAAATTGGCTTCTTGTGATCTTCACCAAGAGACTGAGAAGATAGACTTTCACTTAAGACTTGGTGTATCCCTGTCTTTGGGGGCACTGATGTCTCTCCCGGTCAAAGGACAGGATGGGTGCTGAGGGGCATAAAGGGTGGACTTCGTTGAATGCCTTCTGTATTCCCTTTAGAATTGATTTTCCTCATTTCTTTACCCTGCTCTGTGCTCTAGGAGGCTAACGCCCATGGACTACACTAATGGACATCTTTGTTGTGATTTCCACTGAATGTCGGCCAGTGAGAGTTGAAGTTCAAAGGAACAATGACCTCATCATTTGACAACAATTTCCATTCCTTGGGCACTAGACTTCCAAACCTGTGGATCCAGGGCCCTGGGGGAAAAGAAACAGATTCTTCCAGTGGGTTAATTGGTATAAAAAGGAATGGCAACTCCCACCTACACCTCTTGGGTCCCGAGCACAAATTCTGTCTCTGGGGTAGAAGGCCCTATATGTTGGCCCCAGGGGAGGATGCAGCCAACCCAAGGCCACCTGTCAGGAGGGAACCCTGAGCTCACTCTGCTCCCAACTCCCAGCCTCCTCCTGATGCTTCCACTGACTGCTTCCAAATAGCAACCAGAGAATAAGGAAACCCATCCATGCGGTCCATGAGGGTCCACTCGTAATGCCCAGAATGAGGTAAAGAAAGATGGACAGTCCATCTGGAGGAGCAAAAGGAAGAAATCAAGCAGATGGTCACTTAAGTGGGTTATGTTTTCCACCAAATAAGTAAAATAAGCTGGGGAATAGGGGGCCACTTTGAATTTGCTTAATGTTTGTTAACTTTACAAGAATGTACGTCGGCATTTGTGAGCAAATTTGGGTTGTCTCAGACCTGCTGCCCTACCCAGTGGGGCCTGGTCAGGACACTATGAGGGCCACTCATTAAGCCATGGCTAAGGGTCACAGTGGGCACGCATCTGAATGAGTTCCTTCGTGGACATTCTGCCCCAGGACCCTTCCTGCTAGTGGAAGGGAAAAGGCGAACAAAAATCACATATCTTCTCTGTTTAGTGAGCTAGTTTTAGCAGAAAGTGTCAGGGAAAATACACAGAGAGCACTCAAAATCCCATAACCAGACTTAAACACTCACAAATGTGCAAAGAGGATGATGCTTTGGAAATCTGTAGCTGGCAGAGTTTTATTTTCCCATATACATCATGTCACTGGGAGCCTTTCTCAGGTTACACCAAACATTGACAGATACCATCCACAAAAGCAGGCAGTGGCTGTGCCCAGAATAAGCTCATTTTAAAAGTTAATCATGAGTTGGGGCGCCTGGGTGGCTCAGTCGGTTAAGCATCCGACTTCGGCCCAGGTCATGATCTCGCGGTCTGTGAGTTCAAGCCCCGCGTCGGGCTCTGTGCTGACAGCTCAGAGCCTGGAGCCTGCTTCAGTTTCTGTGTCTCCCTCTCTCTCTGACCCTCCCCCGTTCATGCTCTGTCTCTGTCTCAAAAATAAATAAACGTTAAAAAAAAAAAGTTAATCATGAGATAGTGAGTTTGAAAGTCAAATTTAATTGGAAAAAAAAAGGGATTTTCTAAATTTCCCAATCTCCTATTTGATACATTGGTATGCAAGCCTAGCAAATTAGGAACACAGAAATTCACTATTGGTGCTAGATGCAGATAAGTGGGGGCGTGGTGTCCACAAAGTTTGCACATACCCCGAGACGAAAGGCTAGGGGTTGGCATGTGGTGTGAGATGTTGGGGAGAGAGAAAGTGAAGGTACTTTCTGGTTCCCTTGTCTCTGAGAGCCTTGCCCTGCAAAGGATAGAAACTTCTTCAACAGAAACCCAAAACACGGTGGGGGGGGGGGGGTGGGGGGAGAACCTGAGATGTCAAGCTCTGGAACACGGCCCTAGAGGAACACCACCAACAGTGGAGACATCGGCACAGACCAGCCCAAACCAGCCCTGACTGTCCCTCCGGGCGGCACGGGCTGGTGACCCAGATGCTTCTTAGCATCTGTGAGAGGGTCAGGGTGCCGAGGGGACCACAGGAGGCAGCAGCTGGGATCTGGATGAGAAGCTGAGGTGGGAGCTTTGCATCCCAAGGCGTGCTGTGAGTCGGTAGGGGTGGGTTCGGGGCTGGTAACTGCACAGGACAATTCAGAGGGAGAGGCTGAATCCAGAGAGCGGGGCCAAGGGCTGGAAGAGGGCGGCAGGGAGACTGTGAGAACTAACGCTCCTCCCGGGTGCAGTGATGGCATCCTGGGGTGAGCAGGAGGCAGGGAGACAGAAGGATGAGGAAGGGGACAAAGGAGACAGAACTAGCCTGAAAGGGGCTGTTCTAAACCAGAGGAAACTGTCTTCAGTTGGTAAGCTTAGTGCCTCCTCCAGCATCAGAAGGAGGAAGAGATGACACGTGTGAGTTCAGCAGTGACGACGCTCCCGTCCCCTGCCACACACCAGAGATGTAGCCTGGGTTTGCTCTAACCACTGCGCCCTGCTCAAGGTGCCTGCGTGAGGGGGGAGCGGGCACCAGTGGGGACCACAATCCATCCCATGCCCACCACCCTCTATGCCGGGAGCAGGGCTGTGTCAGCCTGGGAAAAAGTGCCTTTTTCTAATTTTCTGTCCAGGTTGTGCAGTGTTTTAATTAGTAAAAGGAGACTTCTGTGCTAAGGGAGGCCCTGTTTAGAAAGTAGTAACTACATAGAGTTGTGTAGGCAAGATACAGGGTTTTTACAAACGTAATCCATGAAGCTTCCTGAGCCTAAAAAAGATAAACTAGTCTGCAAAACTAATTGTCAAAGAACTAATGAAAATAGTATTGTTTGAATCCGGTAAACCAAACTTTAAATTCCAGAGCACAGAGACAGACTGACAGTCATGAGAAATGTACTAAAACAACCACCACAAAAGCCTGCATTTGCATAGACCCTGGTAACCTAAGGGGGTACAGTGAGAGGAGGAGGTGAGCTGGAGCTTCTCCAGAATCTTCTTCTGGGGAGCAGAGATGCCAACACCCACCCCAGGGATGGTGTGAGGTTATGAGATTAGAAATCCAAATGCTTAGCGTGCAGCCTAGAGGAAGGACTTGGCAGTAATTATCAGTATTTCTTGTCCTTTTCACTTCTGCCTCCATTTCTTAGAAGGAAATAATTGGGACATTTACACAAAAAAAAACCTTCCTTGATTCATTTTGTAATATTGCTATCTGCACAAGATATACCTGTGTCTACATCTCTGTCTCTGTCTCCATCTCAATCTCTATCTACGTATCTGTGTCTACGTCATTATCTCTATCTCTATTTTTCTCTAGCTCTAGCTCTAGCTCTATCTCCATCTCTCACCTATGTCTCTATCCATTTACTCCTGTCTATCTATCCAGAAATGGATTCATGGGATTGATGTTCCCACCACCTGACAAACATTCTCCAGACAAATCAGAAACCTCAGAAACTGCCTGGATGATGCCCCTGCTTCCATGGCAGCCTCCTGCGCCAGCTTCCCATTGACCAGATTGCCTCCTGATGACAGCCGCTGTCTGGGCTTCTGGAGAGCAACCTGAGTGTGTCAGGGACCCTCAGCAATTCGTCCTGAGATTTCCAGGGAGTCTGGGTGACACAGGCCGCATGACGAGGGGACTGGGATGGAGGGAGGGCAGGCGACTGCGGTCCCAGACGGGACTCGAGGGCCGGGTGCTGAGCCACACGAAGGCAGACGAAGGCTGGTGCTGCTGGGATACAAGTGCCCAGAGGAGCACCCTTGTGTGTGGTTCTGTGACGTCGCCAGGGTCTGCGCGTGCCTGGTCGGTAATGCAGCCCCGGAACCCACTCGCTGAACGCGTGTGTGAATAGATGAATCTTAGGGAGCAGTACTGAGCAAGCACATTCAGGGTATTTCCTGAGATGAATCCTCAACCGTGCATTCTAGAGCCTTGAGATAAATACAGACGCACAGACACATACATACCTGTGTGCACATACATGTAGGCACATTATTATTACAGAGTGGTATGTAACATGTATGCTACACATACATACTATGTTATAGTAAGTTTAAATGGAAGAGAAAAAGTATCCTATGTTATAGTAAGTTTAAATGGAAGAGAAAAAGTATCCTACTTAAGACCATAGGTTCCAGACATAGATCCTCTGCTGCATCCAGACATAGATCTTCTGCTGCAAATTACTATATTTTTTAATGTTTTATTTATTTTTGAGAGAGAGAGAGAGAAAAAACATGAGTGGGGGAGGGGCAGAGAGAAAGAGGGAGACATAGAATCCAAAGCAGGCTCCAGGCTCTGAGCTGTCAGCACAGAACCCGATGCGGGGCTCGAACTCATGAACTGTGAGATCGTGACCTGAGCCAAAGTCAGATGCTTAACCCACTGAGCCACCCAGGTGCCCCTCCCTCTCTTCTAAACCAGTAAAGGATTTCAGTCTTTTAACAGGAAAATGGCTTCCTTACAGTTATATCATTGGATAGTGACAATCACACAGTAATGAGAGAAATCTGCTGATGAAGTGAGTTACCAGCCCTATTTTGCAGGATGATTTGGGGTAAATACTGTGGGTCTCTTCCTCTGGTTCTTAGCTGTGTGCTCAGAGAGCCCCTTCTTCTTACTGCGACAGCCACCAGATCTGCTCTGTGATCAGCCCTGTATTCAACCACCTCTCCTGACAAGTGCTAGCAGAATGTGGTTCCTGTCCCAGCTCGTCCTGGTGGCCTCCCTTGGCAGCGTAAGTGGCTCTACCCATGGGACATTTCATTCAGTGAAGAAAGGTGATATTAAGCATTGACAATCTAGTCGCCCATGTGGGCGGAGGCTGCCCACATGGTCATTCAAACTAAGTTGACAAATTCCACCATGAGCTTGAATTCTTCAGGAAGAAAGTATGAACCTCACACCCCAAGCTTTTCATTAATGGAGAACAAATGTGTTCTATTTTAATGAGTGTCAAAATTTCACTAATTGTTGCTTTTGGGTTTTTTTTTTCAGATACAAATGCAGACATTTTAATAACACGACACGTACCATCCATTACCAAGAAAAAAGGAAACACAGCATTTTTAGTATGGCAAATAAAAACAGGTGTCTTAAGGAAGAATGTATTGACAGAGGCCAGACCAGCCTCTAAACCAAATTCTATGTATTTCTTCAAATGCATATGTGACCACAAAGTGTTAGTGAAGAAAGGAAATGAAGCCAGGAAACGACAGAGGGATTTGCCAGCGAGCCTGAGGATACACAAAATTAGTGAGGACGATGCTGGGCTGTATTACTGCGCCTGCTGGGATCCACTGTATGGAAATGCGCCACTGACACTGAACAGAAGCCCTTCCACTATGCCACACCCCCGAAAACATATACCCACGCCTTTCTAGCTCCCCAGGACCTGGCCACTGTCTCTACAGGACTTGTCTCCTGCATCTGTGTCCTCAGCAAGGTCTGCGCTAGGAGCCCAAGGACGCAATCTGTGATGTTTCTTTCAGTTAGGTCACTCGATTGTTATCACTGTTGGGGACTGAATGGCTTTTGTAAGTGTCCTGAATTTTCTACTTCTCCATTGATGAGAAGCTTCCTGGGAAGGAAGCCATGTCCAGTGTGCAAAATGGTTTGCTGAATGAATAATGAATGAATGAATGAATGAATAGGAGAATGATGAAAACCACAAGGCCTTTGTTGTTTTCTTTCTTTTTTGGGGGAATGAGAGAGAGAGAGAGAGAGAGAGAGAGAGAGAGAGATAGCATGAGCAGGGGAAGGACAGAGAGAGAAGGAGACACAGGACCCAAAGCACACTCCAGGCTTCTAGCTGTCAGCACAGAGCCTGATGTGGGGCTCGAACTCATGAACCTCGAGATCATGACCTGAGCCCAAGTCAGATGCTTAACCAACTGAGCCACCCAGGGGCCCCCATAAAGCCTTTGGAGTGATAAAAACCTGGATTTGAATTCCTGCTCAGCCACTTAACTGACAGCACGATCCAGGAACGTTACCAAATCTTTCTCATAGGGTTGCTGGGGACCAAAGGAGGTTCCACACAGGACAGTGCGAGCACAGGGTCAGCACATCACAGTGTCAGTTCCCATTACAACCAAACGGCTTCCCTGAGCCATCTCAGCTAACACAGGAGCTCAGGGACTCTTTAAAAGTCACATCTTGGGGCGCCTGGGTATCCCAGTCGGTTGAGTGTCCGACTTCGGCTCAGGTCATGATCTCGCAGTTCGTGAGTTCGAGCCCCGCGTCAGGCTCTGTGCTGAGAGCTCAGGGCCTGGAGCCTGCTTTGGATTCTGTGTCTCCTGCTCTCTCTGCCCCTCCCCCGCTCATGCTCTGTCTCTCTCTCTGTCAAAAATAAATAAACATTAAAAAAGAAAAAACTTAAAAAAAATTAAAAAAAATAAATAAAAGTCACATCTGACATCGTCCTCCAAACCACAGTAAAGTGTTGCTCTAATTCTAAAAACAACTAACAATTGTGCATAGGAAAAGAGTCAAGGGTAATAAACCAAAATATGTATTTCCTCCAAGATTGTTCTTCATTCACAGCAGACTATAGTAGCGTCATGGCATCTAAAGCAATAACTATAGTAATTGTTAGATTTCACCAAGCTTGGGACGTCTGGGTGGCTCAGTCGCTTAAGCGTCTGACTTTGGCTCAGGTCATGATCTCAGGGTTCACAAGATGGAGCCCTTCGTCACTCTCTCTACTGCCAGCACAGAGCCCTCTTCAGATTCTCTGTTCCCCTCTCCCTCTGCCCTTACCCAGTTCATTATCTACCGCCCCCAACTCTCTCCCCCAAAAAAATAAACATTTAAAAAAATTCCACCAAGCTTTGTTAACATTCTACAAACCACTGATCTAGAAAATGTACAAAATTTTGCATAAAGTTGTGGGGTTATTATCTCATTTGTTATTGTACAGTAACAAGACTTTTCTTCCATTTCTCATGATAACCATATGGCTCTCACGCTCTCACAAATACAGTGAAAAATCTATAACTCAGGGAGTGAAAAAGAGTTCAAGGATAGTTGTGTTTGAAGCAAAACTTAGAGGAAAATTTTGAGTTTATTGTTTCCATGTGGAAGATAACATTGAATTATTATAACATGGGTGCTTTAGTGACGTTCTGGGATCTGATCGTTCTTTATACTAGGAACATAATAAAATAACACTGAGAAGGATCTTACTGAGAAGATCTTTCCTTGCTTCTAAAGCCAACCTTGCCTCCCCCATCCTTGCCTCCTCAGTCCTGATTCATGCCCCACTCTTGGAGAAAAATCTGGCAATGCCATCTCATGGATTTACACGTGTCTTTCACTTAATTTTGTAGGTTGACTATCGTCCTTTCTTGTGTTTTCACTGTTTTTATGAAACTTTCACTGCTAACTTGCTCACGTGCCTCTGATTCCACTCCCTTGCTTTTCAAATGGAGACACCAAGATGAGAATCCCTCAGGATCAACTCTCCTTAATGCAATACCAGATATTGCACATATGTTGCAAGCTGTCTGGAGCTTCCCTTGAGAAGATCATTGTGCATTGCTACCCCCTAAAATAAGGGGAGCCCCTGAAATAAATCCTATGTGGCTCAGCCACTATTGCGTGGAAGACTACCTATTTCCAACTTGGACACAGACAAAGGAGTCTTCTACCTGATAATCAGTAAGTCTTCAGGCCTGATGAAGCCTCCTGCTATTATCCCTGCTGGGATCCCATGATGTCACAAAGGCAGAAGGAACCTGTATGAAAACCTTCTCCATTACTAACCCTCAACTCCTTCCTCACTTGAGCAACCTGCTCTTAATCACAGGGTCATAAGCTGTTGGAACAGGAAGGGCCCTTGGACATACAGAGCTCAATGCCCGCACAACCAATGGAGACACGGGAGCCCAGAGATGGCAAAAGCTTACCCAAAGCCCGTTAACCACAGAGGTGGGGCTACGTGTGCATATGTAAATATCGTAGAACAGCCTCCAAGATGCTTCTTCTTTCAACATGTCAGAGAACTGGGTTTGTTTTCGTAATAAATTGTATTTTTTAAGTTTATGTCTTTATTTTGAGAAAGAGAGAGAAAGCACAAGTGGGGAAGGGGCAGAGGGAGAGAGAGAGAGAAAGAGAGATAGAGAGAGAATCCCAAGCAGGCTCTGCACTGTCAGCGTGCAGCCCGATGTGGGGCTTGAATTCACAAACCTCGAGATCATAACCTGAGCTGAAGTCAGGCGTTTAACCGACTGAGCCACCCAGGCGCCTTTGTTTTAATAAGGAGCTATTTTTTCCATGAGAGATAGGATTCTACAAGTTTCTTCTTTTACTCCGGGAAAATAGTGTCATCTCAGAAATTATTTTCTCATTTTGCATTGCCTGGTAAAGACTCATGTTGCAAATAGTAAAAGTGGCTGCTAAAACATGGAGACCATCGTTCGCATTTCTCAAGTATATGTCTGTTGGCATGTTTGCATTTTCAGTTACTGAAGTGTATCCTCTTTCAGAAAAACAATCCCAAATTGCAACGGAGCAGACCTGTGGGTGTGAGAACAGAAGGGCTTTTCCTTTGATGCGGTCTCTGAGCGGTTTCACACACTTGAACACCTGGAAATCAAAACCTCTTAATTCTCTGAACACTTTTCCTGGTAATTTAGAAAAGTCATTGGTTGACCACTTGGCCCTGATCTCTTCTTCTTTTTTTCTTTTCTTCTTTCTCTCTTCTTTCTTCCTCCCTGTCTTCTTTCTTTCTTTCTTTCTTTCTTCCTTTCTTTCTTTTCCTTCCTTCCTTTTTTCCTGTCTGTCTTTGTCTTTCCTTCCTTCCTTCTTTCCTTTTTTTTTTTCTCTTATCATTTCCATTTTCCATCAGCATTTTTCTGTGATTACTACTTCCATGGAAAACAGATATTTTTCTAAATTAATCTAAGGAAAACATAAAATATCATATGCCATGAAGACTATAATTCAAGGGCTTCCAAGAGAACTCAGAAAATCAAATTGCCAGGACAAAGTTTTTAAGCTGGTCGTGCCGTGAAGCTTAGCTGAAAGTTTTGTAGAACGTCTAACCAGGCTGGATCAAGATATTTGTAGAATGAAGTAAGCTCATAGTAACTCCCACTGGTAAGTAACTTTGTTCTATTTTGATCTTGTGAATGAAAAACTTATTGATGCTTTTCAGAAGAAAACAATATGGGATCATCCCAGCATATGGACAGCAGTATTTCAGCTCCAGATCACTTTGTATGGAAACAAAACCACTTTGAAAATGGTTTATTTACTTAACCAGTTGGAGGCAGATTGAAATTCTACTTTTAGGAAACACACACAGAAAATAAGAGACTTATATTTGAAATTCAAACATCTGTAGGACTGTGTCTGTAAACCATTGTTGTAAGTTATTGTTTCGTGCTGTTTCTCTTGTAGATGGTCTTTTAAGTGAGAAACGCTTTAAGTATCTCTAGTATTAAGAGTGCCCCTTTCTCTAATAACCTGGAAAACCTGTATGATTGCTTTTGATCTCATCTTTAACCAAGTGCAAAAAATTTCACTTCTACCGTAAATGTAGAACATCAATAATGCCACTTCATCTTAACACTCTAGCTTCTGAGGGAGTAGGCTGCGACTAGTCAAAATTTGTCCCATTGTGACTCTTGTGATATTGCCTAGAGATGATCCAGTTTAAAGGCATTTGTGAGCTCAGTAAACCACTTCAGCTCCAGAGTCCATCAGAAGTCTGTCTGCATGGTTCATATCCTTGTTTGTTTATATTGCCTCAGCAAACATTCACTGAAGACAGTGTCTATGCTGGATGCTTGAGGTCAAAGGGGCTCCCGACACGGTCCCAACACTCAAAAAGCTAGTAGCCTAGTGGATAAGCATTCTAGACTGTGGCTTGACTGGGCCCCAAGTTTTTTGGCCTGTGGCTGACAGAGATACAGACTGTCTTGGGTTCATCGGCTCTTTCCCTTTCTTATTTTATGTAATACTTATTGCTTATAAAATCCACGTGTGTCGTTTAGTGGAAAATTGGGACAGACGAGCCAAAAATGATTCCATTAAAGAGAATAATCATATTAGCTAATATTTATTGAGAGCCAGATAACCACACTGACTGGTTTCAGTGCCTTATCTCAGTCCTCAGCAGTCCTATACAGGAGGTCCTTATTCCAGTTTCACAGATGAAGGACCTGAAGCTCAAAGAAGTTGTTATTTGCCTAAAGTCACATGGCAAGTTACTGTGGCAAAGTTTGGGACCCAATAGACACTTGTCCGTGCTGAAGAGCATGGTTTAGACCGTTACGTGCTATTAGAAACAGCAAGCTGTATTTTTATTTCTGATTATTTACTCTTCTGAGCCTGACCTCGTAAATTGACTCTTTAGTCGAGCGCTTAGCTAGTAATAGCTCATAATTTGTATTACTCTTCACACAGAAAACAATGTTTCTGCTTCTATCATGGCTCTAAAATTGCCTCTCTTCCCCGCCCCACCCCCCCACCCCCCGCCAAAGATCCAGTAGGTCATGTTGAATACACGTTCGTTAGATTTTCAAAATGTGATTCTTAGGGTATTGCTATAAAATGACAAGTCCTTTCCACACCATTGCATTCAGTCTTCTTTCCGCATCGGCATCAAGTGCGCCGGAAACACTGACTCTGGCAGGACAGCTGGAGCAGGTGGTCTACACGCGGGACTCGACCGCATGACCCACAGCTGCTTTTCCGCTTAAGCTGGGACAGCGGCAGAAAGACCAGACCAGACAGGATCCTCTGATGAGCAGCTCAGGACTTTACATCAGTGCCCTGGAAACTCTTAGGGTAATTTCAAGTTCAAAGGAACAGTCTTTCGGCAACAAATTAGTTAAGTGACTATCATTAAGATTTCAGACTCTGTAACAGTTCATCTGGCTACTATCGTGGGAATGGGATTCTGGAAAGAACTGCTTTACAGTCAAACCAGGTCCCTACCCCTCAATACATAGAAACAAACAAACAAACAAGAAAACCAACGTGTTAAAAAAATTGAACATTCATTTATTATATATTCAAATACATTATTTCTATTTTTGTTCCTCTTTGAAAATTATAGCGGTAGTACGTGTAAATTACACTCTAGGAAAAGAGCTGATCTGATACATGAAAACCTTAAGAAAAGAGATTTAGAAGACTCAGCAAAATGTTGAGAAAAGGTAAAATCATAATCTCTGCCGTGGATGAATAAGATGGAAAGACAGAGAGGGGTCAGTCCATCCATTCTTGACTGGGTTCATATCTAATGTGATTTTGCTTGTGATTCATCTTTGTTAATATTAGCAGGACCAATTTTTATGTGTTTAAATAGTAAAAAATATAGGCGAGATTTTAAAAGAGGTATAAAGGGAGATTTCTGTAAAAGGTTTTCAGACAGTGGGCTATTATGGATGGGGGATTTACAAAAAAAAAAATCCTCCTCCCAAACCTGAGATCTGGATTACAGGTAAATATTCTTTCATTCTTCTGTATAACGTAGGGAGGGGAGGCGGGCGATGCAGGGGCAGCAGGCTAGGTTCTGGTGCCGGCTCAGCATTCTTGGATCCTCCCCCAGTTTGGTCACAAATGGCAGCAGGATCCTTGGAGAGGTAGGTGACTGTGTCCCAGTCCTTGGGGGTAGTTGCCGCCTGAGCTTGCGTGGGTGACATTGACAAGGAGCTAACTTGCTAGAGCAACTGGGGGTCCCTGAGGGGTGGGGATGTTAGGTCCCTGTGGGATTTCTGTGCTGAAAGATGTGTAAAGATATTTGTATTGCTTATTTGATTCCAAAATAACCAGTAGGAAAGAACGAGCAAAAACTTGATAAACTTGTCATTTTGTCGGAAGGTGATTCTTATCCGGTACCAACACATTTACCTGTGCAGACATAATCGGGAATGTCATACGCTGGGTTTGTTTCTTTCTAAATTCAGGCTAGTAAATGTATTCATTCTTCATTAGCCTTAGAGAGGAATTTTTTTCCTGGATGAGGGAGAACATCTCACAGGGATTTTTTGAGCCTGCAGCATCTAGTCAAAAAAGTTTTCAAAGAATTTTCAGAATGCTGGTAAAAGCATTGGAAAAATGAAGAAAAAATGATATATTATGGTTTCCTTAGTGGTTTTGATCACAGGCACAATTAAATTCATAAACTGAAAAAGAAATTTCCGGTCCTCTTTTTTTCAACTATCTACTCGTTGTAAATTGCATCAATCCAATTAAAAAATAGTGACACAGTTATAATTCATGAGGTCCTAAAAATATGTTTTTAGGAGACAGTGGTGCAGACAAAAATGTGAACTTTGAATCTGAATCTGTCATGTTGTGTATAATTATCCTTCAACCAATAAATTTTGTTTCACTGGTCATTGCTTTCTTAAAATTATAAAAAGAATACATGTCTAAAATGAAAAAAAAATGGAAAAGAGAAAAAATAAAGAAAAAATTGAAACCTCATAGCAACACTTATTACTGTTAACATTTGCTATATTTCCATTCATTCGTTCTGTCAACGTAACAACTATTTCAAGTGGATGTGGTTAAAACTAAATGAAATTAAATATGGAATTAGCTCCGTATAGGTTGGGACATGGTCAGTAATAAGCAAAAAGCCAATTCTTCAGAATTCCAATTACCACCCACTGCAGTTCTGCATAGAATCAGGAGTACAGAAAAAAATGTATTAGTTACAATCTAGTCTATAGGACACTTAAAACAAATGGTCAGATTTCCAGAATACTTTTAATTTCTAAGACTCACCGTTCAAATCATTGTAAAAATGATTAGAATGTAATAAGCATTACTTCAAATATTGCCAACCTGAGTATAAGATGATCTTTAACTTTTCAGTACAAATACCTGGATGTATAAAGGGGGGGGGGGATTTGCAACTCGATCATACAAACTTACAATGACATAGATGCAAAATGAAATATTCATTTATAATATTTTATACCTTTATTGGGTTATACCCACAAATTAAAAAGTATATCTTTTTTATAATATGAGTTGAGAGATCTGTTTTTTGTGCCCTCACATTTCATCCAAAATTTTGTTCAGGGCCTCCACATGCATCTACTCCAGAGCAAATTTCTGAGTCATCACAGGATTGGAGTGTCTGTTTTGGGATCTCCTTATGATGATGTCACTGGATATTTTATTGGAAGAGACAATTGCCTATTTATGAAATAAAAGAAAACTATTTATTTCATTTATGTAGTCATATATTTATGCAATGTAAGCATAAAGTATAGACTTTAGTTCCAAGTACTATTTACCAAACCTAATAGTAAACTTCTTTATTGTCTTTTACCAGTGTTATCTCTAAAACTAGCATAAATTGAGTTTATTTCAGGCTGATATCTTGCCAAGTAGTACTGTTTCATCAAAGTAGAATATTGGAAGAACCTCTTTTAATATGAGAGGTTGCCCCAGACTGAAACATAAGGCAACCCCTGTTTCGTGAGGGATGATGTTGGGAATGGAAGATTCACCTTATTCTGTGGCGTCTCAGTGTGTTTGAATATCACGTGTTTTGTGTCTCTATCACGGAGTGGGATTAGCAAACATCTTCTCCCATTTTTCATGTTACCTTCGGGGTAGACCGTCTTAAACTATCAAGCTCTGGGGCAGAAGAAAAATCAAGCTCTAATGCACAAACTATTTCTCATATACTTACACTGCTTATTTCCAGAATCTATTTGAGAAGACCTAAAATAAAATATAGTTAGGCCATGAAATAAAAAATAAAAGATCAAAAGCACTAAAGAAAACAGAGGAAAAATGGTCCACGGTTATCTAGCAAGAAACACAGGGTAAACTTTTATGTTCAAAGGTAGGAGAAAAATGTGATGGAGTACATACTTTTTATTAACTGGTAAAATGAGGCACCACAAACTTTCAAATATGGTGGTCTTTCCACCACAAAATGAGAAAAGTACTTCAGTGCATGAGTCCTTTAGGGGGAATATGAAGTGAAATAGTGGGCATTGCTTTCCATATCCATTTTATAAAATGGAAGAAATGGTCTTCAAACAAATGCATTAGATGCTACAACTGCATCATTACTGTGGGCGCCATGACATTTAATGTCATTCACAGATGGTGACCTTCAGCAGACATAGGCAGGTGACAGCCTAGGGATCTAACGTGACAATAGGAGGTTTGGAGGACCGGGCAACCAGCCATTGATCTGGTCATTCGGCCATGAAGGCCCACTGTGGGAGATTCAAGCCAAACTTTGGGCATGATCTGGAAGGAAGTCAGTTTGAGGTAGAAATTTCTGGTGAAAGCTTGGAATGCACATAGATTATGCCAGTGGTGGGAAAAGAGTCATTTGCTTTGGACCACACAGGTGAAGCATTTCCATGAACTGACCCCGTATTGCTAGGCTTTAGCCAATGTTCCCTTTGACTTTTTTTAACACTGGAATGCAGTGGACAAGACAAGTGATTGCCTATTAACTGGTGTGTCAAAGTTACATTTCCAGTGGTGACGGTTCAGTGAATTCCAGACATAGCAGAGCAACCTGGGGTGCAAATGAAGGAATGAGTCTCCATGTTTCATTGACATAGATCTAATTGCTATCCCCAAATATTGTCTTCCCATTAGTAAGGGAAGGTTTGGTCCCATGAGATTAAAATGTGTTGGAGCACACAATCAACACAAAAAATTGTTATTAATAATGGTAGCAATTATAATCTCCCCATGCCATAGCAGGTTTGATCATATCGCTTTCCAGATCTTGTTTCATATTCGACTTGCTTCAGCACCTGGTGGAGTGTTGAATTGATCCACACTAACATCATCATTTTAAAATAAACAAAGTAGCAAAGATTTTAATTTACTTGATTTGTTCATCCACAGAACTTGTTATAACCAAAATGAATCAGGGGGCACCTGGGTGGTCCAGTCAGGTAAGCATCTAACTTGGCTCAGGTCATGATTTCGCTGTTTGTGAGTTCAAGCCCCAAATCGAACTCTCTACTGTCAACTTGGAGCCAGCTTCGGATCCTCTGTCTCCCTCTTTCTCTGCCCCTCCCCTGTTCATGGGCTCTCTTTCTCTCTCTCTTTCTCAAAAATAAATAAACATTAAACAAACAAATAAAAAACCCCAAATGAATCAGAATCTGAATCCTGGTCTCTTCAATTGGAGGCCATCATAGTTCACTGAATTCAAAGAACTCAGAGAAGATAAATCCACTAAAGATTTGATATGGGTGGAATCACTGTGAAATTATTTTATTCTATTTTTAAGGTTTATTTATTTATTTTGAGAGAGAGTGGGGAAGGGATAGAGAGCAAGGGAGAATGAGAATCCCAAGCAGGCTCTGCACTGTCAGGGCAAAGCCCGATGTGGGGCTTAATCCCATGACCTGAATCAAAATCAAGAGTCGGACGCTTAACTAACTGAGCTACCAGGTACTCCTATGGAATTATTTTGTAAAACTTTTTAGTGATGGAACAACATTTGTTTTCATAGGTAAGTAACAGAAGATGGCAATTTTTTCAAGAGAAGAGAAAGAAGGCAAGAAACAATCAAATTGGAATAATATTTAAGAATGTTTAGAAAAAAGAGGATTGGGATGGGGCTTAGATGTGGAAATCTTAGGAGAGATTTTAATATCAATTCTTATGGTAAAGGTCAGCATAGACGACATTGGGCAAATACTGTAACAGCGTCTGACTTTGTGTCCATGTGGGCTATAATAAAATGCTCACATACAACATGTGTAATTGTCATGAAAGCCCATTTGGCCCAAGAATGAAGGTGATCATGTTAGGTAAGTTTTGTGAGTTGACACATTTCCTTTTCTGATGGTGAAATGTCGCTGTCAGAGAGCTTGGGCTTTGGACTCCGGCTGACCTAGAGGTCTGTTTCCACCACTTACTGCATATGTGAACTTGGGTGACTATCTTCTGGCCTCAGTTTCCTAATCCATAAAATGGGATAACAATATGTATTTAGAAGGGGTAGACCAGAATTAAATGAGACTGTAAGTAAAATATTTGGCACATTGTCTGCGAGACATGTGCCAATAGGTACGAGATAGAGGTTGCCCCATTTTGAACCTAAAGGGAGAATTGTATCCAGTATGGAGGATGGCCTGTAGCCAATCATCCTGACGGAGAAGAAATTTGCCAGGGGCCCCAGCTGTACATTTTATTGCTACAATGGAAATTTAGCTTAGCGTCCACCAATACATGAAAGAATGGAATTTAGAGGTGTTTGTGTCTTTTTAGTGGACTTTTTCCTCTTTTAGCAACAAAAATGAAATTAAGACGTATTTTTTTTTGTATTTTTGTAGTTGTTCTATATACATTAAAATTTACCCTTTACCTTAATTGGTATCATCTCTAACACAAACAAGTGTGGGCCTCATGCTTGTATTTATTAGAAAAACAATTAAAGATTGAAAACTATTAAATTAAAAAATTTAAATTAAAAAATTTAAAAAAATTAAAAACTATTAAATTAAAAAATTAAAAAACTATTAAATTAAAAAAAATAATTAGAATGTACTGAGAAAGAGAGTTACAGTTTGTACTTCTTTTTTCCAATATATGAAATTTATTGTCAAATTGGTTTCCATACAACACCCAGTGCTCATCCCAAAGGGTGCCCTCCTCAATACCTATCACCCACCCTCCCCTCCCTCCCATCCCCCATCAACCCACAGTTTGTTCTCAGTTTTTAAGAGTCTCTTATGCTTTGGCTCTCTCTACAGTTTGTACTTTTAAATACTTAGAAATGTCATCAATTTGAAATTCATATTTGCATATGAAATATGTACAATTATTTAATAAAAGAATAATGAGAAGACTAAAATAGAGAAAGTTTGAATCAATATTAATATAAAGGTTTGAAATAACACACTGATATGTGGTGGGTATTTGGTAAATTTATATAGAATTCGTATAGCTTCATCTTCACAAAATACATACAACATAGGCAACTCACTTGAACTCTTTTGATTATGAATGTATATAAATGTATTGGACAAGTTTATTTATTGTGCAAACTAGTTTCTATTTTATGCATCATGACAATGATTTTGGCCACAAAAATACACTGTTAGTAAGTTTAAAAAAGAATGTTGAAAGAAAAGACATGTCATATAATTATGGAAAATATGAGCACTAACCATATATAATCAAGTATACTATTTAAGGCTCAATTAACTATCACATTGATAACGTTATGGAAGTTCAAGACTCCTTCTATCCTGAAAAGAATGAAACTTCAAGAATTTAGCTCAGGAAAAGGGAAAGGAGGTTAAGCGTCATGTCTTACCATCCAGAAATTTTCTTAACTATGATTATCAGAAGTATTCCTAAAGAGCCCAAACTTCCTATTATGAAAACTGGAATCTTTAATGTACTGACTGAAGGTGAAAATCATGACAATATCATGTACAATTAGAAATTAATCTTTTTTAGATTCAAAGGGGCACATGCACCCCAATGTTTATAGCAGCATTACTGACAATAGCTTTTAAACTATGGAGAGAGCCCAAAAGTCCATTGACTGATGAATGAATAAAGATGTGGTATATATATATATATATATATATATATATATATATAGGAATAATATAATTTTTTCTAAATATTCTTAAATATTATTCATATATATATATAAAATCAAATATCACTCAGCCATCAAAAACAATGAAATCTTTCCATTTGCAATGAAGTGGATGGAACTAGAATATATTCTGCTAAGCGAAACAAGTCAATCAGAGGAAGACAAATACCATATGATTTCATGCATATGTGGAATTTAAGAAACAAAACAGATGAACATATGGGAAGGGGGTAGAGAAAGAGGGAAACAAACCACAAAAGACTCAATGATAGAGAACAAAATGCAAGTTGATGGAGGGAGGTGGGTGGGAGATGGGCTAGATATGCCCTTGAGAACTATGATGTTTTGTTATATGTTTTGACATCATGTCTGCAGGAAACTCTGGAACCATATCTGTTAACATTACACCAGTCACATATAACTGTATTCAGCAGGTGAAATCAAAGAAAATTGTGGGTATGACAAGTTCAGCAGGTTTGTAGGACAGATCCAAATTTGGGGTAGATGCTAAGCATAGAAGTATGGTGTCTTTTTAGTCATGTGTCAACTTCTAATGAAATTCCAATATGAAATGTGCCTTTAGTGAACATTTTCTAAAGCAAAACAAAATCGAGACCATCACATTACTTGATAAGGTTAGTATAAGACCATTTCTGAAAATAATAATTTTTTAATAGAAGTTTTGGGAATAGTGCCACATTGTTTCTAAATTCAAGGCACTGTAAATAATTTGGTAGTGCAGCTTTAAACATTGTCCTACTCAAAATCTTGGATTGGTTCAAATGTAAGAGCAAGATGATCTACAAAATCAGAAATCAAGGAGAAGAACTTCAGTATCAGAAGCGGGTATGGGATCTGATTTGAAGCTAAACGTTCAACTTGATAGATTGTGAAGTATGCATGAAAATGGATTCTCATTCAAACAAATGACAGTGTATTGTTTTTAAAAAATTCCAAGTTTTAAACCAGGCTATGCCACTTAGTAGTTACGACTTTGGGCAAGTTACATGACTGCTTGAACCTCTTTTCCCATGGAAAGTAAGAAAATAAGTACCTCATAACCCATTGTGGATGAAAAGCCCTGGTAAGCACTAATCCTATGGAAACTTTCCTTTCCTTATACTCTGTTCAGGGCTGCTTCCAAACCACGCAATGTTTGAATTTCTCTAATAGTTTTCATTGCTATTCCATTTTCCTCCACAGATGAACGTCCTGTTGAGAACATTTCCCCAAAGCCTACAATTTTTCTTCCTTCAATTGCTGAAAGAAAACTCCATAAGACTGGAACATATCTTTGTCTTCTTGAGGATTTTTTCCCTGGTGTTATCGAGATATATTGGAAAGAAAAGAATGGCAAAACAATTCTGGAATCCCAGCAGGGAAACACCATGAAAACTAAGGACACATATATGAAATACACCTGGCTGACCGTGAGTGAAGAGTCAATGGGTAAAGAACACAAATGTGTTGTCAAACATGATAGTAATAAAGGAGGGGTTGATCAAGAGATTCTTTTTCCTTCAATAGACAAAGGTACGTACATATAAACATGAATATAACCTCCCAGAACCCCCTTTTTAAAATGAGAATAGCCCACCTTTTCTGTCAAGTCTTAATGGGAAATAAACAAAAAGAAATGTTTCTTTAATATTGTTGCCTTTAAGGGAGGCACAAATATTTCGCTATTACCCCATAGAATTAAAATAGCATGGGCTTTGGAACATACAAAGAAAAAGAAAAATTCACTTAGCCTTTCTTGCCTCACTTTCATCATCTGAAATATGAAGGTCATAATGATGTTTCTGAGGATCACTCTATGGATTAAATGAAACAGTACACATGAAACCGCCTAACAACATTGCCCACCATAAATTCTCAAAAGGAGAGTCCACTTTAGAAAATCTTACTTGATAAGTAAATAAGAACAATTATACATCTTTCAGGAATGTTCTACTCAGTAGTCAAAATCCCTCTCACTTCAATCTGATCTACTCAAAGTATAACCCAGAAACGTGAGTTATAGGTGACAAAATGCTGTTCATTTGACAAAGCCAGATCGCAGCTCAACAAATAATAGTAATTTGGCTGCTGAGGTTTTAGTATGGTCTTGGGATTTTTAGATTTGAATTTTATATCCCACCATTAGGTGAAACTTGGCAAGTAAGATTGGGTGAAGCTAACGCGTACAAACATTCTCCCATTGTCCACAATGGATGTATTTCTACCACTGGGAAATGCTGCCCAGCAAACACTTCCTGCCGTCCGAGCGTGCGCCAGGCCTGGGAGGGAGGCGGGACGGACCACTGTCCCCAGGAGGACCACTACGTTAAAGTGAATATCCAGGGTCACTCGTGATTCAGTCATGGTATCTCAAAGGAGTCCCATTTTCCAGAAGCTGGACATATTTAGACAGTGTGGGCAGAGCTGAATGTGCTCTGGCCCAGCTGTGATCCAGTAACTCTGTAGACTCAGAAGTCAAGTCCTGAGCATGGACATGACAGACCAGAGCCCCAAAAAGGAACCAGTTTGTGCTTTCCCTGTGGTTAGGCAGGCACTTTTTCAGCAGTGGGGAACAAGCACATAACAGGACATGTGAAGAGCTTTCTGTATACAAGTCTCAATTTCTGAAGTCAGTCTTCATCTTCTTGGGTCTGTTGAAAAGAAAACCACAGACCCCAAATGGTAACACTTAGCTTAAGGCCCCAAATCACTAAAACAAGACTTCATACCTAACCCAAGTGCAATCTCAACCCCCAGAGCAGTAACATTTAATCAGTGAACATGGGAATTTCCTGGTCAGCACTATGAAGGTTCCCAGTAGACCCCTTTTCCCCTTAGGAGAGTTACATTGCCTAGAAAAATGGATTCCTTGCTAATATTTTCCTTTTCTGCACTCCCTGCGCTATTGTTAAAATCTTTTATTCCCTGTGGTCCTTTGGAGCTCCCCTCTACTTGCTAGATCAGATGCTGCCTGACTCATAAATTGATTAATACAGCCATTAGCTCTTTAACATTTACTTGGTTGAATTTTTGTTATTTAACAGATTTGGTGTCGGTGATGGGATCTGAAATGGACTTCCAGGGGCAATCAGAGACAAGGGGACAGCCAGGGGAGGTAACTGTGAGCCCCTTGAGTTCACTGTCCTCCTCACCATTTTCAAGGGCTGTAGGTGAGTTCCTGTTGGTTCTGAGATTCAATCTCTTTGCATTCAGACTCCTGATCTAATTGGCTTTCCTTTACATTGTGGGTCAGCTTGGGCTGGCAGAGGGTTACTGTCAGAGCCCAGTTGAGCTGGCTTCTTTGTCTGGACCCCACTTGAACTGGCATGTTTGCCCAGAGCCCAAGTGAACTGGCAGGTAGGATCTGTCCAGAGCCAAGGCCCCAAACTTTCTGACCACAGTTTCTTGGATGGAAACTTCAGCAAGTTTCCAGGAGAATTATTGATGGCGCACAAAGAGTCTTCTTGTGGCCAGAAGCCAGTGACATCTCTTGATTACTGTGCATACGCTAAGGTGCACATAATTGTTTTTCTTGCTTCTTATAGATAAAGGCTACTGCTAATAGGGATCAGAGACTGAAAAACCCACAAAATTGATGGGCGCAATAAGGACTGTTAGACAAAAAAAGACTGTGAGGCAATTAAAAACTATTAGAATGCTCACCACCTCAAGAACCTGCCCTTGATAGTATAGCTTGGTCAGGGAATAGATTGGACTGGCACCAGTTCACCCATCCACCTCAAGAAAATTTCTGTGCAAAGAGCTATACTTTAAAACACACGCAATCCCCAATTCCAGGACACATCACTTTTGGGTATTAGTTCTTCTCTGAGAAGCCCCAAGTCTTAGCTATTGGGCTCCTTACATTCTAAAGGGTCAAGTGCAAGCCCCTTCCTGTATACCCATTTATTTTATGTGTAAAAACTGTAGTCCCAGAAGTTACAGATGTCTAGCAAAAATGGCAGAATCTTACTAAGCTTGCCTTGTGTCCTGAGGAACTAGCTTGATAACCATAAGTTGGAGACCCCAAAACAAAGCCGGACAGAAATGTAGCTACACCTCACTTGTGCAGACATACGGCCGGACCGAAGTGTGGTTTAACTCCATTCAAGGCTAGGGTCCTATGGATCTGCTGCCAGCCCTCAGGGCAATTACAGTCTAGAAATACAACAGCGGGGAATTTTCCAATTAGGGATAAGATCATGTAAGAACCACATTTAAAAGCAAAATGTCTTGGGGCGCCTGGGTGGCGCAGTCGGTTAAGCGTCCGACTTCAGCCAGGTCACGATCTCGCGGTCCGTGAGTTCGAGCCCCGCGTCGGGCTCTGGGCTGATGGCTCAGATCCTGGAGCCTGTTTCCGATTCTGTGTCTCCCTCTCTCTCTGCCCCTCCCCCGTTCATGCTCTGTCTCTCTCTGTCCCAAAAATAAATAAAAACGTTGAAAAAAAAAAAAAAAAAAAAAAAAGCAAAATGTCTTAAATTAAATAAAATAGGACACTTCTGTTAATGAGCAAGCAGAAGCCTCTAAAAGATTTAAAATTCCAAGGTGGTTTCAATGAAACATTCTTTGGAAAAGGCTAATGAGAAATTAAAGACAGAAGAGGTACTAAAACAAAAAGCTGTCAGACTGACCTAATTCCTCCTCTGCTCTTTGCTCCTTTGAGCAGTCATTCAAGTGTGAATTGGCTTTCCTCTCTGAAAAGACTACTCAGTCATATTAATGGCCTTACGGACACCCCCGTGTCTACCTTCAGAGGAGGGTCCCCAAATGAGGCCCTCCCAGAGTTGAGAAACTGGGTGATTTTCTGACACACTGTTACATTAATTCCCTTAAAGAGCCAAGTGGAAACTCTGATAAATACCAAGGTCTGCTGAAGGGTCCTGGGAAAACTGGCAGAACCAGGAAAGGGTGGGAAGTCTTAGCAGAATCAGTTCTCCTTCTGAGTCTTTGCCCACATGCCTGGTCCGGAGAGGATAACAAAATTTCCTGTTGTCCCACCCTTTCCAAATCCACACCCATTGCTTATGGATCCTTTCTCTCCCAGAGACAGCCGTTGCCTCCTTGCTGGTATCATCCTGCGTCACTGCTCTTAGCTCTCTGCCTACCTGGGATGTGCAGCTGTGGGTTCCCTTCCTCTGGCTGTCACTGTGGGTGATCCTGGATCTGGGGAGGGTAACATCCTTAGATAATATTCATCTTACACCCAAGGGGGGTTATTCCGTCTGCCAGAAATACTTAAAACTGTGCACCCAGAGGAAAGGAAGCAAATTGAGGCTCATGTGCTTGGATAGGTTGGATCAAACTATGTTGTCATTTCACGAAAATCCAAGTTTTGAGACACTGAGAGCAGCTGTCCTGACAAATGTGAACAGAACTAGAAACGCAGCTGAATTCAGAGCTCCCCTGTCCCTTCACCCACCCCCAAACTTCTCCTAGTTCCAGAAAAAGGCTTATAGATGATTGGCTTTAGGAAAGCAAAGTCCTTCTTGGAGGAACCTGCATTCTTCCTCTGTCCTCAAAGTGATCTGTCTTGTCACATCTTTGAAATGTAAACACAGCCCACAAATGCTTGGGACTGAGGGAAACTAAGGGAAAGAGGCCTTTAAAAAAAAATACAAACTGCTAAAGGGTTCTTGTGCCTAAACCCTGGCTCAGTGTCCTTCGTAATTCCAGGGAGGCACTTGGGTGGTTCAGTCAGTTAAGTGTCAGACTCTTGATTTTGGCTCAGGTCATGTCATGGTTCTTGGGATCGAACTCTGCATCCGGCTCCGTGTTGACTGCACGGACCCTGTTTGGGATTCTCAGTCTCCCCCTCTCTCTCTGCGCCTTCTCTGCTCTCTCTCCAAATAAAAAAATAAACATTACAAAAAATTCCAGGGACAAATACAAATCTGAACATTTTCTCCATAAACGCCAGTGACTCTAAGGTCTTTGCAGTGATCTGTGTGTCCATAAATATATGTCATCAATGTGAGATCTTTTCCTCTCCGGATGGTGTCTCAGAAAGATAAAAACTAACCCAAATGCGTTTGAACTTCATATGATCTGGGCAAATATCCAGTTGTTGGTTTAAGTAAAATAGACATGTCTTCAGAATTAGCAGCACTAAAATTAAATTATTTCATGTGCCTTGGTTTACATAAGTAGAGTTGATCTCTTACAAAATATTGAAGAAAATAGCTTGAGAGAATGACAGACTTCGTAGTCTCATAAAGTTTTTATGGGTAATTTCAGCAAAAGTGCTAAGAACCAGTAAATTGAATAGATATTTTAGAAATATGTATTTCATTTTAAAAATGAAAAGTGTTAAATATATTTTTAAGTAGTTTCCCAAATCTTTTTGGTAAACTAAATCCTTAAAATTTTACAGTGTTAGCTCAAGTGTAAAAGTAAATTACATTCATTAAATATCTAGATCTTATCTAGATCATTTCCAAGTAAGAGAAAATGCTAAATTATTAGTTAATGAACATAGGTTTACCAACTTTTGGTTTCCTTATTGCAGAGAAACTGAAAATATACATGGACCTATTCGTAAATGTATTTTGTGCTTTACTGGAAGACTGTTTTATGAAGAAATACACATTTCTAGAACTTTTGAAATGTGTACATTAATTTGCCAATCTAAGAATGCTGGTTAACAGTTCACAATTGCTTACATATTAGCTTTCATTAAAAATGAAAGTTTCAGGGCGCCTGGGTGGCGCAGTCGGTTAAGCGTCCAACTTCAGCCAGGTCACGATCTCGCGGTCCGTGAGTTCGAGCCCCACGTCAGGCTCTGGGCTGATGGCTCAGAGCCTGGAGCCTGTTTCCGATTCTGTGTCTCCCTCTCTCTCTGCCCCTCCCCCGTTCATGTTCTGTCTCTCTCTGTCCCCAAAAAAATAAATAAACGTTGAAAAAAAAAAAAAAAAAGAAAGTTTCTAAGAGTTCAGAATTTTAATAAATGTAATTAAGACCACTGAAAATAATAACGGAAACAACTCTGAATGTAAGGAAAATAAAATGTGTGTTTTTAGTAAGAAAATGTATGAGGAAGGGAAATGTATTTTTTAAGGTATAAAAAAGGACTTTGTCCTAAGGCAAGGCTGGTCATCTAAAGAGGGTAAACTCAGGACAAATTCTGAATTTAAAAGAGAAACTTGTAAAGATTTGTAAAAATGGAATGATTGGGAATGCCTGGGTGGCTCAGTTGGTTAAGCATTTGCCTCTTGATTTTGGCCCAGGTCACGATCTCACGGTCTTGGGATTGAGCTCCATGTCAGGCATGGCAACTGGCTATGTGCTGGGTGTGCTGCCTTCTTGAGATTCTCTCCCTCTCCCTCTCTCTCGCTCTCTCTCTCTATCTCTCTCTCTTTGCCTATCTCCTGCTCATTCTCTCTCTCTCAAAAAGAAAGAAAAAAAGAAAGGAAGGAAGGAAGGAAGGAAGGAAGGAAGGAAGGAAGGAAAGAAAGAAGGAAGAAAAAAAAGGAAAGGAAAGGAAAGAAAGGAAAAGGAAAGAAAAGGAAAGAAAAGAAAAAAGAAAAGAAAAAAGAAGAAAGAAAGGGGGGATGTTTGGAAAGGAATGTTATGTGTGGTCAGGACTAAAATTGGAATGAAGAATTTTCAAATCAAAAATAAGCAGGTGCAGCATTAGATTTGCTTTTCTTTATGTCAAAAGGACAAAGGGTTTTGTGGGTCTGTTTCTTTTCTTTGGAGTTTTGGTCTTCTTAGTCTCCTTAACTGGGAACATTCCAAAGGATTTGCTAAACTAATTGGGTATATTTGATAAGCTAAATTACCAGGAAGCATTGTCAAATAAAAATTCATACTAGATGTTCTTTATGTTGTGTTTGTAAGATTGTGGCACATGTAGTTAAAGTCCATTCTGGTTCCACAAAAAAATGGCCCCTCATTGCCAGACGTTTGCTATCCTGATGTTCTCATAACATGGTACCAGTCTGCTTCTGAATCAGGGCATTTAAGATTATTCAAATTATAAATAGACATCAGTTGAAAGACTTCTATAATAGAACAAAACTGTTTACCGTCAATGTCTAACCTGTCAGGCCCGTAACCCTGGAAAAATTGTTTTTGTCTCCAGAAGCTTCAAACCTCCTCCCTGGGGACACTTTGAACACCTGCAGCTTCACTCTTCACAGCTACCACTTAGTGTGGCTTGTTAACATGCGCTTGTTACTGTTTGTACATTTTCTGGAAGGGTTAAAGCCTTTCCCTGCTGAGAGGCTGATGCCCTCACTGGGGCAAAGACAGTGTTGCAAATGGGTATCCCCCTTGGGGCGCATCTTCTATGCGCTCCAGGGCCCAAGGCTCCTACTTCACCAGGCAAATCATAGGCGCCTTCAGGAAAACCTTGTCCGCTTCTTGGAAAGCTCTCAGTGTACAATCTTCTGCTGATCCTTGTGTCTCATGCTAGTCAGACCAGCTACTGTCTCCAATGTCTTATGCTCAAGCCGGTCATCAACAGGTTACAGAAGCTTTCCTGAATCGTAATTAAAAGGATCCTGTCGGTCACAGTTTACAGCCTGATGATTAGGTATTTTAGACACATCATCAGAGTAAGAGAGCCACTGAACTCCAGTAGAAGAGGGACCTTACCGAGTGCTCCTGCTATAACACTCAGGTGCACATCACACAGCTACAGAAGTCTCCACCTGTCACTGGGTTTTACACAGACACTGGACATCTCTGAGTCAAACTGAAAGAAAGTGATGTAGCTGACATGCAGGTAGGGTGTTTTTGCCCAAGACAATGGATCAAGATCTCACACTTCAACCAAATGTGAAACCTTTTCGCCTTCTTTTCTTTCCAACGAACGGCCTGGAAAGATAACTCCCTCATCTGTATCTCCCAGGTCACAGCCAAAGGGGTGAACTCTGGAATTGACAGCAGCCTTTTATTTCCGGCTGGGAGAAAATCTAACACTGGTCTTAACTTTTCTCAAGCTAAATAAGACATCTCATTGGTTGACATCCCTCGATTTACATCCTGAGTTAGAAGGGACCTCCCAGGAAGCTTTCACGACCAGGATTCACTCCTTTGGCTGGGCCTTACTTCCCTGGTCAGGGATCAATGTAAGGGAGATGTGATCAAGACCTTCTGTTTCATTCTGAAAATTGGTGCAGAATCTCTTACTAAAGCAATGGCTGCCCAACAAAAATCCTTAGACTCTGGCCAAAGTAATTCTTGAAAATAAGATAGCCCTTGATGATCTCTTAGCTGAGCAAGGTTGGGTCTGTGCTGTAGTCAACACTGCCTGCTATTCCCGGATTAACACTTCTGGGGAAGTTAAAAGTCAATGACATTCGATCACTGAGCAAGCCACTTGGCCTAAATGAATGATTCCTTCCGCAGGGTCTTTATTACTTATGTGATTTTCATTGCTTTGAGCCTTGGGAAGCATGGCTTCAAATTGCACTCCAAACATGAGGAATTATCCTGTTTATTGTAATCACAATATGCTGTCTGGTTCCTTATGTTCTCTCAAAAGCTTTAAATGCAAGTTCGGAGCTGGTAACCTGCAAACTAATGATCTCTCTAAGATGAGAATGTCAGGAAAAAAAAAGAAGAAACAAACAAACAAAGAGAACAGAATGACCAACTCAAAAACCGTAAAGCTGAAGTGGTAACCTGTGAACATTCACAGGCCAAAAGGTCAAGACCTGTGAATATCACAAGAGCAACCACAAAAACCGTGAGAACCTCAGAGAGGTTGCTGAGTGCGGTTAATGCCTTCAATTGTGATCCCTCCATTAAGTTAAACCGGGAGTCTGATCAAAAGGCAGGGCTGTTAAAAAGAAAACCACAGGCTCAAAATGGCCTCACTCAGCTTAAGACCCCAAACCAGTAAACCAAGACTTCATCCCTGCCCAGCTGCAGTTTCAACCCCCAGAACTGTAGCCTTGAACCAGGGAACATGGGCATTTCCTGGCTCGCACTAGAGAGTTTACTGATCGACTGCCTCTCTGGTCCCCTTGCCTAAAATAATGTTCTTTGCTAATAATTTCTTTTTCACTCCCTCTCTATCTGAAAAAACTTCCCCACTCTTGCAGCCCTTCCAAGCTCCCCTCTACTTGCTGGATACGATGCTCCCTGATTCATGAATAGATCAGTTAACACAGCCAGTTAGGTCTTTAACATTTATTTGGTTGAATTTTTGTTATTTGACAGATTCTCATTTCGTCCAATGATCAAACTAGGGCCAAACCTTTGCTTTCACCTGGTCGGTGATGAAGAGCGAATGAAATTATCTTGATGACAATCCTTGCTGTTGGAAACATGATATGGATGAATTTTTTCATATATTTATTGCATTTATGTATATTCTTTCCTAAAACTTAACTAAAGTAAGATCACATAGACAGCCATAACTTTTTATGGCTAAGAAACAAGCAGGAACCAAATGAGCAAAGCATAAATTTAATGTAACCACTGGGCTGAAGTGTCCTGTGAGGTTTCGATTTTCTAGTGATCAGAGAAATGTAAAATGTATTTTAAGTTCCACGGTGATGATTACGGTAAGAGAGAAGTAAGGATGAGGACATTTCTGTTAATGCAATTCTAGAAAATTTCTATCGCTGTTTCTTGGAAAGTTTTTGCTTGTTGTTTTTGTTTTTGATTAAAGCTTATATATTTTTTAATTTTTTTTTAACGTTTATTATTGAGAGACAGACACAGAGCGTGAGCAGGGGAGGGGTAGAGAGATGGAGGGACACAGAATCTGAAGCAGGCTCAAGGTTCTGAGCTGTCAGCACAGAGCGCGACGTGGGGCTCAAACTCACAAACTGCGAGATCATGACCTGAGCTGAAGTCGGTCGTTTAACCAACTGAGCCACCCAGGTGCCCCAAAGCTTGTATATTTTTATATGTATACATACACATGAAAGCACAAAAGAATGAAGTGATTCTGAAGAGAGATTAAACTCATCTTGTCCACGTTTTCGACCAACCTGGATTGAGAAAGAGCACCTAGGACACGCACACACAAATTCATTATGAAAATTGTTACCTTACTGTCTTTATGTCGATCAATGCAGGGTAACAGATTTTATTTATCTTTTTTTACCTTTTCATTTGAATTTCTGTTAGTTAACATACAGTGTTACATTAGTTTCAGGTGCACAATATGATGAATAAAATCATTGTATGGAAAAGAAAGAGATTTTTAAAGCACTTTAAAGTCAGCTCTTGAGGATTTTTTAACATTTAACATAATTATACTAACATTTTCCTTCTTGGAGATTTTTCCCAAAGCCTATACCTCAAATCCATTTTTTTTTTAATTTCAAGGTTTTATTTAAATTCTAGTTAGCTAACATATATGGTAAAATTGGCTTCAGGACTAGAATTTAGTGACTTATCACTTACATACAACACCCCGTGCTCATCACAAGTGCACTTTTCAATGCCCATCACCCATTTCCCCATCCCGCTCCCACCTCCCTCCATCAATCCTCAGTTCCTTCTCTATAGTTGACAGTCCCTTATGGTTTGATGGTTTGCTTCTCTCTCTCTCTCTTTTCCCTTTCCATACGTTCATCTGTTTTGTTTCTTAAAGTCCAAATATGAGTGAAATCATCTGGTATTTGTCTTTCTCTGACTGACTTATTTCACTTAGTATAAATACACTCTAGTTCCACCCATGTCATTGCAAATGGCAAGATTTCATTCTTTTCGAAGGCTGAGTAATATTCCATTGTGTGTGTGTGTGTGTGTGTGTGTGTGTGTGTATACATCTTCTTTATCCATTTGTCAGTCAATAGACATTCGAGCTCTTTCCATACTTTGGCTATTGTCGATAGCACTGCTATAAACATTGGGGTGCATGTGCCCCTTCGAATCAGTATTTTTGTGTCTTTTGTCAAACTCATTTTTTAAGAGTGCACCAAAATATGATTGTATGGAGTGCATAAAATTGCATACCAGGACCATGTATGTGTGGATAAGAACACATCAATTAGAAAAAAGATAAACTGGGGCGCCTGGGTGGCGCAGTCGGTTAAGTGTCCGACTTCAGCCAGGTCACGATCTTGCGGTCCGTGAGTTCGAGCCCCGCGTCGGGCTCTGGGCTGATAGCTCAGAGCCTGGAGCCTGTTTCAGATTCTGTGTCTCCCTCTCTCTCTGCCCCTCCCCCGTTCATGCTCTGTCTCTCTCTGTCCCAAAAATAAATAAACGTTGAAAAAAAAAAAAAAAGAAAGAAAAAAGATAAACTAGGGGCACCTGGGTGGCTCAGTCAGTTGAGCGACCAATTTTGGCTTAGGTCATGATCTCATGGTCTGTGAGTTAGAGCCCCGCATTGGGCTATATGCTGACAGCTCAGAGCCTGGAGTCTGCTTTGGGTTCTGTGTCTCCCTCTCTCTCTCTCTCTGCCCCTCCCCTGCTCACTCTCTGTCTCTCTGTTTCCCAAAAATAAATGAACATTTTTTTAAAAATTAAAAAAATATATAGACTAAAACAGCCTTTCAACTCTTTGTTCCTCTATCCAATAGTCCTTGATCTTTTTAACAAATTTTGTCCTTGTACATATTTTGTACTTTTTTTTTTTTTTAACACCGTAGATAAATACAACCCTCACCTCAGGTTTTATACATCCAGACAGCTATTAATGTGATTTGGCCTATCATTCTATCCCTGCAAGGAGGTGCACTGAAATGCTGAACTTCTACAATTAAAAGGTCATTTGCTAAGAGTAATTAAGACACTGGAAGAGATGATGTCAGAGAGTCCACAATGGTGCAGTTATGTTCTGTTTCTCTTTTTTTTATAAGTTTATTTACTTATTTTGAAAGAGACAGAGAGCAAGTGGCAGGGGGGTTGGAGAGAGAGAGAGGGAGAGAGAGAATCCCAAGCAGGCTCTGTGCCAAACTCACGAACGGTGAGATCATGACCTGAGCTGAGACCAAGAGTCGGACACTTAGCCAACTGTGCCACACCGGTGCCCCGGAGTTATGTTCTATTTCTATGGATTGTTTTACAAGATACTTTCCACACACTCTAGCTCATCTAAACCCCCAGAGTGTCCTCTGAGTGCTGGCTCTGCTGGTGACTGGTATGACTGTCAGCAAGTTCCTTACATTCTCTAAACCTTATCTCTTTGTGTACAACACGGAGTCCTCCACGTTAAGTTCACATCAGTGTCACTGGGGGATCGGATGAGACAATGCATGTGAGCCTTTCATACAGTGCCTGGCACAGTAATAATCACTCAATAGGTATTGACTTTCATTAGCATTGCTGTCACGTCCGTAAACACCTCCACTCCAGAAAATCGAGTGCCGGATCTGGGGATAGTGGGGCATGTATGCTTTGAAAGGTAGGGCTGCTTTCTTTCCTTAGACAGGAAATCCACCTAAACCAGACTTCTTCCAACGTGTAAGATTCTACTGTGGTTTCCAGTGTCTACGAATTTACTTTGGTAACAACACTTCGTGTCAACAGTGGGTGCTGATGACCATATAGCAGCCACTGTTTCTGATTATTTTTCCATTCAATGAGTATTTACAGCATACCTACTTTGTGGCAGGCATTGTAGCTAGGAGATAGAAGCACAAAAGGAAAATACGATAGTCTTAAAAATGACCCTCTAGTTGTGAGAAAAAAAGATACAAATCCATCATTCATGAACTTCAGCATGTTCATGTGCAGAAATACAACATATGAATTGATCTACTGAATTACGTAAAATCAGTCCAACCGTTTCTGGAATTTCAGGGCTCATACTTGTAATTCCTCTCTCCTCTCTGTTGACAAATTGCATCTATCTATCCATCCATCCATCCACAATACACACACGTGTCAAATAATGGATGTGAACAATGGAATAATACTTGCTCTCATTTCTTTTAGATCTCACTGCTATTCACTCTACAGAAGCTTCTCTGAAGGGTGAAAATGGTAAGTTTTTCTATATGTTTGCCTTTATGTTATGCTATAGCATTTTTTCCTCCTGATCAACTTACATTTTGAACTTCCCTGGCTTCAGATAGAAACCTCACATTGGCAGGATCTTGCAAAAAGACTGAGTGATATTTTAAGTCAACCCATCATTTCCCAGGGGTTGTCTCCACACAGTACATCCTGGCTTGGGAATGAGAGGACTATAAATTAGGAGTGCGACAAGGGCCTCTGAAGTATTTCAACGATGGATTTCATTTCTGTGGCCTTTGTTTCTAATGACTGAGGACATCAGCTTGCTTCTAGATTTCTTCTTTTGAGTACTTGCTCTTGCTTGTAGTCAATAACATGAACTAACACAGAGGGGTTATTGTACAGAAGGCATGGTGTGCCCTGGAAGTACATTTTGTCTGATTCTTTTAATACTCGCTATGAAGGATTTTATTACCACTTTACACATTATGGCAATGAGCTAAAATTAATTAAGTCCCTTGCACAATGCCACACAGAGAGATCTGTGGCTTCAACCAAGAGCATATGAATCAAGAGCTCATACACTTACTCGGTTTTTATTCTTCCTCTAAATCCCAAAGCCAAGGCCTTGAGACAGGTGCACACATGGGGGCGGGGTGGGGGGATGAGCGCAAGACTTCAAGTGCCACAGACTGACTTTAACTCCAGTCTTTTAATTATTGATTGCACGAATGTGGGTACATTACTGACATTTTCTAACCCAAGCAGGGATAACACAAATAACACCTAACTGAGTTACTGAAGACATAAGGTCCCATATGTGGAATGTCTAGTATTGGGTGTCTCATTTAGCTGACACATTGTAAGTACTGGTTTCTGGCCCTTTCTCCCAACATATGTACCAAGAAAGTGATGAGGAGCATTGACTCTAACCCTGCTTGTCTGCCTTCCATGTCCAATATCAAGGGGCCTCTGGACCCTATGTAACATAGTACCTGACTAAGGGTAAGGAGTTATGAGCGTATCACCACTTGAGGTCCCTTCCACACCAAGGAGGAATAATTCTGGAGTTCTTAACTCTAGAGATAAAGCATGTAAAGTAAATTTCCATCGGAACAGACTTGGCCTTGTTGTTCGTTGAGTAGTCAGTCTGTCCCACCATCGTTGTCATTAATTATTTCAACATATATTTCTTTCTAAACTTCAAAAGATAATAAAAGCTATTTTCCTACAATATCATAGCTACAATGAGACATTCAAGAAAGACAGGTGAATAAGCCATGACCTCCTAAAGTTTCAGAGATTTTGGATTAACCCCTTTCTTTCTTTTTATATAATGTCCGCTTTACAAAAAACTTTCACCCACCCCACTGTGAACACCACCAAATTTCCAAGGATTCCTAGGAATCTCACTGAATGCACAACATGTAATGGCTATTATCCTTCAAAATAAGCAATTCTTCTTTACATTTGTGCTAATCATTTGATGGGTACTTACTGCATGTGGAGATGCGGAATTACAGCATAGCTGAAAATATCGCTTAAATGTCATGTTGCGGGTACTACTGATGGTATAAGATCAGGCAAATTACTTCTCTGTCTTCAATTTATTCATAAAACGGGAATAAGAATAATAATCTCATAGGTTATTGAAAAGTTAAGTAAGGTTAACATTTTGCATGGAAATCTCTCAAAGTCAGTGGTGTTTAGTTTGTGGCCAATGTATATTGGCTGTTATTCTTACTCTGAGACAGAGACAGGGTCAAGAAGCTAAAAGCTATTTATCACCAATGCTTTCCCCCCCCCACTGGATCCATTCATTAAAAATGCAACCTTACCATTCATACTTTGGAAAGTTCTAAGTGAATTTTGCAGAGATTGTTGATTGATTTGACCTGCAAGCTGGATTCTGCGTTGTCCTTGTGGTGGTGGTAGTGCTGACGATGGTGTAGATGTTTTTACAACTGGGTTATATTGGTGTAGGAGAGTCAATTCAACCCAGATCATTGGAAATGTATAATGTGACCCCGCTCCCATTAATAAGTCCTAGCCTTTCAAAAGAGCAGGTGAAATTAATAAATGGTTTCTTTTCAGATGCCCTGCATCTGCATCTCGTGAACAACTCTGCTTACTATACCTACCTCCTGCTCCTCCTCAAAAGCATGGTCTATTCTGCCATTATCACTGTCAATCTGCTTGGGAAACCCACACTCTTTGGTAATGGGAAGAGTTCCTAACACATGGTGGCACAAAAAGGTCCACATTTTTCCATTGGCTGTTATCCTTAAAAGCCAGTAGGCACCTTCCAGTCATGTCCCCTGGGGCTCTTTAACAAGATGACTTCCTTGAAGCCTTTTAATTTACACACCCTGAGGCCTCTATCTTTGTTAATGAATTCTGTACTGTTTTTCATAAAAAGAACAAGTAAAATAATCAAGACTCTACTCTTGTCTCTGTATTCTTTCATTTGGTGTCCTCAGACTGGGAGTCCAAGGTAAGGGACAGCATGACAACCGGGCCTAGAAATTCAGCACTGGTTCTAATCATGGTCAAGTCCACATTTCTAATTCTTGCCCTGAGAGAGTCTTTATGATGTCTTCTTTGGGGACACTGGCCAGTGAAGGTGTCCAGGTTATTTCTTCTTCAAAGATCAGCAGATTCAGACTCACTTGGTGTAAGACATTCTGGTGGTGACAGTATCACATGTCATGTGACTGGCGGGTGTGTCAGACCTGGACCCGTGTCACACGTGCACCATGTTTCCTGATGTCACAAGAACCGCATGAGAGCTGCACTAACACTGGATAGGTAGGGTGGTGGAGGGGTTAAGTGTTTGGACTCTGAACCCTAAGTGCCTGGGTTTAAATCTTGGGTCTACAGTTCCTTGAACTCCCTGTGCCATAATTTTCTCATTTGTAAAGTGGACTTAGAGTGACACATCTCCTGGAGTCGTGTGGATGAGATGAGATAATTATGCTGGGCACATGAAGTGGTCAACAGCATTTTCATCTACTGGCGCAGCTCTACTTTAGAAATAATACATACATGGGGCGCCTGGGTGGCTCAGTCGGTTAAGCAGCTGACTTCGGCTCAGGTCATGATCTCGCGGTCCGTGAGTTCGAGTCCCGCGTCGGGCTCTGTGCTGACAGCTCAGAGCCTGGAGCCTGTTTCAGATTCTGTGTCTCCCTCTCTCTGACCCTCCCCCATTCGTGCTCTGTCTCTCTCTGTCTCAAAAATAAGTAAACGTTAAAAAAATTTTTTTAAAGAAATAATACATACATGCACACACACACACACACACACACGAAGTATGACACTCATTTATATGTGTGCATACATTTCTACAAACATGGGTATAAAACAAAATGTTCAGGATGTGGTAGGTGGGGAAAAGAACAAATGACTGTTTATTTTTTTTCTATTTGTGCTAATGAATGCATTTAAAGTAAAAAATTTTATATCTGAGAATGAAAACAATGTCTCATTTAAAAATGGGGAGGATCTTTTCTTTATTTGCAATCAGCTTCAGTTTCTGTGAAACAGCTGCTTTTGAAAAACAAATAGAAAAGCCTCTGTGGAAACAACATAAGATCCACCAGATACAAGAAAGAGAAAATTTAATTTCCATCTACTCCTTGATTCTTGGGAGTTTGATCAGACTTCTTTAGGCCGAGTGCCTGGGCCTCTACGTAGAGATCTGGAACTGTTTCTGCATGTGGAAAGCACAGAGGCAAACAGGGGAAACTAGCAAATGACTGAAAGCCGTGTGGGCTGATTTCAGTGCCGGGCACTCCTAGCCAGTGTCCCCCGTGGCTTCCAATCCTCAACCCCTCCCTTCCCCAACCTGACCTGGGCAGCCCTGCGGGCTCTGTTCTGCACTGGCAGGTGCAGAGAGGGGGAGGGCGGTGGTGCAGGGGACAGTGTGGGGGGCAGGAGGGCGCTGGTGTTTTGTTTTCTCAGGGTTTTTCTGGTCTATGTGCTCTGTCAAATGTGGTTGATTCGTGGAAAAGGCTTGAAGTCAAACCGGCCCCTACTGGTTGGGGCTGTGCAAGCGGTGGCTGGGGTGTTGCATGTTAAAATAGGGGCAGTTACACCACAGCCAACTTTGCTCACTTCCAAAAGGTCACAGCTAATGAAAGAAAAATCCATCTGCACACACGCATACGATGGCTGCCAAACATACTCTTATTCTGTGGGTGAGGGGTTCCCCTGTTTTATACCAAGTTCATTCCAAGTAGCTGCTTCATGAGTTGCAAGTCATATGACCAGGACTGTTCAGATACTGTACCTTCAGTCCACTCTGATGACACTCTTCTGATGGACCAGCACACAGACTTCTTGTCACCCTAGGTAATCCTGACATTCCACCAATGATCTGCACTTTGTCATGGTGTCTGATTTACCGGGGCTCATACTTCCCATCTAATTTTGTCAGTGTAGGCAGGGTGACAGAAGACTGGGCACATGAAGCTGTTAGCACAGGTAAGAGTGTAGACAGGGTAATAAGGAAGGGCTTCCTTCCTCACAACAACACAGACATATGGAGGCCTTGAGTTCAACTGTATAATTGAATGTCATGTACTGAATCATCTAAGTCCCTCTACAGGGACAAATGACTGGAGAGTCAAGCCGAGCACGGCTCAATAGAAGACATGCACGGGAGGTAAAAGTGTGCTGGGGTTGAGCAGAGGAGGGCCGTGCAGCCACATGAGCACAAACAGCAAGCATCCCCACCCCGACCCAACCCAAGCACAGTACAGACAGGGTGCCCAGTCCTGGGATCCAATGTGTCCAGTGCCTGGGGAAACCAAACTCTATTGCTGAGATTATGGATTAGGCTTCAACAGATGGAATTCACAGCATGTTCACACCATAGACTTCACTCCTCTTGGTCTGTTATCAAGAGCCAGTTTCTGGGTGAGCCTTGGCTTCCATGAACATGGACCACACGTTACTGGTTAAGTCCAGCATGTGTAGGAAAGAGTTCTCTCCCAGGGCAAATTATATACTGACATTCAACTCAGGCATCATCAGTGGGCTTGGTGTATATGGGGCTCCCCTCCTGAGACAGGATATTCTAAACTGTGACCACACCACTGAGTTCCTGAGGCTTAGTCCAAAGGCCATAATTTACAGACCCTCCTCAACTCTTTTTCCACCTTAAGAAACTCTTTCTGGTTAAAATTCAGCCTCCTAAGCCCCTCCTGGTGGCACTTCTGTCATTTGGTCCATTCTCAGAACAAACACAGAGGAAGCCGATCTGACCTGCACAAATGCACATTTGACCTTGTCATTACATTCCATAGTTATTTCTTCAGGAAATATCTCTGACAAAATAATACTTGTTTTCCACTATGTACATTTTCCTTCTAAAAATCAGAAAAAAATCTAAATGTCTGAAAGTAGAAGAAAAGTAAGTAATTATTATATTTCCATGAAATATACTGCATCCACTTACAATTATATTTACATAGTTTATTTATTTATTTTGAGAGAGATAGAAAAAGTGAGAGTGTGGAGGGACAGAGAGAGAGAGGGAGGGAGAGAATCCCAAGCAGGTTCTGTAAACATGAAACCCAACATGGGGCTGGATCTTACGAACTGTGAGATCATGACCTTAGCCAAAATCACGAGTCAGACACTGAACTGACTGAGCCACCCAGAAGCTCCAAAATTATATATATATATATATATATATATATATATAGAGAGAGAGAGAGAGAGAGATATTATGGTAGCACAGAAAATGCTCATGCTATCAAATGAAAGCAAATATGTAATGAAAAATCCGTATGTCCCATAGGATGATATTTATAAAAATAAAAACCTAAATACATATGCACAAATCAGAAAGACAAGAAGAATATAATTGGGTGACTTCAATAATTTCTGGATATTCCAAAATTTCTACAACAGACTGTAAAATTTTTACATTATAACTTTTTAATATACATAATATCGGCAGTACGGCCAGAACTCTGTGACATTTACAAACACCAAACTGTCAGGATACAAACTAAACTTTAAACCGTGATATGGCTGCAGATTTTGAAGGATGGGTTCTCTATGTGCATTTTTACAAAAAGCATGTATTCCTCTCACAAGCAGGGAAGGGAAAGAAAAAAGGATCTGTGGGAAGACCGAGGGAGCGGGTTAGGGACAGAGCGTCCTCACAAGCAGAGGAAACAGCCTGCCTCACGGTTGCTTTCCTCTTGTCAGATAAGACATCTCAAATAGGACATTTTTTCTTCAGACAATGTCTGCTATGTGATAGCCAAGATCAAATCTGGTCCAGGAGAATGAATAGCAGAGAACATTATGAAAGATTGTGTCCCACATCTAAACCCCATAAATGTCACACCGTTCAGGTGACATTTGTGGTGACATAAATAGATAAAGGTATCGCTGTTGGAAGGCTTCCCTTTCCAGCCTATTCCACTGCTGTAGACACACGGGGGCAGATGAAATGCCTTCCCACTTGGACAGGAGTCTAAGGAAGATGGTCTTACCACGTCTTCTTGTTTCGGGGCTTACTCTCCACCTGTCAAGTTAATGGTGTTTCACCATAAAGAGCTGACATGTCTTGGAATTATTTGGGCATCCTAAAAAAAGACAAACTTTTATTTAAAACACAATAATGTGTATGTTTTGTATAACTTATTTTTTTTTCAACATTTATTTATTTTTGGGACAGAGAGAGACAGAGCATGAACGGGGGAGGGGCAGAGAGAGAGGGAGACACAGAATCGGAAACAGGCTCCAGGCTCTGAGCCATCAGCCCAGAGCCCGACGCGGGGCTCGAACTCACGGACCGCAAGATCGTGACCTGGCTGAAGTCGGACGCTTAACCGACTGCGCCACCCAGGCGCCCCTGTTTTGTATAACTTAAAAGTGAATGTAAGCAAGGCCTTCTGGCCATGGTCGTCAAATCTTCTTCTTGAAAACCGACTGCAAAAGTAAAATAGATCAAAACAAAACTAACCATTTCAATGATTGGGAAATGTCCAATTTCACGCAACAATCTGAGAGTTGTTTATGCTTGAAAAGTTGCAGAAGTCGGGGAACAGCAGTAGTGCTCTGGTCTAGAGTGAGTCCCATTCCTTGCCCACCTCCCAACACCCGGTTCCATGGACATGAAGGTTCTTCATAATGGGCATAGGTAGAGGTGCCATGAAAATACTCAGCAAAAAGTATAACGTGGGAAGACTTGTCACGTAGCACATACGGTCTGTGTGCCCATTGCCCGAAGGATGAATGAGTTACTCAACACAGATAATGAAAACATTTGGCAGAGGGTTGAAATCTTAATTAAGTTGCTTGAACACACCTGTTCTTGGCTACCAGTAAGCCATGTAGACACAGTGTGCTACATAGGAATCTAGGCTGAAAAAGAAAATAAATAAAAGAAGAACACAGGAGAATCCAATCAGCCACATACCGCAGTGGATATAATATCGCAGATTTAACTCAAGCGACATTCTCAACATAGAAACGGCGATGAAAACAAACTGGGGGCAAATTCACAATCCAGTGCTGCTGCGATATATTTTCAACAAAACATTTTTCCAGAAAAAAAATAAGAAGACAGGCAAAGAACCAGAAAAGCGTAACTAATATTAGTAGGAAAATCCCGTACAACTGAATACACACTGTCCTTGAGTGTGTTCAGTTACTTTCTTTAGCAGACAAAGGCTTCAAAGCCGCTATTACAAATGTGTTCAAAAATTATACAATACCGTGTTTAAAGAATTAAAGAGAAGTATGACAACAAAAAGTCAACAAATAGATATTCTAATGCAAACTACTTAAAATGCAAAAAAGAATAGATATTTTTAAAAATCTATAATTGAGAAGCTTTATACCTGAAGTGGAATATTCACTAGTGGGCTTCAAGAGAATATTCAGCATGGCAGATCAAACAATCTCATTACAAAGGAACTTCTTCGTCTTGATAAAAGGCACCTGTGAAAACCCATAGCTGATGTCATACTTAATGTTGAAAGACTGAATGCTTTTCCCCAAAAACCGGGAACAAAGCAGGGATGTCTGTTCTTGACGCTCTTATGCAGCGTGATACTAAAGGTTGTATATAGTGAAACAAGAAGAAAAGTGACGATGAAAGTAAAGGCCCACATGAATTAGCTGTGAGTGTGGGCCGCAGCACTGAGAGGGGCTTCAAATCCTAACTCCTCCTCTGACTTTTCCAGCGACCTTGCACAGTGCCTCAAATTGTTCATCTCTGATAGGGATAATGAGACTCCCACCGCATCGAGTGGTTTGAGGAAGCCATACGACAATGCAATTGTCATATTTGACATGGCGCTCTGGCGGGGCAGGGAGAGGGTGACCGAGGCAGCAAATGGCTGCAGAAACCAAAGCAGGAAATGCTGAAGGGAAGGTGGAGAAGACAGGAAGTGGTGCCATGAATGAGATAAAGGAGGCAGAAATACAGAGGGTGGAAATGGCCTGGAGAAGGCAGGGATGTGAGGCCTAAGAAAGGGCCGAGTCCCCAGGGAGGCTCTGCTTTCTTCACGGGCAACAGCTCAGAGAGAGCTGCACCCTCAGACACGGGGACCCGGGAGGAAGGTCGGGCTAGGGGATGACGCGTAAGAAGAGGAGCGGACCCTTCCCCTCGTCTGCCTGTGGTCTGAGATGCACATGGCCGGTCACACGGGGTCTGTGTCCCCAGGTTACACGTATTTTACACTCCGTGTCTCCCCACTGCTCCCACATCAAGACCACGTCTCGGTTATTTCCGTCTCCTACGTGCCTGCGCTGTGAGATGTCTGCTCAGCAGCGTTCTGACAGGAGAGGGAGGGAGGGCTGAGCTTTTGAATGATGGATGAAAACACAGACGATAACCACATTTGTGTTACCTGCTTCAGATTCAGGAGGAGAATAAAACTGACCATCAGAAAGACCTCCAGGTATGAGTGCCGCCCTCTCCGAAGCATCCTGAACTATCAGGAGTCCTGGAAGGGAAGAAATTCAGAGGCTGAGAGTGACGTCACGGTTCTGGTAGCTTCTCGGCGAGGTTACGCACAATAAAATGGTGTCGTTGCTACGCTAAAAAAGAGAAAAACCCTTGCCAGAAAGAAAATCTTTCAAACAAAAAATAGGTTTTATTATTACGCTATGAACCAGTGCTGTGAGGACACATGGCAGCAGACTTAAAAACCTGCCCGTGACTCAGGGGATTCTTTGATTCAGTATTTATGGCTCTTTCCCTGGAGAACACTTTCCTCCCTGCAGAAATCACCATAATCAAAACCAAAGCACAAAGCAAAACCACCTGGTAAGTCATACAAATGGCCTCCAGTATTCACTTCGTTAGGGAAATAGCAAATGTAAGGCACAATAAGTGGAGAGACTTGTATAAATGTGGAAAGCGTCAGTAAGATGGGGAAGAAAGATTTATTATTTAAAAAGGTCCCCCCAGAAAAGGGAATTGAACAAACACAGAAAAGGGGAGGAACTGACGTGGAAGCTCAGGACGGGCCCCGTGAGCACAGGGAGCCTCGGCGGCGAGTCTCGTCCGGAGCTGAGCGAACACGAGAGAAGCTGGAGGAAGCCGCGGCCGAATCGCAGGTGCAGGTGTGAGCTCACTGCCTGCTCGTGACCGTGAGCGTACCCGCTGCTCCACGTTTTCATCGATGCCAGTTCTGCCCTGTTAGTGCCTTTGAACGTGGTGGCATCACACTCGCATTCAAGTGTCAGTCACATTAGCAGCACCAGTGACCCCGGATGACATTCCCAGGGAAATGTGTCCTGAGGTGTTAGTGACAGGTGACAGCCGGCTTGCGCAGCAGGACAAGTGCCTGTCACTGGCGGTGGAGGGATTCATGCAGTGGCTGCAACCAGCGGCAGAAGGAGCAGCACAGAGGAGCAGTGAGCCTAGTGGACAGACGGATGGACAGACACGGATTGACGGGAATGCGATGCGTTTGTATAGATGTAAAGACGCATTACTCACAAGCAATTCTCTGTAGATTTCACAAGTACATAGGACACCAAACATATCAGACAATTCTCAGTTGTGCCTCACTTCTTCCTTACAAGAAGGAGCCGCTTACCTAAAACTCCCAGCACACCGAGTACACAAGTGGAAAAAGAGGTCTCCTGCCTGGTATTTCTGGGCTCTTCCACTCGCTAAACTGAGTCTTTCCTGTAGGAGAATTCGCTTGCTGGGAATCCAGGGATTATAAGGTGTAGGATATACCTGCAATGGCCAGCAGGGGGTGCAAGAAGTCAGCGTAAGTAACAAGCAAAGTACCACGGTTTTTAAGCAGGAAGCACAATATTGAGAAAAAGAGGGAAGTAGAACCACATCACATTTTGCATTCAAAGCAACAGCTCACTGAGGACAGAAATTAAGCCCCGAATCACAAACATCCAAGAAGTTTACTTAGAGCACAGGCCATGAGACCCTGGCCGACTCGAAGTTCTGGCTGTGCTCTTTCTCAGCTAGGCAAGCTCAAATACACCTCTGTCTCATCCGCAGAATGGGATGAGTAATACCTACTTATGCTTGCAAGGAAGGAATGAATATGTGCAGTGTTTGACATTCAATGGGTTATTTGGTATTATTTAAGGGATCAATGATTGCTGTTATGACCTTCAAACTATTGGTCATCACAAAAAGCAAACTACTAATTCAGCAGTGCTAGAAGAATCTCTACTACGTTCAGGAGTCCAGCACTGTCACCCGATTGACTGCTCTTCAAGAATAGCTCATGCTCTTTGCTTATTGGCATGTGAGAGAAATTCTCGAGTTCTGCAACTTCTTTGGAATTTCCTTTATGGTTGTTTACTTTTTAGAGCTTAAAAGAAACTATATGTACACATGGAATTCTACTTACATGCAGTGGATGCTGTGATGGGTTTTGGACTCTGTTAGACTTGGATTTGAGTCAAAGCTCCTTTACTGATTTACATGACTCTGAGCAGGTGAAATGTCTTCAGACTCTGCTGGAAGCCAAGCTATCCCAGCCTGAGTGGCAGGGCCCCAGCTGTGGACTCCCGCTTTAGGTAATTTGGCCTTAAAACTACCTGGGGTATTGTCTGTTGTGGAATTGCCCTCGGCAGGCCTCCTGGGAAAAGAACCATTAGAGAAGAAAATAAGGTTCCTCAAGAAATTGTGCGGCCTTACATTTAGCCCTTGCCATCCCCTATGGAGACTCCTCTACTTACAGGAAGGATAGCCTCATACATTTGCGAGCAAAGAGGGCCTGTAAAGGAGATACATATGGATTTGAAAGCCTCACTCCGGCAACTAAGGAGTGTATCTCTGGGCACAGTTGACTTCAACTCCTAGGCCCACCTGGCCCCCCGGAGGCATTCCAGATGATGACTGAACCTAGTCGGTTGAGGTACAGAATGGTTGATTGGCTCCTAGGTGCATTGTCTCTCTGAGAATGTATGGGGCATGGGTTTCTAAGGCTTTTTCGGCCCCTCCTGGCACCTCGGACCGAGGCAAATACATTGCTCTTCTGGCCTCATGTGGTTAGGAGGTCATGTCCCTGTAACTGTTCCACTTGAGGTGTTGAGAAATGGAGGGCCTTTCACGAGAACAGCAAAGTGAATGCTTTGTAGATTATAGATAAACGCAGATGCATAATGGAATAATGTAAGAAATTAATCAATAATCCACGGGTATGCAGGAAAGTTAGGGGAAAATCGCCATGTTATTTCTTAAAGGTTGTTTACACATAGGAACATTTTCAAAATTATGTGATGTTAGAAAAACATAGATGACGTATGCTACAAGGAAATGGCTAGCGTATAGAACGCCACATTTACTGCAATAAATCGGCCAGTTCAATACACTGCTGTTGTCTGTGTCCATTTTTGTTTTAGTTTTAGTTTTTTATTTTAGTTTTGTTTTATTTTCACCGAGCCGTTCTTCCTTTGGACCTGCTGGAGCAGGACTCTGGCACTCACCCACAGGATAAGAGTATGTTTGGCAGCCATCGTATGCGTGTGTGCAGATGGATTTTTCTTTCATTAGCTGTGACCTTTTGGAAGTGAGCAAAGTTGGCTGTGGTGTAACTGCCCCTATTTTAACATGCAGCACCCCAGCCACCGCTTGCACAGCCCCAACCAGTAGGGGCCGGTTTGACTTCAAGCATTTTCCACGAATCAACCACATTTGACAGAGCACATAGACCAGAAAAACCCTGAGAAAACAAAACACCAGCCCCTTCCTGCCCCCCACACTGTCCCCTGCACCACCGCCCTCCCCCTCTCTGCACCTGCCAGTGCAGAACAGAGCCCGCAGGGCTGCCCAGGTCGGGTTGGGGAAGGGAGGGGCTGAGGATTGGAAGCCACAGGGGACACTGGCTAGGAGTGCCCGGCACTGAAATCAGCCCACATGGCTCTGGGTCATTTGCTAGTTTCCCCTTTGCCTCTGTGCTTTCCATATGCAGAAACAGTTCCAGATCAGTTCCAGATTTCTAGGTAGAGGCCCGGGTATTTGTCCTAAAGAGGTCTGATCAATTTCCCGAGAATCAAGGAGTAGAAAATTAAATTTCTTCTTCCTTATATCTGGTGGGTCTTGTGTTATTTCCCCTTGGGAACCTGTATTTGGATTCCAAAAGCAGCTGTTTCACAGAAACTGAAACTAATTGTAAATAAACAAAAAAAATCCTTTCTAATTTTAAATGAGGCATTGTTTTCATTCTAACATATACAAGTTTTTACTTTAGGTGCATTCATTACCGAAAATAGAAAAACATTTATTTTTTTACCCACCTACCACATTGAACATTTTGTTGTACATCCATGCTTGTAGAAATACACACGCATATATAAATGAGTGTCATACTTAGTGTGCGTGTGGGTGTGTGTGTGAGTGTGTGTACGTGCGTGTGTTCTCTATTATTTCTAAAGTAGAGCTGCCTGCAGTAGATGCTGTTGAACTTCCCAAATAAAAACTTATCACATCCACACAACTCCAGGAAACGTGTCAGTGTAAGTCCATTTTACAAATGACAACATTAGAGCACGGAGTGTTCAAATAGCTATAGACCCAAAATTTATATCCGAGCACTTGAGGTTCAGAGTCCAAGCACTTAACCTCTCCACCACCCTACTTTTCCCGTGTTAGTGCAGCTGTCCTGGGGTTCCTATGACATCAGGAAACATGGCGTATGTGAGACACTGGTCCAGGTCTGACATACCCACCTGTCACGTGACATGTGATACTGTGGCCACCAGAGTGTCTTAAACCAAATGAGTCTGAATCTGCTAAGGAATAACCTGAGCCCTTCACTGACAGTGGCTCGCCCGGGGCTAGAGCCCCAAAGAAGGCATTACAAGGACTCTCTCAGGGAAAGAGTTAGAAATGTGGAATTGGCCATTATTACAACCAATGCTGAATTTGAAGGCTCAGTTGTCATGCTGTTCCTTACCTTAGCCTCTCAGATTTCACCAAATGAAAGAACACAGAGATAAAAGTACACTTTTGATTATTTTTATTATGCCTGTTATGAACAACAGAACAAAACTCAGGTAGCAAAGATGGCAGCTTCCAGAAATGTAAAACAAAAGGCCTCCAGGCAGTTATCTGCATACAGAGCCCCAGGGGCCGCTATGGAAGCTGCACGCCAAGTGTACTCAGAGGCGAGGGTGCTGGGTGGCTGACCAGCTGGTGGGCATGAAGGAGAGAGCGGTGCTGAAGCCCCCGTGGGTGCCCCCCAGCCCCGCCCCTGAGTCACAGCAGAGTCTGTTCTTGGTGCAGAGTGACATTTCCTGTTTGCCCAGGAGTTTGCAAACCCATTCTGCAATGATGACACATAGAAAAAGACAACGTGTGAGTTGAAATGAACCACCCAGAAAGAAAGCCCCGCTAGACCCTCAGCAGACACTTTTAGTGACAACAGTCAATGGAGAAACATGGACCCTGTGCCACCACGGGTCAGGAACTCTTCCCATTGTCACAGAGTGCCGCTCTCCCAAGCAGACAGATGGCAGTGATGACGGTGTAGACCATGCTCTTGACGAGGAGGAGGAGGTAGGTGTAGTAGGCAGAGGTGTTCGCAAGCTGCAGCTGTAGGGGGTCTAAAGGAAGCCATAGGTTAGTTTCACCTGTGTTTTTGAAAGGCAAGGACTTACCTGAGAGAGGGGTTGACAGCATACATTTCAGATGACCTGGGTTGAAGTGACCACCCAACACCACCACAACCCGACATTAAACATCTACACCCCCATCAGCACTACCACCACCACCAGGACAATTCAGAATCCAGCTTGCAGGTCAACTCAATCACCAACCTCTGAGAAGTTGACTTAGAACATTCCCACATATTCAAAGGAAGAGTCACATTTTTAATGAGCGAATCCAATGGAAAAGATCATTGGTGGTAAAGAGCTCTTAGCACTTCCTCACCCCAACTATGTCTCGAAGTAAGAATAATTGCCAATGTCCATTGACCACAAACTCACCGCCACTTACTTGAGAGCTTCGCATGCAAAACTTTAATCTTATTTAATTGTCAATAACCTCTGAGATTATTATTTTCATTCCCATTTTAAAACTAAATTGAGGATATAGAAGTAATTGCCTAGTGTTCTATCATTAGTACCAGGAGCCAAATATCAAATCCAGGAACATGATGTTCAAGCACATATCCTCAGCTACTGTGTAATTCTGCATCACTTCACGTAATACCTATCCAAGATATCAAATGATTAAGCACAGATGTAAAGCTGAATTGCTTATTTTGAAGGATCTCAGCCATTACATATTGTGCATTCAATGAGATTCCTAGCAATGGTACAAATCATGGAAATTTGGTGGTGTTCATGGTGGGGTGGGTGAGAGGTTTGTGTTAAGAGGGCATTACATAAAATGGAAGTAAGGGATTAATTCAATTTCTCTGCAACTTTAGGAGATCAAACTCATTCCTTTTTCTCCCTGAGTATCTATCATTCTAGCTATTCTGTTATAGGACTATAGTATTTCATATCCTTCGAAGTGTAACGGGAAATACATGATGTTAGAAATAATTAATGACAATAATGATGGACCAGGCTGGCTACTCAATGAACCACAAAGCCAAGGCTTTATCTCCACAAAGTCAGAACCCCAAAATTATTAGCTCTTGGTGTGAAAGGGACCTCAAGGGGTGATGCGATCAAAACTCCTTGCCCTTGGTCAGGTAATATGTTACATAAGGTCCAGAGGCCCCTTGATATTGGACTCGGAGGGCAGATCAGCAAGACTATAGCCAACGCTCCATGTCATTTTCTTACTTTCCCACATATGTTGGAATAAAGGGCTAGAAACCAGTACTTACAATGTGTCCGTTAAATGAGATACCCGATGCTAGACATTCCACATATGTGCTCCTATGGCTTTGCTAACTCAGGCGTTATTTGTGTTATTCCTGGCTGGCTCAGCAAATGTAAGTAATGTGCCCATATTCATGCAACTAATAACGAAACAATTGGGGTGAAAATCCAGTCTGTGGCATCTCCAAAGGGTGCAGCCTGTCTCAAGGCCTTGGCTTTGGACTTAGAGGGAGAATAAAAATTGAGTTAGTATATGAACTCTGGATTCAGTTGTTCCGGGTTGCAGCTCCAGATCTCATTGTGTGGCATGGTGCAAGAGATTTCGTTAATTTTAGCTCATTGCCCTCAGGCGTAAAATGGGAATAAAATCTTCCATGGTGAGTATTAAGAATTAAACAAAAGGCACTCACAGTGCACACAATGCCTTCTGAACGGGAACCTCTCAGTGTCAGTTCATTCATTAACTATGAGCAAGAACAAAGGCTTAAAAAAAACTCCAGAAGCAACTCGATATCATGTTTTCCATAGTCAGTAGAAACAAAGGCCACAGAAGTGAATGAAGTCCATTGCTGAAAGACTTCAGAGGTCCTTGCTGCACCCCTACTTTATGGTCCTCTCATTCCCAAACCTGCATTTACTGTGTGAAGATGATCCCCGGGAAATGATGGATTGACTTAAATTATCACTCAGTCTATTTTGGAAGATCCAACCATTGTGAGGTTTCTATCTGAAGTCAGGGAAGTTTAAAAGTTAACCTGATTGTGAGGGAAAAAATGCTATAGCATAAAATAAAGGCAAGCATATAGACAAACTTACCATTTTCGTCTTTCAAAGAAGCTTCTGTAAAGTTAACAGCAGTGAGCTCTGCAAGAAATAATAGCAAATATTATTTGATTGTTCATATCCATTAATTGGCACGTGGCTGTGTTGTGGATGGATGGATAGGTACATACGTACATACATACATAGATGACAGATAGAATTTGTCATCAGAGAAGAAAGAGTTATTATAAATACGAGCCCACAATTACAGAAAGGGTTGGTCTGATTCTACGTAGCTCAGTAGATCAATTCATACATTGTATTTCTGCACATGGAGATGTTGAAGTTCTTGAATGATGAATGGTTTTTTCTCACAACTAGCAGGTAATGTTTGAGACTGTCTTGTTTTCCTTCTGTGCTCATAGCTCTTAGCACAGAGTCTGCTGTGATGCAGGTGCTCTATAAACACTTGTTGGATGGAGAAATAACCAGAAGCAGTGGCTGTCGTACAGTCCTCGGCACCCACTGCTGACCTGAAGGGTTGCTACCAAAATAAATGCGTCCGACCCTACGATCCACAGCAGAATCTTACATGTTGGAAGGAGTCTGTTCTAGGTAAATTTTCCATCAAGCAAAGAAATCAGTCCTACCTTTCAAGTCACGCACGCCCCACAATGCCCAACTCCCGCATATCACTTTGTGGAGTGGTTGTGCTTGTGGACATGTCAATAATCCTGATGAAAACCAGTTCCTATTGAGTGATTATTACTGTGCCAAACACTTATGCCAAAGGTTCATGTGCATTATCTCATCTGATTCCCCAGTGCCAGTGATGTGAACTGAATTTGGAGGACTCCATGTTACACACAAGGAAATAAGGTTTAGAGGGTTTAAATAACTTATGGAGAGTTGTGCCAGTGATGGGCAGAGCCAGCACTCAGGGATGGTTGTGGGGGGTTAGATGAGTTACAGCATGTGGGAAGTGCCTTGTAAAACAGTCCATAGAAATAGAACATAACTGCACCATTGTGGACTCTTAGACATCATCCCTTCCAGATATCTGAGAAGCTCAGCACCTCAGTGCAAAGATAGAATGACAGGTCAAGTCACATTGATAGCCATCTGAATACATAAAATGTGAGGTGACAGTTGTATTTCTCTATAGTGTTTTAAAAAAAAGCACGATATACAAAATTTCTTAAAAAGATCATTGACAATTGCATGCAGAAAGAGAGAGGTGCAAGATAATTTTGGTTGACTCTTTTTCTGTTCTGGTGAGTGTAATCTTATTTTGGTGCACTATTTAAAAAATGGGTTTAGGGCATAGGTTTTTGGGTAAATCCCAAGAAGGAACATGTTAGTATAAACCTGTTAAGTGTTAAAAGATCTTCAAGAGCTGACTTTAAAGTTCTTAAAGATCTCTTTCTTTCCCATACAGTGACTTTATATTGAAACTAATATAGCCTGTAAGTGTATCAACTAACTGCAATTAAAATAAAAACTTTAAAAAAGATCAATAAAAATCTCTTATCATCCTGCATTGATCAACATAAAGTCATGTGGGTAACAATTTTCATAATAAAATTTGTGTGTGTCCTAGGTGCTCTTTCTTAATTGTGGTTGGTTGAAAACATGGACAAGATGAGTTTTATCTGCCTTTGGAATCACTTCATTGTTTTGTTCTTTCGTGTATATGTATCATAAACACACACACACACACACACACACACACACACACACATAAGCTTTTTTCAAAAACAACAACAAACCAAAAACTTCCAAGAAACAGCACTAGAAATCTGCTGCAGAATAACATTAACAGAAATGCCCCATTAGCTTTGTGGTCATGAGAAGACGCTGGGAAACATTCATTTCAGAAATAGGTGCCAAGTAAGACACGTCATAAAACAGGAACTTCTCCCTTATCATACACATCACCATGGAACTTACTATACCTTTTTACTTTTCTCCAATCACTAGAGAAATAAAAACTTAAGAGGATACTTCAGCCCAATGGTTACATTAAATTTATGCTGTGCTCATTTGCTTCTTTTCTGTTTCTTAGCTATAGAGCTAAAAAATTAGAGCTGCCTGTGTGATCTTGCTTTAGTTAGTTATAAGGAAGGACATAAATAAATACAATAAGTATATGAAAAAATTCATCCGTGGGGCACCTGGGTGGCTCAGTCGGTTAAGTGTCTGACTTTGGCTCAGGTCAAAATCTCATGGTTGGTGGATTCGAGCCCCACGTCGGGCTCTCTGCTGTCAGCATGGAGCCTGCTTCTGATCATCTGTCCCCCTCTCTCTCTGCACTCCCCGCCCCATCAAAATAAATAAATATACCTAAAATTGTTTAATAAAAAACAAAAAGTAAAAAAATTAATCCATGTTATGCTTTCAAGATCAAGCGTTGTTACTGACATAATTTCATGTGCTCTCATCATAGTCCAGCTGAAAGCGAAGTTAATGTGTGGCCCTAATTTGATCGTTAGACACACTAATAATCTGTGAAATCACAAAAATTCATTTGAGTAAATTTTAAAGATCTGATTGATCTATTCACGAATCGGGCAATATCTCATCTGGCAAGTAGAGAGGGGCTCCAAAGAGGCACAGAAATGGGGAGATTTTTAAAGATAGGGAATGAAAAAGGTTATTAGCAAAGAACATTATTATTGCAAGGTCACTCTCATAAGGGGAATGGAGAAGGTCGATCAGTAAACTCCTTAGTGCGGACCAGGAAATGCCCATGTTCGCTGATTCAAGGCTACAGTTCTGGGGGTTGAAACTGCAGTTGGGCAGAGATGAAGTCTTGGTTTACTGGTTTGGGGTCTTAAGCTGAGTGAGGCTATTTTGAGCCTGTGGTTTTCTTTTTAACAGCCCTGCCTTTTGATCAGACTCCCGGTTTAACTTAAAGAGACACAATTGAAGGCATTAACAGCACTCAGCAACTTCTCTGAAGTTTTCAGTTTGTGTGTTCACTCTTCTGATATTCACAGGTCTTGACCTTTTGGCCTGTGAATGTTCAGAGGTTACCGCTTCAGCTCTACAGTGTTTGAGTTGGTCATTCTGTTCTCTTGGTTTCTTTTCTTTTGACATTCCAGTCTTAGAGACATCATTAGTTTGCAGGTAACCAGCTCTGAACTTGCATTTAAAGCTTTTGAGAGAACATAAGGCACCAGGCAGCTTATTGTAATTACAAGATACAGGATAATTCCTCATGTTTGGAGTACAGTTTGAACGGATGGTTCCCAAGACTCAAAGCAATGAAAATCAAGTAACTCTTTGAAGTCAAGAGTCTTGCTCAGTGACCTGATGTTGTTGAGTTTTAACTTCCCCAGACCTGTTAATCGGGGTATAGCAGGTGGTCTTGGTTAGAGGACAGACCCAGCCTTGCTCAGCTAAGAGATAATCAAGGTCTATCTTATTTTCAGGAAGTACTTTTGCGCCAGAGTCTAAGGATTTTTGTTGGGCAGCCATTACTTTAGTAAGAGGTTCTGCAACAAATTCAAGAATGAAGGAGAAGGTCCTGAACATACCTCATTTACAATTTATCCTTAACCAGGGAAGTAGGGCCCCTCCAAAGGAGGGAATCCTGGATCATGGAAGCTTCCTGGGAGGTCCCTTCTAACTCAGGATGTAAACTGAGGGAAGTCAACCAATGAGAGGTCTTCTTTAGCTTGAGTAAAGCTAAGACCAGTTACCTTTACTGCTAGTCTGAAATAGAAGTTTCCTCTAAAGTCCAGAGTTTACCCTTGCTAGCAATTACCTGGGAGAAACAAATGAGGGCCATCGCCAAAGCAAAGGAAAAGAGAAGAGGAAGAAAGGGTTTCACGTTTGATGAAAGTATGAAGGGTGATGTTTCTTAAACCTTTGTTTATTTTTGAGAGAGAGAGACAGAGACCACAAGTGAGGGAAGGTCAGAGAAAGAGGGAGTGGGAGAATCCCAAGCAGGCTCTACACTGTCAGAGCAGAGCCGGGGAGGGGCTCAATCCCATGAACCTTGAGACCATGGCCTGAGCCCAAATCAGGAATTGGACAGTTAACCGACTGAGCCATCCAGGCGCCCTAAAAAATTCTTCCTTCCAGTCTTAATCGATCCTGACCACACATAACATTCCTTTCCAAACATCCCCTTTTACAACTTCTCTTTTACATTCAGGCTTTTTCTTGAGTTTGCCTCTTCAGATAACCAGGCTTGCCTAGGAAAAAAATCTTTTTTTTCCCTCCCTCAAAAACATATTTCCATTTCTCATACTTTTTCTTATTAAAAAGACACATCTTACTTTCCTTGCACTCCAGGTTGTTTCACTTATTATTTCCAGTAGTCTGAATTACATTTATTAAAATTCTGTTCTTTCAGAAACTTCATTTTTAATGCAAGTTAATAAGCAAGCAATTGTTGGGGAGCCTGGGTGGCTCAGTCGGTTAAGCATGACCCTGTGCTTCCTGGGTTTGAGCCCAGCGTCAGGCTCTGTGCTGACATCTCAGACCTCGGAGCCTGGAGCCTGCTTCAGATTCTGTGTCTCCCTCACTCTTTGCCCCTCCCCTGCTTGCACTCTGTCTCTAAAAAATAAATAAATATTTAAATCTTTTTAAATAAAATAAGCCAGCAATTGTGATCTGTTACACCAGCATTTCTTAGATTGGTAAATTTATGGATACATTTCAAAAAGTCTAGAAACATGTGCATCATCATAAAACAATCTTTCAGTAAGTCACAAAATACATTTCTGAATAAGCCCAAGTTATCTTCAGTTTCTCTGCAATACCAAAACCAAAAGTAGGTAAACCTATGTTCATTAACTAACAAGTGAGTGTTTTATCTTACTTGGAAATGATCTAGATATTTAATGAATATAATCTAATTTAATACTTGACTTAACTCAGCAGAACTTTAAGGATTTAGGTCACCAAAAAGATTTGGGAGACTATTTAAAACATTATCTTAAAAAAGTTATTATTTTTTTTTTAAATTTTTTTTTTCAACATTTATTTATTTTTGGGACAGAGAGAGACAGAGCATGAACGGGGGAGGGGCAGAGAGAGAGGGAGACACAGAATCGGAAACAGGCTCCAGGCTCTGAGCCATCAGCCCAGAGCCCGACGCAGGGCTCGAACTCACGGACCGCGAGATCGTGACCTGGCTGAAGTCGGACGCTTAACCCACTGCGCCACCCAGGCGCCCCTTAAAAAAGTTATTTTATTTACATCTTTCAATTTACTTGTTCATGAAGTTGAGCTGAAATTACCCATAAAAAATTTATGAGATGTGGGGAGGGATGGGTTAAATAGGTGATGGGAATAAGGAGTGCCCTCGTCCCCATGAGCACAGGGTGATGTATGAGGTGCTGAATCACTAGATTGTACATCTGAAACTAATAGAACCCTGCCTGTTAACTACACTGGAATTAAAATTAAAACTCAAAAAGAAAAATGTTAGGAAATATCAAAATCCATCATTATCCCAAGCTATTTTCTTTAAGATTTTAAAGAGACCACATCTACTTATTTGACTTTTAGTAAATCCATGCATGTGAAAGTTTTAATTTTAGTGCTAATAACTCTAAAAAATATGTCTATTTTATTTAAAACAACAACCAAATAATTGCCCAGATCATGTGAAGTTGAAACACACATTGGTTAGTTTCTATCATTCTGAGAGGTTTAGAATGCCCAATCGTTGCAAGTGCTTGCCTTCAAACCAAGGAAATGGAGCTCTTTGCAAACTAATTTTGACAATGTCTCCAGAGAGAAAAATATCTCACATTGACGATGTGTATTTGTGGACACACAGATCGCTGCAAAGACCCTTGAGTCACTGATGTTTATGGAGACATTTATGGAGAAAGTGTTAAGATTTATATGTGTCCCCGGGATTATGAAGGACACTGAGCCAGGATTTAGGCACAGGAGGCCTTTAGCAGTTTGTATTTTTTTTTTTTCAACGTTTATTTATTTTTGGGACAGAAAGAGACAGAGCATGAACGGGGGAGGGGCAGAGAGAGAGGGAGACACAGAATCAGAAACAGGCTCCAGGCTCTGAGCCATCAGCCCAGTGCCCGACGCGGGGCTCGAACTCACGGACCGCGAGATCGCGACCTGGCTGAAGTCGGACGCTTAACCGACTGCACCACCCAGGCGCCCCTAGCAGTTTGTATTTTAAAACGGTCTCTTTGGGGCGCCTGGGTGACTCAGTCGGTTAAGTGGCTGACTTCGGCTCAGGTCATGATCTTGCTGTCCGTGAGTTCGAGCCCCGCGTCGGGCTCTGTGCTGACAGCTCAGAGCCTGGAGCCTGTTTCAGATTCTGTGTCTCCCTCTCTCTGACCCTCCCCCATTCATGCTCTGTCTCTCTCTGTCTCAAAAATAAATAAACGTTAAAAAAAATTTAAAAAAATAAATAAAACGGTCTCTTTTCCTTTGTTTCTCTCAGTCCTGGGCGCTTGTGGCCTGTGTTTACATGTCAAAAGTGTGATAAGATTGATCACTTTAAGGGTGAAGAAAGAATGCAAGTTCCTCCAAGAAAGACTTTCTTTTCCAAAAGCCAACCATCTATAAGCCCTTTTCCAGAACTACGAGAAGTGTGGGGGTGGGTGAAGGAACAGGGGCACTCTGGATTGACCCAAGAGCTGCATTTCTGGTTCTGTTCGCATTTGTCGGTCCAGCTGGTCTCAGTGTCTCAAATACTTGGATTTACGTGAAATGACATCAAAGTTTGATCCAAGTATGTGCCTCAATTGGCTTCCTTCCCTCTGAGTGCATAGTTTAAGTTTACTTACATTTTAAGTATTTCTGGCATATGGAATAACCCCCTTGGGTGTAAGATGGGTCCCCAGAGAGGGTGCAGAGAATATTGCCCTCCCCAGATCCAGGGCCACCCACAGTCAAAGCCAAAGGAAGAAACCCATAAGCCACACGTCCCAGGCAGGCAGAGAGCTAAGAGCAGTGATTCAGGATGACGCCAGCAAGGAGGCAATGGCTGTCTCTGGGAGAGGAAGGGTCCATAAGCAATGGGTGTGGGTTTGGAAAGGGTGGGACAACAGGAAATTTTGGTATCCTCCCCGGACCAGGCATGTGGGCAGAGATTTGGAAGAAGTGGATTCTCCTTCGAGTCTCCACCCTTGGATGGCTTCTGCCAGTTTTTGCAGGACCCCTTCTGCTGGCCACGGTATTTACCAGAAATCACTTAACTGTTTAAGGAAATAATGTAGCAGTTTCCAGAAGAACCCTCAGTTTCATCAGCTCTGGGCGGGGCTCATGTGGAGTTCCTCCTATGAAGGTGCATACGGGGGTGTCTGTAAGGCCATTGACTTGGCTGACTTCTGTTTATAGCTGTGGAGTCTTTTCACAGCGAGAAACATTTCACACTGGAGTGAGGGCCCAAAGAGCAAGGAGGGAAGTGGGGGGGGAGTTACGTGAGTCTTACAGTTTTGTTGTTATAGCTACCTGTTCCATCTTTAATTTTCACTAGGCTTTTGCAATGAATGTTTCAAGGAAACTACCTTGGAATTTAAACCTTCTGGAGGCTTCTGCTTATTAATTAATGGAAGTGTCCTCCTTAATTTGAGAACACTTGCTTTTAAACACACTTCTTAAATAATCTTATCTAGTTGGAAAGTTCCCCATGATGTCTATTGTATTTCTAGGACATAATTGCTCTGGGGGCTGGAAGCAGATCTGTGGGATCCTAGCCTCAAATTAAGTGAACACACCCTTTTGTTTAGCCATATGTAGCCGCAAATGAGGTGTAGCCATGTTTCTGTTTGGTCTCCTTTGGGGGTCACCAACCCCAGTTACAAAGCCAGTTTCTCAGGACACAAAGCAAGCTTCCTAAGATTTTGCCATGTTTGATAGGTATCTGTCACTTCTGGGACTATGGTTCTTAGACGTAAAATAAACAGGTGTAATGGAGGGTGGTGTACTTGATTCTTTAGAATTAAGGATCCCATAAGCTCAGACCGGGGGCTTCTCGGACCCGAACTAATACATAAAATGGATGTGTCTTCAGATGGGGAAAGTGCATGATTTAGAGTGTAGCTCCTTGCAGGGACGTTTTCTCAGTTTGATGAGTTACTTAGTGCCAACTGAGCCCTTTCCCTGACCAAGTTACACTATCAAGGGAGTGTTCTTGAGATGATGAGCATTCTAACGGCCTTTAAATGCCTGACTCATGCCCGCCAATTTTGTGGGTTTTTCTGCATCTGAGACCCTTGTGAGCAGTAGCCTTTATCTACACAAAACCAGACAAACAATTATGTGCACCTTAGGGTGTGGGCTGTAGGCAAGGGATGATACTGCATTCTGGCCAGAACGATGCTCTGTGTGTGACACCAACAATTCTCCTGGAGGCTCACTGAGGTTTCCACCTGGGGAGCTGTGGTCTGATGGGTTAGGGGCTTAGCTCCTGGCAGATCCTTCTGCCACTTTAGTTGGGCTCCAGACAAATGTGCCAGCCCAAGGTGACCCGCCCCAGAAAGGAAGCCCAGTGCGATCAGAAACTCACCCGAGGCACTTGAAAATGGTGATGTAGACAGTGTACTCGAAGGGCTCACGGTTACCGGCCTTGTGTTTCTACTTGTCTCTGATTCCGTCTGGGAGCCCACTTTGGATCCCGTCACCAAATCTGCTAAATAACAAACATTCAACCAAGTAAATATTAAAGATCTAATGGCTGTTTTAATCAAGTGAATTATGAGTCTGGCAACATCCCACCTAGCAAGTAGAGGGGACCTCCAAAGGGTTATAGAGAAGGAAAGGTTTCTAACAATAGAAGGGGAGTGCAGAAAAGGGGGACAGAAGGAGTCAATCCATGAACTTAATAGTGCTGACCAGGAAATTCCCATGTCAACTGGTTATAGGTTACTGTTCTGGGGGTTGAAATTGCACTTGGGCTAGATATTAAATCTTGCTTGAGGGAGCGAGGAAGATGGCGGCATAGGAGGACGCTGGGCTCACCGCGCGTCCTGCTGATCACTTAGATTACACCTACACCTGCTTAAATAACCCAGAAAACCGCCAGAGGATTAGCAGAACGGAGTCTCCGGAGCCAAGCCCCGGAGAGGGGCCCCTCCTGAAGTGGATCACCGAAGGAGAAGAGAGCTAAGCCTGCCCCTCCTACCCCCGTGCACCTTGCCTACCCACCCCAGCTAATACGCCAGATCCCCAGCATCACAAGCCTGGCAGTGTGCAAGTAGCCCAGAAGGGCCATGCCACCCCACAGTGAATCCCGCCCCTAGGAGAGGGGAAGAGAAAGCACACACCAGTCTGACTGTGGCCCCAGCGGTGGGCTGGGGGCAGACATCAGGTCGGACTGTGGCCCCGCCCACCAACTCCAGTTATACACCACAGCACAGGGGAAGTGCCCTGCAGGTCCTCACCACTCCAGGGACTATCCAAAATGACCAAACGGAAGAATTCCCCTCAGAAGAATCTCCAGGAAATAACAACAGCTAATGAACTGATCAAAAAGGATTTAAATAATATAACAGAAAGTGAATTTAGAATAATAGTCATAAAATTAATCTCTGGGCTTGAAAACAGTATAGAGGACAGCAGAGAATCTCTTGCTACAGAGATCAAGGGACTAAGGAACAGTCACGAGGAGCTGAAAAACGCTTTAAACGAAATGCAAAACAAAATGGAAACCACCACGGCTCGGATTGAAGAGGCAGAGGAGAGAATAGGTGAACTAGAAGATAAAGTTATGGAAAAAGAGGAAGCTGAGAAAAAGAGAGATAAAAAAATCCAGGAGTATGAGGGGAAAATTAGAGAACTAAGTGATACACTAAAAAGAAATAATATACGCATAATTGGTATCCCAGAGGAGGAAGAGAGAGGGAAAGGTGCTGAAGGGGTACTTGAAGAAATAATAGCTGAGAACTTCCCTGAACCGGGGAAGGAAAAAGGCATTGAAATCCAAGAGGCACAGAGAACTCCCTTCAGACGTAACTTGAATCGATCCTCTGCACGACATATCATAGTGAAACTGGCAAAATACAAGGATAAAGAGAAAATTCTGAAAGCAGCAAGGGGCAAACGTGCCCTCACATATAAAGGGAGACCTATAAGACTCGTGACTGATCTCTCTTTTGAAACTTGGCAGGCCAGAAAGGATTGGCACGAGATTTTCAGGATGCTACACAGCAAAAATATGCAGCCGAGAATCCTTTATCCAGCAAGTCTGTCATTTAGAATAGAAGGAGAGATAAAGGTCTTCCCAAACAAACAAAAACTGAAGGAATTCGTCACCACTAAACCAGCCCTACAAGAGATCCTAAGGGGGATCCTGTGAGACAAAGTACCAGAGACATCACTACAAGCATAAAACATACAGACATCACAATGACTCTAAACCTGTATCTTTCTATAATAACACTGAATGTAAATGGATTAAATGCGCCAACCAAAAGACATAGGGTATCAGAATGGATAAAAAAAACAAGACCCATCTATTTGCTGTCTACAAGAGACTCATTTTAGACCTGAGGACACCTTTAGATTGAGAGTGAGGGGATGGAGAACGATTTATCATGCTACTGGAAGCCAAAAGAAAGCTGGAGTAGCCATACTTATATCAGACAAACTAGACTTTAAATTAAAGGCTGGAACAAGAGATGAAGAAGGGCATTATATAATAATTACAGGGTCTATCCATCAGGAAGAGCTAACAATTATAAATGTCTATGCGCCGAATACCGGAGCCCCCAAATATATAAAACAATTACTCATAAACATAAGCAACCTTATTGATAAGAATGTAGTAATTGCAGGGGACTTTAACACCCCACTTACAGAAATGGATAGATCATCTAGACACACGGTCAATAAAGAAACAAGGGCCCTGAATGAGACATTGGATCAGATAGACTTGACAGATATATTTAGAACTCTGCATCCCAAAGCAACAGAATATACTTTCTTCTCGAGTGCACATGGAACATTCTCCAAGATAGATCATATACTGGGTCACAAAACAGCCCTTCATAAGTTTACAAGAATTGAAATTATACCATGCATACTTTCAGACCACAATGCTATGAAGCTTGAAATCAACCACAGGAAAAAGTCTGGAAAACCTCCAAAAGCGTGGAGGTTACAGAACACCCTACTAACGAATGAGTGGGTCAACCAGGCAATTAGAGAAGAAATTAAAAAATATATGGAAACAAACGAAAATGAAAATACAACAATCCAAACGCTTTGGGACGCAGCGAAGGCAGCCCTCAGAGGAAAATACATTGCAATCCAGGCCTATCTCAAGAAACAAGAAAAATCCCAAATACAAAATCAAACAGCACACCTAAAGGAAATAGAAGCAGAGCAGCAAAGGCAGCCTAAACCCAGCAGAAGAAGAGAAATAATAAAGACCAGAGCAGAAGTAAACAATATAGAATCTAAAAAAACTGTAGAGCAGATCAACGAAACCAAGAGTTGGTTTTTTGAAAAAATAAACAAAATTGACAAACCTCTAGCCAGCCTTCTCAAAAAGAAAAGGGAGATGACCCAAATAGATAAAATCATGAATGAAAATGGAATTATTACAACCAATCCCTCAGAGATACAAACAATTATCAGGGAATACTATGAAAAATTATATGCTGACAAATTGGACAACCTGGAAGAAATGGACAAATTCCTAAACACCCACACTCTTCCAAAACTCAATCAGGAGGAAAGAGAAAGCTTGAACAGACCCATAACCAGCGAAGGAATTGAATCGGTTATCAAAAATCTCCCAACAAATAAGAGTCCAGGACCAGATGGCTTCCCAGGGGAGTTCTACCAGACGTTTAAAGCAGAGATAATACCTATCCTTCTCAAGCTATTCCAAGAAATAGAAAGGGAAGGAAAACTTCCAGACTCATTCTATGAAGCCAGTATTACTTTGATTCCTAAACCAGACAGAGACCCAGTAAAAAAAGAGAACTACAGGCCAATATCCCTGATGAATATGGATGCAAAAATTCTCAATAAGATACTAGCAAATCGAATTCAATGGCATATAAAAAGAATTATTCACCATGATCAAGTGGGATTCATTCCTGGGATGCAGGGCTGGTTCAACATTCGCAAATCAATCAACGTGATACATCACATTAACAAAAAAAAAGAGAAGAACCATATGATCCTGTCAATCGATGCAGAAAAGGCCTTTGACAAAATCCAGCACCCTTTCTTAATAAAAACCCTTGAGAAAGTCGAGATAGAAGGAACATACTTAAAGATCATAAAAGCCATTTATGAAAAGCCCACAGCTAACATCATCCTCCACGGGGAAAAACTGAGAGCTTTTTCCCTAAGATCAGGAACACGACAGGGATGCCCACTCTCACCGCTGTTGTTTAACATAGTGCTGGAAGTTCTAGCATCAGCAATCAGACAACAAAAGGAAATCAAAGGCATCAAAATTGGCAAAGATGAAGTCAACCTTTCGCTTTTTGCAGATGACATGATATTATACATGGAAAATCCGATAGACTCCACCAAAAGTCTGCTAGAACTGATACATGAATTCAGCAAAGTTGCAGGATACAAAATCAATGTACAGAAGTCAGTTGCATTCTTATACACTAACAATGAAGCAACAGAAAGACAAATAAAGAAACGGATCCCATTCACAATTGCACCAAGAAGCATAAAATACCTAGGAATAAATCTAACCAAAGATGTAAAAGATCTGTATGCTGAAAACTATAGAAAGCTCATGAAGGAAATGGAAGAAGATTTAAAGAAATGGAAAGACATTCCCTGCTCATGGATTGGAAGAATAAATATTGTCAAAATGTCAATACTACCCAAAGCTATCTACACATTCAATGCAATCCCAATCAAAATTGCACCAGCATTCTTCTCGAAACTAGAACAAGCAATCCTAAAATTCATATGGAACCACAAAAGGCCCCGAATAGCCAATGTAATTTTGAAGAAGAAGACCAAAGCAGGAGGCATCACAATCCCAGACTTTAGCCTCTACTACAAAGCTGTCATCATCAAGACAGCATGGTATTGGCACAAAAACAGACACATAGACCAATGGAATAGAATAGAAACCCCAGAACTAGACCCACAAACGTATGGCCAACTCATCTTTGACAAAGCAGGAAAGAACATCCAATGGAAAACAGACAGTCTCTTTAACAAATGGTGCTGGGAGAACTGGACAGCAACATGCAGAAGGTTGAAACTAGACCACTTTCTCACACCATTCACAAAAATAAACTCAAAATGGATAAAGGACCTGAATGTGAGACAGGAAACGATCAAAACCCTAGAGGAGAAAGCAGGAAAAGACCTCTCTGACCTTAGCCGTAGCAATCTCTTACTCGACACATCCCCAAAGGCAAGGGAATTAAAAGCTAAAGTGAATTACTGGGACCTTATGAAGATAAAAAGCTTCTGCACAGCAAAGGAAACAACCAACAAAACTAAAAGGCAACCAACGGAATGGGAAAAGATATTTGCAAATGACATGTCGAACAAAGGGCTAGTATCCAAAATCTATAAAGAGCTCACCAAACTCCACACCCGAAAAACAAATAACAAATGGGCAGAAAACATGAATAGACACTTCTCTAAAGAAGACATCCGGATGGCCAACAGGCACATGAAAAGATGTTCAACGTTGCTCCTTATCAGGGAAATACAAATCAAAACCACACTCAGATATCACCTCACGCCAGTCAGAGTGGCCAAAATGAACAAATCAGGAGACTATAGATGCTGGAGAGGATGTGGAGAAACGGGAACCCTCTTGCACTGTTGGTGGGAATGCAAATTGGTGCAGCCGCTCTGGAAAGCAGTGTGGAGGTTCCTCAGAAAATTAAAAATAGACCTACCCTATGACCCAGCAGTAGCACTGCTAGGAGTTTACCCAAGGGATACAGGAGTGCTGATGCATAAGGGCACTTGTACCCCAATGTTCATAGCAGCACTCTCAACAATAGCCAAATTATGGAAAGAGCCTAAATGTCCATCAACTGATGAATGGATAAAGAAATTGTGGTTTATATACACAATGGAATACTACGTGGCAATGAGAAAGAATGAAATCTGGCCTTTTGTAGCAACGTGGATGGAACTGGAGAGTGTGATGCTAAGTGAAATAAGCCATGCAGAGAAAGACAGATACCATATGGTTTCACTCTTATGTGGATCCTGAGAAACTTAACAGGAACCCATGGGGGAGGGGGAGGAAAAAAGAAAAAAAAAAAGAGGTTAGAGTGGGAGAGAGCCAAAGCATAAGAGACTGTTAAAAACTGAGAACAAACTGAGGGTTGATGGGGGGTGGGAGGAAGGGGAGGGTGGGTGATGAGTATTGAGGAGGGCACCTTTGGGGATGAGCACTGGGTGTTGTATGTTTATTTGGCAATAAATTTCATATATTAAAAATAAATAAATAAATAAATAAATAAATCTTGCTTGAGTGACTTGAGGCTTTAAGCTACGTGTTGCCACTATGGGTCTATGGTTTTCTTCTTTCCAGACCCAAAAAGATGAAGACTGATGTCAGAAATTGAGACTCGTATACAGAAAGCTCTTCACATGTCCTGTTATGTGCTTGTTCCCCACTGCTTGCGAGGGGCTTGATAACCCCCGGGAAGAGTATGAACTGGTTCCTTCTTAGGGGCCCTCTGGGGCCCTGGTCTGGCATGTCCATGCTCAGGACTTGACTTCTGAGTCTAGAGAGTTACTGGGTCACAGTGGGGCCAGAGCACATTCAGCTCTGCCCACACTATCTAAATACGTGCAGTGTCTACACCAATGGGCTCCTTTGGGACACTGTGCCTGAATCACGGGTGACAGGAGGGAAAGGAAAAGGATATTTGCCCTACTGTAGTGATGTTTCTGGGGACAGGGGTCCCTCCAGTATCCCCTCCAGGCCTGGCGCACGCTCGGACAGCAGGAAGTGTTTGCTAGGCAGCATTTACTAATGGTAAGAAATGTTCATTGCGTACAATGGAAGCACGTGTGCACGTGTAAGCTTCACTCAGTCTTCACTTACCAAATTTCACCTTACAGTGGTAGAGAAAAGTCAATGTGAAAACACCAAAACTGTACTAAAATGTCAGTGACCAAAGTACCACTTTTTGTTGAGCTGTGATCTGCCTCCCTCAAATGAACAACAATTTGGTTGCCTAGAACTCATTTGTTATGGCTTATGTTTGAACAGAGCAAGATTGAAGTGAGAGAGACTTTGACTGCTGAGTAGAACATTCCTGAAGGATGGGCAATTGTTTTTATTTCCTAATCAAGTAAAATCATCAAAAGTGGATTCTCTTTTTGAGCATTTATTGGATACAAGGCTGCTAGGTGCTTTCATGTGTACTGTTTCATTTCACCCATACGGTGACCCTCAGAAACATCATTATGACCTCCATGTTTTGGATGATGAACCTGAGGTGAGAAAGGCTAAGTGAATTTTTCTGTTTCTTTGTATGTTCCAAAGCCCATACTATTTTAATTCTATGGGGAAATAGCAGGACAGTTATGGTACCATTAAAGGCAACAACATTAAGGAAAGATTTCTATTTGCTTCTTTTCCATTAATTCTTGACAGAAAAGGTGGTGTATTCCATCGGGGAAAAATAGGGTTCTGGGAGGTTATATTCATATGTACATGCACATACCTGTGTTTATTGAAGGAAAAAGAATCTCTTGATCAACCCCTCCTTTATTCTTCTCGTGTTTGACGATACATTTGTGTTCTTTACCCATTGACTCTTCTCTCACGGTCAGCCAGGTGTATTTCATGTATGTGTCCTTAGTCTTCATGGTGTCTCCCTGCTGGGATTTCAATATTTCTCTGCCATTTTTCTCTTTCCAATCTATATTGATAACGTCAGGGAAGAAATCCTCAAGAAGACAAAGATATGTTCCAGCCTTGTGGAGTTTTCTTTCAGCAATTGAAGGAAGAAAAATCGTGGGCTTGGGGGAAGTGTCTTCATCAGGGCTTTTAGCTGTGGAAGAAATTGGAATGGCAGTTAAAACTATAATGAGAAACACAAACATTGTATGGTTTGGAACCACCTAACACAAAAAAAAAGGAAGGAAAAGTTGCCATCGTGTTAGTGCTTACCAGGGCCTTCTGTCCACACTGGGGTTATGAAATGCTTGCTTTCTTAGTTTCCATGGGAAAAGGGGTTCAAGCAGTTATGAAACTTGCCAACGTCACAGCTATTAAGTGGCAGAGTCCAGATTAAAACATGTAATTTTGTGGAGCACCTGGGTGGTTCAGTCCTTTATGTGTTTAGCTCTTGATTTTGGCTCAGGTCATGATCTCATGGTTGGTGAGTTCAAGCCCCGCATCGAGTTCTGTGCTGACAATGTGGAGCCTGCTTGCTCTCTCTCTTTCTCAAAATAAATAAATAAACTTACAAAAAAAAAGTTTTAAAACATGGAATTTTGTTAAACAATACACAGTCACTTGTTTGAGTGTGAATTATTTCCAGGCATACTTGACAATCTATTAAGTTGAGCTTTTAGCTTCAAATAAGAATCCCATGCCCACCTCTGACACTGGAGTTCTTCTTGATTTCTGAATTTTAAAACATTTTGCTCTCACATCTGAGCCACACCAGGATTTTGAGCAGGACAATGTTTAAAGCTGCACCTCCAAATTATTTACAATGCCTTGAATTTAGAAGCAATGTGGCAGTATTTCCAAAACTTCTATATAAAAAAAACTTACTGATTATTTTCAGAAATTCTCTTATATTAACCTTATCAAATAATGCACTGGTCACAATTTTGTTTTGCTTTAGGAAATATTCACGGAAAGCACACTTTATATTGGAATTTCATTAGAAGTTGACACATGACTAAAAAGACACCATACTTCAATGCTTAGCATCTCCCCCAAATTTGGATCTGCGCTACAAGCCTGCTGAACTTGTCGTACCCACAAGTTTCTTTGTTTTTACCTGCTCAATAACGTTATATGTAACTGCTGTAATGTTAATAGTTATGGTTCCAGAGTTTCTTGTAGACATAATATCAAAACATATAAAAAAAAACATCATGGGTTTCAAGGGCCTGTCACTTGAATGCTGGAATGTTACCTAATTATACATTTAATGTTAATGTAGTGATTGAAATTATAAATAGTAGAACCCTTTCCAATTTGATTTCCAACTGAAACACTAATTATTTACTCATTTTCTTTTTGGGCTATTTTGCATTTGGAATAATAATTTTATGGGCATTTTCTTAAGCATAATTGGATTTCTGGATTCCTTCTTTGAGAAGAAAAGAAAAAAAAAATCTTGAGAATTTCTGCCTGTGCCACAAAGCTCCTGAGTTCTGTACTAAATCAGTAAGCAAGCAATGATGAGATTTTACTCATGCGGTAAATAGAATTAGCTCATAGTGTGGTTGTTTTAATTTTGTACATCTTGCTTGTAGTAAGAAATAGTATTTCATTGGTTGTAATAGTAAAGCACTGCATACTTCTCCAACCATATACTTTGTTTTTATTTTTAAAAGCATATGATGTGAAAAAAGTTTAATTTTAAAATTTTACATGACATTTACTTCATTTTAGCCCCCATTTAATACATTAAAGATCTAGTTTTCATGTTAGGAAATTTGGTTTTCTTATAGAAATACTTCTGGCTCATCACAGTAAAGAAAATTTCTTGATGGTGAGACATGATGTTTACCTCCTGTCCCTTTTCCTCAGCTAGATTCTGGAAGTTTCATTCTTTTCCAGATAGAAGGAATCTTGAACTCTCATAACTTTCTCAATGTGATAGTTAACTGAGCATTAATAGTGTACTTGATCGTATATGGTTAGTGTTTGTCTTTAGGGTAATTATTTTACATGTTTTTTTTTTCTTTCAACATTCTTTTTTAGATTTATTAACAGTGTTTTTTATGGCCACAATAATTTTCATTATGCATAAAATAGAAACCTGTTTACACAATAAATAAACTTGTTTGATACCCTTATATAATAAAAAGAATTTGAGGTTAATTGCCTGAGTTTTATAATTTTATGATGATGAAGCTGTATGAATTCTATATAAATTTATCAAATGTCAACCACAATATTTATAAGTGTGGCATTTCAAAGTTGCCTATTGATATTGATTGAAAGTTTCTCTATTTTATTCTCATTTTACTTTTATTAAAAATAAATTATAAGTATTTCATATATAAATATGAATTTCAAATTAACGACATTTCTAAGTATATTTAAAAGTACTAACTATATCTCTATGTTTCTAAGTACATTCTAACTATATATTTTTTTTTTTATTTATTTTTTTGATAGAGAGAGACAGAGCACAAGTCGGGGAGGGGCAGAGAGAGATGGAGACACAGAATCTGAAACAGGCTCCAGGCTCTGAGCTGTCAGCACAGAGTCTGACGTGGGGCTGGAACTCACAAACCGCAAGATCATGACCTGAGCCGAAGCCGGGTGCTTAACCAACTGAGCCACCCAGGCGCCCCACATTCTAACTATATTTTAGACATGTAATTGTGTTTCTACTACATACAAGCATGAAGCCCAAACTTGTTCCTGTTATAGTTTCTATCAATTATGATCAAGGATTAAGGTTTAAAGTACTTAGAACTACAAAGATTAAAAAAAAACACATTTTCATTTCATTTTTGCTGCCAAGTAAGGGAAGAAAAGTCCATTAAACAGAAGCAAAAACCTCTAAATTCAAGTTTTTTGTGTATCCGTGGACAGCAAGGGAACTTCCCATTGGAGCAGTTACAAGTACACCTGACGCCTCTGGAGAATTTCTGCTCTGTCAGTAGGATCGGCTACAGACCACCCTCCATAGTGGATAAAATTCTCCCTTTAGGTTCGAAATGGGGCAACCTCCATCCAGCACCCATTTTGTGTAAGACAACGTGCCAAGTACTTTATTCACAGTCTCTCATTTAATTCTGGTCTACTCTTTCTGAATACATACTGTTACCCCATCTTATGGATTAGGAAACGGAAGCCAGAGAATAATTACCCAAGTTCACATAAACAGTAAGTGGTGGAGCCAGAGCTCCGGTCAGCCTGAGCCCAAAGCCCAGGTTCTCTGACCACACCCTTTCACCATCCGAAAAGGAAATGTGTCAACTCAGAAAACTTACCTGTCGTGATCAACTTGTTCTCAGACCAAACACCTTCGTGACAATTACAGATTGCCCATGAGTACTTTTTTTTTGCTCTAAAGTGTACATTTTAGATGCATGTGAAGAGTCTGAACAAAATTCTTAATGAATATAAGGGCAAAAGAAGGAGTATTTCTCAACCGATATTCATAATGATATCGTTTTTAATTTGTAAGTATAATCTAATAAAGATAAAATATTATCAATGAATATTTGACTTTATAACTATATCATTATACGTTTATATATTCAAGTTGCAAGACCATCCCACTTTTTTTACATCCAGGTATTTCTACTGAAAAATGAGAAATCATCTCATAGTCAGGCTAACAATATTTGAGGTAATGCTTACAACATTCTAATCATTTACAAACTGGTAACAATGAGTCTTAGAATTAAAAGTATTCTGCAAATCTGACCATTTGGTCTAAAGTGATCTGCAGACTACATGGTAATTAATACATTTTTCTGCACTCTTGTTTTAATAAAGAACTCCAGTGGGTGGTAATTTGAATTCTGAAGAAGTGTTATTTCTGATGGCTGACCATGTCCCAACCCTTGTGGTAGTCATTTCCATATTTAATTTCATTTAGTCCTTGTAACATTTAGTCCTTGAGATGGTTCTTACACTGAGAGAATGAATAGATGGGAATTTAGCAAATATTAACCGTAGTGTCCCTATATATTTTAACTTTTTCTTTATTCTTTCTCTTTTCCAGTTTTTTTTCCATAATGCACATGTATTATTTTTATAATTTTAAGAAAGCAATAACCAGTGAATCAAAAATTACTTGCTAAAGGATGATTATACACAACATGATAGATTCAGATTCAAAGTTCACATTTTTCTCTGCACCACGGCCTCTTAACATATTTTTCAGAACCTCCTGAATTATATCTCTGTCATCAGTATCTAATTGGATTGCTAGAATTTACATGGGGGTATGTAGTCACTTGGAAAAAAAGAGAACCAGAAACTTGCTTCACAATTTATGAATTCACTTGTATCTGTGATCACAACCACTAAGGGAAGCAAAATATATAATTTCTTTTATTTTTCCAGTGTTTTACCAGCATTGTGAAAATTCTTGGGAAATTGTATTTGATTAGATCTGCTAAGCTAGAAACCTCCCTGTGAGATGTTCTCCCTCATCCAAGCAAAATTGCATCTCTAAGACTAATGAAGAATGAACGCATTTACTAGTCTGAATTTAGAAAAAACAAACTCAGCTTATGACCTTCTTGAATATGTTTGCACAGTTAAACGTGTCCATACCTGATATGAATCACCTTGTGACAAAGGACAAGTTAAGTAATTTTTTGTTCTTTCTTTTCCATTGGTATTTTTGGAATCAAATAAATAAAATATAAAGTTTTTAAATAAACCTTTCAGCACAAAAATCTCACAGGGACCTTACATCCCCACCCCTCAGGGACCCCCAGTTGCTCTAGCAAGTTAGCTTCTTGTCAATGTCGTCCACACAAGCTCAGGCGGCAACTACCCCCAAGGACTGGGACACAGTCACCTACCTCTCCAAGGATCCCGCTGCCATTTGTGACCAAACTGGGACTGAATCCTAGAATTCTGAGCCGGCACCAGCACCTAGCCTGCCGCCCCTGCATCACCTGCCTCCCCTCCCTACGATATATGGAAGAATGAAAGAATATTTACCTGTAACCCTGAGCAGTGTGCCAGGACCGAACACTTTGTGGGCCCAGCCATACCCAGCCCACTGTCTGAAAACCTTTTACAGAAATCTCCCTTTGTGCCCCTTTTAAACTGAGCCCATATTTTTCAGTATTTAAATAAATATGTAAAAACAGGCCCTGCTAACATTAAACAAAGATGAATCTCAAGCCAAATCACATTAGATATGAACGCAGTCAAGAATGGGTGAACTGACCCCTTTCTGCCTGGGCAGCTGGGTTCTGTCTTTCCACCTCCCTCACCCGGGTTGGAGAGTATGGTTTTACCTTTCCTCAGTGTTTTGCTGAATCCTCTAAACCTCTTTTCTTAAGAGGTTTTCATGTAGGGGCGCCTGGGTGGCGCAGTCGGTTAAGCATCCGACTTCAGCCAGGTCACGATCTCGCGGTCCGTGAGTTCGAGCCCCGCGTCAGGCTCTGGGCTGATGGCTCAGAGCCTGGAGCCTGTTTCCGATTCTGTGTCTCCCTCTCTCTCTGCCCCTCCCCCGTTCATGCTCTGTCTCTCTCTGTCCCAAGAATGAATAAACGTTGAAAAAAAAAAAAAAAGAGGTTTTCATGTATCAGACCAGTTCTTTTCCTGGAGTGTAATTTACAGATACTATTTCTATAATGTTCAAAGAGGAACAAAAATAGAAATAGCATATTTGAATATTTAATAAATAAAAGTTAATCTTTTTACAGATATTTGTTGTTGTTGTTTCTATGTACTCGGGGTGGGTACCTGGTTTGATTGTAAAGTAAGTTCTTTCCAGAATCCCATTCCCACTGAAGGTAGACCAGATGAGTTGTCCCAGAGTCTGAAATCTTAATGATGATCTCTTAACCTATTATGCTGAGACCCCTCTTTAGACTTGATTATATGTATATAATCAATATATATTGATATATATGTTGATATACCTATATTATATATATTGAATATATATACCTATATATATACCTATGTATATAACATAGGTATATATTTATATATATTGTATATATAGGTATATAGATAGATATAGACATAGATATAGATATAGATATAGATATCTATATATATACCGTTTCCAGAGCACTGATGTAAAATCCTGAGCTGCTCATCAGGGGATCCTGTCTGGTCTGGTCTTTCTGCCACTGTCCCGGCCTGAGTGAAAAGGCAGCTGTGGGTCATGCGGCCGAGTCCTGCGTGTAGGTCACCTGCTCCAGCTCGTCTGCCAGAGTCAGTGTTTCCGGTGCACTTGATGCCGATGCGGAAAAAGAAGACTGAATGCAATGGTGTCAAAAGAATTTGTCGGGTTTTTTTTTAAGTTTGTTTATTTTGAGAGAGAAAGAGAGAGAGAGAGAGAGAGAGAGAGAGCATGTGTGCCAGTGGGGGCAGGGGAGGGGCAGAAAGAGACAGAGAGAGAGAATCCCAGGCAAGCTCCCTGCCGTCAGGGCAGAGCCCAATAAGGGGCTCCATCTCAGGAATGCGGAAATCACGACCTGAGCGGAAACCAACAGTCAGACGCTTAACTGAGCCACCCAGGTGTCCCAAAGAACTTGTCATTTTACAGAAACACTCTAAGAATCACACTGTGAGAATTCAATAAATGCATATTCAACAAGTCTGACATGATCTTTTTGGGGGGAGAGGGACTATTTTAGTGCATTGTTTTTTAAGAAGCATTGTTTTCTGCATGAGCAGTAATACAAATAATAAGCCTTTACTATTAAGCATTCAACTAAAGAGTTGATTGAAAAGGTTAGGCTCAGAGGAGTAAATATTTAGAATTTAAAATATGGCTTAATCTTTCCAATATTACTTAATGGTCTACACCAGACCCTTTGGAATGGTTAAGTCTCCATTGGGTCTCAAACTTTGCCACAGTAACTCGTCATGTGACTTTAAGTAAATAACTGAACTTCTCTGAGCCTCAGGTTCTTTTTTTTAATGTATATTTATTCTTGAAGGAGAGAGACAGAGCACGAGTGGGAGAGGGTCAGAGAGAGAGGGAGACAGAATCCAAAGCAGGCTCCAGGCTCTGAGCTGTCAGCATAGAGCCTGATGCGGGGCTTGAACCCAAGGACCCCAAGATCATGACTTGAGCTGAAGTCAGGTGCTTAGCCGACTGAGCCAGCCAGACACCCCTAAGCCTCAGGTTTTTTGTTTTTGTTTTTGTTTTTGTTTTTCTTGTGAAAGTGGAAAAAGAGGGTCTTCTGGGCAGGGCTGTTGAGGATTGAGATAAGGCACTGAAACTATTCAACGTGGTATCTGGCCCTCAATAAATACTTGCTAATATTATTATTCTCTGTAATGGGATGGTTTGGGGCCCCTTTATCCAATCTTCCACTAAACAAAATGTATGAATTTGATAAGCAATAAGTAGTACATAAATTAAGAAAGCAAAAGAGCTCATGAACCTAAGACATTCTGTGTCTCTGACGGCCACAGGCTGAAAAACAAGGGGCCCGACAAGCCACAATGTAGACTACTTGTCCACTAAACTACAAGCTTTTTGGAGTGTGGGGACTGTGCCTTACACACCTTCTATCTCTAGCATCGAATGTAGAAACTGTCTTCAATAATGCCTGTTGAGACAATAAATGAACACACGAGATTGTAAAACCATGCAGACAGATTCTTTTCATGGATTCCAGAGCTGAAATGGTTTACTGAGCTCGCAAGTTCCATTCCACTGGTCCATCTCTAGGCAATATCACAGGAGCCATGAGAGCACAAATTTTGGCTAGTCTCAGCCTACCCTCTAAGAAGCTGGAATAAAGAATAAGTGGGACAAAATAAAAGAGTAAGTGGGATTTATTGATGTTCTTTGGTCATTTCCTGTTAAGACCTAAATTTCATTGTACTGCTCTTGAAGATGAGACCAGAAGTCATCATACAGGCTTTGCAGGTTGGTAGAGAAAGGAGCACTCTTCATTAAGAACGGAGCATCAGAGGTACTTAAAGTGTTTCTCACTTAAAACGGGGTCTACAAGAAAATCTTCTTGAACTAACAATGTACAGCAATGTTTTACACACATATTTTAATTTCAATACTGAAACTATCCTTTTATGAGGTGTGTTTCCTAAAGGTAGAATTTCAACCTTCTTATAAGCAGGGAGGAAAATAAGCTGTCTACAAGTAGTTTTGTTTCCATATAGAGTGACCAGTAGCTACAAAATTGCTGTCCATATGTTGATGTGATCCTACATTGTTTTTTTCTAAAAAAAAATTCTGTCAGTTTTTCATTCACAGGATCCAAATAGAACAAAGTTACTTACCAGGAGGAGTTACTATGAGCCTAATTCCTTCTGCAGATATCTTGATCCAGCCTGGTTAGAGGTTATCACACTGGTTAGAGCTTCTAAAAAGATGTCAGCCTTCTTCTGAGCCTCATGGCATGACCAGCAGGTAGAAACCTTGTTCTGGAGATTTGATCTTCCGGGTTCCCTTGGAAGTCCTTGGATATAGGCTTCATGGCATCTGGTATTTTATTTTTCCTCAGATTAATTGACCCAAATACCTGGTTTTTTTTGGAGGCAGTAGACATGAAAAAGTGCTGATAAAAAATGGAAATGATAAGAAAGAAAAAAAGAAAGAAAGAAAGAAAGAAAGAAAGAAAGAAAGAAAGGGGAGGGAAAGAAGAAAGAAAGAAAGAAAGAAAGAAAGACAGGAAGGGAGGAAGGAAGGAAGAAGTGAAGGAAAGAAGTAAAGGAAAGAAGGAAAGGAAAGAAAGAAATAAGTGAAGGAAAGAAAGAAAAGAGAAAGAAAAAAGGAAAGAAAAAAAGAAGAGATAGGGACCAGTGGTCTACCAAGGACTTTTATAAATTACCAGGAAAAGTGTTCAGAGAATTAAGACATTTTGATTTCCAGGTGTTCAAGTGTGTGAAACTGCTCAGACACCACATCAAAGGAAAAGCCCTTCTGTTCTCACAAACACCAAGTCTGCTCCGTTAGCAATTTTGGATTGTACTTCTGAAAGAGTATTCACTTTGGTAACTGAAAATGCAAATATGCCAACAGACATATACTTGAGTAATGTGAACAATGGTCTCCATTTTTTAGCAGCCACGGTTACCATTTGGCAACACAAATCTTTACCATGCAATGCACAATGAGAAAATAATTTCTATGATGACAATATTCTCCTGGAATAAAAGAAAAAATTTGTAGAATTCTATCTCCCATGGAAAAATGGATTTCTTATTAACACTAAAGTTTGAAAACAAACTCAGTTGTCTGAGATGTTGACAGAAGAAGCCTCTTAGAAGCTGTTCTGTGATCTTTAGATATGCAGGTGTAGCCCCACCTCTGTGGTTAACTAGCTTCGGACAAGGTATCTGCCATCTTTGGGCTCCCATATGCCCATTTGTTGTGTGGGCATTGGGCCAAGTTGTCCAAAGGGACCTTCCTGTTCCAACAGCTTAGAAACCTGTGATTAAGAGCAGGGCAGTGTCTGCTGTGGCTGCTCAAGTGAGAAAGGAGTTGAGGGTTAGTGATAAAGAAGGTTTTCTTACAGGTCCTTCTGCCTGTGTGACAGAGTAAGATCCTAGCAGGCATAGGAGCAGGTGTCTTCATTGGATTTGAACACATAATTGATTATCAGGTAGAAGATTTTACGTCTTTCTTATGTGTGTCCAAGGAGGAGTTGGGCTTGTCTTGCTTGTGATCTTGATTGAGCCATATAGGATTCATCTCAGGGGCTCTATTTTTTGTTGGAACCAGTGCACTATGGCTTTCTCCAAGGAACCCCTAGACAGCTTGCAACCTATGTGCACTGTTCTGTGTGGTGTTCAGTTGTCGCAGACTTTGAGTCTAGAATTCTCTCTCTGTCCAGCAAGAGAGTGAATGCAGAATTAAATGTGAGAGAAGCTAATGTCTGGGAGGAGACAAGAGCCCTGAGTAAGGGTCCTTGCTCTGTATTTATCAGGATCAGAAGGGTTACGTGCAGAAAGAGACAATAAAACAGTGATCATTAACTCGTGTGTGAGAGAAAGGAGGTTTCAAAGATATGTGGTGTTACGGGTTTGGGTCAATACAAAACAAAATCCTGGTGCTGTGCAGATGACTGTTTACAGCAGGCAGCAGGCACCCTGTCTGTTTATGTTAACTTACCTACTGGATAAGACAGATCGAGCATGCTACCTCAGGGTCAACAAGGCACTTTTTTTTTTTTTTTTTTTTTTTTTTTGCTAATTAGCTCCAGGCAAGTTCACCCTGCTGTGGAGGTCTATCGCCCTGTTTACCCATTTATCTCTTCTGGACACTTCCATCCTGTGGCTGCTTTCTGCTCTAAGTCTTGTTAACCCATTGGTCCAAGCTCAGGGAATTCCTAAACTTATTCCCCACAGTTAGTTAAAAAAAAAACTTGATCCTGAGACATTCTAATTTTGGTATCTTCATTTAAAAAGCAAAGGAAAGAGGGGCGCTTGGGTGGCTCAACTGGTTAAGTGCCCAACTCTTGATTTCGACCCAGGTCTTGATCTCACAGTTCATGAGTTCAAGCCCCCTGTCAGGCTCTGTGCTGACAGTGTGGAACCTGCTTGGGATTCTTTCCCTCCTTCTCTGCCTATCCCCTGCTCACATGAACGTGCACATACTCTCTCTCTGTCTCAAAAATTAATTAATTAATTATTTAAAAAGCAAAGGAGAGAAATCAGAGGCACTTGAACAAGTTGAAGTGGACAGAAAAACAGTGAAGAGACAAGAAAGGAGTATAGTCAACCTACAAACCCAAGCCAAAGATGCACAGAATTATGCAGTGTTGGCATTGCCGGTGAGTACTCAGAATTTTCTCAAAGAGGGGTCTTGAGTCAGGACTGGGGAGGCAGTGGAGGCCTTATTCATCAGAGTAAAGTACGGGGGAGGAATGGCCTTGTCATTAAGATCCGTCTCAGTGTTATTTTATTATGTTCCTGGGATATAGAGCTACTGGATTCCAGAACCTCACCAAAACACCCATGTTGTCATAACTCAACATTATCTTCCTTCAGGAGGCAATAACTTCACTTTTTCCTTTAGGTTTTGCTTCAAACACACCTACCCTTAAGCTCTGTTTCACTCTGAAGTTTAGATTTTACATCATATTTTGCAAGAGTGTGGGAGCTTAATGGCTATCCTGAGAATTGGAAGAAAAGCCTTACTACTCTATAATAACAAATGAGATAATAATCCCACCACATTATGCAGAAGTAGGTGCATTTTATATATGGGTAGTTTGTAGAAAGTTTACAAATTTGAGGAAATATTAACAATTACTATAGTTATTTCTTTAGATGCTATGATGTTACTATACTCTGCTGTGAATGAACAAAAATCTTGGAGAAGAAATATCTTTGATTTATTATCCTCGACTCTTATCCTCAACTCTTTCCATATCCACAATTCTTAGCATTTCAAAATGACGTGTATTTTATTGTTTGAAGAACAATGTCAGATGTGACTTTTAATGAGTCCCTGAGCTCCTGTGTTAGCTGAAATGGCTCAGGGAAGCCGTTCGGTTGTAATGGTTGTAATGGGTTGTAAAGGATGCTGTGATGTGCTGACCCTGTGCTCGCACTGTCCTGTGTGGAACCTCCTTCGGTCCCCAGCAACCCTATGAGAAAGATTTGGTAACGTTCCTGGATCGTGCTGTCAGTTAAGTGGCTGAGCAGGAATTCAAATCCAGGTTTTTATCACTCCAAAGGCCTTATGGGGGCCCCTGGGTGGCTCAGTTGGTTAAGCATCTGACTTGGGCTCAGGTCATGATCTCGAGGTTCATGAGTTCGAGCCCTGCATCAGGCTCTGTGCTGACAGCTAGAAGCCTGGAGTGTGCTTTGGGTCCTGTGTCTCCTTCTCTCTCTGTCCTTCCCCTGCTCATGCTATCTCTCTCTCTCTCTCTCTCTCTCTCTCTCTCTCTCTCTCTCATTCCCAAAAAAAGAAAGAAAACAACAAAGACCTTGTGGTTTTCATCATTCTCCTATTCATTCATTCATTCATTCATTCATTATTCATTCAAAGCCAGCAAACCATTTTGCACACTGGATATGGCTTCCTCCCCAGGAAGCTTCTTATAGATGGAGAAGTGGAAACTTCAGGACACTTACAAAAGCCATTCAGTCCCCAACAGTGATAAGAATCGAGTGACCTAACTGAAAGAAACATCACAGATTGCGTCCTTGGGCTCCTAGCTCAGACCTTGCTGAGGACACAGATGCAGGAGACAAGTCCTGTAGAGACAGTGGCCAGGTCCTTGGGAGCTAGAAAGGCGCGGGTATATGTTTTCGGGGGTGTGGCATAGTGGGAGGGCTTCTGTTCAGTGTCAGTGGCGCATTTCCATACAGTGGATCCCAGCAGATGCAGTCATACAGCCCAGCACCTGCCTCATTAACTCGGTGTATCCTCAGACTCCCTGGCAAATCCCTCTGTCCTTTCCTGGCTTCGCATCTTTCCTCACTAACACCTTGTTCCTGTACATTTTCACTTGAGGAAATACACAGAATGTGTTTTAGAGGCTGGTCTGACATCATTCGATACTAGTGTATATCACACATTCGTTTTTTTTTTTTAATTTTTTTAACGTTTTTATTTATTATTGAGAGACAGAGAGAGACAGAGCATGAGCAGGGGAGGGGCAGAGAGAGACAGGGAGACACAGAATCCGAAGCAGGCTCCAGGCTCCGAGCTGTCAGCACAGAGCCCGACGCGGGGCTCGAACTCACCAACCGTGAGATCATGACCTGAGCCGAAGTCGGCCACTTAACCGAATGAGCCACCCAGGCACCCCTATTATACATTCATCTTTAAGACACCTGTTATGTGGCATTCTAAAAATGCTGTGATTCTTGGGGCATCTGGGTGGCTCAGTAAGTTAAGCATCCGACTTTGGCTCAGGTTATGATCTCGTGGTTCACAAGTTTAAGCCCTGCATCCGGCTCCGTGCTGACAGCTCCGAGCGTGGAGCCTGCTTTGGATTCTGTGTCTCCCTCTCTCTCTCTCTGCCCCTCCTCCACTCACACTCAGTCTCTATGTCAAGAATAAAAATAAACAAAAAATAAATAAATAAAAATGCTGTGTGTCCTTTTTCTTGGTAATGGATGGTATGAGATGTGTTATTAAAATGTCGCCATTTGTATCTAAAAGAGAAACAGAAGCAACAATTAGCGAAATTTTGACATTCACTAAAATAGCACACATTTGTTCTCTATTAATGGAAAAGTTGGGGTCTAAGATTTACATTTTCTTCCTGAAGAATTCAAGGTCATGGTGGAATCTGTCAGGTTAGTTTGAATGACCATGTGGGCGGCCTTCTGCTGACTAGATTGTCCATGCTTAACATCAGCTTTCTTTACTGAGTGAAACGCCCCGTGGGTAAAGCCACTCACAGCTGCCAAGGGAGGCCACCAGGACCAGCCGGGACAGGAGCCACGTTCTGCCAGCACTTGTCAGGAGAGGTGGTTGAATACGGGCTGATCACCGCGCAGATCTGGTGGCTGTTGCCGTAAGAGGAAGGGGCGTTCTGAGCACACAGCTAAGAACCCACAATATTTATCCCAAAAGTCCTGCAAAACAGGGCTATTAACCCACTTTATCAGCAGATTTCTCTGACCGCTGGGTGATTGTTACCGTCCAATGATATTGGTGTAAAGAAGCCATTTGCTTGTTAAAGGACTAAAGTCCTTTATGGTTTAACACAGAGAGTGGGAGAGGGAGAGAGAGGGGGGCAGTTCTTTGAGTTCTCTTCTGTGAGTTTTGATTATCTGCTTCCTCTCTCTCTCTGTCTCTCTGTCTCTCTGTCTCTCTGTCTCTTTCGTCCTTCCATTGCAGATTGCAGTTTGGGTAATTTCCAGTGTCCTATATTTATCTAATTCTCTAATTCTCTCCTTACATCTCTTATATCCACTGGTAAGCCTCTCAGAGCATTCTTCATTTCTGTTGCTGTGGTTTTTAGTTTTGCTTTTCCTTTTGGTTCTTTCCCATAGTTTCCATTTGGGACTTTCCAAAATTTTCGGTGAATTTACCCGTTTGATCTTCCATATTGTCCATCTCTCTATTGGATTAGAGCCTTGAACATATTAATCATAGTTATTTTAAATTCCTGATACTTCCACCATCTATCTGTAGTATGTCTCAGTCTGGGTCTGGTGACCGCTCTGGGCCCTCACACTGTGTTTCCTCTTAACTTGCTGTATGCCTCCGAGTGTTTGGTTGGAAGCTGGCCACGTTGCGTGGTAGAGTGGACACTGAGGTAAATACGTTTTGTGCTTGAAAACTAGCACACCTTTCCTTCTGCTCGGCCTTTAGTGTGGGGGTTTGGGTTAACTAGGCAGGAGTTAGACCGGATCTGGAGTTGGTTGTCGCTAAATTATCAGGGTTGAAATGTGTTGTTGCCAGAGTCCAGACACTTAAAAATTCTTTAGTTGTGCTTTGCCTTGGTCCCTTCGCTTGTCTTCGAGGCTTCCGTTGTTCTGCTCCCCAGAGAAAGTCTATCTCTGGCTCTCTCTCAGCTCTATTCCGTGGTTACTTTTACTCAAGGTTTGCTGTCATGGGGGTGAAAGGTCAGGAAAGGACACATTCTCTGGTATTTTTATTAAGTCTCACTTTTAAGCAGATACAGTGAAGCTGGATCTTAAGGACGTGGCCTTCGTACGAATTCCTGCCTCTATTCCTGAGATGGGACATTTTCTTTTTTTTTAAATTTTTATTTAAATTTCAGTTAGTAACGCACAGTGCAATATTGGTTTCAGGAGTACAATCCAAGGATTCAGAAATAAAACATTTTAAATCCTTCTTCCCCCTCCCCCAGATGCCGTGGGTGCCCCCCTACTTCAGGCCATGGGTTTGATTTTGATGCCTATCATTCTGCAGTTGACATCTTGTTACCTTGGGACATAGGGGAGATGTTCCGGCCAAAGCTTTGGTGGTCGCCTCCTTTGCCTTCCCTCAACCGCAGCAGATTCCACCGGCACCTCCCCTGCAGATGAAGTCACCTCTTGTCTCCAGGGGTAACGGGGTGGATGGGGTCTGGGTGGATTTCAGTGGTAGTTGCTGTTTTCCTCCTGCAGCACCAAGGGGGAGGCTTTGTGTGGATTGTCCCTGGCCTTCCCTGCAAGAGTTTTGTGGGCTTCCTGGAGAAGAATCTTAAGAGGTGCTGGGAAATACCCTGGTTATGTTCTCAAGCATTCCCACTCCCCACTAGTCTATACTCAGCTCTCACTATTTCGTTAATAAATTCTACGTGAATCCCGTGACCAAGTGAGTATGTTGGACATCTGTTTAAGGTCAGCAAATACTCACATCCTGTGTCTCTCTGCAAGTGTCCGTCTGTCTCCAATGTTTGAGTATGTCAAGCACCCTGCAACCTCACTTCTCTAATGGGTTCAGTCATTAAATTTCAGTTTGTCCTGCCTTTTTTGGTTGTTATTGTAAGATGGGAACTGTGCATTCCCAGCTCTCTATGTCTCTGATCACATACAGGTCCTCTTTTCAATTTTTTTTTTTTTTTGTATTTTCTTTATATTAAAATTCTATCAGCAACAGAACAGAAGAGATTTTAGGTGACTTCTGCCCACATTCTACTATTTCTCTTTCCCATTTTTTAATTGGGCTTCTTTTCTTAGTATTGAGTTGTGATATTTCTCTCCATATTCTGGACACCAGTCTTTTCTGATATGTCTTTTGAAAATATTTTCTTCTAGGGGCGCCTGGGTGGCTCAGTCGGTTAAGCATCTGCCTTCACTCAGGTCGTGACCTCATGGTTCATGGGTTTGAGCCCCACGTTGGGGTCTCTGCTGTCAGCACAGAGACTGCTTCAGATCCTCTGCCCCTTTCTCTCGTTGTCCCTTCCCTGCACGTGCTCTCCATCTCTCTCAAAAAATAAACATTAAAAAATTTTTTAAAGTAGAAAATATTTTCTTCTAATCTGTGGATTTTCATTTCATTTTCTTGCAATTTTCCATTTTCCTTCTATGTATAGTATTGCAAAGAGCAGAAATGTTAATTTTTAGAAAGTCCAATTTATCAAATGTTTCTTTTATGACCTTGCTCTTGGTGTCCTATATGAGAAACCCTTGCCTTACCCAAGGTCACAAAGATTTTCTCCTGTATTTTCATCTAGAAGTTTTATTTTTTAGGTTATACATTTATGACTAGAATCCATTTTTAACTAGTTTGTGTATGTGATGTTTCACATCGATTGAGGTTTTTTTCCCCAGATAGATGAACATTTGTTCCGGTACCATTTGTTGAAAAGTCAATTCTTTGTTCATTGGATTTCCTTGACACACTGTTAGAAATTAGGTAACCATTTATGTGTTGTCCTACTTCTGGATTCTGTTCCTCTTATCTTTCCATTTATGCTTTTACCCAAACCCCACTGTCTTGATCATTGAGTCTTAATAGTGTTAGATCTCTTTTTAAAACCAGTTTGGCAATGCTATGTCCTTTGCTTTCCAATATGAAATTTGCAACCAGTTTAGTGATTTCCATGAATAGTCCTCCTGGGATTTTCATTGGGATTATATTGAATCTACTTATCTGTTTGAGGAATGTTTGACATCTAAAATATGTTGAGTTTTCCAATCTATGGACATGGTATATCTCTCCATTTATTTAGTTCTTCTTCGGCTTCTGTCATTAAAGTCTTATTGCTTTCAGCGTAAGAATCCTTCATATTTTTGGATAAATTTTTCTCTATGTATTATATATGTTCGTTGAGATTGTTGTTGTTGCTGTTGTAAATGGTACTATTGGTAAATTTCAGTTTCCAATTGCGACTTGCTAGGACATAAATTGCAATTAACCCTGCATCTCACATCTATTTTACACCTGTATAGTCCACCATGGTGTGCATGTGCCGTATCTGGAACCCACGTTCTTAAACAGGGGACTATTTCTTCCATATACACTTATGAGAACATAATAGATTACATACCACTCTGTAATAATAATGTGCCTACATGTATGTGCACACAGGTATGTATGTGTCTGTGCGTCTGTATTTATCTCAAGGCTCTAGAATGCACGGTTGAGGATTCATCACAGGAAGTACCCTGAATGTGCTTGCTCAGTACTGCTCCCTAAGATTCATCTATTCACACACGCGTTCAGCGAGTGGGTTCCGAGGCTGCATTACCGACCAGGCACGCGCAGACCCTGGCGATGTCACAGAACCACACACAAGGGTGCTCCTCCGGGCACTTGTATCCCAGCAGCACCAGCCTTCGTCTGCCTTCGTGTGGCGCAGCACCCGGCCCTCGAGTCCCGTCTGGGACCGCAGTCGCCTGCCTTCCCTCCATCCCAGTCCCCTCGTCATGCAGCCTGTGTCACCCATACTCCCTGGAAACCTCAGGACAAATTGCTGGGGGTCCCTGACGCACTCGGCTGTTCTCCACAAGCCCAGACAGCGGCTGTCATCAGGAGGCAATCTGGGCAACGGGAAGCTGGCGCAGGAGGCTGCCATCCTGCAGGTGCACCTGGTGGCCGTCTGCTTCTTTTCCTCTTGATTCTAGAACTGAGGTACCTGTCAGGGAGCACGGGGCGGGGCTGAGGCTGAGGCTGGGACGGGGGCTGAGGTTGCCCACGTGCAAAAGGACCAGAACTGAAGAGAGGACTTGGGGCCGACTTCCTGGCTCCTCTCATACTTTGTACCCATTTGTCTGTGGCTCCATCTACTCTGTTCTGTGGACTTTGTAAAAAAGAATCACAGTGGAGGAGACAGGGTGTCTCAGTGCTGCCAATTTATTGCTTTCTTCTGTCTCTGAGCGGGTGTCATAAGAGACCAAATGTGTATCCGATGCTCTAAAGTCTGATTCATTTTTGTTGGTACCAATTAACGGCTAAGTTAACAGATACAATGTTGAGTACTGTACATATTGTATTTATCTTTTGTTTTACTGTGTACATAGATATTTCCAGTCGTGTCATTTTGATGACTAACCAGTGAGACAGAGAGAGAGAGAGAGAGAGAGAGAATAGAGCAGACTTTTCTCCAAATATTGATAGGAAGCATTAAATAATTTCTTAAGATTCTCACACAATCTGAACAGAACGAAGAAGAAGCTCATTAGCCCAGAAAAAGGACAGATGACTGCTTGTAACTGGTCATCTTGTCTATCCAGGCTTTCCCTCCAAGGACAAGATGGAGACCCGAGAACCCTACTTTCCAGAAGCTTCAGGTCAGTGTTAGGTGTGTGTGACAGCTGGTGTCAGGGAAGAAAATAGCGGTCAAGCAGGGGCCACCCTTCCATGCAAATTCTAATAAGGTTTCTGATTTGTCTGGGGAATATTGGTCAGGTTGTGGCAACAGCAATCCCACCAGCCCATTTCCAGATAGTTAGATTGATGGGGGGGGGGGTGGTAAATGGATAGATATAGATGATAGTGATAGAGATAGAGGGAAAGATAGAGCTAGAGCTAGAGATGAGATAGAGAAAAATAGAGATAGAGATAATGACATAGACACAGATACGTAGATAGAGATTGAGATGGAGACAGAGACAGAGACACAGGTATATCTTGTGCAGATAGTAATATTACAAAATGAATGAAGGAAGGTTTTTGTGTGTAAATGTCCCAATTATTTCCTTCTAAGACATGGAGGCAGAAGTGAAAATTACAAGAAATACTGATAATTACTACCAAGTCCTTCCTCCAGGCTGCACGCTAAGCATTTGGATTTCTAATCTCATAACCTCACACCGTCCCTTCTCTGCTCCACAGAAGAAGGTTCTGGAGAAGCTCCAGCTCACCTCCTCCTCTCACTGCACCCCCCTGGGTTACCAGGGTCTATGCAAATGCAGGCTTTTGTGGTTGTTGTTGTTTTACTACATTCCCTATGACTATTTTCTCAAGGCTCTGAAAGGTAAAATTTGGTTCCTAGATTCAAACAACAGTATTTTTGTTGGTTCTTTGACGATTCTTTTTGGAGACTAGTTTATCTTTTTCAGCTCAGGAAGCTTCATGGACTAAGTTGTTTTGAAAACTCTGTACCTTGTCCACACCACTCTATGTAGTTACTTCCTCCTGAACAGGGTCTCCCATAGCACAGAAGCCTCCTTTTTACTAATTAAAACACGGCACAAGCTAGGCAGAAAATTAGAAAAAGGCACTTTTTCCAGGCTCGCACAGCCCTGCTCCAGGTACAGGGCGGGGAGGGCTCGGGATGGATTGTGGTCCCCAATGGTGCCCGCTCCCCCTTCACGCAGGCACCTTGAGCAGGGCGCAGTGGTTAGAGCAAACCCAGGCTACATCTCTGGTGTGTGGCAGGGGACGGGAGCGTTGTCATTGTTGAACTCACATGTGTCATCTCTTCCTCCTGATGTTGGAAGAGGCACTAAACTTACCAATTGAAAATAGTTTCCTCGGGGTGCCTGGGTGGCTCGGTCGGTTAAGCGTCCGACTTCGGCTCAGGTCATGATCTCGCAGTTTGTGAGCTTGAGCACCGCATCGGGCTCTGTGCTGACATCTCAGAGGCTGGAGCCTCCTTTGGATTCTCTGTCTTCTCTTCTCTCTGCCCCTCCCATGCTTATGCTCTGTCTCTCTCTGTCTCTCAATAATAAATAAATGCTAAAAATTAAAAAAAAAAAAAGAAAATAGTTTCCTCTGGTTTAGAACAGCCCCTTTCAGGCTAGTTCTGTCTCCTTTGTCCCCTTCCTCATCCTTCTGTCTCCCTGCCTCCTGCTCACCCCAGGATGCCATCACTGCACCCGGGAGGAGCGTTAGTTCTCACAGTCCCCCTGCCGCCCTCTTCCAGCCCTTGGCCCCGCTCTCTGGATTCAGACTCTCCCTCTGCATTGTCCTATGCAGTTACCAGCCCCGAACCCACCCCTACCGACTCACAGCACACCTTGGGATGCAAAGCTCCCACCTCAGCTTCTCATCCAAAGCCTGGCTGCTGCCTCCTGTGGTCCCCTCAGCACCCTGACCCTCTCAGAGATGCTAAGAAGCGTTATGGATCTCCCACCTGTGCAGCCCATGGGGACAGTCAGGGCTGGTTTGGGCTGGTCTGTGCCGATGTCTCCACTGTTGGTGATGTTCCTCCAGGGCCGTGTTCCAGAAGCTTGACATTAGCCAGATGTTCTCAGAAGTTCCCTCCGTGTGTCTAGGATTTTTTTTTAAGTTTATTTATTTGTTTTTGAGGGAGGGGCAGAGAGAGAGAGGGGGAGAAAGAATCCCAAGCAGGCTCACCGCTGTCAATGCAGAACTGGACTCAGGCCTTTATCTGATGACCAAAAGATCATGACCTTAGTCAATATCAAGAGTCAGACAACTGACCGAGCCACCCAGGCACCCCAGTTTTGGGTTTCTGTTGAAGAAGTTTCTATCCTCTCTGGGATAAGACCCTCAGAGACAAGGGAACCAAAAGGAACTTTCACTTCCTCTCTCCTCACCATTGAATACCACATCCTGGCCATCAGAACTAGCCCTTTCTCTCAGCCTACACGCTAACCTTGATGACACCACATCTCCCCTTATCTCCATCTAGCCCCTCTGGTAAAATCCTGTGTTCCTAGTTTACCAGGCTTACCCACCAATCTATAAACAGGAGATTTGGAAATTTAGACAATCACTTTCTTTATCAACTAAATCTGACTTTTAAGCTTAACTATCTCATGATTCACTCAAAACGGGAGCTTATGCTGGCCAAAGCCACTATCTCCTTCTACAGCTGCTATATGTCATGGTTTAGCCTGAACAAAAGAAGGACTCCAGGTGACATGATGTATTTGGGGAAAAAACTGTGCCAGAGACAAATTTCCAAAGCATCACTCTCATTGCATATTTTGTTTGTTTACTGAAGTCTGGCTGTGGGATTTTGAGCGTTCTCCATGTAGTTGACCTATGACACTTTTTGTTAAAACCAGTTCACAAAACAGAGAAGATTTTCTTAGTCTTTCCTCTCCACTTGCAGGAAGAGTCCTGGGGCAGACTGCCCAGAAAGGAACTCTTCCACTGTGACCCGTTGACCATGGCTTCTTGTGTGACCCTCATACTGTCTTGACCAGTATACTGGCCTGGGGAGCAGGTGTGGGACAACCCGTATTTGCCCACAAGTGCCACAGTGTATTCTTGTAAAGTTAACCTTCACCAAGAATATTTAAAGTGACCTAACAGTGCAATTGAAACACCATGGGCAGGGGCGCCTGGGTGGCTCAGTCGGTTGAGCGTCTGACTTCGGCTCAGGTCACGATCTCGTGGTCCGTGAGTTCGAGCCCTACGCCAGGCTCTGTGCTGACCGCTCAGAGCCTGGAGCCTGTTTTGGATTCTGTGTCTCCCTCTCTCTCTGCCCCTCCCTGTTCATGCTCTGTCTCTCTCTGTCTCAAAAATAAATAAACGTTAAAAAAAAATTTAAAAAAAGAAACACCATGGACTATTTGTTTGGAAACATTTCTGTTTCTTTCCAAACATCAATTCTTTCTTCCATGACATAGGTTTATTTGCAGGACTTTCGTGATGATCACATGAGTTTCTGGACACACACAACATCTAGCTCATTATCTGGCAGCCATGGAGCTAAATGGACATGAATTCCATTTCATTCATTCCAATACTTAAATAAGTCAAACCAGCCATTTCAGGACATGGTTAGAGTAACATCTGGGGGTGGGGTACAATTGATAGCCATCACACTCCCTTTCCACCCATACAGAGGCATAACATAACAAGAAATGCATGAAGTGCGTCATAAGTGCCTATTGCACCAGGAATTCTCATTAAAAAATAGCTATTATTATACTCTAATCAGAATGTTCTCTTTATTATGGAACTGAGCTCCTTGAGAGAATGACTGTGTGTTGTATTCTGTAGTTATAAACTAATTAATTCTGGTTTTGTTTTGTTTTTTGGCTGAGCAAGAAAATCCATCAGAGCAATCTGCTGACCCACAGACTGCAAATGCTAATTCTACCACTTTCAGAATATAACTGTAGATTTTTGGTAATTACTTTATAACTTCAATTTAGAAGTTAATAAAATAAAGGTTACAGAATTACTGCAGCTAGGAATGATCAGCTTGTGATTGATACAGTTAAATGTTGACTCATAGATAGCAGGAAAGCAGATAAGGAAGGACAGAAAAAATAGGTCAATTATAACAAAGGCAAGAGACTGGATTGTAGTTGACATTATGAAAGTGGCAGATGTTTATCTAGTTTCGTTTAATAAGAATTAGGATTGTGTCACTACTGTGCACTTGTTTATTGTATTAAAAACATCAAGAACACAGAGTTGTATTCATTATAATATTGGTTCATAAAGCACTATAATCATTTATCTACACAGAGATCTATTTACTTTATTCATTTTATTCTACCTAGGTGTTGATGATTTAATAAGTTGGCAAAGACCCAAGAAACCCTGCTTTTTCTGAAGGTCAAAAGCATTACAAATAATGTACATGCTTCTGTCTACTAAATTTATCAACTGGAAAAGCACAGAATTAAATGATAATCTGTCAACACCTGCCCAGTTTCCTGTTTCGTTACTGAAGGAACAGGGCACATCCTGTTCTGTTAGACATGGCACCTTGGTGGTTTTGTGGAAGGTGAAATGAAAAGGAACTAGATAAAATCTTCTCCCGAATCCCAAATTTTTTTACTTACTTAGGGGCAGACATAACCCACTTATTTGTCTGCTTGAATTTCATTCTTTTGCTCCTCCAGATGGATGGTCTACCTCTCTTTACCTTGCCCCAGGCTTTACGAGGTGGACCCTCATGGACTGCATGGATGGTCTTCCTTATCCTTTGGTTACTGTTTGGAAGCGGTCAATGGAAGCATCAGGAGGAGGCTGGAAAATGGGAGCAGAGTGAGCTCAGGGTTCCCTCCATGACAGGTGGCCTTGGGTTGGTTGCAACTTCCCCTGGGCCCAACATATAGGGCCATCTACCCCAGAGAGAGAATTTGTGCTCGGGACCCAAGAGGTGTAGGTGAGAGTGGCTATTTCCTTTTATACCAATTAACCCACTGGAGGAATTTCTTTCTTTTCTCCCTGGTCTCTGGATCCACAGGCTTGGAAATCTGGTCCCCAAGAAGGAATGCTTTCGTCAGGGGACATGGTGATGGTTCTTTGAACTTCAACTTCCATTGGCCAGCATTCAATGGATCAAGCAAAGATGCCTGTTAGTGTGATCCATAAGGGTTAGTCTCCTGGTGCACAAGGCGGGGTGGAGAGAACATGAAGCATGGATCCTGGGGGTGAAATAGAATTTTTGGCAGAATCCACACTTTATGCCCCATCATCCATGCTTGATTTTTGACTGGAAGAGAAATCTGTGCCCCCAAAGAAGGGGACACACAGAGTCCTATTGAAAGTCTATCTTTTTCTCAGTTTCCAGGTAAAGAACACATGGGGCTGATTTTCTAGCAATCTTTCATGAAATGAAGTGGGTCATGTTTTCAGGCAATAAAAGGGCCAAACAATCTTGCTGAAGGAAATTGTGCGCAACGCTGTGGGAAATTCTGCTGGAGACCATCTCATTCCTGGTTTCTGTTCATTGATGACATCTTGCACTAACTGTTGGTTGGACTCTTTCACGGGCAGGCGCGTCCTAAATACAAACCTCCTTCCACAAAACAGAAGCTCAGCGAGATAGAGGAGGAGTTAGTGAAACTGAGGATCATTAGACATTCAGTAATCATTTTTACCAAAAAAATTTGAAATTTTAACTGAAATTTCATAAAGTTTGAATTTTCAACTAAAAATGTATTTAATTCAGCTTAGACCTCCTCAGAGAGCTTTTTCTCCCCCCCCCCCCCCCCCCACACACAGCAGCATTGGCTTTCCTGTTTGGGGTGGGGGGATCAGTAACATAGTTTTTCTTGTCTTTTTTCTTTTCTTTCTTACTTTCTTTTTCTTCTTCTTCTTCTCCTCTTCCTTCTCCTCTTCCTTCCTCTTCTTGTCAAGAGGTTGACTAATTTTATAAGAAGTTAGTGAACATAGTGATATATTTTTGGTATAATTTTGCTTTAATACAGAAATCAGTCACACATTGTAGCAGTTAAACCTCCTCACTTTACAGAGGAGAGAACAGAGGTCCAGGGAAGCTGGTCCCCAAATCCTGTATGGAGTCACTTTCAAGGAGAAGGGGAAGGCGGAGGGCCCGGGGTCTCATCCAGGGCTGATGCATGCACCTGCCCCGAGGATCATTTCCCCCTCAGGAGAGTGAGCGCCAGGCATGGGTGAGGGTGCTGCGAAGTCAGCCACACTGTTTCCTGGGCTTCTGATCAAGGAATCTCTCTCTCTCTGTACAGGAACCAGCGGTGGGCGGGGCGGCAACTTAGAAACTGGAGTCAGGAGCTGCCTTTCAGTCTTGGCTTGCACCCATTTTGTGCAGAATCCCCAGAGAGTCTCTCGGCCTTGAAATTATTTGCACGATATTTTATTCCCACATTCTTCAGGGGATGTGGTCAGAATCTTAAATGGCCTGTCCATAACAGCCAGGGGTGCTGAGGGCTGACTCAGGGCAACCGCAGGGATCCAGAGCAAGTGGAAGGTGCCAGGCAGGCAGGGACCAAGGAATCAGAAACCTTTTTGTTCAGGGAGCAGAGCAGCACGTGCAGCTGTGAGCTTCCCAGGCAGCACAGTAGTACACGCCCTCGTCGCTCTTCTCCAGCTTCAGCACGGACAGATCACAGCTGTTGCTACCCTTGCCCCTCTTGGCATTGACTTTGTCCGCTTTCAGGCCCCCATCTCTCTGCACAAACGTTCCGGACATGTCCAGTCTGAGGATCCTCTTGGGGGCCGCACCTTCCTGGTGGTGGTACCAGTGGATGTAGCTGACCTTGGTGCTGGCTTTGCACCACAGAGTGGCTGAGCGGCCTGCCTGCACCACGACCATAGAGGGCTGCTCCAGGCTGATCGCTGCCCAGCTGCCTGCGAGGGGGACAGAGGTGAGACAGGAAGGCTGGGAACCTCAGGGCGCCCCACGCACCCGCACCGGGGAGGGAATCAGGACTTACCGGGAAACAGGAGGGCGCACAGGAAGGCTATGGGGCCCAGCATGGCTCTGCTTCCCACCTGTGGAGAGGAGCCCAGGGTGACCTCCCGGCTGCACCTGCTGGAAGGAGACTGGGTGTGTGGCAGAGGGCAGGTTAGGGTCTGAGCTCTGTGTCCCTTAGGTGCCTGCAGGTACTGGGGAGAGAGAGGTGGGAAAGTGGGAGGGACCTGAGGGCAGAGTCAGATCTGACCACAAGGGGGAGAGGAACCATCAATGGTCAGGGGCTGAGAAATGGTGGAGCAAGAGTACCAGCAATAATAGTAATCCCTTCATTGGAAATGGACTACACCTGAGCACCGCACTGATCGCTCGATTAAATGAGATGTCGCCCCGTATATGCTAGAATTGCTACTCTGTAAAAGAGTACAATAACAGGTGTCATCACAGAAGCTCGGAAGGGAGGAAGGGCAAGGACTCTGGCTGACCATCCTCTGCTTGGGGACCACGTGCAGGGGATGCGAGGCTGTCACAGGAGCAGCTCCGAGAGCAGACTGTCCCAGACAAGCGTGAGTGTCATGGTCCCAGAAAATCCTCGCTGGGACAGACGTGTCATGGTTGACCCTTAAGAAAATATAAAACTGCCGTCACACTAGAATGGAAAGAGAATTCTTAAACAAAAAAACTAACAAGAGAAATCTCCCCACGAATGTTAAAGAAACTATAAAATTACGGCACAGAAAAGAGCACGGTATTGACACCAGCGTTTGTTTGTGGAGTGCAACGTGTCCTGGCAGGGGCGAGTGGGGAGAGGGTGAGAATGAAAAAAGATCTTCATTTATATCCTCTGGACCTAGGGGCATCTGGGTGGCTGAGTTGGTTAAGCGTCTGACTTCGGCTCAGGTCATGATCTCACGCCTCGTGAGTTCAAGCCCCACGTTGGGTTCTGTGCTGACAGCTCAGAGCCTGGAGCCTGCTTCGGATTCTGTGTCTGCCCTTCCCCTGCTTGTGCTCTCTCTCTTTCTCTCTCTCTCTCTCTCAAAAATAAATCAACATTAAAAAAAATTATATCCTCTGGGCCTAGCGTTATTAGTGGTGATTATAATTTATTTATATTTAGATTTTAAAATTCATGTTGACAGTATCACCAACCAAGAGGTCAGTGCAAGGGGAAAATGCAAATATACAATTTTTTTTAATGTGTATTCATTGTATTTAAGAAAAAAAGTATGAGCAGGGGAGGGGCAGAGAGAGGGGGGTACAAAAGATCTTAATTGGGCTCTGTGCAGACAGCAGAGAGCCCGATGTGGGACTCGAACGCACAAACTGTGAGATCATGACCTGAGCCCGAAGACAGACACTCAACCAACTGAGCTACCCAGGGGTTTCTGGGCTGGGACATGGATGGGAACGTGACTTTATGCAAATCACTACTGAACACACTGGACTAAAACAGGGGCTGACAGTGGGGGAGAGAGGAAGCCTCACTAGGGCCCAGTTCACTCTCCCGGGCCCGGTGCTGCTCGGGGCCGCCCGCAGCTTCCCAGAAACCAGCCCCGTCCCCTGCTGGTGCCGGGGCGGGGCTGGGCCAGGGCACTTTCCAGAAGAGTTGAGGGCAGCCCGGAAACCTCAGCCAAAGCTCCACATCCTGCCTGCCTTTCCCATGGGCTCTGTGGCTGCCAGGTGCACGTGGCCTGCAGGGACCTGCCCGTTCAGATGCCTCCACGTGTGGCCAGCCTTCCAGACCTGCTTGTCTGGTGAGCAGTCCAGTCGTGGGGCCCAGCCAGGGGCCCCCCACTCTCTGAGCAGCCGACGCTGTGATCTGACACATGGTGGCTGAGGGTCCTTCTCAGCATGGAGCTGCCCAACAGGGACATTTGAAAGCTCTGAATGACACCTCCTGAGTCTGTGAAGATTTATTACATTGACAAGGACAGAATGACAGCTCCAGGCCAAACCTGTCACTTGAAGGATGTGTGTCCTTCGGAAAGTCACTGTAAATGGGAATAACAATGCCTACTCTGGAGACTTCATCTATCCTGGGTCTGGGATTTGGCCAAGTTGGTTGCTTTGTAAATAAATGAGATCAGTCAGTTTTAAGTACAATGTGGTCCTTATACCCACTTGTTCCTCATAATAACATGTCAAAGTAGTTATACCAACCACATTTGACAGATCATCTAACTGGAATCTTAAAATGTTTCAGCTGCTCAGAATCACATAAATAATGGAGCCTTGATTCAAACCCAAGTCTATGAAATTCCAAAACCCATCACACCATCCATTTTCTAAACAGAATTCAACATATATAGTTACTTTGAAGCTCTAAAGAGTAAGGAGCCAGGAGGAAATTTCAGAATGATAGCAGAACTCAAGACTATCACACGCCAATAAGCAAAGAGCATAAGCTATTCTTGAAGAGTCGTTATTAGTGCTGGACCTCGAATGTAGTAGAAATTCTAGCACTTGTGAATTAATAGTTGCTTGCCTTTTGTGAGAGACTATTTTTATGTTTATTAATTCTTGAGAGAGACAGAGAGAGAGAGTGAGCGGGGAAGGGAACAGAGAGAAGGAGACACAGAATCTGTAGCAGCTTCCTGGCTCTGAGCTGTCAGCACAGAGCCTGACGCGGGGCTCGAACCCACAAACCGCAAGATTGTGACCTGAGCCGAAGTTGGATGCTTAACTGACTGAGCCACCCAGGAGCCCCATGAGAGACTTTTTTTTTTTTTTTTTAAAGTGGAGAAGGGAGTAGAAACTGTCTTCTTCTCAACGTTTATTTATTTTTGAGACAGAGAGAGACAGAGCATGAACGGGGGAGGGGCAGAGAGAGAGGGAGACACAGAATCGGAAACAGGCTCCAGGCTCTGAGCCATCAGCCCAGAGCTTGACGCGGGGCTCGAACTCACGGACCGCGAGATCGTGACCTGGCTGAAGTCGGACGCTTAACCGACTGCGCCACCCAGGCGCCCCGAGAGACTATTTTTTAAAGGCCATAACAGAAAAATCATTAATCCAGCAAATACTTTATTCAATGTCAAGCATTGTACATCTTGATTCCTTCCTTGCATAAAGTAGGTGTTCTTCATCCCATTCTGCAGATGAGACAGAGGCTTAGAGAGGGTAAGTAACGTACTTGAGATTGTCTAGCTAAGAGCACAGCAAGAACTAACTTCAAGACCTTCAGGTTAAGGAAGCACGTGCCCCAGGTAACCTGCTTGGATGTTTGTGATTCAGGGATTAATTTCTGTCCTCATTGTACCTGTGAAAACTATAGAAATGTGGTTGTTTCTTTTTTTTAAGTTTTAATTTATTTTGATAGAGGGAGGGAGAGAGTGAGCACGAGCAGAGGAGGAGCAGAGAGAATCCGCAACAGGTTCTGTGCTGTCAGTGCAGAACCCTACATGGGGCTCAGTCTCACCCACTGTGAGATCATCCCCTGAACCGAAATCAAGAGTGAGACACTTAATCAACTGAGCCACCCAGACACCCTGAGATTTGCTTTGAATAATACATCTTTACATTTATATAAACGGCATCCCATTCCCATCAATCTGTGTCTGTCCATGCGTCTGTCCACTAGGCTCACTGCTCCTCTGTGCTGCTCCTTCTGCCGCTGGTTGCAGCCACTGCATGAATCCCTCCACCGCCAGTGACAGGCACTTGTCCTGCTGCACATACTGGCTGTCACCAGCGAGGCTGGCACCCACACTTCAGGGTCTCTGCATGCTGGGAGTCGCATTTCCCTGGGAACGTCATCCCGGGGTTGCGGTTGCCAGGAAATACACATACACTTTGTCTCTAAATACTGTGCTTATTATCTGACATCATAGTTTTTACCAACCTGATGGCCACCAAACAGGATCACGTTGTTTCCGCAGGCTATTGCCCTGGGCCGCTGATGAGGAAGCTGAGGGTCTCTGTTTATACCTGGCACCCACTGAAGTCTGTCCCTCGGACACTTGGCCGTCCGTGTCCTTTGGGCACAGCAGAAAGGAGGCAGGCGGCAGAGGCTACAGCACCCAGAGGAGCCAGGCTGCCCACGGCCGGGCCCACTTTTCCTGGCCGTGTGACCGGACCCGGTTCTCATTGCGCTGAATCTCAGCTTCCTCGTCTGCGAAAAGGGAAATCAGCCCACACCTCACAGGTTTGTGAGGATTAAACAATTTAATACACGTGGAATACTTAGGAGAGTGTCTGGCAAATCAAGATTGTTAGTTATTCTTACAGTTCCTATTTATTTTTTATTTTTGAGAGAGAGTGTGCAAGTGGGGGACAGAGGCAGAGGGAGAGAGAGACAGACAGACAGACAGACAATCTTGAGCAGACTCCAAGCTCAGTGCAAATCCCGATGTGGGTTCGATCCCAAGATCCTGGGATCAGGACCTGAGCCAAAATCAAGAGTCGGACGCTCAACCAACTGACCTACCCAGACAGCCTTACATTACCTATTAACAGTAATTTATAAATCTTATAAATACAAAAAATAGATAATTGGGCATTATACAAGTATTGTTATAATACATCACTACAAATAGATTACACATAAAAATAAAGGTAGATTGTATAAACATTAAATAATTAAAATTAAGGTTATAGTAATTGTTCTTAATTACTTCTTGACTGAATTTGTTTCTCTTTGATATTTATCCTGTGTGAGTTTTAGCTGTTGCAAATATCCTCAGCTAATCTACTGTCTAAACTTCATGAAAGCACTTTCACTAAATAGTGATTCTCAGTTTTGTAGTCAAACGTTTGTATGACTATATCCTTTACATACTTTGAAGTCCTGTTTCAGAAAACTTTTCCCTCTTCAATATCATAAAAGCCTTTTATCATTTCCTGTTATATTCAGTTTGAGATTTTCCTCCACGCTGATCCTGGCGTCAGTGTGTCTGGACATCTCTGAACTCATCAATCACTCAGTCTCTCGTGTATTTGCTCCTTGCACTTGTACATAAGGTCCCCGCAGCAGAGTCTGAACACAGAGAAGATGGGTGGGGACTTTATCGGTTACTGGGGACACAAAGACTGAGTTGCACTGTTTCTACACTGAATGCAGTAAGGAACCCGGATGGACGCTGGCGGAGACGTGAACTGGTGGGGAATGATGTTCACCCCTGATAAGCTGATGTTGAGTATGGAGTTACAGTGAGAAAAAAAAGAGTTAATCAATCGAAAGATATTAAGAATTCCCTTGTATAAACATTGAGTCAGCAATTGTGCTTTTCATTCTATACGATCTCTTAATTTTATGTACCTATAAACATAAACATGTCAGAAAGAAATGTAACCAAAAAACGCGGCTCGTGTAAGAAGAAATTGCTGATTGTGAAGGTTGTCAGATGTTTGGTGATACGAGGACGTTAGTACTACATTGCATTTAGTGTCTGCCTGTAAATTTAATTAGTGTCAGAATGTAAAATACCTTCTCTTCCAGGTAGCTCACTCTGGCTGGTGTGTGTGTGTGTGTGTGTGTGTGTGTGTGTGTGCGCGCGCGTGGTGATTTGCTAACACATACTGACTCTGCATTTGGTTAATACTTCCTGAGCTTGACCCCCATGTCCCTTGACTTCCATTCTGTCAGTCAAGGCTACTGTGGGCATCACACTGGTCAGCTGTCACATTGCTAGGATCCTAGTTGGGGGAAGGAGGGACAAGGCCCAGGTCCCTTGGGATTGTCTCTGGGCTCCCCAACCACCAGGGGGAGCCCTGGCTCTGTATTCCAGGGGTCCCTCCTGTGGGGAGAGGTCTTTGCAGGTTGGACCTTGTGGGGGACAAACCTGAGTGTCCCAGCACACCAGCCTGCTAGACCGAGGGAGGAGGGTCGCCTGCTAGACCATGGGAGGAGAGGGAGCATGAGTAGCTAGTCAGGGGTTGGGCAGCACGGAGAAGCCCACTCTGGCCCCATCAGCGTTTAGCGGCTGGGGACAGGGTGACATGGCGGGGGGGGGGGGGGGGGGGGCCGGGCTGGCAGAGCTGTTCCAGGCATTGGGTGCTTGTGGCACAGACAGGTCTCTTTGTGGGGTTGGGATGTCATAGCTGGAGTCCACGCTCATAGCTAATCCGTGTGAAGCTTTTCCGTATGAATAGAAACACAACATTGATCATCTCTTCTCCTGCCCCAAATCCTTCAGTGACATAAAGGATTGAGGAAGTCATGGGTCCTTAGCCTGATAGAAAGCACGTTGTCACCACCCTAACGCAGTTGTCCAATCTCCGGGTACCGTCTCCTTGTGTTCTCTCAGTGTTTCTGGAAACATGCATGCCACACCATCAACCCTTTGTGCAGCTTGCGTCTTCCACCCTTCACACTCTTCTCTGCAATCCTTTACACACAGGAGAGAAAGCTCCCCACCCCCCACCCCCTGGCTCCTGGGAGAACATTCTCTGCATCTCCTAGGACATGTCTTCCACCTGTGCGGGCTGCACTGCCTTCAGCACTGACCTGTCCTCATTCTATCGCTGGGATGGAAACTTGACTTACAGACTGCGTTATTTTATTCCCAGCATCGAGCTTAGTAAATATCAGAAGCACACCCATACACAGACAGTAAAGCAGATTCCAGGCAGAAAGACTCAAATGAAAGATCAAAGGCACAGAAATGTGACATAGCGATTCAGGGGAACTACAAGTAACTTGATATTCCAGACTATTGACATTGGATCTAAAAGCAGATTAAAACACAGAAGCATAGGAGTGCCTGGGTGGCTCAGTCAGTTAAGACTCCAATGTCAGCTCAGGTCATGATCTCACGGTTTGAGAGTTCAAGCCCCATGTCCCACTCTGTGCTGGAAGCTTGGGGCCTGGAGCCTGCTTCAGATTCTCTCTCTCACTCTCTCTCAAAAATAAATAAACATTAAGAAAAAAAGATTAAAAAAACACAAAAGCATAGAGTCAGATGAAATATGGATACGAATTAGCAGAAAATCTCTTTCTCAGCCAGCAGAAACTTAAAGAGGGATTAAACTCTTGATTACCTCATTATGAGAGTTATTTCATGGAGATTTTTTTTTTTTATGTCCTAAGACTTGTTCTTTTGAAAAAAGGAAGTTCACACTTTAAGTCATACTTCTGCATAGCCTTTATTTTTCTAAGACTAATAAAATTTCTCAGTAGTAACATATTTACTCAATTATAAGTTCAGAAGAGCCAGATAATAGTAATAGAAGGAATAACACCTTAGACATTCTTCCTCAAACTTTCCAGTCCTGAATCCATTGGCTTCCTGCCTCTGACTTTTACCCCCACCTAGTGGTGGCTGGGAGCATGACCAGTTCATTGGATTATGGAGCTGGACTTGAACACGGTCAGGGTGTCCTCCTGGGTAGCTGCTTTGTTCAAGACAAAATGTGGCTAAGTAGTAGGCAGAGAAGGAGTGTTCAAAGTGACTTACTTTATTGTATTATATTTTCATTGTATAAACATGCAAGTTAGGAAAGAATTAAAATTAAACTTATTATTGGAATTAAGGCGCCTAGAAAAGAAGATTCTCCTGTAAAGCAGGGCTGGCTCATTAGGCCAGTGGCTAAAAATTACACAGAACAGGAGTCTGTGTTTCTGCTGTCCTGGGACTGACACAGCGCTGATTGGCGCCTGGGGGACAAGAAGGCATCTGGGGCTACTCGCCTGCTCTTGACTTTCCTTCTCCAGCGCCCAGGGCAGTGCCGGCACTTAGTAGATTTACAACTGTGGAAGGAAGGAATGAGAAGAAGGGAGAAAGAAAGACATCAGAGTAACCAAAATTTAAAGTGTTAACATTTTCCCTTACAAAGGAGTGGTTTGAATTTTAATATCCTAGAGATCTGAAAAATTATTAGATGTGCTCTGAGAGGCTATATAGGTGGTTGGTTTGCAGGTTTGCATGTGGGTCTAACCATGTCCTGCTCACCTGTATGCTCCGTGGAAGGATGAGGAAGCACAAGCCTCTGTCAGACGATGGGGTTGAAGGTGTCACGTGTGGTCACACAGCGAAAGTGAACCAGTCGTGATGCTGAGGAAAAGCTACTTTGTCACGTTCTAAGTCATGGAGACACTGAGAATGAAGTCTTTGTATAATATATAATCTGTGCTAAGCAAATCTGGATGGAGGCATGAAATTGGAATCTGACACCTTCTGAAAGTAACCAGCACACAGGCTGGATTGTCTGGGCCAATCTGGCTAAGTCCTGTGTCCCCAAGTACGTATTGTTAGAATGCCTTTCATTTTTCTGATGTGTTCTTGCTTAAATAAGCAATTAGGAGTCACCATATTTATAGTCAGTAGATCTGAAACGCAGTATTTCTATAAACATTTAAAAATTTTTTAATGTTTATTGTTTTTGAAAGAGAGAGAGTAAGCACAAGCAGGAAAGGGGCAGAGAAAGAGGGGGAAACACAGAATCCAAAGCAGGCTCCAGGCTCTGAGCTGGCAGCACAGAGCCCAATATGGGGCTCGAACTCACGAACCCTGAGATCGTGACCTGAGCCAAAGTCGGACACTTAACCGACTGAGCCACCCAGGTGCCTCCAAAATACAATATTTCTAATGTTTAATAAAATGTTCAAAAAGAATGGAGACATCACTGCTGAGGGTATTACTTAACCTTGATTAAAAAAAAATAGCTTTAAGAGGTATAATTTGCATAGCATACAATTCGTCCCTTGTACATTTGTGATTGATTGCATGGTTTTTCGTAAATTTATGCTTTTTAAACAATAAAATTGTAGAGCAATTATATCATCCAAAGTAGTTTCTTTATTTCCACTTATTCCTTGCTCCTATTTCCAGTTCTGGATAAACCACTGATCACTTTTTATTTTATAAATCTGTCCTTTTTGGACAATTAATATAAATTAAATTATACATTGTGTAGTTTTTTACATCTGGCTTCTTCTACTTAGCATAATGTTTTTGAGGGTCATTCATGTTGCATGCATAAGTAGTTTGTCCCTTTGTATTGCTGAATACTATTGCACTGAGTGGATGACAGCATTTTGATAATTCACCAGTGGATAACATTGGAATTATTGCCAACTTTTGCTATTATGATTAATCCTGCTATAAACTTTTGGCGTGCATGTCTTTGTGACAACATTTATTTTTATTTCTATTAGACCGATTTCTAACAGAGGATTCCTTGGGTCTGTAGGTTTCCAAAGCTGCTGCAACATTTTGGTTCCCTCCAGCAGTGTGTAAGAATGTGGTTCTCCTTGGTATACATGTAGACAATGGAATATGTACACATTCTTAAAAAAGAATGAAGTTTTTCCATTTGCAACAACATGGATGGACTGAAAGAGTATAATGCTAAGTGAAATAACTCAGACAGAGAAAGACAATAACTATACTAGTTCACTTATATGTGGACTTTAAGACACAAAAGAAGAAACACAAATGAAACAGACTAACAAAAAACAGATTCCTAAATACAGAGAACAGACAGCTGGTTGCCGGAGGGGGTGGTGGGTGGGAGGATGGGGGAAATAGATAAATGTTATTAAGAACATTTATTGTGATAAGCACTGAATACTTCGTAGAATTGTTGAATTATTATATTGTGCACCTGCAACTAATATAACACTGCATGCTAATTATATTTCATTTTTAAAAAATCTGTTTCTCCCTGTTCTCACTGACACATTAGAGATTGTCTTGTTGACGATAGACATTCTAGCAGGGGTGAAATGGTGTCTCTTTGTGGTTTTCATCTGTGTGCCCCTAATGAATGGTGATATTGAAAATACTGAGAGGTACTTATTAGTTATTTATGTATCTCCTTCAGATAAAGGTGTGTTTTAAGGCTTTTATTGTTTTTTTTAAGTTATGTTGTCTTCTTACTGAGGTGTAGGAGTTCTTTATACATTCTAGATAAAAGTCCTTTCTAGATAAAAGTCCTTTATATGATTCACAAATATTTTTCCCCAGGCCGTAGTCCTTCATTTTCTTCATGGAGCCTCTTGAAGCACACGTTTTGAATTTTGATGAAGTCCAATTCATCAGGATGTATTCTTTTATGGATAACGTGTTTGGGGTCATTTCTAAATGTTTTAAATGTTTATGTATTTTTGAGAGAGATAGATACAGAGCACGACAGGGGGAGGGGCAAGAGAGAGGGAAACAGAATCCGAAGCAGGTTCCAGGCTCTGAGCTGTCAGCCCAGAGCCCGACTCGGGACCTGAACTCGTGAACCCTGAGATCATGACCAACGCCCAAGTCCACCCTTAATTGACTGAGCCACCCAGGCGCCCCTGCTTGGGGTCATTTCTAAGAACTCCTTGCCTTCATCCTGTGTCAAAAAGATTCTTTCCTATGTTTTCTTCTAGTAGATTTTATAGTGTTAACTCTTCCATTAAGTTTATGGCCCATTGTGAATTATTTTTCATACATGGAGGAGGTAAGGAATGAAGTTCATTCTTCTGCCCTCAGATACCCAGTTGTAGCTGAAGCATTTGTTGAAGAGTCTATCCTGTCTTGCACTGAATTTACTCAGCACATTTATCAAAATCCAGTTGACCATAAATAAGGGTTTATTTCTGGCTCTCAGTTCCCTTCCGGTGACCTGTAGTCTCTCTCTGCACCAGGACCACACTGGCTTAATTATGTAACTGAATTCTTCTGTGAGCTCTGAAATCAGGTGCTGTAAGGCCTTGCTTGAAAGGCTCACCCTGCTGTCCCCAGGACCCCAACTGTGTCAGTAATAAACCTGTTCATTCCCTCTGTGTGTGCAACTTTCTCAGTCTCAACACGCAAGTCAAATTTGGGTGCACCCCTGCCTCCGCCAACTGCTTCTGCAGGGTGACCTTATTGGTCTTCCAAGTGTGTTCTTTCTCAAAAAAATTTTTTTTGTTAAATCTAGGTCTTTAGGTTGCCATGTCAATTCTAGGGCGAGTTTATTAATAGGTGTCCACAAAGCCTGCTCATTGAATCGTTAATGAATGTGGTAAGAATTGCCATCATAACATTGAATCTTCTAATCCATGACCATGGGCGCTCTCTGCATTTATTCTGATATTTTTAATTTCTTCTCTACCTTCTTTTATATTTATCAACAAAGAAGATTTGCTCGTCTTTTGTGAAATTGATTCCTAAATGTGTTATTATTTTTGGTTCTATTGCAAAAGGAATTCTTTCGTCAGTTTCAGTTTCAATTTTGCCTGTTAGTACGGAGAAATACAACTGAGATTCTGTACTTTGAGTGTGTACCTTGTGACGATGCTAACCTTGTTTACGAAGTGTAGTTTTGGTTTTGTGTGCGTGTAGATTCCATGGGAGTACTCACCTACAGGATCATGTCATCTGTGGATACATTTTTGTATTTCCTTTTCAATCTGATAGAGATCTTTACTTGACTGAGTTGCACTGTCTAGAAACTTTAATACCATGTGGACTAGAAGTGACAAGAGCAGACATCTTTGTCTTGTTCCTGGTCTTGGGGGGAAAGCATTCAGTCTGTCAACATTACATATGATTACATATGGGTTTTCAGAGATGCCCTTTATTAGGTGGAACAAGTTCCCTCACACTGAGATGGTTTCTTCTGCTCTCTCAATTTAAAGCTCTCTAGCGAATATTTCACTTCAGGTATAAAACGTTTCGATTATAGATTTTATTTATTTTAAACATATGTTCTGTTCTGTAATTTGGGTATCTATCATTAGAATAGCTCTTTGTTGACTTTTTGTTGTCCTAATGTCCTTTATTTCTTTAAGCATGGATTTCTAGAGGGTTTTTTTTCTTGAACACAATTTGTAATAGCTGCTTTGAAGTCTTTGTTAAAGAAAATATCTGGACACACTCAAGGACAGTGTGTGTTGAGTTGTGGGGGCTTTTCCTCCTAAGAATAGACACACTTTTCTGATTCTTTGCCTGTCTTCGTAGTTTTTTATTGAAAACTATGCTCCTGAAAATATATTGCATGAACTTCTTTTTCCACAAAAGTTTGTTTTCCATGTTGTTTGTATGCTCAGTGAGTTGCTTGGGCTAAATCTGTGATATTATATCCCCTGACATATATGATTGCTCATGACTCTCTTGTTTTTTTATTTAGTTATTTAGTTATTTAGTTTAGTTTAGTTATTTAGTTTAACTAAACTAAATAACTTTAGTTTAGGTATTTTTTTATTTAGTTATTTTATTTTGTAGCCTAGCTTCCTAGAGATCACACCTTTGTCTACATAGCTTAGTCGTAGCCAAGATTAACTAGGGATTGTGTTCAAGCACCTTAAGACTGTGACCCTTACCAAATGGTTATTTTGTATAGATTGGGTAGCATATTCATATTTTAGGCAATTAGCACATAGACTTTATGTGCAAAAGTATAAGTCTTCCCGGCTTAAAATTTTGGTTGAGTATTTTCACAGCTCCTCTGCATATGCCCATCACCTCAGGGTCACACAAAAGTGTGTGGCTGGCTTGGACTCTTTCGGGTCTCTGCTAAGCAGGCACATAGCTTCAGCCAAGCACATGCTTGCTGCAGCCATGACCTCAACCTCAGGCCGGCACAGCCCCTGCCTTCCTGCCTGCACACCACTGAGTCTCTCGATTCATCCTCACATCACTCCCCACCCCAAATTATCTGAGCTCCCTTACACTGTGGGATTTGCTGCCAGTCCTTATGGCCTGTCCCATCTTGGAAGAACCTTCGCACCCATGGAACTGGGTGTTGGGAGGCGGGGGGAGGAATGGGAGTCCCTCTAGACCAGAGCACCACTGTTGTTCCCTGATCTGCAGGTTTTCAGCATAAAAATGCCTCAGATTGTTACATGAATTTGGACATTTTCCAACCACAGAAATGGTCTTTGTTGACCTAGTCCAGTTTGCAGTTGGTGTCCAAGGAGATGATTTGTTGGCCGTAGCCCAAAGACCTGGCTCACATTCACTTTTCGGTTATGCAAAGCATATATTTTAATTAAATGTTTGGCTTTATTTAGGACTCTCAAGTAATTCCAAGACATCAGAATTGGGGCTCAAGTGCCATTAAGCTGACAGGTGGAGAGTAACTCACAAACAGGAAGACGTGTCATGACCATCTTCCCTGGGCTCATGTCCAAGTGGGAAGGCATTTCATCTGCCCCTGTGTGTCTACAGCCATTCAAGAGGATGGAAAGTGAAGGCTTCCAACAGCCATACCTTTATCTATTTATGTCACCACAAATGTCACCTGAACTGTGTGACATGTATGAGGTTAAGATGTGGGACACAATCTTTTCTTAAGATTCTGTTCATTCTCCTGTGCCAGATTTGTTCTTGGCTCTAAAGCAGGCAGACACTCTCAGAAGGAAAAAAAAAATGTGTTGTTTGAGGTGTGTTATCTGACAAGAGGAAAGCAGCTATGAGGCAGGCTGCTTCCTTTGTGCGTGAGGAGGCTCTATCCCTAACCTGTACCTTGGTTTCTCATGACAACTTTTTTTTTTTATCTTCCCTGACTTTGAGACTAATATATACTTTCTGTAAAAGTGTTCATAGAACAATCACAGACTGCTCTTCAAAATATTCAGCCACACCTGTGTTGACAGTTTCATTTTTTTCCCCTGCTCATTTTTTGTTTGTAATTTCCCATTATGGTGGCCATACTGCCAATATATGTATACGTTGTTTTAAAAATGATAATTTAAAAATAATAAAGTCACTTTATTGCAGACACTTTGGAATATGCAGACATGCTTGAAGCCATTTGGTTATTTTCTTCTTGTCTTTCTGATTTGCATGGATGTATTTATGTTTTTATTTTTATAAATATATTCTTATGCAATATATCGTTTTTTTATTGTATATTTGATTTTCCTTTCCTAAGTGAATAATTTTCTGTGATGTATAAATGATATAAATATAATTTTAAGTGGATATAGAATATTTCACGGAAATAAAATAATTATTTAACATATTTTTCTGCTCTCAGACGTTTAAAGTTTTTTCTAATTTTTAGAGGGAAAATGTACGAAATGAAAACAAGTATTCTTGTGTCAGAGATGTTTCCTGAGGAAATAACTATGGAATGTAATGACAGGGTCAAATGTGCATTGTGCAGATCAGATCAACTCCATCTGTGTTTGTTCTGAGAATGACCCAAATGACAGAAGTGCCACCAGAAAGGGTGTGGAACCCTGAGGCCTAACCAGAAAGAGCTTTTTATGGTGGAGAAAAGGGGAGGAGGGTCTGCAGATTCTAGAATTTGGACTCAATCTAAACAACTCAGTGGTATAGTCACACTTAGATTTTCCTGTCTCAGGAGTGGAGTTTCATATATAACAGGCCAACAGATGCCTATGCTGCATGTCAGTGTATAATTTATCCTGAGACAGAGCTCAGTCCCGCACAGGCTAGGCTGAACCAGTAGTATGTGGCCCATGTTCATGGAAGCCAAAGCTCACCCAGAGGTTAGCGCCCAAGCACAGAAGAAGAGGAATGGAATCTATGGTAAGATGTTCTGTGAAGTCAAGCCTTGAAAGCCTAAAGCACTGACGTCAACAATAGAGTTTTGTTTCCCCAGGGACTGGTCAGGTTGGGTCTCAGGATTGGGCACCCTCTCTGTACCATGTTCCAGTGGAGCAGGGGTGGGGACACTTGCTCTTTGTGTTCACATTGCTGAACAGCCTTCCTCTGCTGGACCCCCATCCCACCTAGCTGATGTGCCTGTCTTCTATTAAGCTTGCTCGAATTAAGCTTGACTCCACAGTCATTTGTCCTGTCGAGGGACTTGGATGAGTCAACATTCAATTACACACTTGACTCAGCACCTGCATATGTCTGTGTTCTTGTGATGAAAGAAGCACCTCTCTGTTGAACATCTACAGCCTACCCGTGCTAGTAGATTCATGGGCACTGGTCTTGTGTCAGCCTGTCTACACTGAGAAATGAGACTACAAGACATGGGTTTCAGTAAATCACATGCCATTAAAAAGTGCAGATTCTTGGTGGAATGTCAGGATTGGCTAGGGCTACAAGAAGTCTGCATTCTGTTTCCTTCAGAACAGTGTCATCAGAGAGGACTAAAGTACAGCGGCTCAACAGTCCTGGTCATAAGACTCCCAACTCAGGTAGCAGCTACTTGGAATGAACTTGGTATAAAATAGGGACCCTTCACCACAGAATAAGAATATCTTCGGCAGCAATCATATGTGTGTGTGCAGATGGATTTTTGTTTCATTAGCTGTGACCTTTTGGAAGTGAGCAAAGTTGGCTGTGGTTTAACTGCCCTTAATTTATCATGCAGCACCCCAGCCACCACTTGCACAGCTCCAACCAATAGGGGCCGGTTTGACTTCAAGCATTTTCCACGAATCAACCACATTTGATAGAGCACATAGACCAGAAAAACCCTGAGAAAACAAAACACCAGCCCCTTCCTGCCCCCCACACTGTCCCCTGCACCACCCCCCTCCCCCTCTCTGCACCTGCCAGTGCAGAACAGAGCCTGCAGGGCTGCCCAGGTCCGGTTGGGGAAGGGAGGGGCTGAGGATTGGAAGCCACAGGGGACACTGGCTAGGAGTGCCCGGCACTGAAATCAGCCCACATGGCTCTGGGTCATTTGCTAGTCTCCCCTTTGCCTCCGTGCTTTCCACATGCAGAACCAGTTCCAGATCAGTTCCAGATCAGTTCCAGATCTCTATGTAGAGACTTTGTCCTAAGGAGGTCTGATCAAATTCTTGAGACTCAAGGAGTAGATCAAAATTAAATTTTCGCTTCCTTGTATCTGGTGGGTCTTACGTAGGTTCCACCTGGGAATCTCTACTTACTTCAGAAAACTCCTGTCCCACCAAACAGAAGGTGATTGTAAATAAACAAAAATCCTCCCCAGTTTGAAATGAGACATTGTTTTCATTCTAATATATAAACGTTTTTGCTTTAAATGCATTCATTAATGAAAACAGAACATATACAATCACTTTATTTTTCCCCACCTACCACACCCTGAACGTTTTTTTTGCACCCATGTTTGTAGCAATACACACACACATAGAAATGAGTGTCATACTTGTTAGCGTGTGTGCGTGTGCATGTGCGTTCTCGATTTTTTCTAACCTAGAGCTGCCAACAGTGGATGCTGATGCTGTTGGGGACTTGCATGTGCCCAGCATAATTATGTCGCCCACACAACTTAGGAGACAGGTCACTGTAACTCCATTTTAGAATGAGAAAATTATGGCACAGAGAGTTCAAATAGCTATAGACCCAAGATTTAAGCCCAAGCACTTGGAGTTCAGAGTCCACTCACTTAACCTCTCCACCACCCTCCCTTTCCAGAGTTGGTAAAGCTCTCAGGAAACATGGTGCCCATGAAATACGGGTACAAGTTTGAACACATCTGCCAGTCACGCGATTTGTGATCCTGTCACCAGCAGAGCGTCTTAAAACAAATGAGTCTGAATCTGCTGACTTGGAAGGAGAAATAACTTGGGCACCTTCACTGGCTGGGGCTCCCCAGGGGCCAGTGCCCCAAAGAACCCTAACCGGAACAAGGACTCTCTCAGGGAAAGAGTTAGAAATGTGGAGTTGACCATTATTACATCAACGCTGAATGTGAAGGCTCAGTTGTCATGCTGTCCCTTACCTTGTACTCAGATCTCAACAAATGAATGTCCACAGAGGCAAAAGGAGACTTGTGATTGTTTTTATTGTGCCTATTATGAAAAACATAACAAAACTCAGGTAGCAAAGATGGCAGCTTCCAGAAATGTAAAATAAAACGCCTCCAGGAAGTTATCTGGATACAGAGCCCCAGGAGCTCTATGGAAGCTGCACGCCAAGTGTACTCAAAGGCGAGGGTGCTGTGTTGCTGACGAGCTGGCGGACGTGAAGGATAGAGAGGTACTGAAGCCCCCGTGGATGCCCCCCGGCCCCATCCCTGAGTCATGGCAGAAATTGTTCTCCATGAAGAGTGACATTTCCTGTCTGCCTAGTGGTTTGTAAACCTGTTCTGCAATGATGACACATAGAAAAAGAAACATGTGAACTGAAATAACCCAAACGCAGAAAGAAAGCCCCACTATATCTCCAGCAGACTCTTCTAGTGACAATAGCCAATGGAGAAAAGTGGACCCTTGGTGCCACCATGGGTTAGGAACTCTTCCCATTGTCACAGAGTGCTTGTCTCCCAAGCAGACAGATGGCGATGATGACGGTGTAGACCATGCTCTTGATGACAAGGAGGAGGTAGGTGTAGTAGGCAGAGGTGTTCACGAGCTGCACCTGTCGGGGGTCTAAAAGAAGCCATCGGTTAGTTTCACACATTTCTGATGTCCTGGGTTGAAGTGACTCTCACCAGTACAACTGGAGAGTAAACATCTACACCACCATCACCACTAACACCACCCCCAAGACTACTCAGAATCCAGTTTGCCGACCAAGTCTGTAAAAAACCTGTGAAATTCACCTAGAATATTCCAAAGTATTCTAAACGATGGTTGTGTTTGTAATTCATGAACCCAGGGGGGAAGAACCATTGGTGACAGATAGCTTTTAGCATTTCTTCATCCCCAGCATGTCCCTATGTAAGAATACTAGGCAATATCCATTAACCACAAACTAAATGTCAGTTGAGAACTTTGCCTAGAAAGCCTTAATCCTCTTTAATTTTGCACTAACATATGAGATTATTACTTTCATTCCCATTTTCTTATACTGAGGACAGGGAGAGGAGCAATTTGCCTGATTTCATGCAACTAGTAAGTACGAGAGGCCAGATTTCAATCTCAGCAACCTGGTGTTTCAGGACGCATTCTCAGCTACTCTGTCATCCTGGATCTCCACAGGCAATGAATACCCAAGACACCCAATGATTATGGATAAATGTAAAGTTGGATGATGATAAGGAGGATGATGACGAGTAGCCAGAGTCCAGGAGCCCCTTGATATTGGACAGGAGGACAAATCAGCAGGACTAGAGCCAATGGTCCTCATCATTTCCTTTGTGCATATGTGTGGAGAAAGAGCCAGAAACTACTACTTATACTTAGAATGTACTCACAGGTACTTATTATGTGGCTGCTAAATGAGATACCTGAAGCAAAACACTCCACATAGGGGGCCTTGTGTTTTCCATAACTGAGCTGGGTGTTATTTGTGTCATTTGTGGTTGGCTCAGAAAATGTAAATAAGCTAACCCTATTCCTGCAAATAAATAATTAAGACTGGGGTGTAAGTCTGGATTCTGGCACGCGAAGTCCTGCCATCCCACCCACCCCAGGTGTGCAGCCTGTCTCAGAGCCTTGGGTTTGGGATGTAGAGGAAGAATGAAACCTGAGTAAGTGCATGAAGTCTTGATTCATCTAGCCTGGGGCGAAGCCCGGATCTCGCTGTGTGGCATGATACAAGGGACATAGTTAATCTCAGCTCCTTGTCCTCAGGGGCAAAATGGGAATAAAATACTCACAGTGAGTGTTACGAGAATTCAACAAAATGCACTGACAGTAACATGATGCCTTTTGTCCAAGAACCTCTCAGCATCATTTATTAAGTACCAGCAAGAATAGAGACTTAAAAAAAAAAAAAATCTAAAGCAACAGTATATTTTCCTCAGTTAGTAGAAACAAAGGCCACAGAAATGCATGAAATGCGTTGTTAACAGACGTCAGAGCCCCTCACTGCACCCCTACTTTACAGGCCTCTCCTTCCCAAGCCAGCAGTTACTGTGTGAAGACGACTCCTGGGAAATGATGGACTGACTTAAATTACCACTCAGTCTATTTTGCAAGATCCTGCCATTGTGAGGCTTCTACCCGAAGCCAGAGAAGTTCAAAAGTTAAGTTGATCGGGAGGAAACAATGCTATAGCCTAACATACAGGAAACAAGTACAAAACTTACCATTTTCATCTTTCAGAGAAGCTTTTGTGTAGTTAACAGCAGCGAGCTCTAAAAGAAACGAGAGCAAGTATTATTCTGTTGTTCATATCCATTATTTGACTCGTGTCTGTACTGTGGATGGTTTGATGGATGGATAGATAGATGATAGAGAGATAGATAGATAATAGAGAGACAGATACACAGATAGGTAGATACACAGATAGATAGAATCTGTCAACAGATAAGAAAGAACCATTACAAATAGGAGCCCACAATTCCAGAAATGTTGCTCTGGTTCCTTGTAATTCTTTGTAGATCAATTCATATACTGTATTTCTGTGCAGGAAGATGTTGAAGTTCATGAATTTTTTTTCTTTCTTCCTCACAACTGGGGAGTAATATCTAAGACTATATCTTGTTTTCCCTCTGTCCTCACAGCTTCCAGCACAGTGCCTGTGGCAAAGTAGGTGTTCTGTAAATACTTGTTGAATGGAAAAACATCCAGAAGCAGTGGCTGCTGTAAAGTCCTGAGCACACACCACTCACATGAAGCGTGGCCACCAAAACTATATCGTCCAACCCGAGAATCCACAGCAGAATCTTACACGTTGGAAGGAGGCTGGTGTAGGTCAATTTCCCATGTAAAAACGGAAGCAGCCTTACTTTTCCAAATCATGCACACCCCAATAACCGCAAGTCCCGCACATGATTTTCTAGAGTGGAGGTGTTTGTGGACATGACAACAAGGCTAATGAAAGCCAGTACCCTTAGATGGTTATTCCTGTGCCAGGCACTCTGTGAAAGTTCACGTGCATTATCTCATCTGATCCTGGTGACACTGACATGAGCTGGATTTGGAGGACTCCATGTTACGCGTAAGGAAATAGGATTTAGAGTCAATAAGTACCTTGCTGAGAATCATACCAGTGATGGGCAGAGCTGGCACTCAGGGTCGGAGGTGGGGGGTTAGATGAGCTACAGCATGTGGAACGTCCCTTGTACAACAATCCATACAAATCAAACCTAAGTCCACCATCGTGGACTCTCATATATCATCTCTTCCGGATACCCTCGTTACTTTTACCAACTGACCATTTATTACAGAAGCTCAGGATCTGGGTGTACTTTCTGCAGAGATAGGATGATAGGCAAGTCACATCGATAGCTGCCTGAATATATAAAACATGAGATGAGGGTTGTATTTATCTAGAGTGCAAAAACAAAACAATACAAAAACAAACAACCAAAATAAAAAACATCCAACATACATACAAAGACAAAATTCCTTAAAAAGTATATTGACCGTGGGGCACCTGGGTGGCTCCATCGGTTAAGCATTCAACTTTGAATCAGGTTATGGTCTCACATCTGTGAGTTCAAGCCCCACGTCAGGCGCTGTGCTGACAGCTCAGAACCTGGAACCTGCTTCGGATTCTGTGTCTCCCTCTGTCTCTGCCCCTCCCCCACTCACGCTCTGGGTCTCTCTGTCTCTCAAAAAATGAATAAACATTAAAAATTTTTTTACAAAGATCATTGACCGGTGGATGCAGAGTCATGAGGTTGTTTTGATTTATCCTTTTTCTGTTCAAATGTGTCCTTGTCCCTACACACGTGGTTCAGGTGTGCAATTGTATGCCTTCCACACAATCTAATTTTGTCACTCCTAAAAGATGGGTTTGAGGTATAAACTGTCAGGTAAATCCCAAGAAGGAAACTGTTAGTATAATTACGTTAAATGTTAAAATATTCTCAAAAGCTGACTTTAAAATGCCTTAAATGTCTTTCTTTTCCATACAGTGGCTTTGGTCACCATACTGCGCATCTGGAACTAATATAGCACTACGCGAGAACTAACTGGAATTCCAACAAAAACTTAAAAAACGATAAATAAAAATCTCTTATCATCGTGCATTGGTGAGCTACCTCACTTTGTCTCCATCTGATTCAGAAACGTCCAGCGTCTGTGCAGGACCTGGCGTCAGGTGGAAAGGGTACTGGTGTGATGTGTGCCCGAGGCTCCATACCTTTAGTGTTACAGCAGGAGCACTCGGTAAGGTCCCTCTTCTACTGGGGGTTCGAGGGCTGTCTTCCTCTGATGACGTGTCTAAAATACCTAGTCCCCAGGCTTTAAACTGTGACCAACAGGATCCTTTGCACTGTGATCTAAGAAGGCTTCTGTAACCTGGTGGTGACAGGCTTGAGCAGAAGACAGGGTAGACATACACCCTCTGGACAGGCTAGCATAGGACAGAAAGGATCAGCAGAAGGTTGTACACTGAGAGAATCCCAAAAAGTTTGCAAGGTTTTCCTTCAGGCGCCTATTACTTGCCCACTAAAATAGGAGCCTTGGTCCCTGGAGATCACAGAAGATGTGCCCCAAGGGGGAAACCCACTTTTTAAAAGTGTCTTCGCCACAGGGAGGGCATCAGCCTCTCGGCAGGGAAAGGCTTCAACCCTTCCAGAAATGTACAAACAATAACCGGGGCGTGTTGACAGCCCGCACTAAGTGGCAGTGGCATGAAGTCTGGCTGCAGGTGTTCAAGGGGTCCCCAGGGAGAGGTCTGAAGCTTCTGGAACAAAAAACAATTTTTCCAAGATTATGCACCTAGCAGGTTAGACACTCAGGGTAAGTCATTTTGTACTATTATTTAATCCTTACCACTGATGCCTGTTTATAATTCAAGTCATCTTAAATGCCTCATGGCAGGTGAAAGAGTGAAAAAACAAAACTAAAAAAAAAAAAAAAAAAGCAAGAAAAATAGGGTTTGTCAGGGAGTCAGAAAGAACCATGTGATCGTCTTGGTTTTCCCTCAACTCCAACTCTTTCTTGAATACACTGCCAGTTTTTTCACCTTGATTTCTCGGATTCAGAAGCACACCGGTGCCATGGTACAAGGTCATTAGGACAGCAAGTCTGGCATGAGAGGCCATCTTTTTTTTTTTTGGAGAACCAGAATGGACTTTATCTACAAGTGCCACAATCTTATAAATACACTGTAAAGAAAACTTAGTATGAGTATTTATTTGACAATGCTCGCCGTTAACATATCAAGTAAGCCAAATTAGTTTAACAAATCCTTTGGAATGTTCCAGGTTAAAGAGACCTAAGCAGACCAAACTCCAAAGAAAACAAGCAAAAAACCACAAAATCCTTAGCCCTTTGGACAGAGAGAAAACCAAATTCTAATGCTGTATCAGCTTACTTTTGTTTTGTTTTGGTTTTTTTGTTTTGTTTTTTTTTTGTTTTGTATTGTTTTGTTGTTTATTTGTTTGAGAGAGAGAGAGAGAGAGCAGGAGCAGGGGAGGGGCAGAGAGAAGGAGAGAGAGAGAGAATCCCAAGCAGGCTCCACCCTGCCAGCCTGGAGCCCAATTTGAGGCTAGAACCCAGAACCCTAAGACCATGACCTGAGCCAAAACCAAGAGTAGTCTTTTAACTGACTGAGCCACCCAGGTGCCCCGGGATCAGCTTACTTTTGCTATGAAAATTCTTCATGCCAATAGTAGTCAGTCCTGACCACACATAACATTCCTTTCCAAATATCCCATGTTTGCAAATCTTTACTACTTTCTTTTTTACATTCAGAACTTGTCTTGATTTACCTTATTTATGTATTTATTTATCTATCTATCTATTTATTTATTTGTGTTTATTTATTTTTGAGAGAGAGAAAGAGCACAGCCCAGGAGGGACAGAGAGGTGTGGGGACAGAAGATTCCAAGCGGGCTCTGTGCTGACAGCAGAAAGCCATGACCTGAGCCGAAGTCTGATGCTGACCCAGCTGACCCACTCAGGCGCCCTCTGAATTTACCCTCTTTAAATGAGCCTCCCTTTGCAGAAAATTCCTTTCTTTCTTTCTTTCTTTCTTTCTTTCTTTCTTTCTTTCCTTCCTTCCTTCCTTCCTTCCTTCTTTCTTTCTTTCTTTCTTTTCTTTCTTTCTTTTCTCAAAAAATAACTCCATGCATCAGACTTTTCCTTGCTAAAAATACACACCTTATGTTCTTTGCTTTCTGGGTTGTTTCCCTTATTATTTCCAGTAGTCTTCATTAAATTTATCAGAATTCTTAACTCTTAGAAACCTTCATTTTTAACAAAAGTTGGTAAGAAAGCAGTTGTGAACTGTCAAACAGCATCCTTTGGATTGGCAAACTTGTGAATACATTTCATAATTTCTAGAAACATCTGCTTCCTTATAAAACAATCTTTCAGTAAAGCACAAAGTACATTTACAAGCAGGCCCAAAAGTATCTTCAGTTTCTCTGCATTAAGAAAACCAAAAAGAGATAAACCTATGTTCCTTAATTAATAATTTCCTATTTATGGGGCATCTGGGTGACTCAGTCAGTTGAGCATCCAGCTCTTGACTTTGTCTTGGGTCATGATAGTTCCTGGGTTTGAGCTCTGTGCTGGCAGTGCAGAGCCTGCTTGGGATTCTCTCTCTCCCCCTCTCTCTCTCTTTCTCACTCTCTGTCTCTCTGCCCCTCACCTGCTCACGTGCTCTGTCTCTCTCTCTCCAAATAAATGAATAAACTTCAAAAAAAAGAAATAAAAAATAATTTCCTATTTAAGTTTTTATTTATTTTTAAGAAAGAGACACAGAGACACAGTATGAGCAGGGGAGACAGAGGCAGAGAGAGAGGGAGACACAGAATCCGAAGCAGGCTTCAGGCTGTGTGCCATCAGCACAGAACCTGATGCGGGGCTCGAACTAATGAGGCGTGAGATCATGACCTAAGCCAAAGTCAGACGCTAAACCCACTGAGCCACCCAGATGCCCTAATAATTGACTATTTTATCACACTTGGAAATGATCTAGATATGTAATGAATTTAACGTAATTTACCAGGTGACCTCACTCAGCAACACTTTAAGGTTTTAGTTCCCCCAAAGCTTTGGGAAACTATTTACAACTTTATCTAAAAATTTTTATTTTATTTACATCTATTCAATTTACTTGTTCCTAAAAGTTGAGCCGAAATTACCCATGAAAATTTTATGAGACGTGGGAAGGGATGGGTTAAATAGGCGATGGGAATAAGGAGTGCCCTCGTCCTAACGAGCACAGGGTGACCTAGGAGGTGCTGAATCACTGGATTGCACTCCTGAAACTAGAGCCACACTGCGTGCCAACTAACTGAAATGAAAATAAAAATACTAAAAAACCAACAAACAAAAACTTATGAAACATCAAAGTCTGTCATTCTCCCAAGCCGTTTTTTGTTAAACATTTTGTAACTGAGATCCCATCTACTTATTCGAATTTTAGTAAACCCAGGCACGTGAAAGTTCTAATTAATTTTAGTGCTGACAATTCTAAGAAGATATCTGCTTTGCTTAAACAACAACCAGACACAGGCCCGACATGTGAAGTTGAAACGCGCATGGGATAGTTTCTCCCTTTCTGAGAGGTCTAGAATGCCCAGTCCTCACAAGTGTTTGTCTAAAAACCAAAGAAATATAGAGCTCTTTGTAAACGAATTTTGACAATGTCTTCAGAGAGAAAAATATCTCACACTGACGACGTGTATTTGTGGACACACAGATCGCTGCAAAGACCCTGGGATCACTGACATTCATGGAGACATTTATGGAGCAAGTGTTAAGGTTTGTATGTGTCCCTGGAATTACGAAGGACACTGAGCCAGGGTTTAGGCACAGGAGCCCTTTCGCAGTTTGTATTTTAAAAAGACCTCTTTCCCTTAGTTTCCCTCAGTCCCAGGCACTTGTGGGCTGTGTTTATATTTCAAGGACCTGATCAGATGGATCACTTTGAGGACAGAGAAAGAATGCAGGTTCCTGCAAGAAGGACTTTGCTTTCCTAAAGCCAACCATCTATAAGCCCTTTTCTAGGACTAGGAGAAGTGTGGGGTTGGGTGAAGGGACAGGGGAACTCCGGATTGACCCAAGAGCTGCGTTTCTAGTTCTGTTCGCATTTGTCAGGACAGCTGCTCTCAGTGTCTCAGACTTGGATGTTACTGCGTTCAGGACACAAGACTCCGTGTGCACCGCCAACAATTCTCTTGGAACCTTGCTGACTTTTCTAGCAGGGGAAGTGCGGTCTGAAAGGTTGGGGGCTTGGCTCCAGGCACACCTTTCTGCCAGCCCAGCGGGGCTCTGGCCAAACAGGCCAGTTCCACAGGGTTCCAGATAAACATGCCGGCTCAACCGGGCTCTGGGCATAACCCTTGCAGCCCAAGCTGACCTGTCCTGGAAAGGAAGGCCCATTAGATCAGCAGCCCCGAAGGCAAGGAGAGGGGAGCTTCGAACCAAGGGGAACTCACCCGCAGCCCTTGAAACCGGTGAGGAGGACAGTGAACTCAAAGGGCTCACAGTGACCACCCCTGTGTTTCGCCTTGTCTTCGAATGCCCCTGTGGGTCTACTTCGGATCCTCTTGCCTCCACCACACCTGTTAAAGAACAAAAAGTCAACCAAGTAAATGTTAAAGATCCAGTAGCTGTATTCGTCAATCAATGTGTGAATCAGCATCTCATCTAGCACTTAGACGGGAGCTCCAAAGGAGGACAGGAAAGGAATATTTTAACAATAGACGGGGGCGGAAAAAAGATTATTAGCAAGGAGTCCACTGATTTAGGCAAGGTCACCTTCATGGGGAAGGAAGGGGTCAATTAGGAAAGTACCTGGTGCTGGCTAGGAAACTCCCTAGGTGACAGGTTAAAGGTTACTTTTCTGGGGGTTGCAATTGCACTGGGATTAGGTATTAAGCCTTGGTGGAGTGACTCAAGCTTTTAAATTAAGTGTTGCCATTTTGGGACTACGGGTTTTGTGGTTTGTTTATTTGTTTAACACTCCCAGAGGACAAAGGACAAAGTCTTACCTCAGAAATATATAGCAAAGCTCTTCACATGTCTTGCTATGTGTTTGCTCCCTGCTGCTTAAAAAGTGCTTGTTAACCACAGAGCAAGTACAAACTGGTTCCTTCTTATGGGCCCTCTGGGGCCCTGGTCTTTTATGTTCATGTTCAGGACTTGACTTCTGAGTCTAGAGAGTTCCTGGCTCACAGCCGGGCCAGGGCACATTCAGCTCTGCTCCCATTGTCAAATATGACCAGCCTCTGCACAATGGGGCTCCTTCAGGACACCATGTCTGAATCACCAGGGACCCTGGGTGATTAGGCAAAGTGTATTCGCCCTACTGTAGTGATCCTCCTGGGGACAGTGGTCCGGCCCGCCTCCTGCCCAGGCCTGGCGCACACTCGGACGGCAGGAAGTGTTTGCTGGGCAGCATTTCCCAGGGGTAGAAATACATCCATTGTGGACAATGGGAGAATGTTTGTACACGTAACCTCACCCCTCTCCAGTTACCAAATTTCACCTTACAGTCTTACATAAAATTCAAATCTGGAACACCCAAGACCATACTAAAAACTCAGCAGCCAAATCACCATTTTTACTTGAGCTGCAATCCAGCACCATCAAAGGAGCAGCATTTTGTCACCTGTAACTGTTTCAAGGTGATATTTTGAGTAGACCAGATTGAGGTGAGAGGGAGTTTGACTGTTGAGTAGACCATTCCCTAAAGATGTGAAATTTTTCTTATTTCCATATCAATGAGATCATCAAAAACGCACTGTCTTTTTGAGCACTTATTGTATGCAAGGTTGCTAGGTGTTTTCATATGTATTCTCTCATTTAATCCATACAGTGGTGCTAAAAAACGTCACTGTGACCTTCATATTTTGGATGATGAAATTGAGGCAGCAAAGGCTAAGTGAGTTTTTTTCTTTTTCTTTATATCTTCCAAAGCCCATCATATTTAATTCTGTGGGGAAATATTTGGACTTTAATGTACCATTAAAAGTAAAACATTTAGGGGCACCAGGGTGGCTCCGTCGGTTGAATGTCCGACTTCGGCTCAGGTCATGATCTCACGGTTCATGAGTTCAAGCCCCGCGTTGGGCTCTTTGCTGACAGCTCAGAGCCTGGAGCCTCTTCAGATTTCTGTGTCTCCCTCGCTCTCTGCCCCTCCCCGCCCCTCAGGCTCGGGCTCTCTCTCTCTCAAAAATAAATAAACATTAAGTTTGGTTTTCTTAAAAAAAAGAAAAAAAGTAAAACTTTTAGAAAAGATTTCTCTTTCCCTGTTTTCCATTAATTCTTGACAGGTAAAGTGTAGTATTCCCTTTGAAACAAAGAATTCAGGAAGGTTATATTCATGTGTACATGCCCATACCTCTGTTTATTGAAGGAAACAGAATCTCTTGTTCAAACCTTCTTTTATTCTTCTCCTGTTTAACGATACATTTGTGTTCTTTGCCCATTGACTCTTCACTCACGGTCAGCCAGGTGTATTTCATGTATGTGTCCTTAGTCTTCATGGTGTTTCCCTGTTGGGACTTCAGAATTGTTTTGCCATCCTGTTCTTTCCAATCTATCTCGATAACATCAGGGAAAAAATCCTCAAGAAGAGAAAGATATGTTCCAGCCTTATGGAGGTTTACTTCAGCAATTGAAGGAAGAAAAATTGTGGGCTTGGGGGAAGTGTCTTCATCAGGATTTTTATCTGTGGGAGACAATAGAATAGCAATGAAAACGTTATTAGAGAAATGGAAACATTGTGTGGTTGGAACCACCTAGCACATAGTTAAAAGGAAGGAAAAGTTGCCATGGAGTTAGTGCTTACCATGACCTTTAAACCACAGTGGGTTCTGAGTTGCTTCTTTTGTTACTTTCCATGGGAAAAGGGGTTCAAGAGGTTATGTAAGTTGCCTAAAGTCACAGCTATTAAGGTCACCACATGGGTTAAAATGTGGAATTTTTTGAGACAATACATGGTCACTTGTTGGAAAAGGAATCTATTTCCACCCATACTTGACAATGTATCAAGTTGACCATTTAGCTTCAAATAAGAATCCCATGCCCACTTCTGATGTTGGAGTTATTTTGCTTGATTTCTGATTTTATAGAACATCTCACTTTCATGTCTAAACTATGCCAGGATTTTGAGTAGGACAACATTTAAAGCAGCACCTCCAAAATATTTACAATGCCTTGAATTTAAATTTTTTTAAATGATTATTTATTTTTGAGACAGAGACAGAGCACGAGCAGGGGAGGAACAGAGAGAGGGAGACACAGAATCTGAAACAGGCTCCAAGCTCTGAGCTGTCAGCACAGACAAATCGCAGGGCTCAAACCCACAAACTGTGAGATCATGACCTGAGCCAAAGTCAGGTGCTTAACCCACTGAGCCACCCAGGCACCCCTACAGTGCCTTGAATTTGGAAGCAATGTGGCAATATTTCCAAAACTGCTACTTAAAATTTATTGATTATTTTCAGAAATGTTCTTATATGAACCTTATAGTGCAAGTAATGCACTAGTCAGAATTTTGTTTTGCTTTAGAAAATGTTCACTCAAAGCACATTTTATATTGGAAATTCATTTGATGTTGACACGTGACTAAGAAGACACCGTACTTTGATGCTTAGCATCTCCCCCAAATTTGGATCTGCCCTACAAGCCTGCTGAACTTGTGGCTGTACCCATAATTTTCTTTTATTTTATCAGCTGAATAAAGTTGTATGTAACTGGCATAATGTTAACAGAGTATCTTGCACACATAATGTGAAAATATGTAATGAAACATCATAGTTGTCAAGGGCATGTCACTTGAGGACTGGAACGTTCCTTGCTTATACATTGATTGTTAATTAATCATTGAAATTATAAAGACTAGAACCCTTCCAATTTGATTTCCAACTGAAACACAAACGTTAACACATTTTCTCTTTGGGCTAGTTTGGAGTTAGAATAATAATTTTGTGGACAATTTCCGAAGAAAAGAAAAATTTTATTTCTTCCTTGAGAAGAAAAGGAAAAATATTCGTGAAAATTTCTGTGAGTGTTACAAACCTCCTGATTTTTATACAAAATCAGTAAGCAAACAATGAGTTTTTTATTCATTCTATACATAGAATTAGATCATAATGTGGTTGTTTTAAACTTGTACATCTTACTTGTGCTGCAAATATATATATTTTATTGATTATAATAGTAAGAAAGTCTACATTTCTCCAACCATATATGTTGTTTTTAATTTTAAAAGTTTGTTATATAAGAGAAGACTAATTTTTCAAAGTACATGATATTTACATCACTTTTGCCTCTAGTCAATACATTAAAGAATCTAGTTTTCATCTTAGGAACTTGGTTTTTTATAGGATTACTTCTGATTCATCATTGTAAAGAACTTGAAAATCAAAGATGAACATGGAAAATTTCTGGATGGAAAAATACGATGCTTATCTCCTGTCCTTTTTCCTCAGCTAGATCCTGAAGTTTCATTCTTTTCCGGATAGAGGGAATCTTGAACTTCCGTAATTTTCTCAACTGAGCATTAAATAGTATACTTGATTATATAAGATTAGTGCCTATATGTTGGGTAATTATATTACATGCTTTTTCTTTCAATATTCTTTTTAAGCTTACTAACAGTTTTTTTTTTTTATGGCCACAATCATTTTATTGATGCATAAAATAGAAACCAGTTTACAAAATAAATAAGTTTGTCCAGTGCATTTGTGCACATTCAAAGTTAAAAAAATTTTGGGTGTAAATTGCCTGAGTTGTATCTATTTTATTGATATGAAGCAGTATGAATTCTATATAAATTAACCAAATACAACCACATTTTCAATTAAGTGTGGTATTTCAAACCTGCATATTCATATTGACTCCAAATTTCTCATTTTATTCAACTATATTTCTTTTATTAAATAATCATTTAAAGCTATTTCATATGTAAATATGAATTTCAAATTTATGACATTTCTAAATGTATTTAAAAGCTCTACGTCTATCTATAACTATGTTTCTATGTACATTGTAACTATATTTTCAACCTTTGTTTTTCTACTATTATAAGCATGAAGCCCAAACCTGTTGAAGTTAGAGGTAATATAAATTAAGATAAATAAGTTTTAAAGTACATAGAAGAACTACAAAAATACAATCTTAATTTCATTTTTGTGGCCCAGTGAGGGACAAATCCAGTAAACAGGTACAAATACCTCTAAATTCAAGTTATTTGTCTATCAGTGGACAGCAAGGGAACTTCCCATTGGAGCAGTTACAAGTACAGCTGACTCCTCTGGAGAATTTCTGCTCTGTCAGTAGGATCGGCTACAGACCACCCTCCATAGCGGATACAATTCTCCCATTAGGTGTGAAACGGGGCAGCTTCTACCAGCACCGACTATATTTTGCGTGATGTGCCATGTAATTTATCCCCAGTCTCATTTAATTCTCATATGACTCCTGCTGAATGCGTCGTGTTATCCCACCTGATGGATGAGGAAACTGAGGGCAGAGAATAATCGCCAAATTCACATAAGCAGTACGTGGTAGAGAAAGGGCTCCAGGTCAGCCTGGGGCAAATCCCGGGCTCTCTGACTACACCCTTTCACCGTCAGGAAAGGAAATGTGTCAACTCACAAAGCACATCTGTCGTGATCTACTTCATTCTTGGACCAAACCCTTTCGTGACAGTTACACACGATGTACATGAACACTTTATATAAGTCCACACGGACACAAGGTCTGATCCTATTACAATATTTCCACGATGTTGTCTATGCTGACCTTTGCTGTGAGGATTGATATTAAAATCTCTCCTAAGATTTCCACCACCAAACATGCTATGGAAATGAGAAAGTATATTATTATCATTATCATGATTATTAACAATTTCTTTAGATGAATTGTGTGCTCCAACATGACATTTTAATCACATGGGACCACATCTTTCTTACTAATGGGAATACAGTACTCGAGGTAATGATTGGATCTATGTAAGTCAAGCATGGAGACTCATTCCTTGGTTTGCACCCCACTTTGCCCTACTATGTCTCGATTCACTCAGCCATCATCACTGGAATGTGCCTTTGACACACCAGTTAATAGGCAATCACTTGTCTTGTCCACTGCATTTCCAGTGTTAAGAAAGTCAAAGGGAACATTGGCTAAAGCCTAGTAACATGCGGTCAGTTCATGAAACTGCTTCACCTCTGTAGTCCAAAGCAAATGACTCTTTTCCCACCAACAGCACAGTTTATGTGCATTCCAAGCTTTCACCAGAAATTTCTACCTCAAACCGCCTGCCTTCCAATCATGCCCCAAATTTGGCTTGAATCTCCTACAGGTCGGTTACCCGCTCCTCCAAGCCTCCTATTGTCATGTTAGATCCCTAGACTATCACCTGCCTGACCTTGTCTGCTGAAGGTAACCATCTGTGAACGACATTAAATGTCACGGTGCCCATAGTAATGATGCCGCGGTAGCATGAAAGGCTTTGTTGAAAAACCACTCCTTCCATCTTATAAAATGGATGTGGAAGGCAATGCCTGCTATTTCACTTCATAGTCCCCCTAAAGGACGCATGCATCGAAAGTTTTTTCTAATTTTATGATTTCAAAGGCATATGAAGCTTCGGTATACTTCATTTTGTCAGATAATACAAAGTGTGTGTCCACCACAATTTCTCCCACCTTTGAACATAAAGTTTTCCCATTTCTTGCTAGATCATCCCAGGCCTTTTTCTTCTGCTTTCCTTCGTGTCTTGGTCTTCTATTTTTATTTCATGGCCTAACTGTACTTGTGTCTTTTATTTGAGGCTTTCTCAAATAGATGTTGGAAAGAGACAGTATAAATAAATGAGAAATCGTTTGTGCATTCAGCCTCAGGGCTTCAGAGCTTAAGAAGGTCTAACTCAGAGGTCACATGAAAAACGAAAGAAGAGGTTTCCAAATCCCTCTCTGTGATACAAATGCAAAATGTGTGGAATTCAACCACCCTGAAACGCCAGAGAAGAAGGTGAAGCTTGCGTTCCCAACATCATCCCTCACGGAACAAGGGTTGTCTTATGTTTCAGTCCTGGGCCACTTATTAAAAGAGGCTTTTCTAATCCATTCAACTTTGATCCAACAATACTACTTGGACAAGATACAAACCTGAAGTAAACTTGATGAGACTAGTTTTGGAAGTTGCACTGGTAAAAGACAATAAGCAGTTTAATGTGGATTTAGTAAATACTACTTGAGACTAAAGACTATACTTCATGCTTCTGTCTCACATACATAGAAAGACAGTATAAATGAAAAGAATGCTTTTATTTTGTAAGTGGGTAAATTGTCTCTTCCAATAAAATATCCAGGGACATCATTATCCGGGAATCCCAAAACAGACACTCAGACCTTGCAATGACTCAGAAATTTGCTCTAGAGTATACGTTTTAGATGCGTGTGAATAGTTTGATTAAAATTTTCAATAAAATGTGAGAGCAGAAATAAGCAGTATTCTCAAATGGTATTTATAATGATATAACTTTTAATCTGTAGTGTAATCCAAATAAGACATTAAATCTTATAAGTGAATATTTAACTCTATATGGATATTATTATAATTTTACATATTCAAGTTGTAAAACCTGTCCTTTTTATATCTCATTTTCCACTGAAAAGTGAGAGATTGCCTTATGTTCAGGCTAACAATATTTGAGATGATGCTTACTACATTCTAGGCATTTTTAGAATCATGCAACAATGAGTCTTAGAAATTAAAGGCATTCTGCCAATACTGACCAATTGTTCTAAAATGACCTGTAGACTAGATCATAACTGATACATTTCCTGTACTCCTGATTCACAAAGTCCTTCACTGGTGATAATTTCAATTCTATACAATTGAATTTTTAAAATTTTTTTAAAAATTTATTTATTTTTGAGAGACAGAGTGCAAGCAAGAGAGGGGCAGAGAGGGGGGAGACACAGAATCTAAAGCAGGCTCCGGGCTCTGAGCCGTCAGCACAGAGCCCGACGCGGGGCTTGAATTCACAAACCGTGAGCTCATGACCTGAACCAAAGTCTGCTGCTCAACTGACTGAGCCACACAGGCATACCAGTATTGACTTTTTTTTTTAATCACTGACCCTGTCCCAACTGATGTGGTAGCTATAATTTCATTTAGTCTTCAAAACAAACCACTCAAGATGTTTTTTTTTACATTGACAGAATGAATGGATGGAAATATAGCAAATGTTAACAGTAATAAATGTCACTATCCAATTTTTATTTCTTCTCTTTTCCATTTTTCTCCACAATGGCCACGTACTATTTTTTATCATTTTAAGAAAGCAACGGCCAGCTAATTAAAATTTATTTGCTAAAGGATGATTATTCAGAAACTGATAGATCCAGAATCAAAACCCATATTTTCCTCTGCATCACACTCTCCCACAAAACTTTAAGGACCTCATGAATTATTATATCTCTGTCACCATTATTTAATCAGACCGTTAGAATTTATATTGCAGTCAGATGGAAAAAAAAGAGGACAAGAAGGTTGCTTTTCAATTTATGAATTCATTTGTGTCTCTGATCACAACCACTAAGGACACCAAAATATATCATTACTTTCATGATTTCATTGTTTTACCAGCATTGTGAAAATTCTTTAAAAGCTTGTAGGTGACCACACCTAGCAGTATAGAAACATCCCTGGGAGGCGTTTTCCCTCATCCGGGCAAAATTTCATGTCTAAGACTAATGAAGAAAGAACACATTTACTAGCCTGAATTTAGAAAAAAACAAACAGAGAAACCAGCTCATGACATTATGGATATGTTTGCACAGTTAAATGTGTCCATACCTGATACGAATCACCTTCTGACAAAATGACAAGTTTAGCAATTTTTTGTTTATTCTTTTCCATTGGTTGCTTTTAGATCAAATGAATAAGTTACACAAATTTCTTTACAAACCTTTCAACACAGAAATTCCAGAGGGACCTAACTAACATCCCCACCCCTCAGGGACCCCCAGTTGCTCTAGCAAGTTAGCTTCTTGTCAATGTCGCCCACACAAGCTCAGGTGGCAACTACCCCCAAGGACTGGGACACAGTCACCTACCTCTCCAAGGATCCCGCTGCCATTTGTGACCAAACTGGGGGTGAATCCGAGAATTCTGAGCCGGCACCAGCACCTAGCCTGCCGCCCCTGCATCGCCTGCCTCCCCTCCCTACGTTATACGGAAGAATGAAAGAATACTTACCTGTGACCCTGAGCAGTGTGCCAGCACCAAAGGCTTTGTGGGCCCAGCCATACCCAGCCCACTGTCTGAAAAGCTTTTACAGAAATCTCCCTTTGGGGGCACCTAGGTGGCTCAGTGGGTAAGTATCAGACTCTTGATACCAGTGAAGGTCATGATCTCAAGAGTTCAGGAGCGGAGCCCCACTTCAAGCTCTATGCTGGTAGCTCAGAACCTGCTTGGGATTCTCTCTCTCCCTCTCTCTCCCTCTGCCCCTCCCCCCCATAAAGAAATTAACTTAAAAAGAAAAAGAAATCTCCCTTTGCACCTCTTTACAAATTGTGCCTGTATTTTTTCAATATTTATATAAGTATATAAAAATGGGCCCTGATAGCATTAAACAAGGATGATTCTCAAGCAAAATCACATTGTATATGAACTTAGTCAAGAATGGATGAACTGACCCCTCTCTGCCTGGACAGTTTGGTTCTGTCTTTCCCATCTTATGAGTAATAATACAAATTATGAGCTTATGAGTCAAGCATTCAACTGAAGAGTCGATTTAAAAGTTAGGCTATAGAAAATTAAATATTCAGATTTAAAATATAGCTTAATGCTCCTAATACCATAGAATGGCCTAGACCATGCTCTATGGAACAAACATGTCTTTATTGGGTCCCAAATTTTGCCATAGTACCTAGCCATGTGAATTTAGGCAAATAACTGAACTTCTCTAAGCCTCAGTTTCCCCAACAGTGATATTAAAATAAGAGGGTCTCCTGGGCAGGGTTGTTGAGGACTGAGATAAGGCACTGAAACTAGTCAGCATGGTACATGGCTCTCAGTAAATAGTAGCTAATATGATTATTCTCTTTACTCAGATGGTTTGGGGCCCCCTTATCAAATGTTCCACTAAACAAAATATACGGATTTTATAAGCAATAAGTATTACAGAAAGTAAGAAAGCAAAAGGGCTCATGAGCCTAAGACATTCTGTGTCTCTGGTGGCCACATGCTGAAAAACAGGGGCCCAAGAAGTCACAATCGAGAATATTTGTCCACTAGACTGCAAGCTTTTGGAGCGTTGGGACTGCGTCTTGTGCCCCTTTTATCTCTAGCGTCCAGCCTAGACACTGTCTTCAGTAAATGTTTGCTGAGACAATACATGAACAAACAAGAATATTGAACCATGAAGATAGATTCTTTTCTTGGACTGTAGAACTGAAATAGTTTACCGAGCTCACAAATTCCATTACACTGGGCCATCTCGGCACAGCATCACATGATTACAATTGCACAAATTTTGACTAATCTCAGCCTACCCTCTAAGAAGCCAAAGTAATAAGACTATGTTGATTTATTGAAGTTCTATAGTCATTTACTGCATTTACTGCAAGAGCTAAATTTTTGCACTGCTGTTGAAGAGATCAAAAGCAATCATGTGGGTTTTGCAGGTTAATAGAGGAGCACTGTTAATACTAAAGGTACTTAATCAAAGTGTTTCTCACTTAAAGACCCACAAAAAAAAAAAACCCACCTTGAACCAATAATTTAATAAATAGTTTACAGACACAGGCTTACAAATATTTTAATTTCAAGCCTGCATCTGTACTTTTATGTGTATATTTTGTAAAAGTAGAATTTCAATCTGCTTGCAAGCAGGGAAGGAAAGAAACCCATTCCTTTGGAAATAAAACAAAAGTAGTTTTGTTTCCATCTATAGTGACCCATAGCTCCAAAACTGCTGTCCATGTGCTGAGGTGATCCTACATTGTCTTTCCTAAAAAGCCTCTATCAGTTTTTCATTCACAGGATCAAAACAGGACAAAGTTACTTACTGGGAGGAGTTACTATGAGCCTAGTTCCTTCTGCAGATATCTTGATCCATCACACTGGTTAGAGGTTATCACACTAGTTAGTTTCCTCAAAAATGTCAGCCTTCTCCTGAGCCTCATGGCATGACCAGCAGGTAGGAACCTTGTCCTGGCAATTGATCTTCTGGATTCCCCTGGAAGTCCTTGAATATAGGCTTCATGGCATTTCATATTCTCTATGTTTTCCTCAGATTAATTGATACAAATGTCTGCTTTCCATGGAGGCAATAATCACAGAAAAGTGCTCATAGAAAAAGGAAACCAGAAAAGCAAATGAAAAAAAAGAAAGAGAGAGAGAAAGAAAGAAAGAAAGAGAAGGAAAGAGGAGAGAAAGAAAGAAAGAAAGAAAGAAAGAAAGAAAGAAAGAAAGAAAGAAAGAAAGAAAGAAAAGGAAGAGATCAGGGCCAAGTGGTCAACCAACGACTTTTCTAAATTACTAGGAAAAGTGTTCAGGGAATTAAGAGGTTTTGATTTCCAGGTGTTCAAGTGTGTGAAACCGCTCAGAGACCGCATCAAAGGAAAAGCCCTTCTGTTCTCACAAACACCAGGCCTGCTCCGTTAGCAACTGGGGACTGTATTTCTGAAAGAGGATACGTTTTATTAACTGAAAATGCAAACATGCCAACAGAAAGATCTTCCTTGAAGAAATTTGGAGAAAAAGGGTTAAAGATGAGGTAAAAATGCCCACGAACGTTTTACCAAGACCAGTCACTCTTTCCATTGTTGTGTGTGAAGTTCTGATGTCTTCTTTCCTGAAAAGGGGGCATAAATATTTTAGTGGAGTGTAAATGAATCTAGCAGCTAAAGGTGCAATATGAATATCGTTTTCTCTTCAGCTGGTTTCAGTTCACTTTATATTCTGAGCAACTCCACGTGTCATTGAAGCATCTTTTCGTGTCTGAACCTATCTCTGTCACTTCAGAGGTTCCTGAACCGGTGCAAATTTCTGAATCTCTTTCTGTCTCAAAATCCTCATCTGAAAATAGATGTGATAACAATTCCTATCTCAAAAGTCAATGCATATTAAATAGGTGAAAGTATTTCAGTTTTCTATTAACTGCTAACACAGGTTCTGGAATCTAGTAAAGTTTGGTAATGATTAGCTCTTATTAGTACTGCTATCGTTTCTCAAATTTAACATTCCATACAGCCAACCATGAGTATTTGCCCCAAACTTCCATGGTGAAAATGCTTTCGTGACCATTCTTGCGTAGGAACCTGGAAAATTAGTCAAACATTATTAGCACTTCAGTTTTCTGCATTTCTTCTCCACATTCCTCGTTTCCTCCAACCTTTCTTCACCTAAGTGTTTGCTTGCTTTTATGATTTTCATACGGTTTTCTCTAAATGTTTGTGTGCATTAAAACTTGAAGCATTTCCGCCTGAAACTTATGTGTTGCTCTGTCACATACCACGTGGAGCCGATGTGAACTCCAGCTTGCATCCGCCTGAGAAAAATAGAAAGGAAGAAGCCAAGATGCCTGGATTTTCCTCCTGAGGCAACTGGCCCATTTTCCCTGCTTTCCAATAACTGCCATTTCTGAAGTGATCAACACCAGGCAATTTCATGTCGAGGAGGTAGAGGGGGGTAGACCAGAAGGCAATGGCCTACAACTAAGAGGACTGATTCCTCCTCAGCAAGACAGTGTGTCCTGGGAATGAGAAGGAGGAGAAGAGAAGGCAGCCATGGTCACTCTGGAGCGAGGTTCCCTGCACCGTCATCACTGCTGGGCATTTCCTTATGGACCCTGTGTGCGTGCATGGGCATTTGTGTGCATGCGTGTGCCCGTGTGTGCTCGTGTGTGCATGTGTCCCTACGTGAGTGCGTGTGCGTGTGTGTGAAAGGGTGGCAGTTGTGAGGAGTGTGTCTAATTGGGGGAGCCCACACTTTCACCTGAATTTACCTAAAGAATACTGAGAAACGTAGTTGGAAGGTTTCCTTCTGATGGTGAGAATGAATTCATTGTTTCACCAAGGCACATAAGGTGGTGATTCCTTGGACACAGCAGAAGGGTTCAGATGTCAGGAACCAAGAAGGGGGATGAATCACCACTTCAGACACATTCCTGGAAGATGTGTCTTGTCTTCATTAATTATTTCAAACAGGGAAGAAAACAAAGGCAAAATTTATCTTTTAATTCATTATTTTAAAACTTTTGGAAAAAATAGGTATTTCATTTTCTTATTTCTCATAAAATTGCTCACAATACTGAATTATCCTTATGTGAGGGGCACTTTGCTACAAATATGCTCATTTAATCCTCTCATTTCATCCTCACAAAGCCTACTAAGGGGGTGCTTTTATTATTTATTTATTATTATTTCCGATCTTTCAGATGGGAAAAAGGAGGTTTTTGACATACAAGGCATTTGACCAAAGGTCTGATATGAGTAAGTGGCAGAACAGTAATTTACAGCAGAGGATCTGTATCTGGAACCCATGTTCTTAAACAGCAGACTTTATTTCTTCCATATACACTTATGAGAACATAATAGATTACATTACACTCTGTAATAATAATGTGCCTACATGTATGTGCACACAGGTATGTACGTGTCTGTGTGTATGTATGTCTCTCAAGGCTCTAGAATGCACGGTTGAGGATTCATCACAGGAAGTACCCTGAATGTGCTTGCTCAGTACTGCTCCCTAAGATTCATCTATTCACACATGCGTTCAGCGAGTGGGTTCCGAGGATGCATTACCGACAAGGCACGTGCAGACCCTGGCGAGGTCACAGAACCACACACAAGGGTGCTCCTCCGGGCACTTGTATCCCAGCAGCACCAGCCTCCGTCTGCCTTCGTGTGGCGCAGCACCCGGCCTTCGAGTCCCGTCTGGGACCGCAGTCGCCTGCCCTCCCTCCATCCCAGTCCCCTCGTCATGCGGCCTGTGTCACCCAGACTCCCTGGAAATCTCAGGACGAATTGCTGAGGGTCCCTGACGCACTCGGCACACGGGGCGGGGCTGAGGCTGAGGCTGGGACGGGGGCTGAGGTTGCCCACGTGCAAAAGGACCAGAACTGAAGAGAGGACTTGGGGCCGACTTCCTGGCTCCTCTCATACTTGGTACCCATTTGTCTGTGGCTCCATCTACTCTGTTCTGTGGACTTTGTAAAAAAGAATCACAGTGGAGGAGACAGGGTGTCTCAGTGCTGCCAGTTTATTGTTCTCATCCAACTCCCCTCAGCCAGTGTTACAAGAGGCCAAGTTTTATCAGATGCTCCAGAACCTGGTTCATTTTTGTTGGTACCCATATGGCTAAGGTGGCGGATGCATGCTGAGTACTGTGCATAAATGTATTTATCCTTTGTTCCTCCTGTGGATAGAGATACTTCTGGTTGTCATGTTGGCTACTAACCAGAAAGAGAGACAGAGACAGGGAGACAGAGAGACAGAGAGACAGAGAGAGCACATAAAACAGACTTTTCCTTAAAATATCCAGAGGAGGCATTAAGCAATTTCTTAAGGTTCTCACATAATCTGACCACATATAGGAACGAACTCATTCGCTCAGAGAAAAGTGACAAGTGGTTGCTGGTAAGTGGCCATGTGTCTACCCAGGCTTTGCCTCAAAGCACAAGGTGGAACCTGAGAACCCTGATGGCCAGAAGTTCAGATCAGTGTAAGGTGTGTGATGGCTGGTGTCAGGGAAGGAAGTTGTGGGTCAAACCTAGGCCACCTTGCAATGCAATTTCTGAGGTTTGTGATCTGTCTGGAGAATATTCGTCGGGTTGTGGCAACAACATCCCATCAGTCCATTTCCAGGCAGTTAGGTAGACAGGAGTCAGTGTAAACACACCTAGATGATAAAGACAGAGACTTGGCTATGTAGATAGTGATGGAGTCAGAGACAGAGACGGGGACAGAGACAGAGATGGAGACAGAGACAGAGACGGAGATGAAAATAAAGATATAGAGACACAGGTGTAGGCACAGGTATATCTTGTGCAGAGACAAACTGTTAAAAGTGCCTCGAGGCAGATTTTTCTAATTAATTATCTCAAATATTTTTTGCTAAGGAATGGAGACAGAAGTGAGATTAAAGGAAATGCTGATAATTACTACCAATAATTACTCAGGGCTGCACGCTAAGCGTTTGGATTTCAATCTCATAACCTCACACCATCCCTGGGGTGGGTGCTGGCATCTCTGCTCCGCAGAAGATGTTTCTGGAGAAGCTCCAGCTCACCTCCTACTCTCACTGCACCCCCTTGGGTTACCAGGGTCTATGCAAATGTAGGCTTTTGTGGTGGTTGTTGTTGTTGTTTTACCACATTCCCTATGACTGTTTCTCTCAAAGGCTCTGAAAGGTAAAATTGGGTTCCTAGATTCAAATAATAGTATTTTCGTTGGTTCTTGGACGATTCTTTTTGGAGACGAGTTTATCTTTTTCAGCTCAGGAAGCTTCATGGACTAAGTTGTTTTGAAAACTCTGTACCTTGTCTACACCACTCTATGTAGTTACTTCCTCCTGAACAGGGTCTCCCATAGCACAGAAGCCTCCTTTTTACTAATTAAAACACGGCACAAGCTAGGCAGAAAATTAGAAAAAGGCACTTTTTCCCAGGCTGACCCAGCCCTGCTCACGGCATAGAGGGTGGTGGGCATGGGATGGATTGTGGTCCCCACTGGTGCCCCCTACCCCCTCACACAGGCACCTTGAGCAGGGCGCAGTGGTTAGAGCAAACCCAGGCTATATCTCTGGTGCGTGGCAGGGGACGGGAGCGTCGTCATTGCTGAACCCACACGTGTCATCTCTTCCTCCTTCTGATGCTGGAGGAGGCACTAAGCTTACCAACTGAAGACAGTTTCCTCTGGTTTAGAACAGCCCCTTTCAGGCTAGTTCTGTCTCCTTTGTCCCCTTCCTCCTCCTTCTGTCTCCCTGCCTCCTGCTGCCATCACTGCACCCGGGAGGAGCGTTAGTTCTCACAGTCTCCCTGCCGCCCTCTTCCAGCCCTTGGCCCTGCTCTCTGGATTCAGACTCTCCCTCTGAACTGTCCTGTGCAGTAACCAGCCCCGAACCCACCCCTACCGACTCACAGCACGCCTTGAGATGCAAAGTTCCCACCTGCCACTTCTCATCCAGATCCCGGCTGATGCCTCCTGTGGTCCTCTCGGAGCCCTGACCCTCTCAGAGATGCTAAGAAGCGTTTGGGTCTCCTACCTGTGCAGCCCGTGGGAACAGTCAGGGCTGGTTTGGGCTGGTCTGTGCTGATGTCTCCACTGTTGGTGGTGTTCCTCCAGGGCCGTGTTCCAGAAGCTTGACATCAGCCAGATGTTCTCAAGTTCTCCCTCCTTGTGCTTTGGGTTTCTGTGGAAGTTTTTATCCTCCCTTGGATAAGACCCCCAGAGACAGGGAACCAGAAAATACATTCTCTTACTGTCTCCCCAACACATCACATCACATCCCAGCCCCGAGTGCTAGCCCTTCTCTGACCTGCATGCGAACTTGGCCGACTGAACACCCCCACTTTTCTGCATCTAGAACTTCTAGTGAAATTCTGTGTTCCCGGTTTGCCAGGCTTACCCACGAATCTATAAATGAGAGACTTGAAATATAGGGGAAAAAAAACAACCATTTTTTTTTTCATTTTATTCTGACTTTCAAGCTCACTAGCTCATGATTAATTTTAAAAAATGAGCTTGGGGAGGCCTGGGTGGTTCAGTCATTTAAGCTTTCGACTTCAGCTCAGGTCATGATCCCACAGTTGGTGGGTTTGAGCCCTGTGTCAGGCTCCGGGCTGACAGCTCAGAGCCTGGAGCCTGCATCAGATTCTGTGTCTCCCTCTCTCTGCCCACCACCCCCACCCCCCCCCCCGCCACACACACGCATGCACACACGCACACTCTCTCTGTCTCTCTCTCTGTCTCTCTTAGAAATGAATAAATAAATAAATATTTAAAAAAACTCTTTAACAGAAAAAAATGAGCTTGTTTTGGGCACGGCTTCACTTTCATGGAACTAATTCTCATGGTTTTCCCTAAACAGAGGAAGGACTCCCAGTGACATGATGCACGTCTGAGAAGAAAACTCTACCAGCTAAAAATTTCCAAAATATCATCCTCATTGCACATTTTGGTTGTTTACTTAATTCTGACTGCAAGGTTTTAAGTTCTCTCCATGTAGTTGACCTATTATACTTTCTGCTAAAGCAAGTTTACAGAACAAAGAAGATCTGTGATTTTTCTTACCCTTTTTTACTCTTCTAGCAGACTGGGTTCCGGGACAAACTGTTTGAAAAAGTAAGTCCTCCAGATGTGTGCCCACTGTGACTCCTTAACCGTGGCTTCATGAGTGACCCTCATACTGTCCTCCCCAGGCCCCGCTGGGTGGGGCAGCAGATCTGAGACAACACATATTTGCTCACAAATGCCAGAGTATGTTCTTGTAAAGCTAAGAGCACTAAGGGAGTTCAAAGTGACCCAACAATACATTGAAACAACTTGGACTATTTGGAAATATTTCTCTTCTTCTCTAAAAATCAATTCTTCCCTCCCTGAAAGTAGTACATTTGAAGAATGTTTATGATGATCACAAGAGCTCCTGGACAGACCCAACATCCAGCACTTTATCTGGCAGCCAGTGGAGCAAAGTGGATATGAATTCAAATTTATTCACTGTCAGGGCCTTCAGATGAGCTTTTCACAATTACTGAAAATCTCTGGGCACCTAACTTCTCTCTGAGACAATCACACCATTTCAACATACACTGTCTCCAAACAGGAATGCAAGTCAATAGGAAATTATGTCAACCCTGACACCTGGGGCAGGGTTAGGGACATCTGTGTGGGTACTTTGATAGCTCTCAGACTCTCTTTCCTCTTTCCTCTGATAACAAGGCATCACATAACAAGTATGTAAAGTGCTTAATACTGTGCCTAGGACATAGGAGTTCTCAGCAAAAAATACCTGTCATTAAAATCTTATCAGAATCACATTATATTTGTTAATTTTCAAAAAGAACCTAATTCTTTTTCTTGGCTGAGCAAAGAAAAGCAATCAAAGAAATCTGTTGACCTATGGGCTAAAGATGTTAATTCTACCACTTTCAGAATATAACTGCAGATTTTGGTAATCAGTCTGTAACTTCAATTTAGAAGTTAGAAGAAAAGACAACAGAGCTGCAGTAGATAGAAAGGGTCAGTTTGTGATCGAAACAATTATATGTCGACCTAAAGGTGGCAAGGGAGAGAGGAAGGAAGGACAGAAAAGATAGATCGATTATAACAAAGGTGAGAGGCTGGGTTGTAGTTGACATTGTGAAGGTGGAAGACAATTCTCTGGTCTCTTTTAATAAGATTTGGGATGGCTTCACTGCTGTACAATTGTTTATTCTATTAAAGGACGTCAGGAACACAGACTTGGATTCATCATAATATTGTGTCAAAAAGCACTGTAATCATTTATCTACACAGATATCTCTGTAAGTTATTAATTTGGTTTGACTTAGGTGATGATCATTTACTTCATAACTCGACAAATACCTGGAATCCCTGATCTAACTGAAGAAGGACGCATTAAAAATAATCTACATGCTTCTCTCTGCTACGTTCATCAACTAGAAAAGCACATCCTGTTCTGTTAGAGATGGGACCTCGGTGGTTTTGTGGAAAGTGAAATGAAAGGAACTAGATAAACTCTCCTGAGTCTCCAACTTGTGTTATTTACTTGGAGGCAAATATAACCCACTTATCTGTCTGCTTGATTTCATTCTTTTGCTCCAGTCCAGATGGACTGTCCGTCCGCCTCTCTTTACCTCGCCCTGGGCATTACGAGGTGGACCCTCATGGACCGCATGGGTGGGTTTCCTTATTCTCTGGTTGTTGTTTGGAAGCAGTCAGTGGAAGCATCAGGAGGAGGCTGGGAGGTGGGAGCCGAGTGAGCTCAGGGATCCCTCTCTGAAGGGGGTCTGCATCCTCCCAGGGGCCAACACATAGTGCCATCTACACCAGAGACAGAGGGTTATGCTCAGGAAAACACAGGTGCGAGGGGAAGTGGCCATTCCCTTTTATACCCATTAACCCATGGGAAGCATTTATTTCTTCTCTCCCAGGACCCTGAATCCAAAGGCTTGGACGTCCATCTAATGCCCGAAAAAAATGCTTCTGTCAGGGGACATGGTGATGCTTCTTTGAACTTCAACTTCCATTGACCAACAGTCAATGCATATCAGAGCAAAGATGCCCATTAGCATAATCCCTGGGGACTGGGGCACAGGGCAGGGGGGGAGAAACATGGCGTGTTGATCCTGGGGAGGAAACAGGTTTCACAGAATCCACGCTTTGTGCCCCACAACATCCACCCTTGTCCTGTTACTGGGAGAGAAATCTGTACCCACAAAGTGGAGACACACAGAGTCCTACTTGAAAGTCTATCTTCTTCTCAGTCTCCAGATGAAGAACACGCGAGGGCAATTTTCTAGCAACCTTCCATGAAGGCTAGGAGATCGTGTTTCAGGCAATAAAAGTGCCCAAGAACGTTGCTGAAGGAAACCAGGGTTGCGTGCGACAGTGTGTGTGCTTCTGCTGGGACCATCTCACTCCTGCCTCTGCATCTGGACAAAAGTGACATAAGGAAACCAAGGAAGTTACAGCACAGCGTTAATGAGAAGACTGAGTATTTGTGCCACTGTGTGCAGTACTTGGTGTTTGTCCTCCACGGGGGAAAAGACACACTCAGCCCAAGTACCTACTCCGATTCTCCAAGAACGGACCTGGTCTCTAAGTAGGCCGATGGAGTCAGTGGGGATCTGAAGAGAAAACCAGATTTTGTTTTGTAACAGAGGCAAAAGTTGTTGTTCAAGAAGAGGGGACAAAAATGATCATGACACAGCCCGTTTCAGGCCTTTCTAACCATCGGATGTCACATGTTCTGTCTACGTGTTCAGTAATATGTAAGATTTTTAATATTAAGTAACACGTGAATTGTTTTCAAAAATACATCTTAAAATAAAATTCAAAAGCAATGCAAGTTTGCTACGTGACAAATCAGGGTATAGAAATGACATCGTAAAAACTATCATGATCCCAATGTTTAGCAGTGACCCCTCCAAAGTTATGCCCTTTCCTCTACCCGGGGCTGTGTCCCTGAACCCATTCTGGGGGTGAACCATAAAAAGCACCCAAAAAAATAGTCAAAATGGATTTCCAGGTGTGCCTAGAAATCTTTAGAAGTGTGATTTCTAGGAGGTGACTCTGAGGTAACAGACATGACTTTTCCACAGTACTGGTGGGTGTGAGCAGTTGGTATTGGATATTATAACTAGGAAAATTGTGGTTTTTGAGGTGTTCTTGGACTTTATTCAGCATTGATTTGAAATTATAATGTTGCTTCTATTATTCAAAAGCATTGCGTCTCACCCACCTCAGGAATGAAACGAATGAGTTGAGCCCAAATCATCAGGATTTTTCAAGCAGCCATCTATGCCAAGTCCTTTACCCTTGAGGTAATGTGAGCCCATCAGTAATATTCAAAATATGAATCTCACTTCAACAGAGATAGAGGCCCTACTATACTCAGTCCTATATACTCCAATAAGATATTTTTAGTGTTTTCATGAATCAGCCTTAAAACAACCTTGTAATGAATAATCTTTACTTAAGGCAGAGCTGGTTGGCCTTTACTATGTGTGGTCAAAGTGTCCTGGGTGAAGCTCACCTTAGCCAAAAGGAGAAGGGCAGGAGGAGGAAATGACTCCAAACATAGACTTGTTTCCTCCTCCCCATAGGGGGTGTTTCCTCCCTGTACAAGGCCACTGTCTTCTCAGGCTGTACATCAAAAGCACAATGGATCCACGTGGAAAACTGAGATTGACATGGACTTGGGATCACTTCTCATGAGAGTGTCTTCATATTTATCTCACTTCTCTCTAACTAAACGATAATAATCAGATCTCAGAGTCACCCCTCTGCGGAGTCAGGCACTGAGAAGGGCAGCAAGATGAGAGGGTTCAGTTGTATTAGGAAATGGGGAGGACACATGAGGGGACCACCCCCAAGAGGGAGGGAAGGTGACTTTCTGCCCCCTCAAACCCTCCCCCCCTCACACACTTCCTGCACTTGCTGGAGGCCTTAACCTTGACCCGGGACTTCAGTAGAGGGTCCAGATGTTGTTTGGGCTCCTTCACAGGCAGGCATGTCTTAAATATAAATCGTCCACACAAACAGAAGCTCATCAAGATGGAGGAAGATTTAGCAAATCTGAGAAACCAATTTACTTCCAATCATTTAGACTTCCCTTTCATTAATCATTTTTGCCAATGCTATTATGTCATATAAAGTTGGAATTTTCAATTGAAAATGCATTTAATTCAGCTAGACCTCCTCAGAGAGCTTTATCTTTCCCCTACACAGCAGGGCCTTTCTGTTTGGGGCTGGAGAATCAGTAAATAGCTTTTCTTTTCCTTAATTTCTCTTCTTTCTTTTTTCTTTTTTTTTTTCTTTTGGTCAAGAGGTTGACTAGCTTTATTAGAAGTTAGTGAACATAGTGATATATTTTTGGTATAATTTTGCTTTAATACAAAAATCAGTCACACAACTGTAGCAGTTAAACCTCCTCACTTTACAGAGGAGAGAACAGAGGTCCAGGGAAGCTGGTCCCCAAATCCCATATGGGGTCACTTTCAAGGAGAAGGGGAAGGCGGAGGGCCCGGGGTCTCGTCCAGGGCTGATGCATGCACCTGCCCTGAGGATCATTTCCCCCTCAGGAGAGTGAGCGCCAGGCATAGGTGAGGGTGCTGTGAAGTCAGCCACACTGTTTCCTGGGCTTCTGATCAAGGAATCTCTCTCTCTCTGCACAGGAACCAGCGGTGGGCGGGGCGGCAACTTAGAAACTGGAGTCAGGAGCTGCCTTTCAGTCTTGGCTTGCACCCATTTTGTTGGGAATCCCCAGAGAGTCTCTCGGCCTTGAAATTATTTGCATGATATTTTATTCCCGCATTCTTCATTGGAGATGGTCAGATTCTTAAATCACCAGTCTAGCACAGTTCTATTCAACAGAAATAAATGTATTTGACACACAATTTGAAGCAATAATTAAACATTTGCAAACTGCTGCATTAAAAAAAGTTAAAGAAACAAGTACAATTTAAGACTATTTTTATTTAGTGCAATATACCCAAAGTTTTATTTCAGCATGCATCTTTTTTTTTATGCTCTCCAGAATATGATTTGTACGCTACACAAGCAGCCCATCGCAGCATGGACTAGTGCACTGGCTACATTTCTAGTGCTCAGTAGCCACATGAGGCTGGTGCCTGGTGGTTGTGGCTGCTGCCTTGAGCAGCTCAGATCCTGCTCCAGATGCTCCAGAAACACCTCCTTGGAAGATCTTTAGAAAAGTGCCGCCGGGGCAGGGGGGGTGGGGGGAGGGGGGCCTGGGTGGCTCAGGTTGCTAAGCATCCCACTTGGCTCAGATCATGATCTCAAGGTTGTTGAGTTCGAGCTCCGCCTGTCTCTGCTGTCAGCACAGAGCCCCTCTCTTGCTCTGCCCCTCGCCGGATCATGCTCAGTGTCTCTCCCTCTCTCTCCTTCTTTCTCTCAAGAATAAACATTAGAAAAAAAAAAGTGCCTCCAGACTGGACAGCTCCCCGGTTCTGCACCAGGCTGCCCACCAGGGGCTCCTTAGCCTCCTGGGTTATGCACAGTGGACCCTCGGAGAGGGCGTGAGGGTCAGGGGTACTGACCGTTGACCCCAGGAAGCCCCAGAGACCCAGCAACCCTGGGAGGTCCGGGCCTGGAGCGCCCTGGAAGAGCGAGACTTTTTGCTCAGGGAGCAGAGCAGCGCGCGGGGCTGTGAGCTTCCCAGGCAGCACAGTAATACACGCCCTCGTCACTCTTCTGCAGCTTCTTCACTGACAGTTCACAGCTGTTGCTTTCCTTGCCTTTCTTGGCATCGATTTTGTCCGCTTTCAAGCCCCCATACCTCTGCACATATAACCTTGACATGTCCAGCCTGAGGATCCTCTTGGGCGCAGTCCCCTCCTGGTGGAGGTACCAGTGGATGTAGTTGACGTAGGCGCTGGCTTGGCAGGACAGGGTGGCCGAGCTGCCCACACGCCCCACGGCCACAGCCTGCTGAGTCAGACTGATCGCTGCCACCCCACCTGCAAGGGGGACAGTGGTGAGATGGAGAAAGATAGGAGCCTCAGCTCACCCCGCACCAGGGTCACCCTGCACCAGGGAAGGAGTCGGGACCTACCTGGAAACAGGAGGGCACACAGGAGGGCGAGGGGACCCAGCATGGTTCTGCTTCCCTGCTGGTGGGGAAAAGCCCAGGGTGACCTCCCAGCTGCACCTTCTGGACGGAGACTGACTGGATAGGTGGCAGAGGGCAGGTTAGGGTCTGAGCTCTGCTTCCCTGAGGCATCTGCAGGCACTGGTGAGAGAGAGGCGGGAGGGAGGGGGGAGGGAGGAGCCAGAGGGCAGGGACAGGTCTGACCACAAGGGGGAGAGGGACCACCAGTGGTCAGGGTGCTAAGAAACACTGAAGAACTTTGGTGCAGTAAGAGCACCACTAATAATAGCAATTTTTGATTGGACATCGACTTTGCTTGAGCAGATCACTAATAGGTTTCTGCTCAGTGTCTCTTCCAAGGCTGCATGCCTAAGGCAAATCAGGTGGGATGACAGCCAGGTCTGGCTGGAGACAAATCCCAAGCCTCAAATGGCCACTTGGCACTCACAGAGCAATGGGGCGTGGCCTGCCCAGGGACGATGGGGGCAAGCAGAGCAGCATTGCCCGCCTAAAAGGCACCGCCCCCCCCCCCAGCTGGCACTGGAGCATTGTCCCAAGGTGGCATCAGAAGAGTAAATGCCCTCACGTAACACGATAGCTGTGCAGTCGTGGGCGAGCTGTTTCTCCTCCTTTTCCTCATCTGTCAAAAGGGACCTCGTTCGTTTGCAGGCAGAGTGAACAGGAAATGTGAGCAAAGCGTGTAGCCTGTCCCAGGTGCATAGACAATGCTCAGGAAATGTTGGGGACGGGCGTTTCACCTCAACACTGGCCTGGGTGCCGTCGATATTTCTGGGATCCCCAGAGTGCAAAATTATAGGGAATATTATTGTTGTGGAAGACAGCGGCATGTGTGAATGTGTGAGTGTGTGTGTGTGTGTGTGTGTGCATGGCCAAAGGCAGAAGTCTGCGTTGACCCAAGTGGGGTGCGGACCAGGGGGCAGGACCAGGTCCTGAGGTTCCAGGGTCAGATCCTCAGAAATGGAAAAGGCGGGGCCTCCTGAAAGGGCAGCTGAGGAATGTGTCTGAATTGAAATTTTGAGAGATAAAGGGAGCATTGACTTCGACTGAAATGAAGCTTCCCTTTCAGTTATGCCAGGTATACCAGGGCCTCCTGGGTGTAGTTATGATAAATAGTTATGCTAATTATAGCCTGACCTCCTGTAGGGAGAGGGCAGTGAGGACATCAATTAAGGGGACTTGGCTGTGCTGGAGGGCTGGGTCCTCCAGCTTCCGTGCTCCTCTTCCTGGTAAAACTGGAGGGCAGACATGCTGAGCTATAACCGGGATTCAAAGCTAAAGTGTCCCAAAATGCAGGCTTTGAGGTTGTGCTGAGATGGTGAGGTGTTGAGTAGATGCTCTGCTAAAAGAATATTCCAGGCCCATCATTCAGACCCTCAACAGGTGTCTAGGGCAGCTGTGCTTATTAAGTGTTAAGTGGAAAAGAGAGTGACAATGGGGTGGACATCTGCACAGGAAAACAACAGGTGGAAAGAGTCTCAATATAGAAGGTGAGCAGTGTGGGTGGTGACAAATTGGGTGACATTTTTCTTCCTCCTTTCTCTATTTCCTAAATTTTCACTGATAGGAAAATCTTACTTTGGGGGAGAAAATCTACAGCCTTCTATTCTTTTTTTTAAACAACTTTTATTTCACATTACCAGCATTCATAAGTCTGTTTCTCTCAGTGTTACCATTTTTGTTCAAATACTTCTCAAATTGAAGGCTCAGGAACTGCGGCCATGACCAGCCTTACTGTTTAATGAAGTCTGTCCCAAACCTCCAGCCAAATAATCTCTTGGGAGAACAATTTAGTTTGTAGAATGTGATGTCCTCTATTCAAAGAAGGATAACCCATGGATTGGGGAATTCAGTGCCAGAGATTGGGCCAAGTTGGTTGCTTTATAAATAAATACGATCAGCCTGAATTAAGTACAATGTAATTCTTATAAGCATTTATTCCTCATAACACGTCAAGGTAGTTATAACAACCCCATTTGACAGATCAGCTATTGGAATCTTAAAATGTTTCACTACTTAGGGTCACATAAGTAATGGAGTCTTGATTCAAACCCTACTCTAAGAAAGTCCAAAACCCGTCACACCCTCCATTCCTTATACATACAACTGCATATATGTGTATGTAATTTCTTTTAATTATAAAGGCTATGGAGTCATGAAGAAAAATTCAGAGAGAATGCAGAACCCAAGAATTACATGCCAATAAGCAAAGAGCATAAGTTATTTTTTTTTAATTTTTTTTTAACGTTCATTGATTTTTTTTGATAGAGAGAGACAGAGCACGAGCGGGGGAGGGGCAGAGAGCGAGGGAAACAGAGAATCTGAAGCGGGCTCCAGGCTCTGAGCTGTCAGCACAGAGCCCGACGCGGGGCTCAAACTCACGGACAGTGAGATCATGACCTGTGCCAAAGTCAGACACTTAACTGAATGAGCCACGCAGGGGCCCCCAGAACATAAGTTATTCTTAAAGAGCAGTCATGCATTTAACAGTGCTGGACCTCAGAACACAACAGAAATTCTTCTAGTACTTGTGAATTAATACCTCTTTCCTTTTGTTAGAGATTAATTTTCTTTTTTTTTTTTTAGTGTTTTTTTTTAACTTTTATTTATTTTTGAGACAGAGAGAGACAGAGCATGAACGGGGCAGTGTCAGAGAGAGAGGAAGACACAGAATCTGAAACAGGCTCCAGGCTCTGAGCAGTCAGCACAGAGCCCAACGCGGGGCTTGAACTCATGGACAGCGAGATCATGACCTGAGCGAAGTCGGATGCTTAACCGACTGAGCCACCCAAGCACCCGGAGACTAATTTTCTGAAGGTCATAACAGAAATCATTGGTGCATTAAATAATAACAACCACGCTTTTTAAAATGTCAAGCATTGTACATCTTGATTCCTTCCTTGCATAAAGTAAGGGTTCTTCATCCCATTCTGCAGATGAGACAGAGGTTTAGGGGGAGTAAGTAACATACTTGAGATTGTCTAGCTAAGAGCACAGCAAGAACTAACTTCAAGACCTTCAGGTTAAGGAAGCACGTGCCCCAGGAAACCTGCTTGGATGTTTGTGATTCAGGGATTAATTTCTGTCCTCAAGGAGCTGTTGCTTCAAATGTAATCTGTGATCTTGTTCTACTTCCTATTTTCAATAAGGAGCTTCCTGCATAAAATCTATGGTAGTTTGCTTGTTACTTACACTGACATCTAGCACCCCCTGCTGGCCATTGCAGGTATGACCCACACCTTCTACAACGTCGTGGAGCCCAGGTAAGTGGTCTCTTCCAGCAAATACTCAGCTTAGTGAGTGGAACAACCGGAAATACTAGGCAGGAAAGCTGTTTTTCCAATTGTGTACTCAGTGTGCTTGGGACTTTCAGGTAAGGGGCTCCTCTTTGCAAGACCCCGTTTCCCCGGCCTCAAATGAGAGGATTGACTGATATATTTGGTGTCTTATACACCTGTGAAAACTACAGAGAATTGCTTGTGAATGATGTGTATTTACATCTATATAAACGGCATCGCATTCCCATCAATCTGTGTCTGTCCATGCGTCTGTCCACTAGGCTCACTGCTCCTCTGTGCTGCTCCTTCTGCCGCTGGTTGCAGCCACTGCATGAATCCCTCCACCGCCAGTGACAGTCACTTGTCCTGCTGCACATACTGGCTGTCACCAGCGAGGCTGGCACCCACACCTCAGGGTCTCTGCATGCTGGGAGTCGGGTTTCCCTGGGAACGTCATCCCGGGGTTGCGGCTGCCAGGAAATACGCATACACCTTGTCTCTAAATACTGTGCTTATTATCTGACATCATAGTTTTTACCAACCTGATGGCCACCAAACAGGATCACGTTGTTTCCGCAGGCTATTGCCCTGGGCCGCTGATGAGGAAGCTGAGGGTCTCTGTTTATACCTGGCACCCACTAAAGTCTGTCCCTCGGACACTTGGCCGTCCGTGTCCTTTGGGCACAGCAGAAAGGAGGCCGGTGGCAGAGGGTACAGCACCCAGAGGAGCCAGGCTGCCCACGGCCGGGCCCACTTTTCCTGGCCTTGTGACCAGACCCGGTTCTCAATGCGCTGAATCTCAGCTTCCTCGTCTGCGAAAAGGGAAATCAGCCCACACCTCACAGGTTGGTGAGGATTAAATAATTTAATACACGTGGAACACTTAGGAGAGTGTCTGGCAAATCAAGATTGCTATTATTATATTTCCTATTAACACTGATTTATACTCTTACAAATACAAGTAAATACAAATATGCATAATACAAATATTATTTTAATACATTCTTACAAATGTATTACAAATGCAAAAAAAGATAAAATGATAGGCACTTTAAATTATCAAAATTAATTAAGATTATAGCAATTGTTATAGCAATTGTACAACCTGTTGAGTTGTACAAATTTAAGTCTCTTAGATAATTATCCTTTCTGAGGTTTAGCTGTTATAAAGAGCCTCAGCTAATCTATCAAATGTCTCAACTTTGTCTAAAGTACTTACTAAATGAAGAGTCTCAACTTTGTGGTCAAACTTTGTTTGACCATTTACTTCGTGTACTTTGGAGTCCTGGTCAAGAAAACTTGTTCTTCTCTGATACCCTAAAAGCCTTCTATCATTTCCTGTTATATTCAGTTTGAGATTTTCCTCCACGCTGATCCTGGCGTCAGTGTGTCTGGACATCTCTGAACTCATCCACCACTCAGTGTCTCGTGTATTTGCTCCTCGCACTTGTACATAAGGTCCCTGCAGCAGAGTCCGAACACAGGGAAGGTCGGTGGGGACTTTAGCGGTTACCGGGGACACGAAGACTGAGTTGTACTGTTTCTACACTGAATGCAATAAGGAACCCGGATGGGCGCTGGCGGAGACGTGAACTGGGGGCGGGGAGTGGAAATGCTGTTCACCCCTCATGAGCTTACGTTGAGTGCAGAGGTACATAAGGAAAACAAGAGTAATCAAATGAAAGACATTAAGAATTCTCTTGTATAAACATTGGGCTAATGACTGGACTTTTCTATTCTATATTATCTATTAATTTTACGTACCTATAAATATAAAATATCGGGAAAAAAATACTGACCGAAACTGAGGCTGTTGTGAGAAGACATTGCTGATTATGAAGTTTGTCAGATTTTTGGTGATACGTGGACGTTAGTACTAAATTGCAAGAATGTCAGCCTGTAAATTTAGTGTCTGAATGTAAAATGCGTCCTCTTCCAAGTGGCTCACTCTGGCTGGCGTGGTGGGGGGGGGGGGAGGGGAGGAGGGGGGACAGGGTGGTGATTTGCGAACACATACTTACTCTGCACTCTGTTTATTCTTACTGAGCTTGACACCCATGTCCCCTGACCTCCATTCTGTCAGTCAAGGCTACTGTGGGCATCACACTGGTCAGCTGTCACATTGTTAGGATCCTAGTTTGGGGAAGGAGGGACAAGGCTCAGGTCCCGTAGGATTGTCTCTGGGCTCCTCAACCACCAGGGGGAGCCCTGGCTCTGTATTCCAGGGGTCCCTCCTGTGGGGCGAGGTCTTTGCAGGTTGGACCTTGTGGGGGACAAACCTGAGTGTCCCAGCACACCAGCCTGATAGACCAAGGGAGGTGGGTCGCTGACCTGCTAGACCGAGGGAGGAGGGGTAGCATGAGTAGCCAGTCAGGGGTTGGGCACCACGGAGAAGCCCACTTTGGTCCAGTCTGCATTTAGGGGCTGAAGACAGTGAATGGGGGGTGGGGGGGGAGCTTAAATTCTTCTGAAGTGTTCTTGCGTAAATTACCAACTATAGAGTCACCGAATGTTTCAGTAGATCCGAAACCCAATTTTTCAGATTTTTAATAAAAATTTTAAAAAGAATGGAGACATCACTGCTGAAGATATCACTCAATCTTGATTTAAAAAAAACAGCTTATTAGGTATAGTTTGCATAGCATCAAATTAGTCCATTATAAATGTGTGATTGCAGTTCTTAGTAAATTATACTCCTTTTTTTTTAAATTTTTTATGCTTTTATTTATTTTTGAGACAGAGAGAGACAGAGCATGAGCAAGGGAGGGTCAGAGAGAGAGGGAGACATAGAATCCGAAGCAGGCTCCAGGCTCTGAGCTGTCAGCACAGAACCCGACGTGGGGCTCGAACTCACAGAGTATGAGATCATGACCTGAGCTGAAGTCGGACGCTCAACTGAACCACCCAGGTGCCCTGAGTAAATTATACTTCTTAAACTAAGTCACAGAACAATTGCAGAGCAATTTTCTCATCCAGATAGTGTCTTTGTTTCCACGTGATCCTTGCTCCTACTTCCAGTCCTAGATCAACCACCAACTGGCTTCCTGTTTTGTAAATTTGCACTTTCTAGACAATAAATATAAATTAAATCATACAATGTGAACGTGTAGTTTTTTACATCTGGCTGCTACTTAGCATAATGTTTTTGAGGGTCATTCATGTTGCATGCATAAGTAGTTTGTCCCTTTGTATTGCTGAATACCAGTCCACTGAGTGGATGACAGCATTTTGACAATCTACCAGTGGAAGAACATCGGAATTATAGCCAATTTTTGCTATTATGATTAACCTGCAATAAACTTTGACCCTCATGTCTTTGTGCGGACTTTTGTTTTCATATTTCTTTTTTTGGGGGGGGGGGGGAGGGGAGGGGAGGAAGTGCAAGCAGGGTAGGAGCAGAGAGAAGGGGACAGAGGATCCCAGGCAGGCTCTACACCAACAGCCTGACAGCAGCGAGCGGGATGCGGGACTCAAAGGACCACAAGATCCTGACCTGAGCTGAAGTCAGATGCTCAACTGACTGAGCCACCCAGGTGCCACTCTTGTTGTTTGTCTTAGACAGATTTCTAGCAGAGGATTTCCTGGGTCTTTGGTGAGTTTCTATTTAATTTTTAAGTAGGTGCCAAAATGTTCTACAAAGTTGCTGTCCATGTTCCATTCCCTCCAGCAGCATCTAAGTTATTTCTCCTTGGTATCTGTATCTGTATCTGTATCTGTATCTATATCTATATCTATATCTATGTCTATATCTATGTCTATATCTCCATTTGTAAGGCCTGCCTTACATCACTATTAAATTATGCAAAGCATACATGTTATATATTAATTAAATGTTTGGCTTTGTTTAGCACTCTCAAATAATTCCAAGACGTTTCGGCTTCTTGTGGCTCAAGTGCCATTAACTTGACAGGTGGGGAGCAAGCCCAGAAACAGGAAGACGTGGTAAGACCATCTTCCTTAGACTCCTGTCCAAGTGGAAAGGCATTTCATCTGCCCCCGTGTGTCTACAGCAGTGGAATAGGCTGGAAAGGGAAGACTTCCAACAGCCATACTCTAATCTACTTATGTCACACAAACTTCACCTGAACTGTGTGACGTTTATGAGGTTAAGATGTGGGACACAATCTTTTCTTAAGATTCTCTGCTGTTCATTCTCGTGGACCAGATTTGTTCTGGCTCTAATGCAGCATTTGCAAGAAAAGAAAATGTCCTATTCTTTTTTTTTTTTTTTTTCTGGCTTTTATTTATTTATTTTTTTTTATTTTTTTTTTATAATATATGAAATTTATTGTCAAATTGGTTTCCATACAATACCCAGTGCTCATCCCAAAAGGTGCCCTCCTCAATACCCATCACCCACCCTCCCCTCCCTCCCACCCCCCATCAACCTTCAGTTTGTTCTCAGTTTTTAACACTCTCCTATGCTTTGGCTCTCTCCCACTCTAACCTCTTTTTTTTTTTTTTTTTCCTTCCCCTCCCCCATGGGTTTCAGTTAAGTTTCTCAGGATCCACATAAGAGTGAAACCATATGGTATCTGTCTTTCTCTGTATGGCTTATTTCACTTAGCATCACACTCTCCAGTTCCATCCACGTTGCTACAAAAGGCCATATTTCATTTTTTCTCATTGCCACGTAGTATTCCATTGTGTATATAAACCACAATTTCTTTATCCATTCATCAGTTGATGGACGAAAATGTCCTATTCGAGGTGTGTTATCTCACAAGAGGAAAGCAGCTGTGAGGCAGGCTGTTTCCTTTGCCTGTGAGGATGCTCTGTCCCTAACCTACTCCCTCGGTCTTCCAACGACCACTTTTTTTTTTTCTCTTCCCTGAATGTGAGACTAGGACACACTTCTTATAAAAATGTTTGGAGAACAAGAATCAAAGAAACGGTCCTTCAAAATATTAGGCCAAATCAGTGTCGACAGCTTCATTTGTCCCCTACTCATTTTGTGTTTGTAATTTCACATTATTGTGGCCATATCGTCCATATATTTATTCACTGTTTTAAAAATTATAATCTAAAAGTAATGAAGTCGGTTTGTTGCAAAAACTTTGGAATATCCAGGCATCATTGAAGTCATCTGGTTATTTTCTTCTTGTCTTTCTGATTTTCACCTATGGATTTGGGTTTTTATTTTTATAAATATATTCCAAAAGGATATAAACTTTTTTCACTGCATATTTACTTTTGCTTCACAGGTGAGCATTTTCCATGATGTGTAAACTACACACATAATTTTAAATGACTGCCGATTATTTCATGGACGTAAAATAATTATTTAACTTTTCTTCTGCTCTCAGGCATTTAGATTTTCTTCTATTTTTTGGAAGGCTAAGGTACATAATGGAAAAGAAGTATTATTTTTTTTTGTCAGAGATGTTTCCTCAGGAAATAACTACAGGGTGTAACGACAGGGTCAAATGTGCATTTGTGCAGGTCAGATCAGCTCCGTCTGGGCTTGTTCTAAGAATGGACCGAGTGACAGAAGTGCCATCAAGAGGGCAGGGGGAACCTGAGGCTTAGCCAGAAAGAGCATCTTATGGTGGAGAAAGGGGTGAGGAATGTCTGCAGATTCTGGACTTTGGACTCAAATCTCAGCAACTCAGTGGTGTGGTCAGATTTAGATTCCCCTGTCTCAGGAGTGGAGTCACATATATAACAGGCCCACAGATGATGCCTAAGCTGGATGTCAGTGTATAATTTACCCTGAGCTGAACGAATAGCATGTGGCCCATGTTCATGGAAGCCAAAGCTCACCCAGAAGTTTGCTCTCAAGCATAGAAGAAGGGAAATGAAATCTATGGTGAGAATGTGCAGTAAGTCAAACCTTGAAAGCCTAAAGCAGCGGCCTCAACAAGAGAGTTTTGTTTCTCCAAGGACTGGTCAGATTGGGTCTCAGGACTGGGCCCCCTCTCTGTACCATGTTCCGGTGGGGTGGGGTGGGGACACTTACTCTTGTGTTCACATTGCTGAACAACCCTCCTCTGCTGGACCCCCATCCCACCTAGCTGATGCGCCTGTCTTCTATTAAGCTTGCTCTAATGAAGCTCAACTCTGAAGTCATCTGTCCTATAGAGGGACTTAGATGAGTCAATATATGACATTCAATTACACAGTCGACTCGGAGCTTCCCTATGTCTGTGTTCTTGTGAGGATAGAAGCACCTCTGTTGTGATGTCCTCAGTCTACCTGTGCTCATAGGTTCATGGGCACTGGTCTTCTGGAAACCTGTCTACACCAAGAAATGAGACTGAAAAATAGGAGCCTCAATAAATCACATGCCACGGAAAAGTACAGATCCTTTGAGGATGTCACGATTACCTAGGGCTACAAGAAGTCTGCGCGCTGTGTCCTTCAGAATACTGTCATTGGACCGGACTGAAGTTTCAGTGTCTCAACAGTCCTGGTCGTACGATTCCGAAGTCATGAAGCCGCTACTTGGAATGAACTATTTATAAAATAGGGGAACCCCTCACCCACAGAATAAGAGTATGTTTGACAGCAAACGCATACGTGTGCAGATGGATATTTTCGTTCCATTAGCTGTGGCCTTCTGCAAGTTAGCAAACTTGGCTGTGGTTTAACTGCCCTTATTTTATCTGACAAAACCTACTACCCCTTGCACAGTCCCAACCAGTGGGGGCCGGTTTGACTTCAAGCATTTTCCACCAATCAACCACATTTGACAGAGCACATAGACAAGAAAAGCCGGAGAAAAGAAAACCCCACCTCCGCACCAGCGCCCTCCTGCCCCCCACACTGTCCCCTGCACCACCGCCCTCCCCCTCTCTGCACCTGCCAGTGCAGAGCAGAGCCCGCAGGGCTGCCCAGGTCGGGTTGGGGAAGGGAGGGGCTGAGGATTGGAAGCCACAGGGGACACTGGCTAGGAGTGCCCAGCCCTGAAATCAGCCCACACGGCTCTGGGTCATTTGCTAGTCTCCCCTTTGCCTCTGTGCTTTCCACACACAGAAACAGTTCCAGATCTTTAAGTAGAGGCCCAGGTATTTGCCCTAAAGAGGTCTAGTCAAATTCCCGAGAATCAAGTAGATGGAAATTAAATTTCCTCTTCCTTGTATCTGATGGGTCTTGTGTTGTTTCCCCTTGGGAACCTGTATTTGGTCTCCAAAGCCACCTGTGTCCCAGAGACTGAAGCTGATTGCAAATAAACAACAAAAAAAATCCTTTCCAGTTTTTTTTTTTTTATTTTTTTTTATTTTTTAATGTTTATTTATTTTTGGGACAGAGAGAGACAGAGCATGAACGGGGGAGGGGCAGAGAGAGAGGGAGACACAGAATCGGAAACAGGCTCCAGGCTCTGAGCCATCAGCCCAAAGCCCGACGCGGGGCTCGAACTCACGGACCGCGAGATCGTGACCTGGCTGAAGTCGGACACTTAACCGACTGTGCCACCCAGGCGCCCCTATCCTTTCCAGTTTTAAATGAGGCATTGTTTTTGTTCTAATATATGCAAGCTTTTACTTTAAGTGCATTCATTACCGAAAATAGAAAATATACATTTAGTTTTTTACCCACTTACCACACACTGAACATTTTGCTTTATATTCATGTTTGTAGAAATATATACACGTGTGTGTGTGTGTGTGTGTGTGTGTACATGTGAGTGCATGTTCTCTATTATTTCTAAAGTGGAGCTGCCAACAGTAGATGCTGATACTGTTGGGGACTTGCATGTACTAATATCTCAGCTCATCCACATGACTCCTGGAGACATGTCACTGTAAGCCCATTTTACAAATGAGAAAATTAAGGCACAGAAAGTTCTAATAGCTATAGACCCGAGATTTAAACCCAGGCTCCTGGGATTCAGAGTCCAAGCATTTAAACCCTCCAGCACTCTCCCTTTCCCGTGTTACTGCAGCTCTCATGGGGTTCTTGTGACATCAGGGAACACGGTGCACATGAGACACTGGTCCAGGTCTGACACCGGTGCCCTGAGCATGCCCCGCAGGCTTGTGACTTATTAAACTGTCACCGGGGAAGAGTCTTAAGCTAAATAAGTCTGAAACTGCTCACCTTTCGAGGAGAAATGACTTGGGCACCTTCACTGTTTGTGGTTCCCCTGGGGCCAGTGCCCCCAAAGAAGGCATCACAAGGACTATCTTAGGGAAAGAATTAGAGATGTGGAATTGACCATGAGTACATCAATGCTGAATGTGAAGGCTCAGGTGTCATGCTGTCCATGGCCTTGTACTCAGGTCTCACCAAATAAATGTCCACAGAGGCGAAAGTAGACTTGTGATTGCTTTTATTAGGTCTGTTATGAAAAATAGCACAAAGTTCAGGTAGCAAGGAGGAAGACTTCCAGAAATGTAAAATAAAAGGCCTCCAGGCAGTTATCTGGATACAGAGCCCCAGGGGCCTCTATGGAAGCTGCACACCGGCTGTACTCAGAGGCGAGGGTGCTGAGTAGCTGATGGGCTGGTGGGCATGAAGGAGAGAGCGGTGCTGACACCCCCGTGGGTTCCCCTGGCCCTGCCCCTGAGTCATGGTAGAAATTGTTCTCCATGCAGAGTGACATTTCCTGTCTGCCTAACGGTTTGTAAACCTGTTCTGCTATGATGACACATAGAAAAAGAAACATGTGAACTGAAATAACCCAAACGCAGAAAGAAAGCCCCTCTAGATCCTCAACAGACTCTTTTAGGGACAACAGTCAAGGAGAAAAGTGGACCCTTGGTGCCACCAGGGGTTAGAAACTCTTCCCATTGTCACAGAGTGCTGGTCTCCCAAGCAGACAGATGGCGATGATGATGGTGTACACCATGCTCTTGACGACGAGGACGACGTACGTGTAGTAGGCAGAGGTGTTCGCGAGCTGCACCTGCCAGGGGTCTAAAAGAAGCCATCAGTTAGTTTCACCTGTTCTTTGGAAAGGCGAGGACTTAGTTTGGGAGCTGGGTCACAGCACACATTTCTGATGTCCTGGGTTAAAGTGACTCTGTCACCAGTACAACTGGAGAGTAAACATCTACACCACCATCACCACTAACACCACCCCCAAGACTACTCAGAATCCGGTTTGCAGACCAAGTTAGTAAAAAAACAAAAACAAAAAAAAACCTTTAAAATTCACTTAGAACATTCCAAAGTATTAAAAAATAGGTTGTGTTTAGAATGAATGAGTCCAATGGGGAAAAACAAGCATTGGTGATAAATAGCTTCTAGCATTTCTTCATTCCCCCATGTCCCCAGGTAAGAATAATAGGCAATATCCATTAGCCACAACTTAAATGTTACTTGAGAACTGTGCATGTGAAGCCCTAATTGTATTTAATTTTTAATAACAGATGAGGTTATTATTTTCATTCCCATTCTCACATAAACTGAGGACAGAGAGAGAAGCAATTTGCCTGATTTCATGCAACTAGTAAGTACAAGAGGCCAGATTTCAATCCCAGCAACCTGGTGTTTCAGGACGCATTCTCAGCTACTCTGTCATCCTGGATCTCCACAGGCAATGAATACCCAAGACACCCAATGATTATGGATAAATGTAAAGTTGGATGATGATAAGGAAGATGATGATGAGTAGCCAGAGTCCAGGAGCCCCTTGATATTGGACATGAGGACAAATCAGCAGGACTAGAGCCAATGGTCTTCATCATTTCCTTTGTGCATACGCGGGGAGAAAGGGCCAGGAACTACTACTTATACTTAGAATGTACTCACAGGTACTTATTATGTGGCTGCTAAATGAGATACCTGAAGTAAAACACTCCACATAGGGGGCCTTGTGTTTTCCATAACTGAGCTGGGTGTTATTTGTGTCATTTGTGGTTGGCTCAGAAAATGCAAATAATCTGCCCATATTTCTGCAAGTAATAATTAAAGACTGGGGTTTAAGTCTGGATTCTGGCACACGAAGTCCTGCCATCACAACCCCTCCCCTGTGCAGCCTGTCTCAGGGCCTTGGCTTTGGGATTTAGAGGAAGAATAAAAATTGAGTAAGTGTATGAACTCTTGATTCAGATGATCTGGGTTGAAGCCCCGGATCTTGCTGTGTCGCAGGGCACAAGGGACTTAGCTAATTTTAGTTCACTGTCCTCATTTGTAACGTGAGAACAAAATACTTCGTAGTGAGTATTAACAGAATTAAACAAAACCCGTTCAAAGTACACACAACGCCTTCTGTACAAGAACCTCTCAGTGTCAGTTCATATTATTAACTACCAACAAATACAAAGATTAAAAAAAAAAAATTCTAAAAGCTACTTGATACCATGTTTTCCTCAGTTCGTAGAAACAAAGATCACAGAAACAAATGAAATCCATTGTTGAAAGACTTCAGAGCCCCTCACTGCACCCCTACTTAATAGTCCTCTCATTCCCAAGCCAGAATTTACTGTGTGAAGGCGACGCCTGGGAAATGATGGAGACTTCAGCTGTCACTAAGTCTATTTTGCAAGATCCAACCATTGTGATATTTCTCCTTGAAGCCAGGGAAGTTCAAAAGTTAAGTTGATCAGAAGGTAAATGCTGTAGCATAACAAAAAGACAAACATAGAAAAACTTACCATTTTCATCCTTCCGAGAAGCTTTTGTGTAGTTAATAGTGGCGAGCTCTAAAAGAAATGAAAGCAAGTATTATTCCGTTGTTCATATCCATTCTTTGACACGTGTCTGTGTCATGGATAGTTTGATGGATGGATAGCGAGAGAGACAGACAGACAGACAGGCAGATAGAATCTGTCAACAGACTGGAGACAGCCATAACAAATAGGAGCCCCACAATTCCAGAAAAGGTGCTCTGATTCTTTGTGACTGAGCAGATCAATTCATATATGGTATTTCTGCACATGAATACATTGAAGTTCATGATTTTTTTTCTTTTTTTCCTCACAACCGGAGGGTAATATCTAAGATTATCTTGTTTTCCTTCTGGGCTCACAGCTCCTAACACAGTGCCTGCAGCAAAGCAGGTGTTCTGTAAATACTTGTCGAAAGGAAAACCAACCAGAAACAGTGGCTGCTGTAAAGTCCTGAGCACACACCGCTTACATGAAGCGTGGCCACCAAAACGATATCGTCCAACCCGAGAATCCACAGCAGAATCTTACACATTGGAAGGAGGCTGGTGTAGGTCAATTTCCCGTGTAAAAATGGAAGCAGCCTTACCTTTCCAAATCACGCACACCCCAGTAACCGCAAGTCCCGCACATGATTTTCTAGAGTGGAGGTGTTTGTGGACATGACAACAAGGTTAATGAAAGCCAGTACCCTTAAATGGTTACTCCTGTGCCAGGCACTCTGTGAAAGTTCACGTGCATTATCTCGCACCAGTGATCCTGGTGACACTGACATGAGCTGGATTTGGAGGACTCCATGTTACGCGTAAGGAAATAGGATTTAGAGTCTCTAAGTACCTTGCTGAGAATCATACCAGTGACGGGCAGAGCCGGCACTCAGGGACGGAGGTGGGGGGTTAGGTGAGCTACAGCATGTGGAACGTCCCTTGTACAACAATCCATACAAATTGAATACAACTCCCCCATTGTGGACTCTCAGACATCATCTCTCCCAGACATAATCATCACTCTTAGCTAATGACCATTTTATTACACAGACTCAGGATCCCAGTACACTTCTTTGCTGGGACGGGAACTTGCAGGCCAACACATATCAATATCAGCTCTCTGAATATATAAAACCTAAGGTGAGAGTTGTATTTATCTACTGTGAAAACAAAACAAAACAAATCAAAATAAAAACCACCCAGCACACATACAATTTTATGCACTCCACACAACCTAATTTTGGGCACTCTTAAAAAAAAAACAGGTTTGGGGCGCCTGGGTGGCGCAGTCGGTTAAGCGTCCGACTTCAGCCAGGTCACGATCTCGCGGTCCGTGAGTTCGAGCCCCGCGTCAGGCTCTGGGCTGATGGCTCAGAGCCTGGAGCCTGTTTCCGATTCTGTGTCTCCCTCTCTCTCTGCCCCTCCCCCGTTCATGCTCTGTCTCTCTCTGTCCCAAAAATAAATAAACGTTGAAAAAAAAAATTAAAAAAAAAAAAAAAAACAGGTTTGAGGTTTAAACTTTCGGGTGAATTCCAAGAAGGAAAATGTTAGCATGATTATGTTAAAGGTTAATATATCCTCAAGAGCTGACTTTAAAGTGCCCTAAATGTCTCTTTCTTTTCCATACAGTGACTTGAGTCATACTGTGCACCTGAAACTAATAGAGCGCTCTATGTTAACTAACTGAAATTAAAATAAAAGCTTTTTAAAAAGATAAGTAAAAATCTCTTATCATCATGCATTGATTAAAGTAAAGACAGTAAGGTAACAACTTTTCATAATAAAATGTGAACGTGTCCTACGTGCTCTTGCTTAGTCGTGGCTGGTCATGCTTGGGCAAGATGACTTTTATCTCTTTTCAGTGTCACTTCATTGTTCTGTGTTTTCATGCATATATATATACATATACAAGCTTTTATCACAATCAGAGCAACAAAAATCTTACAAGAAACAGCACTAGAAATCTGCTGCAGAATTGCAATTAACAGAAATGCCCTCGTTAGCTTTGTTGTCAAAAGAAGACCTTGGGAGACATTCGTTGCAGAAATAAGTGCCCAGCAAGACACGTCGTAACCCGGAACTGCCCCCTTACCCTCGTCATCACCGGGGAACTTACTACACTTGTTACTTTTCTCCACTCCCTGGAAAAATGAAAACCTAACAGACACTTCAGCCCAGCGGTTACATTAAATTTAAGTTTTGCCCATTTGTTTCCTCTCTGTGTCTTAGCTGTAGATATGAACAGTTAGAGCTGTCTGTGTAATGTTACTTTCGCTACTTTTAGGAAAGGATATAAAAAATACAGTAAGTGTAGAAATAAATTCATCCATGCAATGTTTTCAACAGCAAACATTGCCACTGATACAATGCTGCGTGCTCTTCATCAGAGCCCAGGTGACAGCAAAGGTAATTGCTTGACCCTGATTTCCTCATTGGACAAAGAATCTGTGAAATAACAAACATTCAACTGAGTACCTTTTAAAGATCTAATTGGCTGGTAACGGATCTATTTATGAATCAGGGAGCATCTTATCCGGCAAGTAGAGGGGAGCTCCCAGGAGCCATAAGAAAAGAAGTCTTTCAAGATTGAAAGGGAGGGAAAAAGAAGTTATTAGCAAGGAATCCATTATTTCAGGCAAGGTCACCATCCTAAGGGGAAGAGAAGGGGCCAGTCAGTAAACTTCCTAGTGCGGACCAGGAAATTCCATGCCCTGGTTAAAGGCAAAGTTCTGGGCGTTGAAACTATAGCTGAGCAGGGATGAAGTCTTGATTTACTGACTTGGGGTCTGGAGCTGAGTGAGGCCATTTTGAGTCTGTGGTTTTCTTTTTAACAGCCCAGCCTTTTGATCAGACTCTCAGCTTAACTGAGAGATGAGATCAAAATGGGAGGCATTGACATTACTCTCAGCAGCAGCTCTGAGACATATTTGTTGTCCTTCTGTGTGATACTCACAGGTCATGACCTTTTGGCTTCACCCTGTAATGTTCACAGGTTACCACTTCAGGTTTACAATTTTTGAGTGGGTTGTTCTCTTTGTTCTTTTTGGATGTTCCAGTCTTAGAGAGTTCATTTGTTTGTAGGTTACCAGCTCTGAACTTACACTTGGAGCTTTAGAGAGAACATTACACACCAGGAATATTATTATGATTACCATAAACAAGACAGTTCCAATGTTTGGAGTGCAATTTGAGGCCATGGTCCCCAAGACACAAAGCTATGAAAATCAAATAATTAAGAAAGGCTCCGCTGAAGCAGTCGCATTTTTTACCAAGTGGCTTGCTCAGTGATCTGACGTTGTTGAGTTTTAACTTCCCCAGAACTGTTAATCGGGGTAGAGCAGGTGGTCTTGGTTAGAGGACAGACCCAGCCTTGCTCAGCTAAGAGATCATCAAGGGCTATCTTATTTTCAAGAATTACTTTGGTCAGAGTCTAAGGATATTTGTTAAGCAGCCATTGCTTTAGTAAGAGATTCTGCAACAATTTTTAGAACGAAGGAGAAGGTCTTGCTCAAACCTCATTAACCTTGATCCCTAACCTGGAAGTAGGGCCTCACCAAAAGAGTGACTCTTGGTCACGAAAGCTTCCTGGGAGGTTCCTTCTAACTCAGGGTGTAAACTGAGGGGTGTCAGCCATTGAGATGTCTTCTTTAGCTTGAGAAAAGGTAGAAACAGGGCTAGATTTTCTCCTAGTCTGAAATAAAAGCTTGCCGTAAATTCCAAAGGTTACCCCCCTTGGCTGTGACCTGGGAGATAGAGATGATGGAGTTATCTTTCCAGACCGTTCGTCGGAAAGAAAAGAAGGTGAAAAGTTTTCACATTTGGTAGAAGTGTGAGATCTTGATCCATTGTCTTGGGCAAAAACACCCTACCTGCATGCCAGCTACATCACTTTCTTTCAATTTGACTCCGAAATGTCCAATGTCTGTGCAGGACCCAGTATCAGATAGAGACTGGAGCTGTGTGATGTGCACCTGAGGCTCAATACGTTTTAGTGTTACAGCAGGAGCACTTGGTAAGGTCCCTCTTCTACCGGGGGTTTGAGGGCTCTCTTCCTCTGATGACGAGTCCAAAATACCTAATCACCAGGCTGTAACTGTGACCTACAGGATCCTTTTAACTATAATCCTGGAAGGCTTCCATAAGCTGGTGGTGACAGGCTTGAGCATAAGACATGGTAGACGTACACCAGCTGGACAGACTAGCATGTGACACAAGGATCAACAGAAGGTTGTACTCTGAGAGAATGTCAAGAAGTTTGCAAGGTTTTCCTTAAGGTTCCTATGAGTTGCCCAGTAAGATAGGAGCCTTGGTCCCTGGAGATCACAGAAGATGTGCCCCAAGGGGGAAACACACTTTTTAAAAGTGTCTTCGCCATAGGGAGGGCATCAGCCTCTCGGCAGGGAAAGGCTTTAAACCTTCCAGAAATGTACAAACAATAACCGGGACATGTTGACAGCCCGCACTAAGTGGCAGTGGCGTGAAGTCCGGCTGCAGGTGTTCAAAGTGTCCCCAGGGAGGTGGTCTGGAGCCTTTGGAGACAAAATAATTTTTCCAGGATTGTGGACCCGACAGATCAGACATTGATGGCAAACCATTGTGTACTAGTCTAGAAGTCTTAACGCTGATGTCGGTTTATAACATGGGTCACTTTAAACGCCCTCTGGTGGGCAAAAGAATGAAAAAACAAAAATCAAGAAAATGGTTTTGCCATGGAGCCAGGAGGGGACCAAGTGACTGTCTTGATGTTCCCTTAGTCCAGACTCTTTCTTGAATACACTGCCACTGTTTATACACCTTGATTTCTCTGATTCAGAAGCAGACAGGTGTCATGTTCGAGGACATCAGGACTGCAAATGTCTGGCAGAACCAGAATCGACTTTAACTTCATGTGCCACAATCTTACAAACACAACGTAAAGAACACTTAGTATGAATTTCTCTTTGACAATGCTTCCCATGTAATGTAACATATCAAATAAAACCAAATTAGTTTAGCATGTCCTTTGGAATGTACCAGGTCAAAGAGACTTAAGCTGACCAAAACACTAAAGAAAACAAATAAACAAACCTAACCCTTTGCCCTTTGGACAAAGAGAAACCAAATTCTAACGTTACACCTTCTTACTTTTGATTTGAAAATCCTTTCTTCCAAACTTAGTCAGTCCTGACCACGTATAACATTTTTTTCTAAACATCCCCTTTTACAAACCACTTTCTCCTTTACATCCAGAATTTGTCCTGAGTTTACCCTTTTTAGATGACCAGCCTTGCTTTAGGAAAAAATTCCTTTCTTTTTTTGCCCTCAAAAATATAACCCCATTCATCATACTTTTTCTTACTGAAAACACACATCTTACTTTTTTTTTTTTTTTTTTTTTTTTTGCATTCTGGGTTGTTTCCCTTATTATTTCCAGTAGTTCTCGTTAAATTATTAGAACTGTTAACTCCTAGTTAACCTTCAATTTTAATGAAAACTAATAAGGAAGCAGTTGTGCACTGTTAAACAGTATTCTTTAGATTGGCACATTTATGAATACGTTTCATAATTTCTAGAAACCTGTGCTTCTTCAAAAAACAATCTTTCAGTAAGCACAAAACACATTAACAAGCAGGCCCCAACATATCTTCAGTTTCCAAAAGTAGATAAACCTATGTTCATTTATTAATAATTAACTATTTTATCATACTTGGAAATGATCTAGATATTTAATGAATGTAACTGAATTTAACAGGTGCTCTAACTCAGCACAGCTTTAAAGTTTTAGCCTTCCAAAAAGTTTGGGGAGGCTAACACTGTATCTAAATTTTTATTTATTTTATTTACATTTATTCTATTGTTCCTAACAGTTTAGCTGAGGTTACCCATAGAAGCTTTCTGCGACCTGGGGAATGATGGATTAAACAGGTGATGGGGGTTAAGGAGTACCCTTGTCCTGACGGGCACAGGGTCTATTTTACAAAATGTCTATTTTGTACACATGAAATGAGTATAACACCATATGCTAACTAACTGGAATGGAAGTATAAAAATAAGAAAAATAAACTTACAAAACATCGAAGTTCATCATTCCCCCAAGCTATTTTTTTTAACGTTTTGTCACTGAGATCGCATCTACTTATTTGACTTTTAGTAGACCCAGGCACCTGAAAGTTTTAATTTTAGTGCTGATAAAGCAGTAAAGAAATGTCTCTTTTATTTAAACCAACAACTGAATATTTGCCCAGACCATGTGAAATCGAAACACCTTTGGGTTAGTTTCTATCTTTCCGAGAGTTTTAGAATGCCCAGTCCTCACAAGTGCTTGTCTAAAAACCAAAGAAATATAGAGCTCTTTGTAAACTAATGTTGACAATGTCTCCAGAGAGAAAAAATATCTCACATTGACGACATGTATTTGTGGACGCACAGATTGACGCAAAGACCCTTGAATCACTGACATTTATGGAGTAATTTATGGAGAAAGTGTTAAGATCTGTATGTGTCCCCAGGATTATGAAGGACACTGAGCCAGGGTTTAGGCACAAGAGACCTTTAGCAGTTTGTATTTGAAAAGGCCTCTTTCTCTTAGTTTCCCTCAGTCCCAGGCATTTGTGGGCTGTGTTTACATTTCAAAGATGCCATCAGATGGATCACTTTGAGGACAGAGAAAGAATGCAGGTTCCTCCAAGAAGGACTTTGCTTTCCTAAAGCCAGCCATCTGTAAGCCCTTTTCCAGAACTAGGAGAAGTGTGGCAGTGGGTGAAGGGACAGGGGAACTCCGGATTGACCCAAAAGCTGCGTTTCTAGTTCTGTTCACATTTGTCAGGACAGCTCCTCTCAGTGTCTCAAAGACTCAGATTTACATAAAATGATATCATGGGTTGATTGGACCTATCCAAGCACATGAGCCTCAATTTGCTTCCTTCCCTCTGGGTGCACAGTTTTAAGTATTCCTGGCAGATGGAATAACTCCCCTTGGGTGTAAGATGGGTCGCAGAGAGGAAGCTAAGGATATTACCCTCCCCAGATCAAGGGTCACCCACAGGGACAGCCAGAGGAAGAAACCCATAAGCCGCATGTCCCAGGCAGGCAGAGAGCTAAGAGCAGTGATTCAGGATGACGCCAGCAAGGAGGCAACGGCTGTCTCTGGGAGAGAAAGGATCCATAAGCAATGGGTGTGGATTTGGAAAGGTGGGACAACAGGAAATTGTTTATTGTCTTCTGAGACCACGCACTGTGGGCAGAGATTTGGAAGGAACTGATTCTCCTAAGAGTTTCCACCCATTGCTGGCTTCTGCCGTTTTTCTCTAGGATCCCTTCTGCAGCACTCCTATTTACCAGAATTTCCACTTGGCTGTTGAAGGGAATAACAGAGCAGTTTGCCAGAAAATCACCCAGTTTCATCAGCTCTGGGAGAGGCTCATTTGGGGCCCTCCTCTGAAAGCAGACATGGGGTATAAAACCATTAAGTTGGCAGACTTCTGTTTATGACTGTGCAGCCTTTTCTGAGTGGAAAATCATTTCAGCCCAGAGTGAGTGCTCAAAGGAGCAAAGAACGGAGCAGGAGGATTACGTCAGTCTTACAGACTTTTTTTAGTACCTCTTCCATCTATAATTTTTCATGAGCCTTTTGCAGTGAGTCATTCAACAAAATGACCTTGACATTTTAAAACCTCTAGGAAGCTTCTGCTTGCTGATTAAACTGAGGGGTCCTACTGTCTTTAACTGTAAAACCCTTGCTCTTAAGTGCCCTTCCTAAGTGGTCTTATCTAATTGGAAATTATATCTTTAACATCTGGGACCATAGTTCTTAGATGAAAAATAAGCAGGTGTACTGGAAGGTGGTGGGCTTGACACTTCAGGACTTGAGGATCCCATGAGCTAAGATTTGGAGCCAAACCGACACCTAAAAGGCATATGACCCGAATTGGGGATTGTGTGTATTTTACAGTATATGTCCTTACACAGAGGTTTTCCGGAGGTTGATGGGTGACCCAGTGATGACCCGACGACCCCTGCCCTCACCAACTTGTACCATCAGAGGAGTGTTCTTGAGGTAGCGAATGCTCTAACAGTCTTTAAATGTGGGACCTCTGAGGGGCGCCTGGGTGGCGCAGTCGGTTAGGCGTCCGACTTCAGCCAGGTCACGATCTCGCGGTCCGGGAGTTCGAGCCCCGCGTCAGGCTCTGGGCTGATGGCTCAGAGCCTGGAGCCTGTTTCCGATTCTGTGTCTCCCTCTCTCTCTGCCCCTCCCCCGTTCATGCTCTGTCTCTCTCTGTCCCAAAAATAAATAAACGTTGGAAAAAGAAAATTAAAAAAAAAATGTGGGACCTCTGAGATCCCTGTTGCCAGTAGCCTTTCTCTAAATGAAAGGAGACAATCGTGTGCACATTAGTGAATGGCCAATAAGAGAGGCTACTGCGTTCAGGACCCAAGAAGACTCCGTGTGCACCACCAACAATTCTCTTGGAACCTTACTGACTTTTCCAGCAGGGGAAGTGCGGTCTGAAAGGTTGGGGGCTTGGCTTCAGGCACACCTTTCTGCCAGCTCAGCTGGGCTCTGGCCAAACAGGCCAGTTCCACAGGGTTCCAGATAAACATGCCGGCTCAACCGGGCTCTGGGCATAACCCTTGCAGCCCAAGCTGACCTGTCCTGGAAAGGAAGGCCCATTAGATCAGCAGCCCGAATGCAAGGAGAGCGGAGCTTCGAACCAAGAGGAACTCACCCGCAGCCCTTGAAACCGGTGAGGAGGACAGTGAACTCAAAGGGCTCACGGTGACCACCGCTGTGTTTCGCCTTGTCTCTGAATGCCTCTGGGGGTCCACTTTGGATCTTCTGGCCTCCGCCAAACCTGTTAAAGAACAAAAACCCAACCAAGTAAATGTTAAAGATCCAATGACTGTATTTGTCAATCAGTGTATGAATCAGAGAGCATCCCATCTAGCATGTAGACAGGAGCTCCAAAGGAGGACAGGAAAGAAATCTTTTTTACAATAGAGAAGGAGCAGAAAAAAGGAAATTTTTAGCAAGGAATCCACTGATTTAGGCAAGGTCACCCTGACAGAGAAGGGAAGGGGTCCATTAGGAAACTTCTTAGTGCTGACCAGGAAAATTCCCTAGTCGACTGGTTAAAGGTTACTCTTCTGGGGCATTGAAATTGTACTTGGGTTAGGTATTAAGTCTTGGTGGAGTGACTTGGGGCTTTAAGCTGAGTGTTGCCATTTGGGGTTTGTGGGTTTTTGTTTTTTGCTTTTTCTTTTTTAACACTCCCAGAGGACAAAGGACAAAGTCTTACCTCAGAAATATATAGCAAAGCTCTTCACATGTCTTGCTATGTGTTTGCTCCCTGCTGCTTAAAAAGTGCTTGTTAACCACAGAGCAAGTACAAACTGGTTCCTTCTTATGGGCCCTCTGGGGGCATTTTATATTAATGTTCAGGACTTGACTTCTGAGTCTAGAGAGTTCCTGGCTCACAGCCGGGCCAGGGCACATTCAGCTCTGCTCCCATTGTCACATATGACCAGCCTCGGCACCAGTGGGGCTCCTTCAGGACACCATGTGTGAATCACCAGGGACCCTGGGTGATTAGGCAAAGTGTATTCGCCCTACTGTAGTGATCCTCCTGGGGACAGTGGTCAGTCCCACCTCCCTCCCAGGCCTGGCACACGCTCGGACGGCAGGAAGTGTTTGCTGGGCAGCATTTCCCAGGGGTAGAAATATATCCATTGTGGACAATGGGAGAATGTTTGTACACGCAACCTCACCCCTCTCTAGTTACCAAATTTCACCTTACAGTCTTACATAAAATTCAAATCTGGAACACCCAAGACCATACTAAAAACTCAGCAGCCAAATCACCATTTTTACTTGAGCTGCAATCCAGCACCATCAAAGGAGCAGCATTTTGTCACCTGTAACTGTCTAAAGGTGATACTTTGAGTAGACCAGATTGAGGTGAGAGGGAGTTTGACTATTGAGTAGAACATTCCCGAAAGACATGCGATTGTTCTTATTTCCTTATCAAGTAAGATCATAGAAAGTAGACTCTCCTTTTGAGCATTTATTGTGTGTGAGGCTGCTAGGTGCTTCCTCCATATTGTTTCATTCAATCCATACAGTGACTCTAAAAAACATCATTGTGACCTTCATATTTTGAATGATGAAACTGAGGCAATAAAGGCTAAGTGAATTGTTCTTGTGCTCTTTCTTTGTATGTTTCCACTTTAATTCTATGGGGAAGTAACAGGACATTTATGTGACCGTTAAAAGTAACTACGTTAAAGAAAGATTTCTATTTGCTTGTTTTCCATTAATTTTTGATAGACAAAGTGTGGTATTCCCTTTGAAACAAAGGGTTCTGAAAGGTTATCATCATGTGTATATGCACATACCTTTGTTTATTGAAGGAAACAGTATCTCTCGATTAACCCCTCCTTTATTATTCTCGTGTTTGACGGTACATTTGTGTTCTTTATCCATTGACTTTTTAGGCACGGTCAGCCACGTGTATTTCATGTATGTGTCCTTAGTCCTCATGGTGTCACCCTGCTGAGATTTCAGAATTGTTTTGCCATTCTTTTCTTTCCAATCTATCGTGATAACGTCAGGGAAAAAGTCCTCAAGAAGACAAAGATATGTTCCAGTGTTATGGAGTTTTACTTCATCAGCTGAAGGAAGAAAAATCGTGGACTTGGGGAAAATGTCTTCATCAGGATTTTTATCTGTGGGAGATATGCAATTGCAATGAAAACATTAGAGAAATGAAACATTCTGTGGTTTGGAACCACCTAACACACAGTAAAAGGAAGGAAAAGTTGCATAGGGTTAGGGCTTACTATGTATGACCTTTCATCCACAGTGGGTTCTGAGTTGCTCATTTTGTTACTTTCCATGGGAAAAGGGGTTATGTAAGTTGTCCAAAGTCATGGCTATTAAGGGCAGCACCTGGATTAATGTGGAATTTTTTGAAACAATACACAGTCACTTGTTGAAAGGGAATCTATTTCCACCCATACTTGACAATCTGTCACATTGGCCTTTTAGCTTCAAATAAGGATCCCATGTCCACTTCTGATACCGGATTTCTTCTGCTTGATTCCTGATTTTATAGACCATCTTGCTCTCACATCTGAATCACACCAGGATTTTGAGTAGAGTGATGTTTTAAGCTGCATCTCCAAATTATCTACAATGCCTTGAATTTAGAAGTGATGTGGCTAAATTTACAAAACGGCTATTAAAAATTTATTGATTGTTTCCAGAAATGCTCGTATTAACTTTATCAAGTATTGCACTACTCAGAATTCGGTTTGCTTTAAGAAATGTTCACTAAAGGCACATTTTAACGGGAATTTCGTTGTAGTTGATGCATGACTAAAAAGACACCATACTTTGACACTTAGAATCTTCCCCCAAATTCGAATCTGCCCTGGAAGCCTGCTTAAGTTGCTTTCACACACACAGTTTTCTTTGATTTCACCTGCTAAATAACATTACATGTAACTGGTAAAATGTTAACAGTTATGGTTCCAGAGTTTCTTGTAGACATAATGTGAAAAAATGCAATGAAACATCATAGTTGTCAAGGGCATGTCACTTGAGGTCTGGAATGTTCCTTGCTTGTACATTGATTGTTAATTAGTGATTGAAATTGTAAAGAGTAGAACCCTTCCAATTTGATTTCCAACTGAAACACAAACGTTAACACATTTTCTCTTTGGGCTAGTTAGGAGTTAGAATAATAATTTTCTGGACAATTTCCGAAGAAAAGAAGAATTTGATTTCTCCTTTGAGAAGAAAAGGAAAAAATATTCTTGAGAATTTCTGACAGTGCCTCAAAGTTCCTGATTTTTATACTAATCTGTAAGCAAACAATGACTTTTTTAACCACGCTATACATAGAATTAGATCATAATGCGGTTGTCTTAAACTTGTTCGTCTTGCATATACTGCAAATAGTATTTTATTGATTGTAATACTAAGAAAGTCTATATTTCTCCAACCATATACTTTGTTTTTCATTGTGAAAGCATGTTATAGAAAACAAGACTAATTTTTCAAAGTATATGATATTTACATGATTTTTGCCTCTAGTCAATACATTTAAGGAATCTAGTTTTCATGTTAGGAAGTTGTTTTTTTTATAAGATTACTTCTGATTCATCATCATAAAGAACTTGAAAATCAAATGATCTACTTGGAAAACTATTGGACAGGAAGACAGGATGCTTACCTCCTGTCCCTTTTCTTCAGCTAGATTCTGGAAGTTTCATTCTTTTCAGGATAGAAGGAATATTGAACTCCTATAACTTTCTCAATGTGATAATTACCTGAGCATTAAATAGTGTACTTGATTATATATGATTAGTGCCTACATTTTGGCTAATTATACTACATGTTTTTTCTTCCAACATTCTTTTTTAAACTTACTAGCAGTGTTTTTTATGGCCACAATCATTTTACTGATGCATAAAATAGAAACCAGTTCACAAAACAAATAAGTTGTCCATTACATTTCTATATATTCATAATCAAAAAATGTTTTAAGGTAAATTGCTTGAATTGTAGACATATTATTAGGACGAAGCAGTATGAATTCTATAGAAGTTAACCAAATGCAACCACACTTTCAATTAAGTGGGTATTTCAAACCTGCATTAATATTGACTCCAAATTTCTCAGTTTATTCTTCTAATTTTTCTTTTATTAAGTAAATAAAGCTATTTCATATGTAAATATGAATTTCAAATTTATGACATTTCTAAGTATATTTAAAAGGACTAACCATATCTGTAACTATATTTCTAAGTACATTCTAACCATATTTTCAACCATAGTTTTTCTACCATATACAAGCACGAATCCCAAACTTGGTAAAGTTAGAGATAATAGAAATTAAGATAAAGGGTTAAGGTTTAAATACACAGAAAAACTACAAAAATACAAAAACAAAACCCACATTTTAATTTCATTTTGTGGCCAAGTGAGGGAAAAGTTCATTAAATGAAACAAATACCTCTAAATTCAAGTTATTTGTCTATCAGTGCACAGGAAGGTCACTTTCCACTGGAGCAGTTAGAAGCACAGCTGAATCCTCGGGCAAATTTCTGCTCTATCATTATGATTGGCTACAGACCCTCCATACTGGATACTATTGTCCCTTTAGGTTTGAAATGGGACAACTTCTTAGGGCATACCCACTGCATATCCAGCACCCGTTATATGTTAGACAACATGCCAAGTAATTTATTCACAGTCTCTCATTTAATTCTCATATGACTCCTGCTGAATGCCTCCTGTTATCCCACCTGATGGATGAGGAAACTGAGGGCAGAGAATAATCGCCAAATTCACATAAGCAGTACGTGGTAGAGAAGGGGCTCCAGGTCAGCCTGGGGCAAATCCCGGGCTCTCTGACTACACCCTTTCACCGTCAGGAAAGGAAATGTGTCAACTCACAAAGCACATCTGTCGTGATCAACTTCATTCTTGGAACAAACCCTTTCACGACAGTTACACACGATGTACATGAACACTTTATACAAGTCCACACGGACACAAGGTCTGATCTTATTACAGAATTTTCACAATGTTGTCTACGCTGACCTTTACTGTAAGGATTGATATTAAAATCTCTCCTAAGATTTCCACCACCAAACATGCTATAGAAATGAGAAAGTATATTATTAACATTACCATGATTATTAGCAATTTGTTTAGATGATTGTGTGCTCCAACATGACATTTTAATCGCATGGGACCACATCTTTCTTACTAATGGGAATACAGTACTCGAGGTAATGATTGGATCTATGTAAGTCAAGCATGGAGACTCATTCCTTCGTTTGCACCCCACTTTGCTCTACTATGTCTCGATTCACTCAGCCATCATCACTGGAATGTGCCTTTGACACACCAGTTAATAGGCAATCGCTTGTCTTGTCCACTGTATTTCCAGTGTTAAGAACGTCAAAGGGAACATTGGCTAAAGCCTAGTAACATGCGGTCAGTTCATGGAACTGCTTCACCTGCGTGGTCCAAAGCAAATGTCTCTTTTCCCACCAACAGCATAATCCATGTGCATTCTAAGCTTTCACCAGAAATTTCTACCTCCAACTGCCTTTCTTTCGGATCCTGCCTAAGTTTGCCTTGAATCTCCTACAGTGGGATTTCAGGCCAAATGACTAGATCAAAGGCAGTTGCCTGGTCCTCCAAGTCTCCTATTGTCACATTAGATCACCAGACTGCATGATCCCTGACCCTGTCGGCTGATTATCACCATCTGTGAATGACATTCAATGTCATGGTGCCCATAGTAATGATGCAGTTGTAGCATGAAATGCATTTGTGTAAAAACCACCTTATCCACTATATAAAACGGATGTGGAAGGCGATTCCCACTCTTCACTTCATATTCCCCCAAAAGGACTCATGCTTTGAGTGTTTTTTCTAATTTTATGATAGATAAGGCATAACATCTTTGAAACTCTGGTGTACTTCATTTTATCACTTAACACAAAGTATGTACTCCACCACATTTTTCTCCTACTTGTGAACATAAAATTTTATCCTGTGCTTCTTTCTAGATCATCACAGGCCTTTTTTTTTTTTTCTTGTTCTTCTGCTTTCCTTAGTGCTTTTGATCTTTTATTTTTATTTCATGGCCTAACTGTAGTTGTGTCTTTTATTTGAGGCCTTCTCAAATAGATGATGGAAAGAGACAGTATAAACAAATGAGAAACCATTGGTGTGTTCGGCCCCAGGGCTTCAGAGCTGAGGAAGGTCTAACTCAGAGATCACATGAAAAACAAAAGAAGAGGTTTCCAAATCCCTCTCTGTGATACAAACGCAAAACGTGTGGAATTCAACCACTCTGAAACGCCAGAGAAGAAGGTGAGGCTTGCGTTCCCAACATCATCCCTCACGAAAGAGGGGTTGTCTTATGTTTCAGTCCTGGGCCACTTATTAAAAGAGGCTCTTCTAATCCATTCAACTTTGATCCAATAATACTACTTGGACAGAATACCAACCTGAAATAAACCCGATGAGACTAGTTTTGGGAGTCGCACTGGTAAAAGACAATAAGCAGTTTAATGTGGATTTAGTAAATCCGACTTGGGACTAAAGACTCTATACTTCGTGCTTCTGTCTCACACACATAGAAAGACAGTATAAACGAAAAGAATGCTTTTATTTTGTAAGTGGGTGAATTGTCTCTTCCAATAAAATATCTAGGGACATCATCATCTGGGAATCCCAAAACAGACACTCAGACCCTATGATAACTCAGAAATATGCTCCGAAGTATACATGTTAGATGTGTATGAAGGGTTTGAAAAAAATTTTTAATGAAATGTGAGGGCAGAGATAAGCAGTATTTCTCAAATGATATTTATAATGATGTAATTTTTAATCTGTAGGCATAATCCAATGAAGATATTAATTATAAGTGAAGATTTAATTTTATGGGTATTATTATAATTTTATGTATTCAAGTTGTAAAACCTCTCCTTTTTTACATCCAGAGGTTTCCGCCAAAAAATGTGAGATCCCCTGATGTTCAGGCTAACAATGTCTCAGGTGATGCCTACTACATTCAACTCATTTTTAGAATCATGTAACAATGGGTCTTAGAAACTGAAGGAATTCTGCCAATACTGACCAATTGTTCCAAAATGACCTGTAGACCAGATCATACTTAATACATTTGTATGAATGAATACTCATGATTCATAAAGTACTTTAGTAGGTGATTATTTGAATTCTATAGGATTGCCTTTCTTTTTTAAATCACTGACCATGTCTGAGCCTCTGTGGTAGCTATTTCTAACAGAAAGTGATAGATCCAGGATCACAGTCCATATTTTTTTCTGCACTACACTCTCCTAAAAACACTTTTTAAAGGACGTCATGAATTGTATCTGTGTCACCATATTTAATTAGATTGCTATAATTTATATTGCAGTCGGGTGGAAAAAAGAGGACCAGAATGCTGTGTTTCAATTTATTCTTTGTGCCTATGACCACAACCACTAAGGAAACCAAAAAATATCATTAGATTTCACAATTCCAATGTTTTACCAGCATTGTGAAAATTCTTTGAAAACCTGTAGTTGACTAGATCTGGCAATCTAGAAACATCCCTGGGAGGTGTTCCCCCTCATCCAGGCAAAATTTCATCTCTAAGGCTAATGAAGAATGAACACATTTACTAGGCTGAATGTAGAAAAACAAACAAACAAACAAACAAACAAACAAACAAACCTAGCTCATGACATTAATGGATATGTTTGCACAGTTCAATGTGTCCATCCCTGGTATGAATCAGCTTCTGACAAAATGACAAGTTCAGCAATTTTTGTTCATTCTTTTCCACTGGTTGTTTTTGGAATCAAGTAAATAAGATACACAAATTTCGTTACAAACCTTTCAGTACAGAAATCCCACAGGGACCTAACATCCCCACCCCTCAGGGACCCCCAGTTGCTCTAGCAAGTTAGCTCCTCGTCAATGTCGCCCACGCGAACTCAGGCGGCAACCACCCCCAAAGGACTGGGAAACAGTCACCTACCTCTCCAAGGATCCCACTGCCATTTGTGTCCAAACTGGGACCGAATCCTAGAATTCTGAGCCAGCACCAGCCCCTGGCCTCCGCCCCTGCATCACCTGCCTCCCCTCCCTACGTTATACGGAAGAATGAAAGAATACTTACCTGTGACCCTGAGCAGTGTGCCAGGACCGAACACTTTGTGGCCCCACCAGCCATCCCAATCGCACTGTCTGAAACACTTTTACAGAAATCTCCCTTTGCGCCTCTTTTAAAATGGTGCCCATATTTATTCAATATTTATATGAATATATAAATATGGGCCCTGCTAACATTAAATGAAGATGAACCTCAAGCAACATCACATTAGAGATGAACGCAATCAAGAATGGATGAACTGATCCCTCTCTGCCTGGGCGGCTCGGTTTTGTCTTTCCATCTTCCTCACATGCATTGAAGAGTGTGATTTTACCTTTTCTCAACATTTTCCTGAATCTTCTAAATCTCTTTTCTTTAAAGGTTCTCATGTATCAAATCGATTCTTTTCCTAGTGTGTAATTTACAGATACTTCTTCCATAATTTTCAAAAAGGAACAAAAATAAAAATAATATTTCTTGGTATTTAATAAATAAATGTTCAAAAAGTTATAGTTTTTTTTCTTTATGTCTATGTATTGAAGCATGGGTGTCTGGTTTGTTTATAAAGTAAGTTCTTTCCAGAATCCCATTCCCACTGATAGTAGCCAGATGAGTTATTCCAGAGTCTGAAATATTAAAGGTGACCTCTTAAATGTATTTATTCCTGGAAGACTGCTCCTTTGTACTTGAAATTACCCTAAGAGTTTCCAGGACACTGATGTAAAGTCCTGAGCTGCTCATCAGAGGATCCTGTCTGGTCTGGTCTTTCTGCCGCTGTCCTGGCCTGAGTGAAAAGGCAGCTGTGGGTCATGCGGCCAAGTCCTGCGTGTAGGTCACCTGCTCCAGCTCCTCTGCCCGAGTCAGTGTTTCCAGCGCACTTGATGACGATGCGGAAAGAAGACTGAATGCGATGGTGTGGAAAGGACTTGTCATTTTATAGCAATACCCTAAGACTCATACTGAGAATTTACTACATGCATATTCTACATGACTTACTTAATCATTTAGGGGGAAGAAAGGCAATTTTAGTGCCCTGATTAGAAGCAGAAGAATTGTTTTCACATGAGGAGTAATACACACAATGAACTACTATTAGTTAAGCCTTCAACTAAAGAGTTGATTTAAAATGTCAGGCTACAGAGAGTAAATATGCAGAATTAAAAATATAGCTTAGGGGGCGCCTGGGTGGCTCGGTCGGTTAAGCGTCCGACTTCGGCTCAGGTCATGATCTCACGGTCCGTGGGTTCGAGCCCCGCGTCGGGCTCTGTGCTGACAGCTCGGCACCTGGAGTCTGCTTAAGATTCTGTGTCTCCCTCTCTCTCTGCCCCTCCCCTGTTCATGCTCTGTCTCTCTCTGTCTCAAAAATAAATAAACATTTAAAAAAAATTTTTAAAAAATACAGCTTAATGTTTATAATACCATATAATGGCCTAGACCATGCTCCGTGAGACAGGTCTCTGTTGGCTCCAAATTTTGCCATAGTAACTAGCCATGTGAATTTAGGCAATTAACTGAACTTCCCAAAGCCTCAGTTTCCCCAACAGTGATATTAAAAAAAGAGGGTCTCCTGGGCAGGGTTGTTGAGGACTGAGATAAGGCACTGAAACTAGTCAGCATGGTACATGGCTCTCAGTAAATAGTAGCTAATATCATTATTCTCTTTACTCAGATGGTTTGGGGCCCCCTTATCAAATGTTCCACTAAACAAAATATACGGATTTTATAAGCAATAAGTATTACAGAAAGTAAGAAAGCAAAAGGGCTCATGAGCCTAAGACATTCTGTGTCTCTGGTGGCCACATGCTGAAAAACAGGGGCCCAAGAAGTCACAATCGAGAATATTTGTCCACTAGACTGCAAGCTTTCGGAGCGTTGGGACTGCGTCTTGTGCCCCTTTTATCTCTAGCGTCCAGCCTAGACACTGTCTTCAGTGAATGTTTGCTGAGACGATAAGTGAACACACGAAAATATAAAACCATGCAGGCAGACTCTTCATGGGCTCTGGAGCTGAAATGGTTTACTGAGCTCACAAATTCCATTCATCTGGACCATCTCTACCCAGTATCCCCAGAGTTGCAACAGCACAAATTTTGACTAGTCTCAGCCTATCTCTAAGAACCTAGAATAAGAAGAATATGTTGATTAATGATGTTCTTTAGTCATTTACCGTAAGGGATAAATGCTTTGCACTGCCGTTGAAGAGGAGATCTAAAGCAAACATATAGGTTCTGCAGTTATTAGAGAAAGGAGCACTCTTCATTAAGAAAGGAGCACTCTTTATTAATACTAGAGATAATCAAAGTGTTTCTCACTGAAAAGACTGTATACAAGAAAAACATCTGGAACTTACACAAATAGTTTACAGATATGGTCATACAAATAGCTTAATTTCAAGCCTGAGTCTATACTTTTGTGTGTTTATTTTGTAACAGTAGAATTCAATCTGCTGGCAAGCAGGAAAGAGAAAAACCATTTACAAAGTAGTTTTATTTCCATATAGAGTGACCAGTAGCTGCAAAATTGCTGTCCATCTGCTGAGGTGATCCTACATTGTTTTTTTTTTTTGTTGTTTTGTTTTGTTTTGTTTTGTTTTTTTTCTAAAAAGCTTATCAGTTTTTCACTCACAGGATCAAAACAGGACAAAGTTACTTACCAAGAGGAGTTACTATGAGCCTAATTCCTTCTGTAGATATCTTGATCCAGCCTGGTTAGATGTTATCACACTGGGTAGAGCTTATATAAAAAAAAAATGTCAGGGGTGACTGGGTGTCTCAGTCGGTTGAGCGTCCAACTTGGGTTCAGGTCATGATCTCACAGTTGGTGAGTTCGAGCCCCACATCGGGCTCTGTGCTGACAGCTCGGAGCCTGGAGCCTGCTTCCGATTCTGTGTCTCCCTCTCTCTCTGCTCCTCCCCTGCTCACATGCTCTCTCTCTCTCAAAAATAAATAACTATTTTTAAAAAATGTCAGCCTTGGGGCACCTGGGTGGCTCAGTCGGTTGGGCATCCAACTTCAACTCAGGTCACGATCTTATGGTTCGTGTGTTCGAGTCCCGCATCAGACTCTGTGCTGACAGCTCAGAGCCTAGAGCCTACTTCAGATTCTGTGTCTCCCTCTCTCTCTGCCCCTCCCCTGCTTGTGATCTGTCTCTCTCTCTCTCTCAAAAATAAACATTAAAAAAAATTTTTTTAAGTCAGCCTGAGTCTCATGGCATGAGCAGTAGGTAGAAACCTTGTCCTGGTAATTTGATCTTCTGGACGCCTCTGGAAGTCCTTGAATATAGGCTTCGTGGCATTTCATATGTCATAAGTTGTCCTCAGATTAATTGACCCAAATGTCTGTTTTCTTTCCATGGAGGCAATAGTGATGGAAAAGTGCTACACAAAATGGGCATAATAAGAGCAAATAAAAAAGAAACAAAGGAGGAAGGAAGGGAGGGATGGAGGGAGAGAGAGAGAAAGGAAGGAAGGAAGAGTGAGAGAGAGCAAGGAAGGAAGAAAGAAAGGGACAGAGGAGGGAAGGAAAGGAGAGAGAGAAAGAGAGAAAGAGAGAAAAAAAGAGATGAAGAAAAGAAAGAAAAGAAGAGATGGGACCAGTGGTCTACCAAGGCCTTTTTTAAATTACCAGGAAAAGTGTTCAGAGAATTAAAACGTTTTGATTTCAGGTGTTCAAGTGTGTGAAATTGCTCAGAGACCACATCAAAGGAAAAGCCCTTCTGTTCTCACAAACACCAGGTCTGCTGAGTCAGCAATTTGGGATTGTATTTCCGAAAGAGGAAACTCTTCAGTAACTGAAAACACAAACATGCCAACAGACACATACTTGAGAAATGTGAACGATGGTCTCCATTTTTTAGTAGCCACCTTTACCATTTAGCAACATGAGTCTTTACCAGGCAATGCACAATGAGAAAATAATTTCTGTGATGACAGTATTTTCCTGGAAGAAAAAGAAATTTGTAGAATTCTATCTCCCATGGAAAAATAGATGCCTTACTAAAACTATAATTTGAAAACAAACCCAGTTGGCTGTCATGTTGAAAGAAGAAAACTCTTGTAAGCAATTGTGCTATGTTTAAAAATGCAGGTGTGGTCCTACCTCTGTGGTTAACTAGCTTGGGACAAGACATTTGCCATCTCTGGGCCCCCACAGCCCATTGGTTGTGTGTGCATTGCGCTCTGTATGTCCAAAGCGCCCTTTCTGTTCCAACAGCTTATGACCCTGTGGTTAGAGCAAGTAGGATCTGCTAAAGAAAGACAATGGAGTCTTTTATCTGATAAGCAATAATATCCTCCAGTCTGATGAAGGCACCTGCTATTTGCCTGTTGGGATCTCACAATGTCACACAGACTCAGAAGGATCTGTAAGAAAACCTTCTCTATTACCAACCTTCCACTCCTTTCTCATTTGAGCAACAACAAATAGCAAAATCCAGCAGGCACAATAGCTTCTCTCTCTCTCTCTCTCTCTCTCTCTCTCTCTCTCTCCTCCCATTGAGGTTGGGTATTTCTAGTGTCCTAGCTTTATGTTAACTAATTCTTTCCTTATATTTCTTTTTTTTTTTTTTAATTTTTTTTCAACGTTTATTTATTTTGGGGACAGAGAGAGACAGAGCATGAACAGGGGAGGGTCAGAGAGAGAGGGAGACACAGAATCCGAAACAGGCTCCAGGCTCTGAGCCATCAGCCCAGAGCCTGACGCAGGGCTCGAACTCACAGACCGCGAGATCGTGACCTGGCTGAAGTCGGACGCTTAACCGACTGCGCCACCCAGGCGCCCCTCTTTCCTTATATTTCTTAAAGGCACTGCTGAGCCTTTTAGGGCATTCTTCATTTCTCTTACTGTGTTTTTTAGTTTTGCATTTCCTTTGGTTCTTTCCCATAATTTGCTTTTGGGCTTTCCATAATTTGTGCTGAATTTTCCTGTCTGATTTTGCATGTTGTCCAATTTTTCCACTAGACTAGAGGCTTTATCATATTAATCATAGTTGTTTTAATTTTTTTTAATGTTTATTATTTTTGACAGAGAGAGAGATAGAGCATGAGCGGGGGAGGGGCAGAGAGAGAGAGAGAGACACAGAATCCGAAACAGGCTCCGGGCTCTGAGCTGTGGCCACAGAGCCCGATGCGGGGCTTGAACTCATAGACTGCGAGATCATGACCTGAGCCGAAATCGGCCTGAGCCACCCAGGCGCCCTAATCATAGTTGTTTTAAATTCCTGAGGCTTCCAATATCTGTGTTATGCTTCAGTGTAGTTCTGGTGACGTCTTTGTGTCCTCAGACTGTTTCTTCTTGACTTGTTGTACACCTCCGAATGTTTGGTTGAGGCTGGCCGTGTTGCGTGGTACAGTAGATAGTGAGGTAAATATATACTGTGTTTGAAAACGAGCACAACTTTGCTGCTTGTGCTGCTTGGCCTTTAGTGTAGGGGTTTGTGTTAACTCGTCAGGAGTGAGACTGCATTTGATGTTGAAATTCTTTGTTGTCAGAGTTCAGACACTTACAATTCTCTAGTGTGTTTTGTATTTCTCTCTTCACTTGTCATTGAGTCTTGTCTTTATTCTGCTCCCCAGAGAAGGTCTGTCTCTCCAAGCTCTCTCAGCTCTATTCCGCAGTTACTTTTCCTCAAGGTTTGCTAGCACGGGGCTGAAAGGTCAGGAAAGGACACATTCCCTGATACTGCTACGGAGTCTCAATTTTAAGTGGGTACATGGAAAATGTTTCTTATGGATTAGCACCGAAGGGGGAGGCTTTCTCTGGATTGTCACTGATCTTCCCTGAAAGAGTTTTCTGGGCTTCCTGGAGGAGGAGAAACTTTAAGTGCTGGAAAATGCCCTACATATGCTCCCAATGGTTCACACTCTCCCACTAGTCTATACTCAGCTCTTATTATTTTATTAACAAATTCCACTTGAATCTTGCGACCCACCGCTTGACAACGTCAGTCCAAGATGAGCAAATGCTCACATCCTGTTTCTCCCTGCAAGTGCCTGTCTGTCGCCAGTGTTTGAGTAAGTCACTCACCCTGCCACCTCAGTTCTCCAGTGAGTTCAAAGTAATTGAATTTCAGTTGGTCCTTCGTTTTTGGATGTTCTTATAAAATGGGAGCTGTGCCATTTCCAGCCTCTACGTCTCTGAGAACATGCGGGCCCTCTCTCCCATTTTTTTGGTATGTTCTTTACATTAAAATTCGATCAAAAACAGGAGAAGTAAATTTCAGATGACTTCTGCCCAAATTCCCACTATTTCTCTTTCCCATTTTTTAATTGGGTGTCCTTTCTTATTATTGAGTGGTAATATTTCTTTCTTTATTCTGAACACCAGTCTTTTTCTCTGATGTGTCTTTTGGAAATATTTTCTTTTTTTTTTTAAACGTTTATTTATTTTTGAGACAGAGAGAGACAGAGCATGAACGGGGGAGGGGCAGAGAGAGAGGGAGACACAGAATCGGAAGCAGGCTCCAGGCTCTGAACCATCAGCCCAGAGCTTGACGCGGGGCTCGAACTCATGGACCGCGAGATTGTGACCTGAGCTGAAGTCGGACGCTTAACCAACTAAGCCACCTGGAAATATTTTCTTCTAACCTGTGGCTTTCCTTTCCATTTCCCTGAAATTTTCCATTTTTCGTCTCTTTTTTACTATTGCAAAGAGCAGAAATACTGATTTTGAGGAAGTACAATTTATCCAATGTTTCTTTATGATCTTGCTTTTGGTGTCCTATACGAAAAATCTTTGCCTAATCCAAGATCACAAAGATTTTCTCCTGTATTTCCATCAAGAAGCTTTATTTTTCAGGTTGTACCTTTATGCCTACAATAAGTTTTTAATTAGTTTGTGTATGTGGTGTTTTGTATTGATTGAGTTTGTTTTGTTTTTGTCTTTAAACAGATAAACAATTGTACCAATACCATCTGTTGAAAAGTGTATTCTTTGTCCATTGGATTTCCTTGGCACCCTGTTGGAAATTAGGTAGCCATTTATGTGTTGTCCTATTTCTGGATTCTGTTCCTCTTATCTATCCATTTATACTTTTACCCAAACCCCACTGTCTTGATCATTGAGTCTTAATAGTAAGTGTTAGATCTCTTTTTAAAACTGGTTTGGCAAAGGTGTGTCATTTCCCCTCCCATATTTATTTTGCAACCAGTTGAGTGATCTACATGAAAAGTCCTCCTAGGATTTTCATTGGAATTACAGTGACTCTACTTCTCTGGGGAACGTTTGACATCTTAAATATAGTCAGTCTTCAAATCTATGAACATGGTATATCTCTTCATTTATTTAGCCCTTCAACTTCTCTCATTAAACTTTTATAGTTTTCAGCGTACTAATCTTTCATATTTTGGGATAATTTTTTTTCTGTATGGATTATATACGTTTGTTGATACTGTTGTTGTCGCTATTGTAAATGGTACTATTTTAAAATTTCCAACTGTGAATTGCTACTGGCATAAATTACAATTGACCTTGCATCTGACATCTATTTTACAACTGTAACGTCCTTCATTGTGTGCATTTGCCATCATTTATTCAACTAACCTCCTGAGTCTGGATAGTTATATAATTTCCAACATTTGGCCGTTACCCAATGAATACCTTTGTGCGTGTATATTTTCGTAGTGTTGAAGTTGTGCTTCAGAGTAAATTTCTAAAAGTGTTTTGCTAGGCTGAAAGGTAAATGCATGTGAACTTTTGTTAGGTATTCCCAAATTCCCCCATGAAATGGCTGTATTTTGCATCCTTACAGAAACGTATGAGTGCCTGTTATCTCCCACAGCTTCACCAACAGACAGCATCATCAAACTTTTATTCTTGCCAGTCTCACCAGTCTCACCAGTGAGAAATGGTATCTCAATGTGACTTTAACCCATCTTTATCTTACTGTAAGTGAGGTTGAGTAACTTTGTAGAAGTTTAAGAGCTATTTGTATATTTCATTTTTTGAATTGTCTTTCCATGTCCTTTGCCATTTTCCTGCAGGATATTTTAAATGTTTTAGCCCCATTTAAAAATATTTTTTTTTTATTTAACGTTATTCATTTTTCAGAGATGGAGAGAGATAGAGTGTGTTCAGGGGAGGGGCAGAGAGAGAGAGGGAGACACAGAATCCAAAGCAGGCTCCAGGCTCTGAGCTGTCAGCACAGAGCCCGATGTGGGGCTCGAACCCATGGACTGTGAGATCATGACCTGAGCTGAAGTCAGAAGGTTAACCAACTGAGCCACCCAGGCGCCCCAATTTTAGCTCCATTTTTAAATGTATTTTTATTCTGGGGAGAGTTGGTCAGTATGTGCTCTACGGGTTACAAGTATCTCTCATAGTCTGTCATTTGTCCTTTGATTCAGCTTGTCCTGCTTTTTGCCATACAACTTTATCTCATTTTCATGTAGTGAAATTTATCAATATTTTCTGTTTTTACATCTTGAATTTTAGTTATATTTGCAAATTCATTCTCTTATTCTTTCTTGCACTGGAAGGGCTGCCAAATGTTTTCTGTAAAGGGTCAGATAACAATATTTCATTTAGGGTTTTGGCCCTAACGTCTTTGTTGTGACTCATCACATCTGCCATTGTAGTTCAAAGCAGTCATAGACAGGAAATGAATAGGTACGGTTGTATTCCAGGAATGTCAGTGGCAGGTGCTGTATTAGAAATGTCTGAAAGGGACAGTTTTTTATTTTCATGAATTTCTATTATTTAAAATTAAAAAAAAAGAAGAGAGCAGGTTATGGTTTTTGTTTTATATTATTCCAAAATAACCTATATAAGCAATATAATGCCTCCCTATACTGAGCATGAGGCATGCTCCAATCACTTGTGAGAAGATTATATGTATTATTTAAGTCACTCTCAACAGTTCCTTCGGGTAAATATAGTTATATTTTCCACTTTCAAAGGAGGAAAATGAATCAAAGATATGTTAAGGAATTTATCTAGAATAAGACAGTTAATATGGGGAAAGTGGAAATGTAACAAAGGGTCATTGAAGAAACATTGGGAATAGAGAAACACAAAATAAAAATAAATGTCACTCCACAGTATCTTATTCTAGGGCAGTGGCTGAAAAATGGGTTCTGTAGAGGACCAAATGGTAAACATTTTAGGTTTTGCGGTTCTCTGTTGCAAGGACTCAGCTCTGCCACTGTGGTGTAAAAGCAGCTACAGACAATTTGTAAGCATAGGGTCAAGGTTGTGTCTCAATACAACTTTCCTTACAGAACTGGGAATTTCCCTGTCTCAGCCTGGTCTGTAGAATCCCTGTTCCATGGTGACTACTATCGTCATTATGGTCAATAGTAGCTTTTTAGTGGTGTTTTTTTTTTTTTTCAGGGAGTCACAGAGTAGTAATAGTATCAGATAAGAAAATATAAATATAAAACCATTTTAAGTGTCATATGCAGCGTAATGTTTTAAATTGTTATCAAAGCCATCTCATTATTAAATGCAAAACCAATAAAACATTGGCTGCTGCAGTGTGAAAGTAATGACTCCACTTCTGACCCTTCCATCTTGACCAATTCCTGTCGTGGGATAACAATATTCTGTTCTGGGAGGTTTGTCTTTTTTATTTATTTATTTTTATTTTTTATTTTTTTAATTTTTTTTTTAGTTTTATTTTTTTTAATTTACATCCAAATTAGTTGGCATATAGTGCACAATGATTTCAGGAGTAGATTCCTTAGTGCCTCTTACCCATTTAGCCCATCCCCCCTCCCACATCTCCTCCAGCAACCCTCTGTTTGTTCTCCACCTTTAAGAGTCTCTTCTGTTTTTTTCCCCCCTCCCTGTTTTTATATTATTTTTGCTTTCCTTCCCTTATGTTCATCTGTTCTGTCTCTTAAAGTCCTCATATGAGTGAAGTCGTATGATATTTGTCTTTCTCTGACTGACTCATTTCACTTAGCATAATACCTTCCAGTTCCATCCACGTAGTTGCAAACAGCAAGATTTCATTCTTTTTGATTGCCGAGTAATACTCCATTGTATATCTATACCACATTTTCTTTATCCATTCATCCATCAGTGGACATTGGGGCTCTTTCCATACTTTGGCTATTGTTGAGAGTGCTGCTAGAAACATGGGTGTGCATGTGCCCCTTCGAAACATCACACCTGTATCCCTTGGGTAAATGCCTAGTAGTGCAATTGCTGGGTCATAGGGTAAGCATTTGGATTTCTAATCTCATAACCTCACTCCATCCCTGGGGTGGGGGCTGGCATCTCTGCTTCACAGAAGACAGTTCTGGAGATGTTTCAGCTCACCTCATCCTCCTCTCACCCCAAAGCTGGGTCCCCAGGGTCTACCCAAATGCAGGATTTTGTGGTTGTTTTATTACCTTTCCTATGACTATTTTTTTCTCTCAAGGTTCTGAAATGTAATACTTGGCTCCTAGATTCAAATAGTATTTTCACTGGTTCTTTGAGAATTCTTTTTGTACACTAGTATGTCTTTCCCCCCGCCCCCCCTCAGGAAGCTTCATGGATTAAGGTTGTTTTTAAATCATTTATATTAAAAAAATTTTTATGCTTATTTTTGAGAGACAGAGCATGAGCAGAGGAGGGGCAGAGAGAGAGGGAGACAGAATCCAAAGCAGCCTCCAGGCTCTGAGCTGTCAGCACAAACCCTAACCTGGGGCTCGAACTCACAAACCATGAGATCATGACCTGAACTGAAGTCAGATGCTTAACCAACTGAGCCACCCAGGAGCCCCAGTTTTTTTTTTAAAACCTTGTACCTTGTTTACACAACTCTATGAAGTTACTACTTCCTGAACAGGGCCTCCCATAGCACAGAAGTCTCCTTTTTACTAATTAAAACACGGCACAACCTAGGCAGAAAATTAGAAAAAGGCACTTTTTCCCAGGCTGACACAGCCCTGCTCATGGTATAGAGGGCGGTGGGCATGGGATGGATTGTGGTCCCCATTGGTGCCCCCCTCCCCCCCTCACGCAGGCACCCTGAGCAGGGCACAGTGGTTAAAGCAAACCCAGACTACATCTCTGGTGTGTGGCAGGGGACGGAAGCAATGTCATTGCTGAACTTACACGTGTCATCTCTTCCTCCTTCTGATGCTGGAAGAGGCACTAAACTTACCAATTGAAGATAGTTTCCTCGGGGTGCCTGGGTGGCTCAGTTAGTTAAGCATCCGACTTCGGCTCAGGTCATGATCTCACAGTCCGCGAGTTCGAGCCCCGCATCGGGCTCTGTGCTGACATCTCAGAGCCTGGAGCCTCTTTTGGATTCTCTGTCTCCTCTCTCTGCCCCTCCCATGCTTATGCTCTGTCTCTCTCTGTCTCTCAATAATAAATAAAGGCTACACATTAAAAAAAAAAATAGTTTCCTCTGGTTTAGAACAGTCCCTTTCAGGGGCGCCTGGGTGGCGCAGTCGGTTAAGTGTCCGACTTCAGCCAGGTCACGATCTCGCGCTCCGTGAGTTCGAGCCCCGCGTCAGCTATGGGCTGATGGCTCAGAGCCTGGAGCCTGTTTCCGATTCTGTGTCTCCCTCTCTCTCTGCCCCTCCCCCGTTCATGCTTTGTCTCTCTCTGTCCCAAAAATAAATAAACGTTGAAAAAAAAAACAAAAACAAAAAACAGTCCCTTTCAGGCTAGTTCTGTCTCCTTTGTCCCCTTCCTCTTCCTTCTGTCTCCCTGCCTCCTGCTCACCCCAGGATGCCATCACTGTACCCGAGAGGAGCGTTAGTTCTCACAGTCTCCCTGCCGCCCTCTTCCAGCCCTTGGCCCCGCTCTCTGGATTCAGACTCTCCCTCTGAATTGTCCTGTGCAGTAACCAGCCCCAAACCCACCCCTACCAACTCACAGCACGCCTTGGGATGCAAAGCTCCCACCTGCCACTTCTCATCCAAAGCCTGGCTGCTGCCTCCTGTGGTCCCCTCAGCACCCTGACCCCCTCAGAGACACTAAGAAGCCTCTGGGTCTCCTACCTGTGCAGCCCGTGGGGACAGTCAGGGCTGGTTTGGGCTGGTCTGTGCCGATGTTGGTCCACTGTTGGTCGTGTTCCTCGAGGGCTGTGTTCCAGAAGCTTGACATCAGCCGGATGTTCTCAAGTTCTCCCTCCATGTGCTTTGGGTTTCTGTGGAAGTTTTTATCCTCTCTTGGATAAGAGCCTCAGAGACAGGGAATCAGAAAATACATTCTCTTACTGTCTCCCCAACACCTCACATCATGTCCCAGCCCCGAGTGCTAGCTCTTCTCTGACGTGCATGCTAACTTGGCCAACTCCATACCCCCACTTTTCTGCATCTAGAACCTCTAGTGAAACTGTGTTCACAGTTTGCCAGACTTGCCTGCCACTCTATAAATGAGAGACTTGAAAACTTAGAAAACAAATCATTTTCTTTTTCATTTCATTCTGACTTTCAAGCTCGCTAGCTCACAATTAATTCGACAAAATGAGCTTGTTGTGAGCCCAGACACCAGCCACTTTTGGGGGAACTATTTCTGACTGTTTTCCCTAAACAGAGAAAGGGCTCCAGGTGACACGATGTACGTCTGAGAAGAAAACGGCCAGCTACAAATTCCCAAAACATTATCTTCTAGCATATTTTGATTGTTTTTGTAAGTCTGGCTCTGAAGTTTTAAGTGTTCTCCATGTAGTTGACCCAGGATACTGTCTGCTAAAGCAAGTTCACAAAACAGAGAAGATAGTGATTTTTTGTAGCCTTTTCTGCCCCACCCACAGACTGGGCTCCGGGACAGACTGTCTGAAAAGGAATTCTTCCAGAGGCGTGCCCATTGGGACTCCTTAGGCATGGCTTCATGAGTGACCCACATACTGTCCCAACCAGGCTCTGCCGGGCTGGGTGGCAGGTCTGGAACAGCCCGTATTTGCTCACAAATGCCAGTGTGTATTCTTCTCGAGTCAACAAACACACAGAAAATTCCAAGTGGCCCAACAGTGCAGTGAAACACCCTGGACTATTTGTTTGGAAATATTTCTATTTCTCTCCAAGCATCAATTCCTCCACCTGTGAAATAGGGGTCATGGCAGGATTTTTGTGACAATCACATGAGCTACTGGACAGACACCACATCCAGCACAACATGTGACAGCCAGTGGAGCCAAAGAGATCTGAATTGAGCACCTTCGCAGGGAGACTTTCACAATTACTGCAAATCTCTGTGCACCTTACTTCTCTCTGAGATAATCGCACCATTTCAACATACACAGTCTCCAAACAGGAAGTCAATAGGAATTTATTGTCAATAGGAAAGTCAATTTATAAGTCAATAGGAAATTATGTCAACCCAGACACTTGGGGCAGGTTTAGGGACATCTGTGTGGGTACTTTGATAGCTCTCAGACTCTCTTTCCTCTCTCCTCTGATAACCAGGCATCACATAACAAGAAGCATATAAAATGCTTCATACTGTGCTGAGGAAATAAGGAGCTCTCAGTAAAATGTACCTATTATTAAAATCTTATCAGAATTATGCTATATATATTAATTTTCAGAAAGAACCTAATTCTTTTTCTTGGCCGAGCAATGAAAAGCAATCAAAGAAATCTGTTGACCCGTGGGCTACAAACGCTAATTCTACCACTTTCAGAATATAACTGCAGAGTTTGGGTAATCGCTCTGTAACTTCAATTTAGAAGTTAAAAGAAAATAAAGGCAGCAGAACTGCTATACATAGGAATGATCAGTTTGTGATTGAAAGAGTCAATGGCAACTTAAAGGTGGCAAGAAGGTAAAGTAAGGAAGGACAGAAAAGATAGATCAATCATAACAAAGGTGAGAGGCTGGGTTGTAGTTGACATTGTGAAGGTGGAAGACAATTCTCTGGTCTCTTTTAATAAGATTGTTTCACTGCTGTACAATTGATTATTCTATTAAAGGACGTCAAGAACACAGACTTGGATTCATCATAATATTGTGTCAAAAAGCACTGTAATCATTTATCTACACAGATATCTCTGTAAGTTATTAATTTGGTTTGACTTAGCTGATGAAGATTCACTTCATAACTCAACAAATACCTGGAATCCCTGATCTAACTGAAGAACGACAGCATTACAAATAACCTACATGCTCCTCTCTGCTACGTTTCTCAACTGGAAAAGCACATCCTGTTCTGTTAGAGATGGGACCTTGGTGGTTTTGTGGAAAGTGAAATGAAAGGAACTAAACTCTCCTGAGTCTCCAACTTGTGTTATTTACTTGGAGGCAAATATAACCCACTTATCTGTCTGCTTGATTTCATTCTTTTGCTCCAGTCCAGATGGACTGTCCGTCCGCCTCTCTTTACCTCGCCCTGGGCATTAAGAGGTGGACCCTCATGGACCGCATGGGTGGGTTTCCTTATTCTCTGGTTGTTGTTTGGAAGCAGTCAGTGGAAGCATCAGGAGGAGGCTGGGAGGTGGGAGCCGAGTGAGCTCAGGGATCCCTCCCTGAAGGGGGTCTGCCTCCTCGCAGGGGCCAACACATAGTGCCATCTACACCAGAGACAGAGGGTTATGCTCAGGAAAACACAGGTGCGAGTGGAAGTGGCCATTCCCTTTTATACCAATTAACCCACAGGAGGCATTTATTTCTTCTCTCCCAGGACCCTGAATCCAAAGGCTTGGACGTCCATCTAATGCCAGAAAAAAATGCTTCTGTCAGGGGACATGGTGATGCTTCTTTGAACTTCAACTTCCATTGACCAACAGTCAATGCATATCAGAGCAAAGATGCCCATTAGCATAATCCCTGGGGACTGGGGCACAGAGCAGGGGGGGAGAAACATGGCGTGTTGATCCTGGGGAGGAAACAGGTTTCACAGAATCCACGCTTTGTGCCTCACAACATCCACCCTTGTCCTGTTACTGGGAGAGAAATCTGTACCCACAAAGTGGAGACACACAGAGTCCTACTTGAAAGTCTATCTTCTTCTCAGTCTCCAGATGAAGAACACGCGAGGGCAATTTTCTAGCAACCTTCCATGAAGGCTAGGAGATCGTGTTTCAGGCAATAAAAGTGCCCAAGAATGTTGCTGAAGGAAACCAGGATTGTGTGCGACAGTGTGTGTGCTTCTGCTGGGACCATCTCACTCCTGCCTCTGCGTCTGGACAAAAGTGACATAAGGAAGCCAAGGAAGTTACAGCACAGCGTTAATGAGAAGACTGAGTATTTGTGCCACTGTGTGTAGTACTTGGTGTTTGTCCTCCACGGGGGAAAAGACACACTCAGCCCAAGTACCTACTCCGATTCTCCAAGAACGGACCTGGTCTCTAAGTAGGCCGATGGAGTCAGTGGGGATCCGAAGAGAAAATCAGATTTTGTTTTGTAACAGAGGCAAAAGTTGTTTGAGAAGAGGGGACAAAATGATCATGACACAGCCCATTTCAGGCCTTTCACCATCAGATGTCACATGTTCTGTCTACGTGCTCAGTAATATGCAAGATTTTTAATATTAAGTAACATGTGAATTGTTTTCAAAAATACATCTTAAAATAAAATTCAAAAGCAATATAAGTTTGCTACAGACTAATTAGGGTAGAAGTGACGTAGTAAAAACTATCCTGATCCCAGTGTTTAGAAGTGACCCTTCCAATGTTGTGCCCTTTCTTCTCTCCGAGGCTGCATCCCAGAACCCATTCTGGGGGGTGAAACATAAAGAGCCCTCAGAAAAACACACTCAACATGGATTTCCAGGTGTGCCTAGAAATCTTTAGAAGTGTGATTTCTAGGAGATGACTCTGAGGTAACAGACATGACTTTTCCACAGTACTGGTGGGTGTGAGCAGTTGGTATTGGATATTATAACTAGGAAAATTGTGATTTTTGAGGTGTTCTTGGACTTTATTCAGCATTGATTTGAAATTATAATGTTGCTTCTATTATTCAAAAGCATTGCGTCTCACCCACCTCAGGAATGAAACGAATGAGTTGAGCCCAAATCATCAGGATTTTTCAAGCAGCCATCTATGCCAAGTCCTTTACCCTTGAGGTAATGTGAGCCCATCAGTAATATTCAAAATATGAATCTCACTTCAACAGAGATAGAGGCCCTACTATACTCAGTCCTATATACTCCAATAAGATATTTTTAGTGTTTTCATGAATCAGCTTTGAAACAACCTTGTAATGAATAATCTTTATTTAAGGCAGAGCTGGTTGGCCTTTACTATGTGTGGTCAAAGTGTCCTGGGTGAAGTTCACCTTAGCCAAAAGGAGAAGGGCAGGAGGAAGAAATGACTCCAAACATAGACTTGTTTCCTCCTCCCCATAGGGGCTGTTTCTTCCCTGTACAAGGCCACTGTCTTCTCAGGCTGTACATCAAAAGCACAATGGATCCACGTGGAAAACTGAGATTGACATGGACTTGGGATCACTTCTCATGAGAGTGTCTTCATATTTATCTCACTTCCCTCTAACTAAACGATAATAATCAGATCTCAGAGTCACCCCTCTGCGGAGTCAGGCACTGAGAAGGGCAGCAAGATGACAGGGTTCGGTTGTATTAGGAAATGGGGAGGACACATGAGGGGACCACCCCCAAGAGGGAGGGAAGGTGACTTTCTGCCCCCTCAAACCCTCCCCCCCTCACACACTTCCTGCACTTGCTGGAGGCCTTAACCTTGACCCGGGACTTCAGTAGAGGGTCCAGATGTTGTTTGGGCTCCTTCACAGGCAGGCATGTCTTAAATATAAATCGTCCACACAAACAGAAGCTCATCAAGATGGAGGAAGATTTAGCAAATCTGAGAAACCAATTTACTTCCGATCATTTAGACTTCCCTTTCATTAATCATTTTTGCCAATGCTATTATGTCATATAAAGTTGGAATTTTCTTTTTTTTATTAAAATTTTTTTTTCAACGTTTATTCATTTTTGGGACAGAGAGAGACAGAGCATGAACGGGGGAGGGGCAGAGAGAGAGGGAGACACAGAATCAGAAACAGGCTCCAGGCTCTGAGCCATCAGCCCAGAGCCTGACGCGGGGCTCGAACTCACGGACCGCGAGATCGTGACCTGGCTGAAGCCGGACGCTTAACCGACTGCGCCACCCAGGCGCCCCTAAAGTTGGAATTTTCTTTTCTTTTTTTTTATTTTTATTTTTTTTATTATTTAAAAAATTTTTTTTTTCAACGTTTATTTATTTTTGGGACAGAGAGAGACAGAGCATGAACGGGGGAGGGGCAGAGAGAGAGGGAGACACAGAATCGGAAACAGGCTCCAGGCTCTGAGCCATCAGCCCAGAGCCTGACGCGGGGCTCGAACTCACGGACCGCGAGATCGTGACCTGGCTGAAGTCGGACGCTTAACCGACTGCGCCACCCAGGCGCCCCATAAAGTTGGAATTTTCAATTGAAAATGCATTTAATTCAGCTAGACCTCCTCAGAGAGCTTTATCTTCCCCCCACACAGCAGGGCCTTTCTGTTTGGGGCTGGAGAATCAGTAAATAGCTTTTCTTTTCCTTAATTTCTCTTCTTTCTTTTTTCTTTTTTTTTTTTTTTTTTCTTTTGGTCAAGAGGTTGACTAGCTTTATTAGAAGTTAGTGAACATAGTGATATATTTTTGGTATAATTTTGCTTTAATACAGAAATCAGTCACACAACTGTAGCAGTTAAACCTCCTCACTTTACAGAGGAGAGAACAGAGGTCCAGGGAAGCTGGTCCCCAAATCCCATATGGGGTCACTTTCAAGGAGAAGGGGAAGGCGGAGGGCCCGGGGTCTCGTCCAGGGCTGATGCATGCACCTGCCCTGAGGATCATTTCCCCCGCAGGAGAGTGAGCGCCAGGCATGGGTGAGGGTGCTGCGAAGTCAGCCACACTGTTTCCTGGGCTTCTGATCAAGAAGTCTCTCTCTCTCTGACAGGAACCAGCGGTGGGCGGGCGGCAACCTAGAAACCGGCGTCAGGAGCTGCCTTCCGGTCTCGGTTTGCACCCATTTTGTGCGGAATCCCCAGAGAGTCTCTCAGCCTTGAAATTATTTGCACGATATTTTATTCCCACATTCTTCATTGGAGATGGTCAGATTCTTGAATCATCAGTCAGGCACAGTTCTGTTCAATAGAAGTAAGTGTTAGACACAATTTGAGACACAAATTAAAAATTCCCTAAATGCTGCATTAAAAACAAGGTTAAATAAATAAGTAACAAAGTTAAAGAAATAATTCTAGCACAAATTTTATTTAGTGAATGATATCCAAAATAGTATTTCAGTCTGCAGTTAATATAGAAATTTTTAAGGATATAGTTCATCTTCTTTTATAGTCTCCAGAATATGCTACACAAGCAGCCCATGGCGGCATGGATTAGTGCAGTGGCTACACTTCAAGTGCTCAGTAGCCACATGGGGCTGGTGCCTGGTGCTCGTGGCTGCTGCCTTGAGCAGCTCAGATCCTGCTCCAGATGCTTCAGAAGCTCCACCCTGGACGATCTTTAGAAAAGTGCCTCCAGACGGGACAGCCCCCTGGGTCTGCACCAGCCCGTGAGCTGGGGCTCCTTAGCCTCCTGGGTCATGTGCAGTGGACCCACGGAGGGGGGTGTCCTCCAGTGTCCAGGGTACTGTCGGTTGACCCAGGAAACCCCAGGGACCCAGCACCCATGGAAAGTCCAGGACTGGAGCACCCTGGGAGTTGGGGACTTTTTGCTCAAGGACCTGAGCTTCCTGTAAGGCTGTGCTCTGATATTCCCAAACAGCACAGTAATACACGCCCTCATCGCTCTTCGCCAGCTTCAGCAGCAACAGGTCAGAGCTTGTGCTATCCTTGCCTTTCTTGGCGTGGACCTTGTCTGCTGTCAAGACACCATCTCTGGTCACATATGAGCTGGACATATCCAGCATGAGGATCCTCTTGGGGGCTGTACCCTCCTGGTGGCGGTACCAGTGGATGTAGCTGACCGAGGTGCTGGCTTTGCAGGGCAGCGTGGCCCAGCTGCCTGCACGTGCCACCACCACGGCTGGCTGCTCCACACTGATCGCTGCCACGCCACCTGCGAGGGGGGACAGCGGTGAGACAGGGAAGGATAAGAGCCTCAGGGCACCCCACGCACCCGCACCGGGGAGGGAGTCAGGACTTACCGGGAAACAGGAGGGCGCACAGGAAGGCGAGGGGACCCAGCATGGTTCTGCTTCCCCGCTGGTGGAGAGAAGCCCAGGGTGACCTCCCAGCTGCACCTGCTGGAAGGAGACTGGGTGGGTGGCAGAGGGCAGGTTAGGGTCTGAGTTCTGCATCCCTGAGGCACCTGCTGGTGAGAGACAGAGAGAGAGAGAGAGAGAGAGGCTGGAGGGTGGAGCCAGAGGGCGGGGACAGGTCTGACCACAAAATGGGGAGAGGAACCCCCAGCGGTCAGGGTGCTGAGAATACAGAAGAGCTTTGGTGCAATAAAAACACCACTAATAATAGCAATCCTTGATTCGACATGGACTATGGAGCACAGCACTAATTTGTTTCTGCTCAGTGTCTCTTTCGAAGCTGCATGCCTAAGAGGAATCAGGTGGGATGACAGCCGGGTCTGGCTGGAGACAAATCCCAAGCCTCAAATGGCCACCTGGCACTCACAGAGCAATGGGTGTGCAGCCTCCCTGGGGGGCAGGGACAAGCAGAGCAGCAATCCCCGCCTAAAAGGCATGGGGCTCCCAAGTGGGCACTGGAGCATTGTCCCCAGAGGTGGCATCAGGAGATTAAGTGCCCTCACATAACATGATAGCTGTGCAGTCGTGGGCGAGCTGTTTCTCCTCCTGTTCTTCATCTGTCAAAAGGGACCTTGTTTGTTTGCAGGCAGAGTGAACAGGAAATGTGAGCAAAGCGTGTAGCCTGTCCCAGGTGCATAGACAAGGCTCAGGAAATGTTGGGGACGGGTGTTTCACCTCAACACTGGACTATTGGCAGTAGATGTTTTCTGGGCAGTAGATGTTTTCTCATAGCATAGGATTAGTTTTGAAAAAAAAAAGGATGTGGGCTTGTGTGGGCACACCTGTGTGTGTGTGTGTGTGTGTGTGTGTGTATCCAAAGGAAGAAGCCTGCATCGACCCAGGGGCAGTGTAGACCAGGCGGTGGGACCAGGTCCTGCAGTCCCAGGGTCAGATCTTCAAAAATGGGAAAGGTGGGGCCTTGTGAGGGGTCAGCTGAGGAATGCACCGGAAATGCGTGAGAAATAAAGATAGCATTGACTTCCAACCGAAAAGAAAATTCCTTTTCACTTATGGCAAGTATACCAAGGCTTCCTGGGTATAGTTATAGTAATTCGTTATACTCATTATAGGCTGACTGCCTGGAGGGCGAGGGCAGTGGGGACAGCCAGGAAAGGGACTTGGCTGGGCTGGAGGGCTGGGTCCTGCAGCACCCATGACCAGACCCAGCTCCTGTGCTCCTCCTCCCGGTAAAACTGGAGGGCAGACATGCTGATCTATAACCGGGATTCAAAGCTAAAGTGTCCCAAAATGCAGGCTTTGAGGTTGTGCTGAGATGGTGAGGTGTTGAGTAGATGCTCTGCTAAAAGAATATTCCAGGCCCATCATTCAGACCCTCAGCAGGTGTCTAGGGCAGCTGTGCTAAAGTGTTAAGTGAAACAGAGAGTGACAATGGGGGAGACATCTGACCAGCAAAATGGCAGGTGGAAAGAGTATCAATATAGAAGGTGAGCAGTGTGGATGGTGACAAATTGGGTGACATTTTTCTTCCTGCTTTCTTTATTTTCTAGATTTTCACCAATGAGAAAATCTTACTTTGGGGGAGAAAATCCACAACCTTCTACTGTTTTCTGAAAATAAATTTTATTTCACATGGTCAGCATTCAAAAGTCTGTTTCTCTCAATTACTGTTACCATTTTTATTTAAATACTACTCACATTAAAGTCTCTCAACAGCTCACCAGGCTCAGTGGGTAATGAAGTCTGCCCCAAACCTCCAGCCAAATACTCTCTTGGGTGTGTCAATGACAAAAGTGAAACAATTTAGTTTGTAGTGTGTGATGTCCTTTATTGAAAGAAGAATAATCCATGGATTGGGGCGTTCAGTGCCTCACAAGCAGTGGACACGGTTCCCCAGGGATTTTGGCAAGAGGGAGTTTATAGAGCCTTAGGAGCAGCCAAGGAGGAACAGGAAGGATTAGGTGGTGTTCAGGGATCTCCCTACAAGGCTAGCAGGTCACTGAGGGAATAAGGAGAGAGCTTTTGGCTCAGGTTGATTGGCTGGGGTCGCATATCTGATCCCATTTAGAACAGGGAAATCATTACAGATTCTTGGTGATGGGGACCGGCTGGCTGGGATATACTGTTTCTGGTCAAGGGCAACATTGACAGGGACAGGAAAGGGACCTACATTTCTGCTTGCTGACCTGGGACCCTGGGCAGGAGTGGCTCCATCCTGGGCCTGGAGATGTATGTCAGCAGGTGACCATTGTTCACCTTTCCTCTACTCTTCCTGCTGTGGGGTATGCCTGCTCTTCTCTGAGTGGCACTAAAGGTCATATTTCTTAAAAGATGCTCATGTTTAAAAAAATAATAGGGAAAACTCTTCAGCAAGAGAGAAAGAGTAGCCACCCTTATGTGGAGAGTGGAGGGTTCTGATCAGGACCCCACTGACTCCAGGAAGAGAGAAATTACGCTGCACTTGAGGGAGCAGGACGTCCTGTCCCCCCAGGTCATCCCGCTGCTGCCTGAATGAAGCTGCTCTGATGGCCCCAGACCTCAGCCCCAGGGGAGAGGCGGCTGGGTCACAGCAGGTGTGGACTCAGGCAGACCCTGTGCAGAGGGCCAGGTGCTGAAGCTTGGACCTGCTCGGTTAACCTCTGAGAGGCTGGCGTGCTCGCCTCACCTGGGGCAGCTCCCCTCCGCCCAGCAGAGAGTCTGAGATCTCGTCCAGTGTGACCGCTTCCCTTGGTCACGTGGAATAAATGGATGCAGACATGACGTCAACCTTCGGTGAACGGGACAAGCCCGAAAGCCCAAAAGAGGAAAGACATTGATATATTTTGATGAGTGGACTGTCCGTAAAATATTCTTCCTTTTTTCTTCCACTTACATGTTTATAACACTTTGTGTTGAATCCACATTTTTCCTTAAATATATTTCTCTTTTGTTAGGTTAATAGTCCCATTTTTAAAACCAAGTCGTAAGTAGCATCCGGGACATTCACACTTCGCTAGAGAATCACAGAACTTTAAATACTTCAAGCTGAAGAAGAAAACCCTCATTCCAGACGCCTCATTGTTAGTCATCTTTAAAGCTCCCCAAAACAGGCGATTCCTTCAATGTTACAAAACCATGAGCAGCTGAGGCAGGATTCAAACCCCCGTGCCCCCATCCCTCCTCTGTACCGTGAACACATCACATTGAGTGGACCTGTCATTTCTAATTCAGTAACTACATCAGAGTACCCACTACATCTCAAGGCTGGGACCAGGCCCTTTTCCAAACATAAACGTTACTTTCGTAACCCTTGAGAGTTGTAAAATTCTGTGAGGCACACATTAGTGTTCCCAGTCAACAGATGATGACTGTCAGGTTCCTTAAGACATTCCTCACATTGGACTTTGGAAAACAACTGAGCAAATCTGATAATCATTGAACCAGCTTTATTAGAAGAAATTAGGATCAGTTATGTTGGTCTGCATTGGACCCTTCTCAAAGGTAAATGTGTGTGTGTGTGTGTGTGTGTGTGCGTGTGTGTGTGTGCATTCATAACAAATTAACCTGATAGAGAATTTCCTCCTCAAGTAAAAAGGTAGCCTCACAAAGGTTGTCAGATTTACAGGAAAGTGCAAAATGCAATGCAATATTTGGACATGAACTACAAATGATTTTGTTGTTTACCTGGAATTCAGGGAAATGTAAATCAAATCCACATTGAGCTAGCACCTCACACCTGACAGACGGCTGTAATCAAAAAGAGTACAATAACAGGGGTCATCGCAGAAGCTGGGAAGGGAGGAAGGGCAGGGACTCTGGCTGACCGTCCTCTGCTCAGGGACCACGTGAAGGGGACACGAGGCTGTCACAGGAACAGCTCCAAGAGCAGACTGTCCCAGGCAAGCATGAGTGTCTGCGGTCCCGGAAAATCCCTGCTGGGCCAGATGGGGCATGGTTTCAAAATTAAGAAAGTATAAAACTACCATCACCTAGAGCAGGAAGAGAATCTTTAAAACAAGAAAAGTAGTGAGAAATCTCCTCCACCAGAATGTTAAAGAAGCTATAAGCTACAGCACAGAAAAGAGGGCAGTATTGGCCCCAGAGTTTATTCATGAGCACAAGGTGCCCTAGAGGAGGGGGACGGGGGGAGAGAGAATGAAAAAATCTTAAATTGCATCCTCTGGGCCAGTGTTAGTAGTGATTACAATTTGTTTATATTCATATTTTTAAATTCATGTTGAGAGCGTTACTTAGCCAGATGTCAGTATGAGGGGAAAATGCAAATATACAATTTTTAAGGATTAGCAAAACTGTAATCTATAATTGAATCCTCGTCTCTAAAAATTACTCCCTTTGTAGATATCCACTGAGAAAAGTGAAAGCCGTAATAACCCGTAACTCTGAGCACTCCTGGCATCTATGTTGTGGGATCAAACACCATTTCTTACTACGAGCACCAGGACTCAGGTGAGAAATGACTGAAACCAGAAATGACACAATAGTACAGAGTCACCACGTACGCGCCCGTCTCCATACAAACTATGTTTCAGGACAGCACAGAGCTGACGAATGACAGCTTCACTTCATGGGCTCAGGATCATTACATGAGGGAGAAATTAGAACTGGAGAAGGAGGGAATCGCTCTCCTGCAGCCCCTCATGAGACACTGGATTCGGACACGTGTCACCCGGCGGGGGGGGTCACAGCTCCGTCACCTGCACTGGTGCTGCTCCCGCTGCCCTTCCGTGTCCCTGTCCCCTCCTGACGTCCCTCTGTCTCCCTCGCTGTGTCCAGCTTTTTGCCTTTCTCATTTCCTGTTGCTGTCCGTCCCCCTGTGTCTGTCTCCATATTTCCCATTCCAGCCGGCTCTCTTCCTTCTTTATTTCTATCTCTCCTCTATCTCCTCCTGATCTCTCTCCCTCTCTTTCTGTTTCTCTCTACATGTCTCTTATCTGTGTCTGCGTATCTGTCTCCCTACATCTGTTTGGCCATCTCTAACACCCAGTTTCTATTTCTATTTCTCTCTCTCTCTTACTGACTTTCCACTTTCTCTCTCTACCTCTCCTTCAATGGTCACAGTAGCTACTTGAAATTCTTCCTTATTCTGTGCATTTCCCTGTCTTCTGATGACCACTTCCTGTCCTCTCAGCACCCTCTTCATAGGAGCCTCTTTGTCCATCGTCCCTTCTTCTCTCTGCTTCTCTTCTCTGTCCCCTGGGGCCTGTAGGATACAGGCCTGTGGTCTGTGCTAAGGGGACAAGATGGGCCCAAGCTCACAAATGTACGTTTACTCCTTGAGTGTGTCCTGATGATCGCACCTGCCACATATCAAGTGATCAGAACGATGATGGCAGGGACAGAACTGTCCCCAACATTGCTGCCTTGGGGACAAAGTCATCGCATGCACACGAGTGCTTATATTTCTATCAGCTGGTTGTGAGGTGTTACCTAGTGACAGTGTGAGAAATAGTCTATCATGAATTATTAGAATGTCCTACGATATCATGACCTTGAAATGGGTCTCTCTATGCTGTTTTGTGACCACAGTGACACAGATCAGTAGCGTTCATAATGACCACATGCCTCTGTATGGAGAGTACTTGGAGAAAGGCTTAGAAGATGCTATACATTTAATATACGTGTATGAGATACCATATGTTTTAGAATATTATTATCAGGGTGTCAATAACACTGAATTACATACTGTGTTCCTTGCATAGAAGATTAGAAGAAACTGTCATGAATAGAATTCTCACGCAGTCTGGGCTGGGACATGGATGGGAACGTGACTTTATGCAAGTCACTACTGAACACACTGGACTAAAACAGGGGCTGACAGTGGGGGAGAGAGGAAGCCTCACTAGGGCCCAGTTCACTCTCCCGGTCCCGGTGCTACTCGGGCTGCTCTCAGCTTCCCAGAAACCAGCCCCGTCCCCTGCTGGTGCCGGGGCAGGGCTGGGCCAGGGCACTTTCCAGAAGAGTTGAGGGCAGCCCGGAAACCTCAGCCAAAGCTCCACATCCTGCCTGCCTTTCCCACGGGCTCCATGGCTGCCAGGTGTGCGCGGTCTGCGGGGACCTGCCCGTTCAGATGCCTCCACGTGTGGCCAGCCTTCCAGACCCGCTTGTCTGGTGAGTGGTCCAGTCGTGGGGCCCAGCTCTCTGGGAAGCAGATGCTGTGATCTGACACATGGTGGCTGAGGGGAGAGGTCCTTCTCAGCACGGAGCTGCCAAACAGGCACACTTTGGAGAGTCTGAGTGACACCTCCTGAGTCTGTGAGGATGTATTACATTGACAAGGACAGAATGACAGCTCCAGTCCAAGCCCTGCCACTTGGAGGATGTGTGTCCTTGGGAAAGTCACTGTGAATGGAAATAGTAATGCTTACTCTGGAGACATCATCCACGAAGGGCCAGGGATTGGGCCAAGGTGGTTGCTTTGTAAATAAACGCGATCAGTCTTAAGTACTGTGTAATTTTTATGACAATCTATTCCTCAAATAACATGTCAAGGTAGTTATAACATCTTGTTCTGTTCACCTGCTCAGAGTCATGTAAGTAATAAAGCCTTGATTCAAACCCACATCTAAGAAAGTACAAAACCCATCACACCATCCATTCCATATATATATATATATATATATATATATATATATATATATATAATTTATTTTAAGCTCTACAGAGTAGGGGCCACAAAGAAAATTTCAGAGAGACTGCAGAACTCAAGAATATCTCTCACATGCCTATACGCATAGAGCACAAGCTATTATTGAAGAGCAGTCTTTCAGGAAATTGTGCTGGACCTCAGAATGTGTAGAGAGTTTTCCAGCCCTTGTGAATTAATAGTTTATTGCCTTTTGTGAGAGATTAATTTTTAAAGGTCATAACAGTCATCATTGATCCTTTAAGTAATATCACATAAGCTTTATTGGATGTCAATGTACATGTTGATTCCTTCCCTGCATAAAGTAGGTGTTATTTATCCCAGTCTGCAGATGAGACTGAGACTTAGGGAGGGTAAGTAACTTACTTGGGATTGCCTAGCTAAGAAAGAGCACAGCAAGAACTTCTAGTCTACCAGGCTCTCGAAGCCTGTGCCTTCAGTAACCTGCTCGTCTTTTTGTGATTAAGGGATTAAATTCTGACCTCATTGATCGGTCTTTCGATGCAAAAATGTGATCTTGTTATACTTCCCATTTGTTTTCTGTTCTGCACTTCCTGCTTAAAAAATACACTATTCTGAGTGCATCCAGTTACTTACACTGACTTCTAGCACCCCCTGCTGGCCACTGCAGGTATGTCATACATGTTATCGTCCTCTGTATTGTTCCTCAGGTAAGGGAAGTCTGTTAACAGCAAAGACTCAGCATAGTGAGTAAAACAGCCCGGAAATACAGCAGCAGGAAACCTGTTACCAGTTGTATACTCAGTGTGCTTCGTGATTTTAGGTAAGTGTATTCTTTTTGGAGGTTCCCCTTTTCTCCAGCCTCAAATGAGAGGATTTTCCTTAACGTTTATTCATTGATTTTGAAAGACAGAGAGAGAAACCAAGCACATTCTGTGCTGTCAGCACAGACCCTGTCGCGGGGCTCGATCTCGGGAACCGTGAGACTGTGACCTGAGACGAAATCAAGAATCAGACGCCTAATCGACTGAGCTGTCCAGGCGACCCAAGACAGAACTGTTATATGTTTGGTGTCTTATGTACCTGTGAAAACTACAGAAAATTGTTTGTGAATAATGCATGTTCGCCACTCTGTAAATGGCATACCATTCTGTGAATGCATGTCTGCCCATCTGTCTGTACACCTAGCTGACTGCTCCTCTCTGCTCCCAGCCACTGCATTGATTCATCCACCACCAGCGACAGGCACTGCTGCGCATACTGGCTGTCACCAGCGAGGCTGGCACCAGCACCTTAGGGTCTCTGCGTGCTGGGAGTCACGTTTCCCTGGGAACGTCATCCTGGGAACAATGGTTCCAGGAATCACACATACACATTCTCAATAAATACCCAGTGCTATGTTATCCGACACCGAAATTTTTACCAACCTGATGGCCACCAAACAGGATCACATTGTTTCCGCAGGTTATGGCCCTGGGTTGCTGATGAGGAAGCTGAGGGTTTTTCATACCTGGCACCCACTGAGTCTGTGCCTCAGACACTTGGCCGTCCGTGCCCTTTGGGCGCAGCAGAAAGGAGGCCGGCGGCAGAGGCTACAGCACCCAGAGGAGCCAGGCTGCCCACGGCCGGGCCCACTTTTCCTGGCCGTGTGACCGGACCCGGTTCTCATTGCGCTGAATCTCAGCTTCCTCGTCTTCGAAAAGGGAAATCAGCCCACACCTCACAGGTTTGTGAGGATTAAATAATTTAATACACGTGGAACATTTAGGAGAGTGTCTGGCAAATCAAGATTGTTAGTTATTATCATACTTCCTATTAACAGTAATTTATTGATACTACAAATACAAATAAAGATAAAGAAAATGATAAATTATTAAAATTACTTAAGATCGTAGTAACTAATGTTATTAATCACTTGTTGACTTGAATGAATGTATGTCTTCTGGATATTTGTCCTTTGTGAGTTTGGGCTCATATAAATATCCTCAGCTACTCTATCATGGGTCTAAACTTTATCTAAAGTACTTTTCATTACATAAAATTTCTCTATAGTGTGCTCAAACTTCCTTTCAGCCACATACTTTGTGTACTTTGGAGTTTTGTGTACGAAAGCTTTCCCCTCTCCAGTATCACAAAAGAATTCCATCATTTCTTGTGATCTTCAGCTTCAGATTTTAACTCCATGCTCTGGATTAGCTTTTCTGCACGTCCCTGAACTCATGGATCTCTCAGTCTCTCGTTTATTCGCTCGGTGCACCTGTACACAACATCCATCCTGCAGACTCAGAATGCAGAGGAGGTCGGTAGAGAGTGGCTCAGTTCGTGGAGAGAAGGAAGGGTAACTGACATCACTTTACATGGAATGCAATCAGAGAACCGTGAGGCTTAGGGCAGAGGAGGAACTAGTGGAGGAGGAGGGACAAGAGGGAAGGGGCGTTACACCAGGGCGAGCAGTGTAGAGGTGCAGCGGGAGGGCAACGTGGCTCAGTGCTGAGCCTCCCCTGAGGAAGCAGAAGACAAGTATTGGTGAAGATGTGGAGGATACTGACAGCCAAGCAGAGACCTGGGGATTAGATGTGAAACGCAGATATTCATCATTAGCACATGCACGTGTGTGTGTGTGTGTGTGTGTGTGTGTGTGGAGGAGGAGGAGGAAGAGGAGAGCGAGCCGTACATCTGACATCAGGGTAAGGAAGCTAGTCCAGGGCCTGCCCGCAAACTGGGAAGAGGGGAAGCAGGGAGGTGAGGGGGGCAACAAAGATCAAGGTCTTCCTTGGCAGGGACGGGGACCATTCCTACACCGGGTAGCAGGGATGACAGTACAAGCTCGGGACTCAGGGGTTTGTCATCTGGAACATGAAGCCCAGGAGGGGGCAGTTCCGAAGAAAGGGGGAACCCTCAGGGCTGCGATACAGGGGAATTTTGAAAGCAGTTCATTGATGCAAAGTCTCAGTAATGTGGTTCCCCGTGTGCAGTAACCAACACCTGGCAAGAGCTTGACAAATGTTTAATGAACGAACGCACATGCGGACTTGGCAGCAATAAGACGCTCCAAAGCAAACACTGTCTGGACAGCTGGGACACACACCCACGCATCGAGGATAATGTACCCCGCCCGACGCCCCAGCCAACACCCCTCTCCAGCATCCACTGCAGCAGGAAGAAAAATTAGTGAAGGTGACAAAGGAACAATCAGGCAAGAAAACAAGAAAATTCCTTTCTTGGGCTTAGAGTTTAGAGAGGCGTGGTGGCATCATCAAAAGCCACAGAAATTGCTGGGTGGTCCCTGGCAGGTTTCTGCAGAGCAGAGCACAGGACACGGTTTAATGGTATTTATCCAGGGGACGGGAGGGTAGAGGGGCATCCGCCAGGTGGCAATGTCTTATGGACAAGGAGCTCGGGCCCTGCACCGGCTTCCCAGGGCTTTCCAGTGTTATCAACATGTGTTCCCCAGGGCTAAGAGCAGCCCCACACAGTGGACGTTGGGCCAGGTAAACACACAACTCTGACCGGGCCTACAAGCATGAGACCCCCTGAGTGTCGGACCTGAGCTCCCAGGGGACAGGGAATCTGCTGGATTCTAGGAAACTAAGAGAAGGTTTAGATATCCTTTGAAAGAGCCTCAGGGTACCTGGCCTTCCTCTCAATCTGCACAGATTTAAGCGTAGTGTCTCAGTTAGCATTCAAGCTGAACAAGTCAGCCGATGCTCCCGTAAGCGATCTTAAGAGGATAACCAAGGAGTTGCAAACTTCGTGGCCAGACTGTTAGGCTTATTCCAGCACACTTTTTTCGGTTTCTGTGAGCAATGTATCCACCCTTGCTGTGTGCCCTGGGCAGTGCTGCCCTCCAGCAGCCAGGGCTCCTCCCAGGTGGCTCCACGTGCAGGATAATGAGAAAGCAGGTCTGACTGAGGCCAGGGTCAAGGATGAATAGAACCCCGTGGCTGTTCTTTCTCTAGGGTTTGCTGCGAGAGTATCGGTCACCGTCTTCTCTACACAGCCACCCCATGTCCAATTGCATTTCTCTGAGTCCTAGGAAGACCATGGCTGTGCCACTGTGCAGGGGAATGAATGCATGGTGCTCATGTCCAAGGTCTGGCACATAGTGTTGGTTAAGACAGTCAGCCGGGTTCCAGGTAAACACCGGAAGGCAGCTTGGGCTCTTCTGGAAGGAGCAGCGGGGTCCCAGCAAGGCAGAGCAGCCTGTGGGTAAGGCTTTGAGGTGTTCAGCCACCTGTCTCGTGTGGCCTCAAGCTAGGAGTTTCAGTTCTCTTTATGCTCCCTGATCTCCCACAAGCTTTGTAGTCTCCCAGAGACTCCTTGCTGGGCCATTACCACGGACCGTGGGGTCTTGCTAGGAGTTTTCCAACAGCCTGATCATAGGCTTTGGCATGTGATGAGAGACGGCTCGGCATTCGGGGCCAGCACATGCTTTCCCAGCGGCCCAGGCCATGACCGAGCTACTGGTGGTGTTCGGGGTCCCTCAGAAGCTGTCCCAGCCGTGGCAAGAGGGGCAGGCCACGGCAGAGGCAATGTGACAGCACGGCGCACAGAGCTGTCCCTGTCCCAGGGCCCAGCTACGCCGATACACTATTAAAAATGCAAATCGGGAGAGGGCTCGCTTGGCAATTATAAACATCACTCAGGTTTAAATGAGCATCTGTTTGAGGTACTGGTGGGAATGCCAGTTCGGTGTCTGTTTAATAAAGAGCACAGGCTTGCTCTATGTGATTCTCTGAAGGCCTCTGGAACTATTCAAAGGTCCAGGTGCCACCGGGTTTGAAAGAGAAATGTGAAAACACAAACAGTGGGCACAAACAGTGGGTAGGGCTTGCTGGGTCAAGGCCATTTGGAGTAAAACACTGCTGCAAATTCGCCAACATAGGGCCAGGGGGTGTTCTGAGGGTGCTTTGGTGGCCTCAGAACCACAGTCAGACTGACAGAGGTGGGAAGAACCTCCATGCTAGGAACCACATGTCCCATAGAAAATCCATTCAGTGGAAAAGAAAATTCACTCCCTATCTGTAAGCATTTCTGGAGAAGACCACTTTCCCCAGTTTCACCACCCGCCCGCCCCCACCCCCCATCCTGTTCATTTCTCAGTGCTTTGGAACATGGAGGACCTTGAAGATTTCTGGAACAATCTGATCACTTGTATTTGCCGTTGATATTTTCTTCAAAGGCTCTAAACCAGGATGAAAGGACTCATTAAGCACCTGTCATTTTGGAAGGACTTGTTAAATGCATCTAGGAATGTTACAAGTGTGGGAAGAAACACAGGTGTGTGTCTGAGAAGCTGTGTCCCTCCCCCCCCAGGCTGTGCACCTGCAGAGCCACTAAGAGTGGGGGTGGCGAACAGGAGGGGGGTCTCAGAGGAACCGCGCCGGAAGAGGCAGCAGTTATGTTTCAAGACCACTAGGTGTATTTTATTATAAGAACTAAAGTTCCAGTCTCCGTTTAAAGTTCCGGGTCCTGCGTACTCCAGTCAGGAGTGCTCTCGAGGATTCATCTTAAGTTGCTGCCATTTATGTGAGTTATCAGCTATGCCACCGGGCACGGACTGTTATTTTCTTGCACTAATGTAGCACTCGTGATGAACCAACCTCCCTGCAAACAGCCACTGGGAAAATCCTGGCTCCAGAACAGCGATTTCCCTAGTAAGAAACGTGAAGGGAATGAGCTAGGAGAACTGAAACCACACATCAGAAACGCATACCAGATTCGGAAGTCTGATGATGCCTGTTCCAGACCAGCCAACATTGCATACAGGATTACGCCAGCAGAAAAGAGTGAATCAAACGAAGGATTTTTGTTTGAGAACTCTCTTCTATAAACAATGGCCCAGTGAAATGACTTTTCTATTCCGCGCGATCTCTTTGTACGTCCCTATGAACATGAACATGTCAGAAAGAAAGGTGACCGAAAGATGAGGCTGGCGTGAAAGGAAACTGCTGATGATGAAGGTCGTCAGATTTTCGGTGACACACAGACGGTCACGGCCGGCGCCTCCGAGGGGCCTCTGTCCACAAAGCTGTTATTTGTGCTGTAGTGATTGCTGGGCAGCAGGGACGCCGAATGACCAGCAATGACTGGGAGGGAGGGCTCTGGGGAAGGGAGGCGGGCTATGGAGCACAACCCGGAGGAACAAGCGTATTTCCGCACAAATAACAACTCCAACAATACAGTATTTCAAGCAGTGCATCCGACTGAAACAAGCTTCCCCAAACAAAGGACTCTGCGGAGGAAGTAGGGTAATTGCTGGAGATTACCAATGGTTTATTCGGAATGACACAGCACTGAAAACATAGTCGTTACACATGATTTGTGGATACAGCATACATCACCTATCTTATTTCGGGACAATCTGGGAAGATGAGTCGCATAAATATAAAGAGTTGGAAATATATAGGAGCTTTTTTTTTTTTTTAATATATATATAGTGTTCTTTGGGGGTGGACTTTTATGCCCCATCAGGCAGCCAATCTTAGAAAGGCAAAAGTTAACACTACATAGCTGCTCATCCCAGCTAGCTTACCTCCAGCCACTGCAGCTGGACACCTAGACAATGAGGCTCGGCTTTCTCCAAAGGGACAGCAGCTCTGACATGCTATTCGTCATGGCATCCTGAAAAAATGCACATTACAAAACCCAGATACTGTCGACTGTTTTGGCAATGGGATGGCGGGTTTTGCCCGGAGGCAAAACTACAACTGTAAATGCCAGACAGAGCCAGGGCAATGCATGTATCAATGACACTCGAGAGGCAAAGAGCTCGGATGGAACGAAAGAAAGCAAAAGGCAACTATGTATATGTAGCGTTGCGCTGGGCATACACATAGATCGGGGAGAGATGGGAACTAGCATGTGTACCTGTGTGTCCTTATACATATACAGAGAGAGAGGTGGTGGGAAAGAACACTGAAAAGTGTGCCAACAGTTTTTTAAACACCGTAAACTTGGGAGAGAGCGAGCACGTGCTCACACCTGTGCAAGGGAACAAGATAATCTCGAACTACAGGATAACTCATCACGTCTTCTGCAGGACAGCCGCTCAATACCATACACTTGGCGCAGAGAAATTAAGGTTCTGGTCTGGAGAAAGCTACTGCAGCACTGGTGGGAGGGGATCAAGTACAAGAGTCTCCACAGCTTGGACAAAGCACAAATAAACCTCTTAATCGATAACGTGGGAACCAGTGAGGACCTTATCTGTAATTTACTTTTTTCTCTCACATCTTTTGTGTTTTTTTTGTTTTTTTTTTCTTTTATCTTTTTTTTTTTTTTTTCTTGCACACATGCTCCATTGATATATCTTTCCAAGCTTTGTCTGGCACCAGCCTGTAAATCATTAAGAGTGTAATAGCAAAAGTGAACGTTTTGGGTTTTCCCCGTGGGCTTAAAAACCCGATAGGCTCTTTCTACAATATTTTTGGCCCTAATCCAGGCGCCGGGTGAAGTTCTCTGGAAAGAGGCCTTTGTAGGTGGCGAGGTCTCTATATTGAAGCCAGTCTGATTCCTTCACTCCCACCAGCCAGCCTGCATCCTGCAAGACAAAGACAGGGCTTTCAAGGTCTAACAAACTACTGGAAAAATCTGCACTGCCAAGAATTAACAAAATAACTTATATGTCTATTTTATTTCTTTATTTTGAGAGAGAGAGAGTGCAAATGGGGAGGGCTGAGAGAGAGACAGAGAGACAGAGACAGAGAGAGAGAGAGAGAGAGAGAGAGAGAGAGAGAATCCCAAGCAGGCTACAGGCTGTCAGCGCATAGCCCGATGTGGGGCCTGAACTCACAAACTGTGAGATCATGACCTGAGCTACAATCAAGAGTTGGATGCTTTACAGACTGAGCCACCCAGGCACCCCCAAAATAATTTGTGGGTTGTGATACTGCACCAGGATGTTACATTATACATAAACCAGTGTCTGAAAGCAGTGGGAAAGCTCGTCCCAAATAAGTTATTAGGTTAAAAAAACAAAAAAACAAACAACAACAACAAAAAAAAAACAAGGGGCATCTGAGTGGCTCAGTCGGTTAAGGGGTGGACTCTTGATTTCAGCTCAGGTCATGATCTCACAGTTCATGAGATCTAGCCCCACATCTGGCTCCACACTGACAGTGCTCAGAGCCTGCATCGGATTCTCTCTCTCTCCCTCTCTCTGACCGTCCCCTACTCACGCTCACTCTCTCTCAAGATATATAACCTTAAAAAATAATAATAATTATAAACATTTAAAATTATTTATTTTCTGGATCTAGTATAGCTCACTGAAAGTTAATACAAATATTATAATTTTGTATATAGTTAATTGACGTTAATTGGATTACGACAGGAGTTCTTAAGGAAGAGGAAAGGATTAAGAATGATAGCCAGTGCAGAGAGAAAAGCACCATGTACAAACATGTCGTGCACAGGAACATTCTCTATCCTGTGGGTCACAGGGAAGAAATGACTTAAGGACCCAGGTCAGGATATAGTGCTGGCAAAGCCATGGAAGGCCAAGTATCTCATCCTGAACCTGCCTGGAAGGAAGAACTCTGTACCCCAGCTCACATCATGTGACCCAAATAAACCACCACACATAAGGCTTATCAAATAACCGCTAGATAGGTGTTAACCTGATATTGCCATTGTGTGTGTTGTTGCTGTGACAGTATCTCATTTTTCGAGTTTATATGAACCACAAAGCAGGTTGTTGTCATGACATGCTTGTTGGAAACATTCCTGTGTTCTCTATAAAGTATTTCTCACAAACATCTGTCTTGTAGGAGTACCATCATGAACAGGAAGACAGTTAGCCACAGGAAAGTAAAGGGAGCCACTGTGTGTAGCCATTCAGCTCGGGAGACGACAGGTGATACTGAGGACGAAGGCTGCTGTTTGCCCTTGGCCTATGGCAGATCAGCAGATCCCGGTTGGAAAACGCTGAGTGGAAGGAGCAGCATGAAACCTACAGACCTTATAGTGCAAAACTAGCGGGCAATGACTTGTCTTGATTATGTTAACCAATGCACGAAAGAGATCCCACTTAGGATGAAGGATGGGGAGATTCAATCAGAAGCAACTCTCAATATAGTTCAAGTACATCAGATAAAATGAGGTCTCAAAAATTAAATAAAGAGCCTGAATACATTCCCTCTTGGTGTAATCTGAGGCTATAAATTGATGCTGCTATATAGACAAGCAATATAAGCATTTAGACAGGCCAATTTTCGAAGGTGGGGAAAGAAAAAACCCGAGGAAAAGATGACTCAATAAAATACCTGATAATATCCTAGCTAGGAAGGGAAATGTCCTCTTGAAAATTATGATGTTATATATGTGAAGGGCAAAGTTATACTTAAAGTAAAAGATGATAACTAAATTTTTTCTAAACCTCCAGTAAGCATCTAAAAGGCCATATTTCCCCCCACAAGTGTCTATATTTGACTTTATTTACAATGAATGAAAAAATCTAATGGAGCCAAGTAGAGTCACGCATTTTAAAATTGTTTCAATAAAGAACAAAAGTTATGGACTGGTACAAACTCATCATCAAGATGTATGCCAACACGTATACTCTGAAACACAATTTATATAGTGAAGTGAAAAATATTAGTCAATATCAATCTTGAGCCGAGGCAAATCGGGAAAATTAAATTTTAACTGCTTAAAATGGTGGTGGGCGAGACTTACAGTTTTGGTAACGGCCAAATAGCTTGTGTCAGACAGGTGCTTCTGCACAGAACAATTATAACCACTAGAATAACTATATATTATACAAATCTACATATGTATATGTATACATATTTGCAACTACTTATGTACAGAAATAATAAAATATGTAATATAAAAGTTTATATGATAGGATTATTACAAATCATGGGGTTGACATATATAAAACTATTTGAAGGCACTGGCACCGACCAAAAAAGCAGGCCAAAAATGGAGAATATTTAACCCTTGAAAGTAGGAAATTGCACTGGGTGAGATCTCTGCCGATACAGCATCCCACCCCCGCGCCCGAGGATTAGCCTCAGCCTGTGTGACGCAGGGCATTCAAAGGAAGAGTGGAGGGCTTCCAGAGGAACTATATTTCTATGGGGAATATCTTGAAAAGAAGAGATCAACAGAGGCGGGTTCCCAAGCATGCAGAGAAATTCCCCTGTAATCCTGAGTGGCCCCCACAGGTTGTGAATATACAAGGGGTCCCCCAAGGAGAAAGCAACACAGGGAGGCAGAAAAACTGAAGAGAAGTTTCAGCACTGCCCATGGAGGGGAGACAGAGTTTAGAGTTTAAATCCCACCAAGTTAGGAAGCCTGGTGAATCCTTCAGGTTTTCTACTCAAATTTCAGAAGGGCCATTCTCAGAAGTAAAAGATGTCTCAGGACTAAGAGTTCATCCTCAAAGAAAGGCAAAATTGAAACAGATCCACCCTAACAAAGCATAAAAAAACTTCCATGAATTCAAGCTAATATTCCAGTTACCTCCATGTCTGCTAGAGGAAAAAGAAACAAGCTTCAGAGACAGAAAACAGAATCCAGACTCTACAATGTGTCCAGTATCAATAAAAAGAAAAAAATTGCTGGAGGGGCACCTGGGTGGCTCAGTTGGTTAAGTATCTGACTTTGGCTCACGTTATGATCTTGTGGTTCTCGAGTTTGAGCCTCACATCAGTCTCTGTGCTGACAGCTCAGAGCCTGGAGCCTGCTTCAGATTCTGTGTCTCCCTTTCTCTCTGCCCCTCCCCTGTTCATAATCTCTCTCTGTCTCTCTCTCTCTCAAAAATAAATAAATGTTAAAAAGAAACTTGAAAAAATTACTAGATATGAGAAAAAAAAGGAAAATATCCCCTGAAGATAAAAGGCAATCGATAGAAGTGTGTGCTGAGATGGCCTAGCTTTTGGAATTAGCAGTAAGAAGTTAACACAGCTGTTATAAAATATGTGCACGTGCTTACACTGAAAGATAGCAATAATGAAAGAATAGATGGGAAATCTCAGGAAGGAAATGGCAACTAAATACAAAACCAACACCAACATTATAGAACTGTGTTAAGTACAGCATCTGAAATGAAAAAGTCACTGGATAAGCTAAACAACAAACTCAAAGTAGCAGAAGAAAAGGTCACTGTACTTGAAGACAAATCAGTAGAAATTATCCAACCTGAGTACCAGAAAGAATTACATATTGAACAAAAAAGGACAGTCTTAGACATCAAGAAGTCCAACAGATGTATAATTAGGGACTCCAAAAAAGAGGAGAAAGAGAATGAGGCAGGAGAAGAATTTAAGAAATATTAGCTGAAAGTCTTCCAAATGTAATGGAAAACATCAGGCTACAAATCTAAGCAGCTCAGTGAATCCCAAGCATGAAAACTACAAAACAAATAAAAACAACAAAACAAACAAGCCCTAAGCACATTACATTGAACTGATGAAAACCAAAGATACAGAGAAATTCTTAAAAGCAGTTAGGGAAAAAGTCACAGTATATATATACCCAGAAACAATACTAAACAAATGGCAGCTGATTTCTAGTCATAAATAGCAATAAAACAGAGAACACGGAGCAGTATCTTTAAAAAGTTGAAAGAAAAAAGTCAACTCAAAATTCTTTCTCTTGGGAAAATATCTTTAAAAATGAAGATGAAAGAAAGACATTTTCAGATAAACAGAAACTGAGAGTATATATTGCCAACAGATTAGCCTCGTAGGAATTGGTGAAGAAAATTTTTCAGGCAGGGGCACCTGGCTAGCTCAGTCTGTGGAGCATGTGACTCTTGAACTTGGGGTTGTGAGTTCAAACCCCAGGTTGGATGTAGAGATTACTTAAACATAAAATCTTTTTTTTTTAATATATGAAATTTATTGTCAAATTGGTTTCCATACAACACCCAGTGCTCATCCCAAAAGGTGCCCTCCTCAATACCCATCACCCACCCTCCCCTCCCTCCCACCTCCCATAAAATCTTTTTTTTAAGAAAAGAAAGAAAAAGAAAAAGTGCACTGAAAAAGAATATTAAAAAAAAGAAGAAAAAGAAAAGAAAACTTTCAGGCAGAAAAGAAGTGAGACTGGATGGAAACTCATCTATTAGAAGAACCAGAAAGAGCAGAGAAAATGGTGAACATGTTGGTAGATGTAAGATTAGCTTTTTACTCTTAATCTTTTTAAAAGATAACTTATGGTTAATGCAAAAAAAAAATTAGCTTATATAATGGTTTTTTTAACGACTTTGAGATATGTAGACACTTTTGCCTGATGGTAATTAATGCTTTGCCACTTTTTGCCTTGAAGATTGTATCTGAGGTTTTAACTATTTTATTGATCCTTTCAAACAACTAACTTTTGGATTTATTAGTTTTCTCCATTGTGTGTCTTTATTGCATTCATCTGTGAATTTATTTTTATTATTTCTGTCCTTCCCTGTGCTTTGTACTTAATTTGATCTTTTTTATCCTCTTGGGCTGAAAATTTAGAAATTGATGGTCACTAGGAAATATTTTTCTAATTTACACTGTGACTTATGTGGTCCAAGGGTTATTCAGAAGTATATATATATATATATATATACACTTAATATTTAGAGCTTTTAAAGCTGTATTGTTACTATTCATATCTAATTTAATCTTATTATGGTCAAGGCTTTGACCCAGCACCTGTTCTATCTTGGAAAGTGTATTATCAAGAGAAAGAACAAAATGTGGGGCTTGGGAAGCCTTGACCTCTAAAGTAGCAACTTATTTTGGGGCGTAAAAGGCTCAGAAACCTCCTTGAGAAGATGATGGAAATTATAGCTCTTCTCTCCAGAAAAAACATGTTCAATAGGCACATGTATACATTTTGGATGCTATTTAGGGGTTCACAAATCCTACGAATAAGAACGAAATGGAATTCTTGGCACCTTCACATCAGAACACTATGCTCAAAGGTGATTTTTTTACGAGTCTTTTAAAATTGAGGTATAAATACTAGGTAATGCAAACATCGTTTGAATGTACAGTTTAGTTCTGACAAATGCATACACACGTGTAATCCACACCCCTATTCAGACAGAAAACATTTCCATCCCTAGAAAGCTCCCCCATGTTCTCTCCTGGCCAATCTCCCCATCCCCAGAGGCAACTACTTTTGAGGGAGATTTTTAGTGCATGTGGATAGGGGCCACATTTCCTAAACACTGGTTTTTCAGAGACAACATCCCTAGAAAGCGGATGCAAAATAAGAAATGGTCATCTAGGGGCGCCTGGGTGGCGCAGTCGGTTAAGCGTCCGACTTCAGCCAGGTCACGATCTCGCGGTCCGTGAGTTCGAGTCCCGCGTCGGGCTCTGGGCTGATGGCTCAGAGCCTGGAGCCTGTTTCCGATTCTGTGTCTCCCTCTCTTTCTGCCCCTCCCCCGTTCATGCTCTGTCCCTCTCTGTCCCAAAAATAAAATAAACGTTGAAAAAAAAAAATTTAAAAAAAAGAAATGGTCATCTATTTGTATCAAAAAGAAACAATATAACACCATCCCCAAAAGAGGTGTCCTAAAAAGCTTCCGTTAGCCATGTCCTATACCCATAAGCCCTAAGCGCCCTGTAGCACCTCAGGAAATAGAAATGTCTTCAGGAAGTCACTGCGTCCAAGAGACCCTCAGAAAAAAACCAACATAGCCCGTAGGACCTTTCAATTTCACTCTTTACCTGGTCAGCTTCTGAATCTGAGGGGACCACCAATACCACGTCACCCCTTTGTAAGGTAAGTTCATCAGAATTTGCTGCCTCAAAATCGTGCAGTGTTTCCACCTGCAAAAGATTTTAGAAGAATTTACTAATTTTACTTTTTTTACCATTTATTTATTTTTGAGAGAGAGAGAGAGAGAGAGAGACAGAGCATGAGCGGGGCAGGGGCAGAGAGAGAGGGAGACACAGAATCCCAAGCAGGCTCCAGGCTCCGAGCTGTCAGCACAGAGCCCAATGAGGGGCTTGAACCCACAGACCGTGAGTTCATGACCTGAGCCAAAGTCGGACGCTTAACCGACTGAGTCACCCAGGCGCCCTGAATTTACTAATTTTAAAAAGAAAGGAAGTGTAACATTGAAGTCTCTAAGCCAGATAAGCAGCAGGTACTTGTAGAAGCCTCTCCAACCCGGATAAAAAAAGACGGTGATTCTAACATACCTCAAGGGAGAAGACCTCTAAACAGAGAAAGAAGTCCTGTTTACCTAAAACATCCAATTCTTGAAGACTGATACTGAGGCAGTTTGGATGTACATTTAGTAACACAATACCTTCTGCAAGAGTTGAAACGTAGTGCTTTTGTTAAATTTCAATTCATCATATTTTTATTGGAGATTTACATTTTATTATCACTAATGCTTTATTATTGTTCGTTTTTAAACTTGAACTAAAAATGCCTAGTTGGAAGTGCCTCTAACCTCACTTCTGTCATGTAATTAAGGATTGGAAAAATCATCACTTCCCATGTTATATGGGAAGTACTATTTAATTAAACGCAGGGATCAGTTCCTGTATAAACTTCCTTCCCTAGCTTACCTTTTAAACCATGCCAATCTGTTTCTTTTCTTTCATTTTTTTTAACTGAAACATAGGGGCACCTGGGTGGCTCAGTTGGTTAAGTGTCTGGCTTCAGCTCAGATCATGACCTCATAGTTTGTGGGTTTGAGCCCCACGTTGGGCTCTGTGCTGACAGTCCAGAGCCTGGAACCTGCTTCGGATTCTGTGTCTCCCTCTCTCTCTGCCCCTCCCCCGCTCACTCTCTGTCTCTCAAAAATAAATAAAAACGTTAAACCAAAACTGAAATCTATTTGGGGTGCCTGACTGGCTCAGTCGGAAGACCACGTGACTCTTGAGCTTGGGGTCATGAGTTTGAGCCCCAAAGCGGGTGTAAAGATTACTTAAGTAAAAAAGTAAAATTTAAAAATTGAAATATAATCATAAATAAATAAATGTTGAAATATATTTGACAAGTAATATGCAAATTCAAGGTGTACAACATGCTAATTTGACACATTTATATACCCTAATATGATGCCACTGTAGCACATCTATCATGTTGTGTAATTACCATTTCTTTCTACTGGTTGGAATAATTAAGATCTAGTCTCTGAGCAAGTTTGATGATTATAATACAATATTGTTGTCTGTATTCACCATGCTGTGCATTAGATCTCTAGGGCTTAGCTACTACTCATTGGAAGTTTATACCCTTAAACAACACCTGTCCTCTCTCCCTACCCCCTCTCTTTCCCCTTTTTTGGAAAGATTTATTCAAAATTTGATTATAAAAAAATTTTTAAAAACCAGAGTAGAAAGAAGAGTATAATGACCCACATACTCCTCACCAGCTTGAACAACTATTCAGTCATGGACGGGTGTATTTCTCCCATGTCCCTCCCCTTAGCCCTACCCCCCTGAGGTTAAGGGATTGGCCGTACTCTGCATACAGAATGATAAAGTGTCAGAGCTGGAAATGAGGATCTTATTCTCAAAGTCACTTTGCTGCTGAGAAAGAGAAGCGCAGAGAGAGGAGTGATGTTCCTCGGGCAGCTGCAGTTAGTGAGGGGAGTGGGGGTGGCCCCAGGGAGGCTGGCTTTGCAGGGAGTCCCCCTCCTTGACTTCCTGTGCTCTGCTTACCACACAGCGGACACCCGCCCTCACTAACCACACATTTAATTGTTCCTCTGCGTGATTCATTCATAAATCCACTCCACCCGCCCCACCACCATCTGAGGTAGCAAGGGGACAGGTGTCTAATGAGCAGAGAGAGAAAAAAAAGATGACTAGGGGCACCTGGGTGGCTCAGTTGGTTAAGTGTCCAACTTTGGCTCAGGTCATGATCTCATGGCTCATGGGTTCGAGCCCCGCATCTGTGCTGTTAGGACAGAACCCACTTTGGATCCTCTGTCTCCCTCTCTCTCTGTCCCTCCCCTGCTTGCATGCACACTCTCTCTCAAGAATAAACATTTAAAAAAAGAAAAAAGATGACTATTCCTCTCCACTCCCACCCTCACAAACACACTTAAATTTAACATTTGTGAAAGAAAAAGAGCTGAGTTTTGAAACGTAAATTCATATTATGGAACTGAAAATTCCCACCCATATTCTATTAAGGAGGATTAACTGCCTTTGACACTTAGCTTAAGCCAGTGTTTTCAGGTATTTACCGCAAACAGGTTTTGGGTAAGGCCCCTTCCCTTTATGAAAGCTCTAAGTAGCCTTTTTTTTTTTTTTTTTTTTCAAAAAATTTTAAATGCTTATTTACTTTTTAAGAGATGGAGAGACAGAGTGTCAGTGGGGAAGGGGCAGAGAGAGAGGGAGACACTTAACCAGAAGCAGGCTCCAGGCTCTGAGCTGTCAGCACAGAGCCTGATATGGGGCTGGAACTCACGAACTGCGAGATCGTGACCTGAGCCGAAGTCAGACACTTAACCAACTGAGCCACCCAGGCGCCCCTCTAAGTAGCTATTTGATGGTGTCTCCGAACATAACCTTCATCCCATTGATTTGAACCTTTCTTCCCTCCAGTGCAGAAAAAGAATACATATTGCAAAAGGCAAAAGTAAACAGCGGAAAATCAAAGTTTCCAGCAAAAGGGCCTCAAAGCAGAGGAAGGACAACTGGCCACCAGACCTTGTAGAGGAAGCCGGGAGGCACTTCCTGAGACAACTGGCTTGCGGCTGGAGCGGAAGGCACGGGCTGGGAGTCCTCACCCGCCCTGGGCTCTGCGGCCAGCTCTGGCGGCTCGCTGGCGGAAGCCGCGGCCATGGGGGTCTCCTTGGTCTCTGCCACCTCAGCTGCTTCATGTTCTTCCCCTTCATTGTTGGAGGCGGGCTCTATGACGACTGAAGGGATGACCTTCTCCTGCGGGAAGAAAAATGTGATGGTGCTGAGCAGAGGCTGGGTGCGAAGAAAAGACTTGTGCACTGCTTCCATCCCTAGCGTACCCTCCATGGCTCCCACTTTCCCCACATCCTCTTTTCAACAAAGTGCCCGCTGTTCCCCAAAACTGGCCCAAACCTTGCAGGACCTTCCTCCTGACATGGCCTCCTTTCTATCTCTCCTGAGACAGAAACCCTTGGCAGGATTAATTTCTGGACCCCTGAGCAGTCAGGCAGTTTGCTGAGAAGTGGGGTTTCTGTGGAAATTGGGAAGTGGGTAGGAGACTGCAGGGAGGGAAGGGGAGTCATGTCAGGGCGGGGAGACAATCCTGAAAGAGAATGTAATAGGGTTCCAGGAATGGCCTCGTTTTTGCCATGGTCCACTCCTCTCCCACTGAATACTAACACCGTTTTTTTTTTTTTTTTTTAATGTTTATTTATTTATTTTGAGAGAGGGAGGAGGGGCAGAGAGAGAGGAGGAGAGGGAGAATTCCAAGCAGGGTTCTGCACCGTCAACGTGGAGCCCGATGTGGCGCTCGAACCCACGAACTGTGAGATCATGACCTGAACTGAAACCAAGAGCCGGACGCTGAAGCTAATGAGCCACCCCGGTGCCCCCTAACACTGTTTGGAGGGGACATATAACCTCCTGTGATCGCTTTTCTCCCAGGGTCCCGCGGGACTCCTGAACAGCCTGCAGCCATATTGCAGTTTGGAGAAAATCTGCCTCTGCTTTGCTAGTTGATTATTGTCAGAGCCCACACTGCAGTTACAGTTGGAGGGCGCTAAATCCCCGCCCCCACCACCACCACTCCGAGGACTCTACTCTCCGGGGGTAAAGCACCAGAGGATCAAGACCCCCCTTGTATTCTGCAACAAAGATGAGCAAGAAGAGGAATTTGACTAGCATAATGGAAGTCTTGGAGATGTTTACTGCCTTTCCGGTCAAGTTCTACATTCCCTCCGATATCAGTGGGCGCTCCCGTTATTTTGGGAGAAATAGCCCAGTTATTATTTGGAGAAAAGAATACACTCTTTCAACAAGTGTAACCATGGAATACAAACACACTTCTGGCACTGTGACAAGAAAACCTGGTGAACAAATGGAACGTATTTTGAGGCATTTCTCCAGATACCAGTACTCCCCGCTGTTTTTCTAGCGGGATCAAAGGGATCACTTGGTTTCAAGCTTTGAGTAACCCTGGAGAAGATTCGGGACAGATTTCTCCTGAGTAAACTCATCAGGACAAAGGAAAGCAGAACACTGAGAGCCCTTTTCACTGTTACCTCCTGGAATCTAGAAGAACCAAACGTGGGGTTTAGAAGACCTTCCCCCCCCCGCCCCGCCCCGCCCCCATTATGAAATATGGATTTGTTGACTTTGAACACTTCTCTGAAGAAGCCAAGACCTGAGGCCAATCGGGCAAGTTCATGTATGTATTTAACGACCTGCTGTCTTTTGTCCTTTTGAATGTGCAAATGAGGGGCGGGGGTTGGTGAAAGGAGCCTAATGGTGAATTTGGGGGCACTCTAATAATAAAAATAATCCCTACATACTACTAAGAATGAATATGATTTAACTACTAATGTTGGGTTCTCACTGGGTGCCTGCCACCGGGCTAAGCGCTCACTGTACAGCCATTTTCTCACGTAATCCATGCCACAGCCCCATTATTCTGTCACATACTCTCCCTCCTCCTTCCACCTCACTTTTTCATGGTCTATGCTTCCTTCTTTTTCTCCGTCACCAGGGGGGCCTGCGTGAATCTCACAATGCTGACATCGAGAGAATGCCAGGACCGTTCTTTCTGAGAAGCTTATATATATACATATATAAATATATAGATAACAACAAAAATATAAACAACACATATAAAATGAATTTAAAATTTTAAACATATATGAAGTTATATGATGATATATATCATATATTAACGTAGATAAAATTCTATTTTGTGACGTGGGGCACCACACAATGGCCACAGACCTATTCTGCACCCAAAGGGGAGATCAGCACTCCCAGGGAAACAGTATTTCAACTGGCACCACCTGCCCGGAGCCTCCATTTCACTGGGACACTCACCTGAGGTGCTGCTACTTCGGACTCTTCGGGTTGAGATCTGTCACCATCCACGGCCTGTGCGGTATCCGCGTCGGTCCGGGCCTCCTCTACACCTGCTCCTTCCCCAGTGGGAAGAGCTGCCTTCTCCATCTCTGCCTCCTCCACCGGGGCCTCCTCAGCAGCCGAAACCAAGGTTGCAACAGTCACATCAGCATCCGTCCCAGGCACGACCTGCAAACCGGGAACCGGACAGGTTGTGTCTGTACCTCCATGGGACTCAACAAGAGTCAGACTCAGCCCTTCCACTTCCATCCCCTCTCCTGAGGCTCATCAGAT